>NW_024881732.1:0-600000 GCF_019059575.1 Amphibalanus amphitrite | reverse complement strand
TGGTATTTGGGGCTATTCCGACCCGTTTTAGTGGTAAAAACAGGGAGTTGATTTTTCCCCCAGGCCCATTGACTTATAATGGGGAGGTCGCGAAATTGACCTGACCTTAGGTCACCGACATCAAAATTCCGAGATATACAAATTGTAGCTACTAATGATCTAATAACATCCTGCGACTTTCAAAGGCCTCCGACATCTACTGTAGCTCTGGCACGGTGACAAAGTTACAAAAAAGTGACTTGAGGCTGGGTCATTCAAAGTGACCTGGTGACTTGACCTTAAAAGTTGGGGGGTTAAAACTTGCACACCATGTGTAAAATTGATGAATGAGAGAATAGTCGTACCAAATTTCGCGGCGCGTAGGCGCCGCGGTTTTCCCGCTATCCGCGAAAAACCTCAGGGGGGGGGGGGGCGGATATCCGCCCCCCCTGAGGTTTTTCGCGGGTTGAACCCTGTCGGTGCGCGGGTTAAAAAAGGGGGAGCCGAACCAGGTTGGGCCGGGTTGAACCCGGTCGGACCGGCGCGGTGTCTTACACGCAATCATGGTCAGACAAAACAGAGGCTAATTTCGGGTCAAATAGTTTTATTAACTGTTCTTATTGTTTTTAGCGTACACGCATATTAACTTTTAGTTTTTTTTTTAACCCGAGAATTCATGCACAAAAATGTGGCATTCGTCTACTTTTCCTCATCTTCTCTTAGCGACTTGATTTGACCTTAAAGCTTACCAGTAAAAAAAAATCACCTGCGTGATAATTATTTGCCAAAGGGCGCTCTACGCAAGAAACGCCAGCCGGTCAAAAAACTGGCGAACGATACGATCTTTCTATTGCTTGAATATTATTCAATGCAAATTTCAGGAGACATAAATAACATTAAACCTTATAGATACTGGGTGCCCGGAGCATTCGTTAGCATTCCATTGCCAGCTGCATTAGCAACATCACATTTGCATTACTTTGGGTTCATCATAATTGACAGTAGATGAATCGGCCACAGCAAACCCATGCCTCATTATCCTTTCCTTCCAAGCAGCCAACTGCCAAGCTAGCCGGCCGCCCGGCCCACCACCGTGATATGGAACAACGCTGGAGTGCGTCATTTGCCTGCGGCAGTGCCCCACCGCGCCGGGGCTGTTTGACAGGTCACCCGCACCGTGCCCTCGCCACCCGTCCCCCCCCTCCCCACCTCCCCACCGGGCTCAGCTCGGTAGTGACCTCTCCTTGAATCTCACATGGACTCGACTGAGGCTCAACGCCATCTAGTTTTGTCTGGAGATCCTTACTAGATCCACTGTACCTGTTCATCCGGTCAACAGCTAGGCCTACTTACAGCTCTCCCCTTCCCCCGTCTCTTATTCTTTTCCTGATAACTAATAACTATACATCGTGTTTGTCTATTTAAGCTTTCGTGTTCGGTGTTTGCTAATAAAATTGTCAAGCCTATTATGGGTTAGTGGCAATGCAATTCTTGTAAGCTTAGTGGAAATGTGTTCAACATGTTTCGTGGATTGCTGGATGGAACGTTAGGAGAACGAGCACTCACAAAAAATGTTAACTTTTTTAAAGACAGGCCCCAGAACAGCGGTGAGCAAACCACCGGATAGGACATGTCACGCCTACCAATCACACAACAACCATCTGTAATCCATCTGTTATAACCATCTGCATGGTCATGTGTCCGCCTCATCGCTCGGTTTGTCGCGATAAGGACAGTAGCTTCAGTGCACGGCCTGGTCGGGCCACTCACCGGAGAGCGTATTGGGTCTGTCGGAGGCCGAGACCGGCGAGCGGTGCGTGCGACGCTGTCGGGTGGCCGGCAGTCGCGCCAGCCGGGGACTGGTTCCGTGCACGGGCCTCCGCCGGGCGGCCGACGGCGTACCTCGACCTGCGGTCACACACGGAATGTCAGCTCCGTCCGGCCCCGTCACAACGCGCCGCAGTAGCTTCAAGGACGGGCGGGTTTAATTCATTAATGAAATCTTTGAACAGAGGACTCAAGAGTTTGGTCTACACAGCGAAAAAGGGTTTAATTTCAATATCGTACCTATATTTTCCAAGCATTGATATTTCATATAATGTGATTCGCTAGTTTGATGTTCTGGTATTTTGAGCATTCAACATATTGGCTTTCGGCAGTGGATATCTCACGATACAGGTACCTATGAATATTGCGAACGTTGATGTTCTGCTTTTCATGTTTGCAATTCGATATTTTGTTATTCGATATCTGTTTAACAGCGAACATTTATCCCCGTAATCGAATTAACATCCTCTGCGTTGCATTATTCAGCAGCCTGACTCACCGCTGGGCAGGCCGCCGCCGTTGCCGCTGACCCCGTAGGTGCTGGTGCTGTCCGTCTCGGCGGTGGCGCAGGGCGGAGGTCGCACTGGCGAGACCCCGCTGTCTCTCCGCCGCTGGAGAACACGCCACAGGTCACTCAGAGTCGGCTCAGGGCCCTATTCCGCGCTGCTGATCGACAATCAGCGAGCTCCATGATCCATCATGCGTGTGAGATCTTCACGACTATTCTCCGGATAACCTACTTGGTGAGAACGGCGGCGGCTCATTGAGCGCCAGAGGGGCGATCGTGATGGCTTACAGAACGCCTGAGTAATCTGCCGGTCACGCAGAGATGACAGAATAGCAAAAAATAAGGGAGTAAAAAACGTTGGCATGTGTCGGCGTGTGTGAAGCTGACTGGGGAAGGCAGACGGTTCGCCACACAGCAGATCCGACGTTGGTGAGACCGTCCCGACATCCGCCAACACCGGGACCGTGATCAGCGGACAGGGGATGTCACCTTCTGACGGGTCCTACACCTGTGCCGTACACGCCACGGCATATCCCGCAGGCACGACCGGCACTTCTGAAAGCCGCCATATACGGTGCCTACATATGGCGGGCATGGGAACCGAATGAAAAGAGGCACAGTGTTGTAGTGCTCTTCCTTGTTTCCAAGTTTTGTTAAGTGGGCCAGTCATGTTATTTAGGAACACGCTACGGAACGAAACAGAGGAAACCCGGCATTACCCCCGCCCCGACCCAGCACGCTATATCATTCCATAAACCAACAAAAAATCCGTGTTCCCTGTAGTCAACAATCAACGATTGTCTCTTATTTCAGCCAATTTTCATTGTGCTCGAGCCATCGCCGCCACCGCACACAGCTGCGCACGAGGTCCATGTGGCCACGTGCAGCGCGCGCACACACATACCTGTATGAGTCCGGCCAGGTGTCCATTGGTCTTCAGTTTGGACCTGCCCGGCACTGGTGTGGGCCCGTGGTGACCGAGCGTGCCGCCGCCGCCGGATACACCGGTCCGACCCGAAGACATGGGTGGCGAACCTGGCGGGAGAGGGCGAGAGGGTCAGAGCCACGCAGCGATACCCAGACGGTCTGAGGAGACGTGTAGTAGACGCACAACTACAGGGTGTCCCAGAAGTCTTGAAGCTTTTTTATTTTTGTCGTGTGACCTTGCTATGCCACCGATTAAGGCGAATCATGCCTCAAACGAAAGAGAAAGAACTGAAATTTTGTATTTTCATGCGTAGAGCACCACTTTAGTCAGGTGGCCCCCGTTGTGAGTCGCACAAGATTGAGCACGAGAGATCACGTTCTTCGCTGCGGCCAAGATCTCCCGGTTTGCGAAACACCGGTGTCGCCATGCCCGTTTCTTGTCAGCTTCAGAGTTTTATTCCCTGAAGCGAGGGACATAATATTAGCGACATATATTTCCGACGGGTTGATATTTGTTTTCGACCCATAATAATGCGACGAATCAAAGGATGACAACGGGCTGTTGCTTAGCGTGCTCAAGCAGCTGAGCCTTATTTCCGTAATGGATGCGTGCAAACATGTCAGGAGACTTTCTGATCAGTAAATCATTATGTTGCTAATGTTTTCTGGGAGATCCAATACTCTGTTTCCTGGCGGCTGGCTCGCTTCATGAAATAAGGCTCTGAAGCTGACCAGAAACGGGCATGGCGACACCGGTGTTTCGCAAACCGGGAGATCTTGGCGGCAGCGAAGAACGTGATCTCTCGTGCTCAATCTTGTGCGACTCACAACGGGGGCCACCTGACTAAAGTGGTGCTCTACGCATGAAAATACAAAATTTCAGTTCATTCTCTTTCGTTTGAGGCGTCATTTGCCTTAATCGGTGGCATAGCAAGGTCACACGACAAAAATAAAAAAGCTTCAAGACTTCTGGGACACCCTGTACCTACATAGATGGCCGGTGCAGACCTCGGCAAAATAACACTGCGTATACTGATCAGTGATCACGAGGCCAATAATTGTCGGCGTATAGGCATAACCTGCCAATGCCTACATTATATGCCGTGCTTATAGCACCCATAGATCCACTTTGGTCCACTCGCTCTCTGAGGATTTCTGCCTCACTACAGTCTACAAGTCACTTCACTGGCTCACTGAGACACACTTCCACTGGCTCACTGTAGCTCGCTTCCAGGGGCCATTCGGCATCCTGACTCGCTCCCATTGGCTCACCATGGCTCTCCACCTGGCCCACTACATTTAAAGGTAGTGTGCCAGCTTTCCTGGACCGTATGGAGTTAATGGCCCAGATAAGGAGAACCGGATTTTTAGAACTTATCCATACCTTCAAAACTCATGGAAACGTCTTAAATTCTTCAAATTTTGAGTACCCCAGTGCGAAATTCGCCCCGACGGGTTGTCGGTCGTACCCCAACCACATTTCACACCACTATGAACAATAAATGCACACACTGAAATCGCTATTACCGATATGCTCATCCAATCAAGTTTCGATAAACCCGTTCGGCGTTCATCATCATCTCCTGCGGTTTCGAACACGCCTGTTAGGTGGTGCGGTAGACCGCGCCCAAAGCCAGGGCCCCGGTAACGTGAGGAAGCCAAGTCGGGGCAGCGTGCGCTGACCCAAGCCGGGGCCGCGCGTCCTCCCGGTGTCATGTGATAGCCCGGGGCTGCCCGCGTGGATGCGGTAGACCGCGCCCAAAGCTGCAGCCCCGGCTTGGGTCAGCGCACGCTGCCCCTACTCGGCTACCTCACGTTACCGGGGCCCTGGCTTTGGGCGCGGCTTCTGCTCATACTTTGTGGTGCGGTGGTGGTGCGTCGGGCCGCGCGCTCTGACTTCGGCCAAGAAAAATGCGTCAGCTGATCATTGTCATTTCTGCTACTTGCGTGTGGTGAAATGGGGTCATAACGAGACGGCTTTTTCATATCAATTATTTTACATAAAATCATATTTCAAACCATAAATAATGTTCGACAGCCAAATAAAAGAAACAATACCAATACAGGCCTACAGTTTAAGGCTCAACATTGTGTTGTCTACGATTAGACAGCTGATAACTCATTCCCGTACGTCGTAACTCTATAATGACCTTCGCTTATTGTCACATGTGCGCCGCATTCGCGATTGTTGCCAACGCCTTGCCGACGCCTGTTTGCAGGTCAGCCCACTACAGTTGTTATACATATCGAAAAACCGATAAACTTTTAGGCGAAAAAGGCACTATTCCAGGCCCATTTTCGATTTTTTTGCGATATTAGGTAAAAACAGAAGCTTCTTATCCTAGGAAAAATAAAATGGAAAATCTTTCAAAGGTGGCACACTACCTTTAAGTTCAACTGACTCACCACGGCTCGCTCCATTAGCCCACCACGGCTCGCTCCATCTGGCTCACTACGGGTCACGTCCGCCGCAGAGTGCCCTGGGGCGGTCCTCGGGCCGAACCGCGCCCGGTACTGGCCACTGGGTCGGCCCGCGGCCGGGCCGGACCAGCTACACCGAGACGCAGACTGACTACAAAACAGTGGGCGGCTGACGCGGGCGGTGGGTGGGTACTCGCGCACCGCGCACACAGCCGTCCAAACGGAGAATATAATCTCCATACTTAATGCATGACATCATGTACCCCGCCGGGAGATGTGTTATATCCCAACACAACACCATTCCGCTGACAAAGCCAGACAAATGCCTAAATTGTGCGGCTGCGAGGCGGCCTGATACTGCGGCGGCGTCCGTCCCGTACCGCGGAGGATGACTGGACGGGCCGCTCGCTAATGAGCGAGAGCGCGCCGGTCGGCGGCCGACGCGTCCTCCCCAATCAGCATTCCAGCCGGGGTGCCCGGACAAAGGCGGCCGACCACGACTGAGACGGCCGCCGGCCGGGCGCACACCGGAGCCCGCGGCGGCGAGGCGATACACGCGGCATGCGGACAACTCAACGAGCTTCCTAGGAGAGACGGAGACTCAGGTCTCGGCTACCGATAAACGAGATAGTAAGAGCACTACTGAATAACGCAGTTATCTGATATAATATTTTCTCAGTCATTCGTAATAGGTACAGCCAAAGCCCTAAATATTTTTTTTTTAGAAAAGGTTTGGGTTTATTCAAACAATTACCTTATGAAGCGTTTTCAGGTCAGGATGATCAACGAGCTCTTTCTCGCGCTGCCTGAACCACATCTTACTCGTACATGACAAAGGTACGATAAAATATTAAAGGGCGAGTATGAGTCACGTTTAGATGATAGCCGTTTATTGGCATGCTCCACACTGCGGCATGCATCTCACGTTCATCAGTAAACGGTGAACCGCGTTTCACTATGAGGCGGTGAGCAATGGAACCATATATGCACATTAAAAGTAACGAAATTCGCCGACGAAGATGATATTAATCTAATCGCAATCACAAAATGTTTAATAGTTAGAAGCGGTTGCATAAGATTGTGTAATTGGTTTGTGTTTATGGCTCGCAGCTTGGCGTGTGTTGAACTAGCTTTACAGCTAGCGTTTTTAGCAGTGCTTTATGTCGCTGTGAGTTTACAATGGAAACAGTAGACTCAACTAAAAAGTAAGAAACAATGGCACTACGCTATTGTGACAATGAGCTTCACGTTATCAATGACTTTAAGCTTCTGTCGTTGTTACGCCTGATAATCTTATTCTTTAAATGGTCTCGACTGTCGACCCCAATGGACTGCCGACTGTTAAAAGCATTCATAGCCTGTGGTGCATGCAACATGTAAAAATCGTTACCGACTAACAATATGATGAACAAAAGGAGACAACTTTCATGTTTGACGCTCGTGCAATAGCACCGGGGTGTTAGCATGAGGGCCATGGTTGCATTCATCTCCGGGCTGTGTTTTAGAGACAGCCTTGCAGGAGGCTGGCTGCAGCTGAGCCGGATGTTTGAACGGCCTCCGGTGTATGTACTGCCAGCTGAGCCACCCCAAATAAGGAGCCAGCGGCTGCCAGCGCCGGCGCCGCTCCGAGGCGCGCCGCTGCGGTCAGCTCGGCCGCATGGCACATGGTAACCCGCTCCGGGTGTCCTCGGTCCTTCAAAACTGTGACCTCGGATCTCCGGACCGGCTTTCTCTCTCAGTGGGATATTGTGTCAGTCTTCGATCGTGTCTCCGGCGAAGTCAGGGGCTGCCCCTGTCTTCTGGTGTTCTGTTTCTGCACGTTCAAGACCTGTGCGGTTGTCGATGGGAGTGTCCCCCCAGCTCCCAGCTGCCGAGTCACCGGACGTGGCTCCCCCACTCAGACAGGGTCTCGGTATCAGGCGCCGGCCTGTCGCGACGCTATCGTGTCTCGGATTTAACGGGGAGGGGGTCGTTCACGTGCACCCGTGCAAGGCGGATGACACCGGCAGTGCGCGCGCGGCAGATGCCGGCTCCCCACGACAGGTCAGCGACACGTCGGCGGCAGTAAGGGACGGCCGGGTCACGGCTCGGCCAGCTGCATTGGCCACCGGCCACCGGCCCGGCACCTGCACTCTGTAAACTGCCGTGTCAGCGGCCGCTAGCCTGGCACATACGACTTGCTTCATCGATTGTCTCGTGCCAGAACAGGTGGCTGAGCCTGAGCGTCGCCCTGGGTGGCGCAGTAGTCACTAGGACGGAGCAGCTGGCTGAGAACCCAAAGGTGTGGCTCACCCGGTCTGGCTCATTCGGGACCGGACGATCCGTTGTGCAGCTTACTTTGGGCAGGACAGTTGTCTGAGGTGCGGCCCACTCGAGACAAGACAGCTGGCTGTGTGAGAAACAGGCCCCATGGTTCCTCTCACAGACTGAGAACCAAACGATGCAGCTGACTGAACGGGACGGTTCACTGAGTGCTGCGACCGAATCCCATGTAAATGTTGGATTTACTCATGCATACACCAATGGATCTTTCCATGTCGTTCCGCTGTGCAGCACTCACGGTCGGCGGCCAGGCAGGCCGGACAGCTGCGGCAGCCGGTCATGCAGCTGTAGCAGCGCTCGTGGCCGCAGGAGTCGGTGATCTTGCGCCGCAGCACCTGGTCGAACGGGCTGCCGCACACCGGGCACGAGTCGCCCACGGGAGACGCCAAGTGGCGATACACGCCGGCACCTGAAAAAAGGAGAGATAGCGACGCGGTCAATGACGGTATCGCCCGGTCAAGTGGCATCGAAAAACGGTCATCGATCTCAGCAGAGGGAAAAACGTTCCTAGCAGTAGCACAACTAGCCAACTAATCGCCGATATCATAACATCCATAGCTGAATTTTATTCTACCTGAGCGGTAAATAGCTATAGTTAACAAATAGTATTATAAAAGTGCACGCCATTCCTCAGTCATCATATTGCATGAGGACGAGGTGAAAGCTTCCAGAAGACCGCAGTTTTGCTGAAGGTGAGGGAAACCGATCGAGCGGCAGTAGAAAGTACACGCATCAATGCATCATCGAAGCAACAAACAGGAAAGAAGCACCTGCAACACTGCTGGCTGTCCCATGTTTCATGCTTCCCGGATACTTTTACAGAGCAACTAGAACTAGCCTTACAAACATAACCAGATCTATCCAGCCGTCGCCTCATCAGTAACTTTTCCTTCCTTTGCGTAATGTCACTGAGAAATGAATGAATCAATGAGTGAATGAATTAAAATACATTCAAGTTACTAAACGGCATTCTTTTACCGAAGTCTGCGCCGATGTTCGTCAGCGACGGCCGTCGAGCATCATTATCTTTCGACGACATACCTACACCTGCCAAAAAGCATCCCAGCACCACAAAATTCACCGTCACCGGCTATGAGCCGCTTCTCAGCACACATTACACAACTCCCTTCGAATGGTGGCCCGTCAACTGTCAAGTGTGCAAAATATTCCTTCCTATCCGATAAATCTACCACTTGAAAATAAAGATAACAGCGAGAAAACCCGATAGTATTATCGGCATTTAAACATCCGTTTATTCGGTCTGATGGTCCGCGTGAAGCCGGAAAGATGGGCAGAGGGCTGAACAAAATACAGGTTCCTTTATGTACCAAGGACTGCACGTCATTATCGACTGTGCTGGCTCCTTCCGTGCAGCACGGGCGCCGCTGCGGGGTAGCCGGGGTAGCCCACGGCGGACGGTCCTTGACGGGCTGCTAGCGCGGCCGAGAGCCCGCCTGCCCAGCCAGCAGAGCTGATGGGCCCGTGGATCGCCCTGCGGCCGCCCGGCTCGTCCAGACGCGACTCCACAAGGAAAACCAGCACCATCCGGCACCACTGCACTAATCCGGTCCGGTGGCCGCCAAATATGGCCGCCGGCGCCCCCCCCCCCCCCCCGGCGTACGTTCGGGCCCTTCGAACCGACCGCCGACAGGCCAGAACCCGTTCCCGACCACGTCAGCTTTGGGAATCTACCGAGATATGCGCCCCGCTCGTATCAGTGAGTCAGCCCGGCCGGGAAAGCTGAAAACGTCCCTGGCCCTGCTGGCGGTACCATAACATGGTGCTCGGCCGGTAAAGTCCTCCGGCCATGTAAGCACTACGAGCTGCCACGTAAGGTGTGACGGGTTCCACCGGTTCCCTTTCAGGGAGGCGTTACGGTATGTTCTTCACTTTGGGAGGTGTGTCAATGGTTGGACCGAGACCACCATTCCAGAAGGGACCACGGGCCACGCTGGCTAGGGAAGTGCCGTGGGCTCGGTTGGGTTCCTCCTGCTCAGGGAGGCGATTTCCCCAAGTGTCCGGCCTCGGCGTGAGACCAACGGCCAGCACCTGCACGGTTGTAACTGCCACAAAATCGGAGCGGTAGTGGCTGATTCAAATTTTGAATGGGTCAAGGGAACCAACCTTGAGCTGGAGGCAAATGACAGTTGGGCCGTGGGCGGCAGGCGCTGTATTGTCATACCTGTAGATAGCATGCAATGCATTTGTGGAATGACTAGAGACACACAGTAGGTCTAAGAAGTAGATTACCTTCTGTTCAGAGCAAAACTTTGCCGCTAAGGAGATAATTCGAACCTCTGCTGACCAGGAATCGGGCGGCGCCGAGCATTCTTGCAGGACTGTCCCATCCATTCCGTCTTATCGGCGCAGTAAACCGCGTTACGGGTCTGAGCATTGGCTGTCGATTGATGGCCAACCACGGTACCTACAGATTTTACATACGCCGTGCAAGGTGACTAATATGTATTACAATTTACACGGTTTATCATCACACTGTGAATGAAGGAAGGAAGGCGTCCCATACAAACATTTTGAAACTTCCGAGACACTCCGGTGGCAAAAACGTTGATTTGACGGCATTGTGCTGGGTATTCTAGATAGTGATATCTGCGTTATAGTTGTCGAACATCTTTTTGCGTGACCGGCTGGCCCGACTACTTTTCCGGGCCGCAGTTTCGACTAGTTCGAGGTCACCCACCCACCCGACATCCACATCGACACACGCGGCTATGAACCAAGGTGCGTGGATTAGACTTGCCATTTCACGCATCGAAATGAGCTTTTTACATATTCATTACCCTGACCCGACGAACAAACACAATAATCCACCTGTGATTTTGCCTCGTGTTCTAATTTAACTATGCTCATGTGATGCGACACATTCTGTTTGCATATGACGGATTTATTGCTCAAACTTTAACCACTTTGCCGGTACATGAGGCACAGACCTGCAACGCTTTTACCAGTGCGTCTAGACATACAGATTAATTACGATATTGCTGGCCATAGGCGGCGGAACGGGAAGGGCACCGGGGCACCGTGCCCCCCTTTGATTTTGGCATTTTAACATTAGCCCTATGGGCGCTGCATGGAAAGAATGGGACCAAAAGTCGGCAGTGCCACCCCCCCCCCCCCCCTTAATGGAAGGTGTTCCGTCGCTTCTGTTGCTGGCTTTACACATGCGCGTGCTTAATTTGTCAAGCGGAAATGATACAATTATTACACGATATAGTTTACGCATGATAAAATAAGTCCCGTCCAGAATCGCTCAGCAAGTTTATCGAATCTGACTGATCAGCGAATATCGTTGACGTATAAAACTTGACCAAAGGCTTGGAGTTTGGTGTTTCCTGAGGCTTGGAGTGTTTCCTGCTGGCTGCTGAAGCGCCCTGTCCGTATTTAATTTCTCGTTTAAATTAGTAAGGCTACCGATCCGCCTAAGTTATATGCTCCGTTTTTTTTTTTTTTTTGCTAAAAAAATATCCGGTCAATCATCAACCCTCAGCTCGCCACCGAATGGGCCACGGGCCGGCCCGGGTATTGTCCGAGAGCTCGAGATCCGTACCACCTACCTTGGTATTTAGCGCTGGCCATTCCCATGGAGGGAGGCGGCGGCACAGGGGGTCTCCGATCGCCACAGTGTTTCATCTCCGCGCGCGCCGCCAGCACTTCACCCATCACACACCGTCCTCACTCAGCACAGGTGACCTGACGCCGGCCGACGGGTCACCGCGCCGCGCAGCACCGTCCACCGGCCCGCCGCCGCACCAGCGCGCCGCGCTGAACAGACAGGCCTGCCGGTACGCGGTCCATTGAGACGGGCCGCCGGCGCACCTCACAGTACCACCTCTGACACGCCGGTCCGAGCACCGTCTTCACTCGTAACCACAATCGCGGCCGCTGGACTCACCTGTCCACAATAGAGCCGCACAGGTGGGGTGAGATTGCCCGCTGTTTTCCCGTGTAGTGCAGAGGGGAGACCCAACTTCGGGAAAATGGATCGGAATGCTCGCGGTGACGGGCAGGTAGTCGGCCGTCTGCTCGGGGGTCCCCTGTCAGCCACTGTACGCCAGGTAGCCCACTACACCTGGTGACGTCACGCATCTTGGTGTGACGTCACGGCGCGCCGGCCGTTCGGACCGTGCCGTTGAGGCGGCAACCTGTGAATCGCCCGATGGGTTGGCGGCCGGCAGACACGACCGGGCGCCTTGTAAGGTGTGCGCCGGCTGTTGGGCCCGCCCGGCCGGGGTGGAGACGGTGGCTGGACCCGGAAACGGGCTGGGCGCAGGGCGGATGGTGACGTGATCGTCGCCCCCTCCGTGGATGGAGACGGGACCATCAATGGGCTGAGCGCTGACCGGAGGTCACGGCGCGCCGACCTCCGGTCAGCGCGCCGTGATACAGGTGCTGATCTCATTTTAGAAGTCTCTCATCACTGACGCTGAATGATTGAAACAGTTAACAACTTAACACTACAGCATGGCTCATTTGACCACCTTTCAACGAAATCTTCACTTTCAGGACATCTGTTCAAAGGTGAAAACTTGTCATGAATCTTTGATATCACATTCGGTTGCATTCACAAGAAAGAGAACATTTCTAAATTCCGATAGCAAATGCTAACACTACTCATACCAGCATGATAGATGCTCTTCCACACATATTTGAGTCAGTCTCCTCGATGAAGGCAGCGGCTGGCCACTGTCTGTACCGGGTCAGGTGGGGGAGGGCGACAGAGGGAGGGGGAGGGCGACAGTGGGGGCGGGGAGGGTCGCCCAGTGTCGGGACGCCGGGAGCCGGTCAGCAGACGCGTTCTCCACAGAGGCACCTGCACTGCCGCCGGCATCTCTATCTAATCGACGCCGAGACGAGGTCCCAAGGCCAGCCCAACGCTCACCTAGTCGAGGCGCGGAGAGAGAGAGAGAGAGAGAGAGAGAGAGAGAGAGAGAGAGAGAGAGAGAGAGAGAGAGAGAGGGACGCATTCCCGTCATTCAATAGGCATTTCAGATCCAAATGATAAGATGCTGTTTTGGCTCTCCCGCGTGAGAACTAACTACGAAGAAGTAAGGACCAGTGCGAGCAGGTTTTCACTTCACTTGCTTCATTTAAAAAGTAGGTATGTCGTTCATATTGGAGCCCTGACCTCCCGCATAAGCTGCGAGGTACGAGTACGACTGTTCTGTTTATAATTGTAGGTGCTGCTAACACAGTTCAGAGACATGAGTACTTGGTCGGCAGATGTGCACTTGCTTGTATAGGCGATGTGTACCCTGGGCCCAATCTTACCAAATGCCGTGAATGCGCATTCACGGCATTTGGTAACATTCAGAACTATTCCACACTCACATATTCATTCGTTCTGGCGACATTCATTAAGCATTCACGCTATCAAAATCATTGGACAAGATTACCTGGAGGTAAATAAAAAGGACATCTTTGCTATCAGTGCCGTAAACTCCGGCCAGTGCTGGCAAATCCTATTCACGGCATTGGTAAGATTGGGCCCTGGTGTATTTATACATATGTCGAGCACTGGCAGATCCAGGGGGAGCACTTAGGGGCTAGGGCCCCCCGCAGCGCCCGAAATTGACGAAATGCTGTGCTTGTTTAGAATAAAACGAAAGCTTAACAAATTTTATTAGAAAAAATGTTTAAACTGCACAACAGTAAGTACGGAATCGAAATCCTATGTTTTTTTTTTAACTTAGAGAAGCTTGTTGGGCATGCCCCCCCCCCCCGCAGCGCCAGTGCTGTCTGGTGAATGGTGATGCCCAATGTGTGTAAACTGCGGCTGGAGGCGATCATTGCTTTACTAGCGAGCATTGTAGATGTAGGGGAGAGTGGGGTAAGATGCCCAGGGTGGGAAAGACGCCCCACCCCCTCTAGCGGCGAAACAAAGAATCGAACCTGGAAATTAATGTTCGTAGCATAAAGCGGAAGCCTGCCTTGTTAACTGCACAAAAATTTGCGAAGCTCAGTTGGGCAACGGCTGACTGGTGATTGCATGTTTTTTATTTGCTGCTTTCAAAAAATATTTTGGTGTCAAAACATTGTAAATATCAAAGAAGGTAGATAATTTTTGCGTCCCTTGCTATAGTCGTGATACATTAACATGTGTGTACTGTGTCCCAGTTTGTTTCAGGATGTAGTTTTATGGCTAACAAAGTGTACTGATTTAATGTTACTTCGGTACCTTGGGGTAAGATGCCCCCTGTCCTGATGGGGAAAGACGCCCCCCTAAATCTGTAGGCTGTCCTTCAAGCAGCCCGTCAAATCATTTATTACATACTTGTGATGAGAGACAAAAGCCGATCTGGGACTACTGAGAGTCCAGTACGGTCGGGTGCTCCCCATGCCGGTCTCTCGGCACACACAGCGACTTTTTGGGCGGCATCTGACTCTGAGAGCCCTCACGACGGCCTCTGTGGGCCCCATTATAGGCTCCAGGGCCCCTCACGACATCCTTTGAGGGCTCTCACGTTGGCTCCACGGGCCGCGCTGGCATCTGAGGTCCCCACGATGGGCTCGAGGGCCCTCAAGCATCATGAAGACCTATAAGGGCCCCACAGTGGTCTCCAAACGCCACCACGGAGGCTTGTTTGGCCGCGCTGGACTATGATGGCCCTAACGATGACCTCTGAAGCCCCTTACGACTACTTTTGAGGGCCCTTACGATGACGTTTGGTGTCTACTGCAGGTTCGAAGGGACTACTGATTCGTTCAGGCGATTCACGTGTCCATTTATGTCACTATAGTGCAGGGGGCATCTTCCCCAACGCCAGGGGGCGTCTTTCCCACCCTGTGGGGTAAGATGCCCCCTTTCACTTCTTCAGGAAAATGCTTAATAGCAAAAAAGTTATCATATTTCAAGCACGAAAGTGTGATATTTTTGGAGAAAAATTATGTCGGCTTCCGTTGAAACTCCAAGTTTTTGCTTTCCGATCTTCATTTTCGAACAATATATGACATAGTAAAACCCTGGGCATCTTTCCCCACTCTCCCCTATGTATATTGCTTGCGCATGCTGCATGCATAACTTAGGTAATGACACATTAACGTTGCACATTATAATCGTCCAGATATCAACATTTCCCATCTGACAATAGCATTTACATGTTGTCCTTTTGATCATGGAGCAATCTTCTGACAAGCCAATTGTGCAACAGCTCCTTTACTGTCGATTCAAACGTGCAAACAGACTCGGATAGTCGTGCAATATGCAAAGATACAACAGACAATCCATGTTCGTTCCGTCCGCTCCTGCACTTCGGTGAGTGAATGAAACCATTGATGTAGCTATCTATATGAATGATTACGTAAGTACTTACACACATACCACTTACCCATGTGAAGAGGACTGACGTCTGTCAGACTTTAATGTTGGCCTTCGATGGGCCGGTGCTCAGATACCCAAGCATACAGCGGAGCTTTGTAATCTTGTTCACTTCATACCTGAGCATTGGCAGAATAGTCAATATGGCACACACGAGCACGAATACACTAACCTAAAACATTTATGCAAACACGTAACCTGCAACACGCGGTCGCAAGAACGCAAATACCCTTGCCGAAAATCTGCAAAAGCACTATGAGCAAAGATAAGGCGATCGATAATAAAACTTAGGTAGCAATCAGAGAACGAATCAGCAGTAGCGGCGAAACACTTTCATGTAAGGGGGGGGGGGGCACCGCCAACTTTTGGTCCCATTCTTTCCATGCAACGCCCATAGGGCTAATATTAAAACCGTAAAACGCCAAAATCAAAGGGTCACGGTGCCCCCGTGCCCTCCCCGTTCCGCCGCCTATGTGAATCAGCACCCATGTTCATGTTTTACTTGTAAGAAAACTCGCGCACACTGCAAAGAGATAGGTAGGCTAGGTATGGAGTGCCCAACTGGATGAACTACCAAAGCATAGTCACCGCTACACTTGCCGGCACTGTAAGTCGCCAATTGCAGAAGCATGCTCGCCGCGGCGTTTACGAGTGGCGGCCGGCCGACTGACCCGACCCTGACCCGTCCGTGCCCTGGCCGCGGGGCAGAGCAGCGCGAGCGGCGGCTGCTGCTGGGACGCCGCCGGCGGCATCTGGACAGACTATCTGATAGACATCGTGACTGGCGCTGCAACCTTCCCCGGCTCCACTATGGTGCAACAGCTCGCCCCAGCGAGGCCGGTGGCCCCGGGGCAAACGGTGACTCAGGTATCATCTACTGGGCTGGGTCGGCAACGTATAGACCGAGTGCTGGGCTGGGTCGGCGACGTGGACCGATAGCTGGGTTTTGCTGACCGATCGCTGGGCGCTGGGACCAACTGCTGGGCTGACTGTTGTGCTGATTCGCCTGCTGGACTGAGCCTTCAGTGCCTTTAGTGCCCTTTAGTGACTCTTTAGTGCCCTGGGCTGAGCTAGGATCGACTGTCAGACTGAGCTGGGACAGAAAACTTAACTTTATCGGCAGCGCCACGGGATGGGTCATCTGGACAAGTGTTGACTTGGAGACATCCCCCGAGCGGTGCTTCTATTTATGACGGGCGAATGCAAGTACGTGCTTCTTTGCAACCCTAATACGGACACTGTAGCCAAGGGACAACACTGGCGAATAATGCGGTTATCATCTATTTAGCATTCTAGCAATATGGAAATCGGCAGCACCATAGCGGCGAATCATTTTTCGGTTTGGTTTCCGGCTGATTTCCAATGCAGGACTACTCGTCTAGAGAGGGCATGGGCCCCGGGGCGGCGCCATAAGTGGTGGCGTCAAGGCTGGCCGGCCGTGTCCGACTGCCCCGTCCCCCTCAGGACGCCCTACAGCCGGCGCTTCTGGTCGGGTGGAGTCAAAACCGGCAGCGCCCGGCTCCGCTACCGTGGCGTCTCTATGGAAATACATCGGTCCTGTAACGCACCAACTGCGCACCAAGTGCGGCATGCAGACCATTGCACGTGCTAGCCGTGAAACCTTGCAGGTGCCAGGCACGAACTTCACCACGTGCCAGTCGAAAGGATCCATGCAAAACCGTTGCATATCCATATGTACCGGTCAGGAGGCTGCCGCTCTAAAAATCACTGTATAGTTGCCAGCCAACATGATTTCTTACGAAGTTCGAACAAAAAAGGGAACTCCTTTTATTTCATGTACCAATCCACAAATACCTTTCAGAAATGGGGGATTTTTTTTAGTGCACAGCGCCATCCAGCCACTTGCATATTGGAACATAGCAATGCACAGTGCACACCTTACCTCTATCCTCTGGCTGCCGCCGCTTATCCCATATCATCACACCATTCATCAGCCGGCGGCGGCCGGCCCGGCTGCAGTCGCTATTCATCATACGGTAAGTGCGGCGATTGTGTCACACGGTCAGACACTATGATAGTTTGCAGAAGGCTGGCCTGCCCTACAGCCGGCGGGTGGCCCATGAGGGCTGAGCACCGGCCACCGTCTGTCGGCGGGTGCTCTCCCCGTGCTGCCCCAGTGATGGTAAAACTGCCCCGGGCGCCGACACGGCACGGTACGTACGGTACAGCTCGCTCCCCCAGATTTGTGGTACGATATTTTGGGTTGTTTTCACCTAAGAAAGTGAAAGCGGCGTTCATGCGGGGTTTCTGCATTCGATTGGGTAGGAGTATGCACATTGCACATGCACTATACAAATATTCAATAAGGCAGGATACTGCGGCAGTGGCATTGCAGTCACTGAATAGCATGGATGGAGCGGCATTGCAGTCTCTGAAAAAGTGAATGGAGTAGGTTAGCGAAGCAGAAGCACGCGGGTTCGAGATACCGAAAGCACTAAAATAGGACGAACCTTAGCACGCTTGAGCTTTTTGTGGTGAGGTCGAACTAAACGCATACGATACAATATTTAGCTACAACTGCGGCAGGGGTGCAGGCTGCACGTGCTGGGGTCGGAAAACCGTTTTGACGTGAGGTCCTCTGGCTCAAAGAAATTTTAAGCTATCAACCTCAAAATCGGTTCAATGGTAGTCCCAGGCAAGACCTCCAAAATAATGCACATTTGGTTGAGCTAAACTCTGTGGTGCATGATCTATGCACGTGCAAGCCGATTGCACCCCTTCGTACGTTGCTACGCCTGCAGGGTAAACGGCAGTTCTAACTGGTTCAAAACTTGCAGGTCATAAGAAGAATACATTTGATCACGACATTCCGGCTATGGATCCTCCAATTCTGGCCCAAGGCAACGCACGAGCGCTGCCGGCATCTAGTAAAAGATGTCGGGCCCATGTCGTACTTGGTGAATTGCAATGCAAACATCGTAGGATACTTGGTGAATTGCAAGACAAACATTGCAGGATACCCGTTGATGTTACTGATTTAATAACAAGTAGAATCAGGTTTGTATTCAAACTTTGGAATTACTCAAGTTAGCGTAACGAGTAGGAGAGTGGCTGTGGCCCCGATATGAGCCCGAGGCGGATAGAGACCTATAAGATTCGCTCCCCGACTTCGTTCTTGTCGCTCTCGAACCGTTTCATGGACGACCAAAGAACGAAGTCGTGCGTCACTATGATCACCTCATAAGGGAATGGCTTGACGCGTGCTGCACGAATGAGCACGGGCCACTCAGACGGCGCCCAGACAGCGCGCTTCCCGACGAACCGCTCGACCTTGCCGTGCACGCTGTCGACGGGCATGGACATTGGACGTGTGCCCAGGTAGCAGGAACGTGACTTAGACCATCTTGATGTTCTGCAGGCTGTTCAACATCACAGGGAGGGAGTTAATCAGGATCCTGCTGCGATTCTGAAGAGCAAGAGTCGCAGAAGAGGCTGACGTTTGTGACGGTCCCCTCCGGGCCCTCCTCGACTCTCTTGGAGGTAGTTCCCCACTACCTTTGTGATCTCCATCGCGCCGCGCTTGCTGTCAACTTGCCATCAATTTCTCGGTAACGGTAGCGCAGGCGTCATCGCTAGCTTCGGCGGAGGTTGGTATATGGTAAGTGTATTGACATTGATATGGAAGCACTGCTGAATTAACTGCCGTCATTGGTATATAAAAAAAGTTTCTAGAACGTGCCAAGCGGGACAAAGTGACACTCAGGCGGCTCCAGCCGCACACAGTTGGACTCAGCAGGTCCAAGCGGGACACAGTGGGACTCAGACGACTACAGCGGAACGAGGTGGGGACTCAGCCGACTACAGCGGGACATAGCAGGACTCAGCCAGCTCCAGCGGGACAAAGTCGGACTCAGCCGGTCCCAGCGGGGAGAAGTGGGACTCAGTCGACTACAGCGGGACATCGTGGAACTCATTCTACTACAGCGGGACATAATGGGACTCAACCGGCTCCAGCGGGACAAAGTAGGACTAAGCCGACTAGATATATTATTGTTTATCATGATTAAAATTATTAAAATTATTTTTGTCATTACTGTTCTTATCTTCCCCATCTTTTCTTATCTAAATGCAGCATTTTTGCGCGCACGAGCACAAATGACCTTTCTCGCGGGCGAGCGCGAGCCCAGCGCCATCTACAACGTGACCCGAGTGGTAGCCGGCTGCGCCGGGCCATTTCACTGCGCGCGTGTCACCTGAGCGCACGGTTCGATTTGGCGCGACATCCACCGTCCGCCAGCTTTGGCATATGTATCTAGCCAGCAACTGTGTTATACATACTTGTGCTCTGTGAAAAGCTTTATCATTTGATTGTTTGTGATCGGCTATGGGCTTTTTCCCTCACCCAAAGACAGTGTGGGAAAGCCAATACATAGACCCGGAACCACACCACTGTCTTTGCGAGCGCGAACCTTCGAGAAATTTTAATCATTATTGTTAGATTTTATTGATTTATCTTAGTGTTCTTTTGCCTTAATGATTATTCTGATTATGATTAGGCATTGTCCTTTGTCATTTACATTTACATTATTAGGAGGTATAAGGTATTTTTTTCAACATTATTGTTAAATTCCTACGTATTGTTTTGTATTGTTATAAGTCTATTATCATTTCATTTTCTATTGTTCTGGTTAATTCATTATTTGAATTTTGGTTTTCCGTTCAAAATGCTTTCCGCTTATCAAGCGTGTTGTTGCTTACCTACATGTAGCGAGGGCCTTGCATGTAGCGGTGGGTCAAAGTGAGTCATGACTGTCCGCTTGGATCCTTCGGTTTTTTATATCGCTGCCATCTGCCAAATGGACTAGGAGGCAGCTCTCGCATTCTGTCGCGAAAACGACCTGATCCCCGTACCGAACGTAACGGTCCCCATCGCTCGCACAGGGGAATACTGGGGGATATGCCGAGAGCTTGACTTCAACCCTCGGCTGCCAGGCTGCAACGGGAGAGTCACGACGGTAACTCGGGTGTTTTAAAACGGTCCCAAACCGCAGTACCGCTGCCAAACCTGCCGTAAACAACTGTCGCAGCAGCATGGTCTGGCCCCGATCGGTGGTGACGGCATAGGAACATGGTTCGCAAGTCTGGATGGAGTTGTCCGCCCAAACTGCAAGGTAGGGAAGCGCGCCGTGCTCTTAATTTTGTTCGCAATGGCAAAAGATATGAGCGTGAAGGTGACGATAACTATGGTGGAGAGAGCGCTGCCGTTGGCGAAAAGCACTGTCATCGACTGGCGGAATTATGCTCGGGAACTGATGCTGAAGGGACTGGAAGACGCGCCAAGGATGGGAGGTGTGGGGAGGTCGTCCAGATCGACGAATCCTTGTTTTGAGGGCGGTGAAAGTATAACCGGGGACGCGTTCTCCAGGGCGATGGTGTTCCCGGGCGGCAGGCAGCCAAACAACCACGGGCAGCGTGTGGAGGGGCCGTGGGTGTTTGGCCTCCCCCACGATGCATCGGGGGAGCTACGAATCTTCACGGGTGGGACGACGTGATGCGGCCAAGGTCCTCTCAATCATCGTCAACGTCGCCCCGGGGACGACCATCTGGTCCGACGAGTGGGGGGCATATCGCGGTATCCCGCAGTGCGTGGATGTCCCGCAGAACGGCGGAGGACCTATGGGTTACCAGTTACCACCACCAATCGGTCAACCATTCCGTGCAGTTTGTCCTTGTGGGAACGGTGACTGGCGCCAACACGCAGCGGCTCGAGCGTGAGTAGGAGCGGTGCAAGCTCCGGCTCATGCGCCTCAGCAAAGGCACGTCACCGGCACTGCTACCAGGACACCTAGCTGCCTTCTGGTGGCCCTCGGTGAACGGTCAGGCGCGGTGCCGCAACCCATTCTATCGCCTTGTCGCCCTGGTTCGGGAGGAATACCCCCAGGTGTGAGGGGGGGGGGAAGAGCAGCTCACACTGAATTAACTGCCGGTTCCGTGCGAGAAGCAACCGCGTTTTTTGGTTTTTAGTGTTTCTCGGATGTGCTTTTGGCAGCTCAAGTCATGTACGATAGTATGTTATAGCCGCGTGGGAAGTTGTGTACTTTTTTGTTGAAGATTTATGTCTGTGTTTTTGACAGCTACGTGCTTTGGACTCTGTGTTTTAACACAGATGACGGTTTCGTGCTGAAGTCACGTGAAGTGTTTGGTACCTGACTATGTGTTTTTGGTAGCTCCTGTCATGTTCCGACGCCGTCCACGGCTGCTAATCTAATACAGATACTTCTTTGAAGTTCTATGTTAGTTGTTACCCACTCCCACTCTGTCCCAATGGTACCGGCTCATAGAACCACTTTGTCCCGCTGTAGTCAGCTGAATCAAAATTTGTCCCGCTGGAACCGGCCCACTATGTCCCGCTGTAGTCGGACCGGTGCAGTGGCATGCTAGGTGGTCATCGGCAGGCCAGACAATTTTTGGTCGAGGGGTTCTGAATTAGACGCTGTGTTTGCTGTGGCCTTCGCCAAGTTCACGGACATGACAGCTAAAAAGAATTCTCTTCATCGCAAGAAAGGGGTCGACACCCCCGGTTTTCAAAAGAAGGGGTTGTGACCCCCCCCCCCCGACCCCCTCGTCAGCGACGCCCCTGCGCAGACGGCTTAACTTCGAAGGGCAACCATTTGAGATAAGGCAATTGTGGGATGAATGGGTTCGGAATGGGGTATCACGATCAGCCACCTTCTACACGTTACAATGAAAAACTAAAATCCTGGAAGGAGGCTTGATAATGCCCTCGCCGTTTAGCTGAGAATATTATTGTTGGGACGCTATGTCCATCTTACAATCCTACATTGCAATCATACCTTATGTAGAACGCCCCAGAGAATGCTTCAGACATGTTAAGAACCATCTTCGACATGAGCTTTAATGTCATGGTGTGTACTTTTCGTAGCCTGACTTGATTTTTGGAATCAAGATTCTCCGTCCGAGTCGGAGACATTCACTATCCATCGATTCCGCAGCCCTCCCTGTGCCACCATCACTAGCCTAGCATGAATTTTGCTTGAAAGCGTTAGTGCATCAAGAAGAGCGTGTTTATCACATCCCAATCGTTTATTCCGGCCACGCGCCGACGGGCCGATTTCAAAAGGTGGCGGCCGTTAAGTCAGCGAACGGTCAGCGAACGGCGGCCGGCGTGGCGTGGCGGGCCGTTGGTCGGCCCGACGCCCACCTATCTGCCCGGGCCATCGCGCTGGGAAGCCGACCTTCCAGTCCAGCTGACACGCCAGGGCCGGCCGGCCGGTGACTCATCGCTCACAGAGCCGAGATGCCCACCAGCCGGCACACCTCATGGTGTGCCGCGGCCTAGAGATGTCAATAGGATACCAACTTTTTGGTATGCCGATACCGAACTGATACCAACTTGGTAATTGGTATTTCGTTTCTGATCCTTTTGGTATTTTGTTGATATTGTAAATACTTGTATATTTGATGCTCCGAAACTTGGAAAAAGTTGGTATTTCTCCCATTTTCCGAAGGTTGTTCCGTTTCGGTCACGGTGACTATAAATATTCGGTTTCGGTTTCGGTATTCTTCCATGTTTCTAGTCGCTCTTTGGTTTGGAATTGGTTTCCAAATTATCTGCGACTGACGTCACTAGGCTGCCGCCGAGACCGAGGGCCCGTGGTGGCGACCGCCGTTGGAAATAGGAACTGGCGAAGGTCGGTAGGTATACTGCATGGAAGCGAGGAACTCTCAGGAGATATTTACCTACGCTGTACCTGTGGGGTAGGGGAGTCCATTTTACGCCCGCAATGTTAATTTTTCGTTAACCCGCGCCCCAGTGGCGGTCTCAGCCAGCTTCGCCCTAGTGGGGGGGTGGGGGGAGGGATATGTTACCACCCACCTCTAACTTAAATACTAAGAGGGCTAGAAAGACGCGGTAAAAAGCAGTCTATAGCTGTCAATGCGTACGTTTGAAGTTTTTTTCATTTTTCATCTTAGAGCAATATTGGGGTCACCGGAGGTCATCAAAAGTCAAAATTTACCTAATGCTCATTATATTTTTCAGAAAACATGCAGTTATCTTAGTAACTTTTGTGAAAATAGCTGTTTTTTGATAAAACTTTTTTCGCGAATTACTTTTGAACAAGCAAAGATGAAGAATTGACGATGGCAATATCGTGTTTCTCTCCTTTTTTACCTGGAAAAGTCAAGGTCAAATTTTGACCTCAGGTTAAGTTCATGTGGTGACCCAAATAGGTCATGTTGCATATCATTCGATGCGTCTCGACAAGAAAAAAAACACAATGAAACGTTCTATCCCTTTCCAGTCGAGAGTTATTGGCAAAAATCTGTAGCCTCAAATGACCTCGGATGACCTTTCTAGAGGTTAACAGCAAAAAAGACACCTTGGTCGTCACGGGTGGTCCAAATCATTGTGATTCTGAAATTTTGGATTGTTCCTATGCGTACACACGGATCTAGAGGCATTTTCATTTTTCTCCATTGACTTATAATGGAAAGGTCACGCCACTGTCCTGACCTTAGGTCACGGTTATAAAAAATCCGAGATATACAAATTATAGGTGCCCATAACATCAAGCAATCCACGAAGTTTAAAACCTCTTTCAAACACTGCAGGCTGGACATGATTGCAAACTTTTTTAGGCTTGGTCAGTTAACTTGACCTGGTGACCTGACCTGACATGACCTGGGGTAAAAATTTCACACATTGTCTAAAATTGATGCACAGAAAGCTACTTCAAGCGGCGCGGCGCTACGCGCCGCGGTTTTTTATTCACACGCTAAAAAAAAAAAACGCGACAGGGTGGTAACATATGCCATCCCCCCACTGGCGCGAAGGTTAATTATGTCTTGTTCTTTGACCTTTTGCTCATATGGTTTATGCACAAATCTTCGTTTTGTTTCATATGTCCTTCATTAAGTGAATTCCCGATATTTATGCTGCGATTTGATCTGTTACAGGATGACACTTATCGGCGAATAATAGTCCACTTTTGGTTTATGTTTGTTTGATTATGCATTGATTTTCCGATACATTATGCATCACATTGCAGTAAATTAGTTTTTAAAACGATCACAATACAGGGGCTCATCTAGAGCACCTCCTCTAAGGCGATGTGGGTGCTAGAGACTAGTGGTATGGGGCTCAGCTTGTTTCTCCCGAAGTTGGCATTCATGTGTGGTATGTATTGTTTGTGTATTGCAAATACATTTCCTGCTATTCAAAAACTTTTGGGTAGCAATTTATATGGACCACCCTGTACGATAATCCGGTTATCTGTTTCAGCACTATCCCAGTGTGGGCATGCCGCGTCCCTATCATAACTTTGCCGATGAAGCTCCGCGTGCAGTTATGGCGGACCTCAATTCTCCATTCGGAAAGCTGTAAAAGCGCATGGGCTAAACCGCCAAACGTTGGCAAACAGGCTGGAGGGCCGACACGATAAGAAACCGGGTCGCCGATCAGCACTCATCTCTCCGGAATAACATCTTACAAAATGTCATCACCTGTTCACTCGCCCTCTCACTGCCAATACACTGTTTGTCACTTCGAATGTTCAGTAAAATGTCTCAACATCTTTTTAAAGCTGAGAACTGGCTTAAGTTGCCCTTAACATTTTTATCTTTTCCCGATTAGGAAGAAATGAAATTTGGTAGCTGAGGTTTCCCGAGTCCGTTTAACTTTAGCCACCTAATAATTTTAAAAAATGATGTACCTACGTCTAATGTAATCTTCAAAATGTAACATTCGAAAAGACCTATGCCGTCCACATGTTTTACAGAAAGAAAAATATATGTAGGTACTAACCCAAACAAAAGATATTTAACAAATGGTGTCAAAACTATGCTGGTCACCCTGATTTGCGGTAATTTACTCGGTGCAAGTCTCTTGGAGTTCAATGTCAACATGGGTGTAGAAACGTTTTCAAAGTTGGTGTGGAGTTTACAGCCATTCTCGAAAACTACCCCCATTTTTTGCCAACTCCAAAATCTCATGGGATCTGCATCCATCTCAGGGGGTACTCGGTCGGAGGTTGGGGGAGGCAAACTGCCCCGCTTGCCCTCCCCCCCCCCCCCCCGTGGCGACGCTAATGGTGTTGAAAGCCTTCACTGGCTATAAGAGCTTAGAGGAGGTTTGAGCAACCACTGGAACAGACCCTATCATGCTCAAGCTCGGGTGGAAACGCCAGTCAGCTCGTTTATCGCCTTGCCAATCAGCTCATAGACCCGGGGACAGGGGGGGGGGGGAGCGAGGGCGATTGCCCCCAACTTAAGAGCCGAGGGGGTGACGTCTCCCAACATTCATGCAGCGAGGAAGGATCTTTCCTCTTTTTGATGATGACTACACCGAACAGTAGGTAAGCAGAAAACTGAAGTGGTCGAATTTGGACTCGAAGAGAGGGTCCGTCATTGGAGCAAAGCGTAAATACCGCTCAGTTTTCGGCCCTAAGAAGACCCTATCATCTTGCCCTATCTCTGAACTCATTCATAGTTTCGTCGCAACCGGCAAAACGCCAGAAAAAAAGTGTAATATGCGTACACGGTACAGGGCATGCATATCTTGGCTCCCTGTCCTTTGAGGTCCTGAGGACGATAGCGGAAATTCTGTGACGATAAACCAAGAGAGGTGGTCGAGGATCCTCCATTTTTTTCTAATGGTATTTTCTAATGGTTCTTCCGCTCGCCGCAGCGCAGCTGTGCCGACACCATCAAACAGGAGTGGTTTCAACTTTCAGCAGGATGGAGACCATGCTTGCACCGTCCTGAAGACCATGCATTGTCTCAGAGAGTGGATGTGATAAGTTTTCCTTGCATGTTATATCAAAATTTGGACCGAATTTGGAGTGGGAAGGGCTAAAATTATTCTGGGCTAAATCAGTCCGGGCCCAAAGCCACCCATTCAACCATTCGGTCAAAATTCCTAAACAGAATAGGCTAACTTTTATTTCATACCAACACGGCACATTCGGAAACCGTGAATGCTGGTCTTGTGTCTACCAGCAGCAGATTCGCGAATATCAATCCACTGCTAGATTGACGAGCATGCACGTTTCTGCAATATTTAGACAACAATATCTTCTAGATAAAAATTATTCACTTTTTAAATGTAATATATCACAAAAAGGCAAGTAAATAAAGTCAAAATGAAGCCACTGCCAGCTTTTACAAAAAAAAAAAATACCACATGCATGAAAATTGTCTTTTCCTGATGAAGGAAAACTTTTCTATGGCGGGAACAACAAATTAGGTATCATTGCGCTATTGCAACGATTATGGCGCAGGCCACTTCTGCACATGTGCTACAGCCGTCAAACCAACAATACATCATTCTTATTTTTAAAAAAAATCGTAGAGCCAAAGCACATAGAGAAGGTAATTGTGCCCTGCTGAATGTGAGGTTTGTTCAAAAATTGCTAACTTATTCCCCACATCTCGACGAATACTGCTGTTTTTCAGGCTGAGGATGACACCAGAGCGGGTAAAAAAACAGCATCTTGAGGCATAATCCTTTTACAAATAAAAACCAGGGCAGTTGGACAATGATAAAGGCTTGATGAATGATAATCATTTTCATCATGCATATTGTGTAACTGTGATATCTAGTGGGTGCATGCTTACATTAAATGCTGCTTCATACAGTTATTGCTAACTGCTGATTAAAAATGACATGCTTTTTGGATATTTTTCTTAAACTTAGAATGTGAAATATTTTTGTGTAGACTTGCAGATTTTGGGGTGCTTCTGCCAGTGAGGGGTGCATTTTTTGGCTCAGGGGATGCTCGAGCATTCCCATACCCCCCTCCCCTCCCCCAATTATCCGCCTTTGTGGACTATGAAGAACCCATACTGATTTCTTCTGGCCTTGAATCATATTTTGCTGTCTTTTTTTACTCAAAAGTGCATGAGAAGTGTCACCACTTAAAGTTGGTGTGGAAAATCCCACCAACTTTCAAGTTGGTGTGGAGCTCTCCATACTAACCACATACGAAGTTACGCCCATGAATGTCCAAGAGGCATTGCTGCAACAAAGGGTGAAAAGCTGTCTACAAACCTCTTCGACACAGGTTGAAAATTACAGGAATGTTGTTTGGCATGAAAAAATGCTCCCATTCAACGCCGTCAAGAACATTCCTGGATGTACGCATGCGTGCACATTAAAATTGCAAAGGTGTTGCACAATATATGCATGTTCGGCGGAACGCTCCGATTTCCAGCGGCGCTCCGAGTCCGGATCGCCGTTCGACGTCTGTCATCCGAATCCGAATCTGATCTGATTGCATCGCCGTGTAGAGCAGGAAGTGAAGAAAGGCGACCGCCGCGAAAGACAGCTCTGTGAAAGCCAGTGTGCTCCTCATAGTCGATGGTCAAGGGTCACCCAAGCGAAGTCTCTAGCGAGATCCAGCGAGATCCCTGACAAGGTGGAAAAGCTAGACATGAGCTCCTGTGCCCAAGGGAGCCTTTGCGCGTTTTTAGTTGGTGAGGGGGGGGGGCAAGTCCACATGAAACCTGGCCCATATTATTTTGCTCTTGAGGATTGTTCGAATTTCTGGGTAACTCCTATGTTGACCAATCCTCATTGTCTGATTTACTCCAATGAAAGCCACCAGCGCACACTACAAAGCTGAAAAAGTACAGGGGGATGTCGTCCCGGTTCTTTGATTCTTTCCATGTATTATTCGCCAATCAGCTGAACATTACCGGTGATGTCACTGGTGGACCGCCAATCGGGGCCGGCCGGGCCCGCAGAAGGCCAAACGAACGCAGACGTTTTCAGAAAAGCGTAAGCCGTATAGATACAGTTGTGGATGGAGTTTTGCTGTGATTCGGATCTCCAAGAGTGCGTCAGGGTACCAGGACCCGGACAAAGGTCA
This sequence comes from Amphibalanus amphitrite, assembly GCF_019059575.1. NCBI lineage: Eukaryota > Metazoa > Arthropoda > Thecostraca > Balanomorpha > Balanidae > Amphibalanus > Amphibalanus amphitrite. The sequence goes on along the minus strand of NW_024881732.1, from coordinate 571,832 downwards.
TAGTGAACCGGCATCTGATAAAATCCGCTCAGCACTTAGCAGCCAACTTCGACCCTTTACCCTCGTAAAACACAAAAGCCTGCCAGCCATCAATCCACCTGCATCTCTGCCTCTGCTTACTACCTATATCGACCAGTTACTGCAGCGGTTTTGGAGCGGCTCACGGCCGATAACGCACCGGGCGTGCGCTAGCCGCCGGTGCTAAGCGCTAACCATTGAGTCTGGGTGCGCGTGGCCGACTGCCGCCCCGATGGCTCTGGCCCCCGGCACCGGCGCGGCGCTGCTGACCCATGGGGGGGGGGGGGGAGTGCGCTGCTAATAGGTTGAGCCAGAATTGGGATGGAAACCAGTTTGGGATTGGGATAGAAGCTCAGCGAGACTAAGGAATTGTGTGGTGCCTTCGGTAGGCCCCTTAAAATCACCCGTGTATGTAGGACCCTCAGGGCCGCCGGTTATGAAGCCTTTGGAGGCACTGGTGTGGGCCCTCGCAGGTACCGGTGTGAGGCTCTCGGAGGCATTGGTGCGGGGCCCCCAGAGGTGCCGCTGTGGGCCCTCAGAGGCGCCAGTGAGGGTCCTCACAGTTGCCGTTGCGGGCCCTCAGAGACACTGCAGTGTGGGGTCGTCACAGTCTGGTGTGGGACCCTTAGAGCTGCTGGCTCGAACCCTTCACAGGCCGGCAGGGGCTCTCAGAGACAGACAAGGGGCTCTCAAGAGGTCTGCGGTGCCTTCGGGAGGCCTGTGGAGTCCTTAGAGACCAGCAAGGTACACTCAGACGCCAGTGGGGCCCTCAGAGTCGTCGGTGTGGGGCCCTCAAAAGTCACCAGTGAGTGGCCGTCCGATGAGGCTCCGGCGTTGAGCCCTCAGAGCCGCCGATCTTATGGCCTTAAGAAGCACTGGTTTCGGGACCTCATTCAGGGGTGCCGGTTGCACTCGAGAGACCGTGGCAGTGTGGTGCCCTCAGCTAGGCACCGGTGTGAGGCCTTCACAGTTGCCGGTGAGGGCCCTCGCAGGCGCCGTTGTGGGGGCCTTCAACCATTGGTTTAGGGGGCCATCGCAGGCGTGTGTGGAACCCTTAGAGCTGCTGGTCCCTGATAGGCCGGTAAAGGCCATCAGAGGCCGGCAAGTAAGCCTCAGAGGTCGCCATTAGGCCCTGAGAAGCCGGCAAGGGGCCCTCAAAGGCCGACAAGGGACACTAAAAAGCCGGTGTGGGGCTCTTATGGAGAGAAATGTGGCTCTTCGGAGCACATAAGGTGTTCTTCCGAGCCCTGTGGGGCCCTGCAGATAGAGAATGCAATCGGCGGTGCGGAACACAACAATTGTAATCGTTCCTTCTCCCGTCGCGAAGCCGCCCATCCGACCCATATCCCATGATTGTCAACCCTGGGGATCGGGTCGTCCCCGGTATGCCTTAGTGCAACCGGGAAGCAAAATCCTCCCCCGATCGGGTCGACAATGTACCGGCAAGGAAATCAGCTCTAGGTGAGTAAAAAAGTTGTAAAAAGTCATTAGTTGTCGTTACGTTCAGTAATAATAACTATACGGTGCCAGATGTACCCGACGCACAGCTTGGAGCCGGGCACCGCCCGGTCTCCACCAGTGACGTCACGCTAATGCTTAGCGACCGGTTCATTGGAAATCGCGGGATGATTCTACCTCTCTTATACGGTAGTTAGGATTTTAAATGACCGTTTCCTCGATAATTAAATGGAAATTCAATAAAAAGTAAATATTATATTGTTTGGCAAATTTTCGAACAACAGTTCATTCTCAAGCGGGTGAAGCCACATGAAACAATTGATAACCAAGTTTTATAACTGCCGCCAAGCTACATTTTTTGAATTCTCACACGTGATGTACAAGGTGGTCTTCTTAAAATCAGAAATCTGAACTTAATCGATCATATCCCAAGCTGTTCCGAATCTACCTATTCACTTCACATATTCACATATACATACATACATGACCATCAAAAGTAATATGCGAGCACACCCACACAAATATGTATATAGCCTGTAACATATACAAGGTTCGTTTTGGTCGTGGTCGTGATGAATAGATAGCGTCGCATTAAAAAAGTGACAACAATGACAATATAAACACTTCGGAAGTTTCGTAGCAGATTATGGCGTAAAAGGTCGGTTCGGTTTTAACAATCATACAAGTGCATACAACTAATATGCGAGCATTCCCAATTCCCCATACATGAATATGGTTCGTCTTGGTCGTAGTCGTGATAAATAGATCGTGTCGCATTAAAAAAGGAAGAAGACAACGACAATAACAATACAAACACTTCGAAAGTCTCGTAATAGATCGTGTCGTAAAAGGTGCGGTTTAGACAATCATACATATGTATACATCTTCGAATCAAGCGCAGTAACAATTATCCACACAACAAATTTCAATGACAGCCAGTGGATAATGAAAACAGCTATCAGTCTATAGTATGGGCCATGAAGACATATTGGAGTTGAGCTTTGGGCGCTTCTTTTGGATCAGGAGGGACAGTGTCCCAAAATATGTTGATTTGGGTGGGAGACGACACCCAATGGCGAATTATTTTCCACTCTTGCATATGAGTTTCGAAGTGATTTTCCCACTCCCAAATGGTCTTTTCGCATAAGTGAGTGAAATAACACCCAAGCCCAGTGCCGTAGCACTGAATTCGCACTGAAATCGTTAAGTTTTTCCCTCATTTATCAAATTCAGATCCCACGTTTTGCTTCCCATTTTCCACTCACATTGGCCTTTTCGGGCTCAAATTTTCCACTCTGACACAAAGCCAAATTGCAATTTTGGGGCACTGAGGAGGGATTCCGCGATTTTCCTATCTGGGTGGTCTTTCGACTTATACAAAATGCTTACTTTGAGAGGATTGCCTCCTTCGTCGGTGGAGTGGCACTCTTGAAAATGATCTCCCATGGGGGTGTCATGTGTTTTGTTGAGCGCGTCCCTCAGGTGTTCATTGAATCGTAAGCGCACCGGGCGCTTCGTCTCTCCCACGTATGTTACGGTCATTCCATTGCTTTGACAGACAGTACGTGTCAGGGGGCGTCGAAGTCTAGTAGGAAAATCTGGAAATCCCCGGCGTGACGTCACGTCGGGGATGACCGACGGCACCTTGCACTGAAAGATACGGCAGAACGGCTATTTTTGAAAAATGATTAAAAATACTTTAGTGCTGTTATGACACATAAAACGCTTATCAGCATGTTTCTCATCATGTGATAAACGCATATCCGTGGTCGAAAATAGCCGAGACCCTCCCAATTTCCAACCATCGACCTGATAAGCAAAGGATGTAAGCGTAATCCTTAAGGGCGACTTTCCGTTACATATCTGTACATATGCAGCCTTATGGAAATCGGTAGTTTGGCGATTGGCGACGCGCGCGACATCTGTGCTGAGACTGTAGCGACGCCTGGTGGCTGCTTTTCTGCTGTATGTAGGCATATTTACGTCTGGACAACGAGTTGCGTTGGAGAGGCCGGAAATAGTGGCGATTTCAGGACCGCAAGAATGGACCGTCATTGGAATGATTCTTTTTTAACCCGTGCACTGTTTTTGGCTGGAATTTAATAGTTACTACAAAAACATTTTGTGATTACGTTTGGTCAAGAATGAATACCATCAGCGCTAAGTTTTCACTACCATTGCATTTTTTCCAGAAGCATATAGTGCTGTAATATTGCAGTTCTTGCGCGTTTGTTACAAAATATGAAGCAAACATGCGCGTTAGGCGTCGGGTTTTTTATTATTTAGGACTTTTTCTCCCGACCATTACACCCCACAACAAGGCCCCGCCGGGGGGCTGGAGCCTAGAAGGTCTTATACCTTCTGTCAGTGCGATGAAAGCTTCCCGGCTCCATTACACTGACACCAGCTCACAAGTGTTCATGTCTATTATGTATTGTTAATAAAAGTCATTCCCACTGTTGTGTTTGCGACTCCAGACATCTCGGCTCTTTGGCTATACACGTAAGTACCTCCCTTAGCTTTGATTCCACATTAAGATAGGATCCCACGTTGTTTTTGCTACCGGGTTCACATAAACCGGTTTAACGTAAGACTTGCTGCCCGGCGAAAATTGCCGGAGTAACTGCCCCATGCTCGGGTATGGCACTAGGCCGACCGAGCAAAAAAAAAAAAAAAAAAGGTTCCAAAGTAACGTTGTATATCGCAAAATATCATATTGACCTCAAGTTCCATCCGTTGCATGATTGACTAGACAGATTCACACCAGGATTCACACATTTCAAGTTTATCTTCGATCAGAGGTGTCAGTGAAGTCCATCAGTGCCAGAGGTTTACTTGAGGGGAAGCTCAAGCTATGATAATTGCTCTTGTCCATCCACTAAGAAGTTATTAAATATTACATATTTTGTTTTGTGCAGGTATTCCAAGAGGAGAGGGAACTATTTTCTTTGTGCCTTCATGTCAGAATTGAAGATGGATCATAAAATTTTCAAGGCAGTTAATCAACCAAGCTTTCTCGTATATAAGCTGTGGCTAAGAAGAAAAGGTTGTTCAATCCTGAAGTTCAGTCATCTTACTTCAACTTGGCAGGAAGATCCCCAAGGACAGAGGATATATTGTATACCTATCCTGTAAATCAAAGCGTTTTTGTGACTGCAAGGCTTAGCTATTTGCTATCGGAGTGAGGCATGGGCGTTTTTGTTGTATGTTTTTGTGGAGATTGAATATAACTGTGACCCTGTGTTTGTTTGTATATTTACTACAGTCCAACAGCACACTCACCTGACATACTCATTACTCACCCAGCTCATAGCTTTACCCCACAGGATTTGTACTTGTTGATGTCTTGAGCATGAACAAAGCACTAAAGTAGCCTAGTTATCATTTCCCACATTTTTCTGAACATCTAACATGGCATACACTGTAGTGCTGAGCAGCTTCAGAGAAGAGACACTTTAAATGCACAGACTCTCACCAGCCACCCAATGAGCCAGTTCCTCATTTGACTGTTTCCCTGGATAGTTGGATACGGCTTGGCAAGGTGAGCTAACTGTTGGCAAGTTGAAGGTTAGCAGGTGAGATGGAGCTAGGGTAAGTACCTACCTATAACTGAGTGCTACTGCTATGCAGGTCTTGGGGAGGTTGCAAATATGTGTGATGAATGATGATTGAGGTTAGGTCAGGTTAGTCAGGTATGCTCAGCCCTCAGGTCACATTTTTATGGACACTAGGCAATTTACAAACTACAACCTAATATAAGAGCACCCAACTAACCTACACAACTACTAGCTATATGACTAAGTACCTACCTACTTGTGCCTACATCTCATACCAAGTCAAAATAAACTATAAAGTTCCTTGCTGGAAGATTACCCTCAGTACTTTTTATCCAAGTCCTGTGAAGAAAACTAATACTTCTATGTTCTGAGTCATTTCTGGCCATCCACAGAAAGAAATGCTGACAGCTTTGCTATTGTATATTGGACCAATAATCACTCACGACTATGAACACATCATACGATCACATCGTTGCATGGATTGTATTTGTCACATTGACAATTCTTCTAAAATCCTTTTTTCAAAAAATGCAAAGTAATGATTAACATCACATTAAACATTAAGCTGATTTAGTGATCCAAGCGGCAAGCTGTCTCCTCCAGTAGCAATGGAATGATTGTGTGTTTCATTTGCCAGACACTGAGTAATGCACATTACGACATTACCCTTCTGCAAAGCAAAGCTGCCCGAGTTCATTCATTCTAGATTTTTTCACTCGATAGTTAGCACAAATTAATCTTGCTGTTGTAAGCTATAATTCAATATTCACACCAATACATCAATATGCGTTCATCAGCCAGCATTTTCTGCTTGGTATTGCTCAGCGTGCTCTTCATGATCTCCTGCAATAGTATAGCTTGTTTTTGTCCAATAAGCTCTTTTAATTTTACTTTTTCTTGCTGATAAGTGAGCCAGACCAACTTGCGTTTATCAACCAACATTTCCTAAATTCAACTTGATATCAATATTGCTCAGGGCTCAGGAGTCAGGAGTAGGACTCTGGAGCCTTAGCCTCCTGGATACTTGGAATTGTTTTCAGTCAACATGATTCTTTAATATGATATAATTCAATCACAAGGGATCCGAAACTTCCAACAAAACGACGTACACGAGTACGAAAACACCAGATGAACTTGAAAAAGGCCTTGGAACTTGCTTTGAACAGAGCCAAGCGGTGCTCCATTTGTTTGTTTACAATAATTGTAGTGCTGATGTATTGTTTTATGACTCTAGTCTAGCGGTCGGCTTATAAAAATGAAACAATTTAACCAAATCTATAAGGCAAGTAATATTTTTCTGAGAGAACTAAAATATTTAAAAGCTAAACACTATGAAATACAGGAATCGGAACGAAAAAGTAACCTAAAAATCCAGCCGAATCACCGGCTCCTAAAACTGCGACAAAATCAGCACTTTTCCCCGCAACTCGTTGTCCAGACGTAAATATGCTGTATGTAGGTATTGGGGTTTTGCCAGATGTGGTTCCTACTGCTACACCACTATGTTGACCCAATACTAGAAAAGTTATTTTGCTAGTAAAAGGCAAGCAAATTGAAAGTTGATTTATAAAATTGCTTATAAATGATAACGAGATAATAATAAAGTAATTTTGATTGAATAATTATTTAAATAATCAACCGTGAAACTATATTCTGGTATGTTTAGTAGAAATAAGTCCGTGCAACCTTGTATTTAGGGCCTTGGTACGTGTAATCTCATAGACTAGGTTTTTCGCTCAACAAAACAGTCCGGTACTGCTGAGCGGAGGGGGGGGGGAGAAAGGTCCAGCATGATTCCACGCCTATTGCCTGAAGGTATATACGTATGTATTGGTACACATTGGTATTGGTCAAGTTAAAGCTAAAAGTTACTAATAAGTTTTAAAAACACCGTCGCGGAGCGCTGCCGTTTTTAAGATATCCGCGAAAAACAAATCGTCAACTTGATGAATCGATAAAAATCACCAACATCTCAGGAGGCACACTGCTGGGTGCTGATACCAAAGCATACGTATATATCTATAGGCAATAGGCATGTCTTTTGTGGCATCATATTGGACCTTCCTCCCCCCCCCCCTTCTGCAACTTTGACTGCCTGGATCAGGCCGGCCATGAGTCCCCCCGGCCCACACCCTCAAACTGAAAGTCTGGATCCACTCTGGTGCCCTAGCTAATCGCTCACTAGAATCAGCGCACACAGATGTCGCGGACTGCATAGATGTCGCAGCTATAGCGACACATGCCGGTGCAAATGGTAGCAGACAGCAGTAGTTTCCCCTACCAAAGTGGTGGTTTTCTACCACAGATGCTCGTCGAGGTCGGAATTTCCAAATACGCTTTTCCGATACCCTGTACAGTGTACGTACGCCTCCTAACCCCCGGCGGCCGACCGGAGGAGTCAGTAGCGCTTCACTCACGACTTTTGGCAATAGCTCAAAATACCTTACAGCTAGAGGGCTGCTATTTGGCACACCTATCTTTGCTTCCATACGCATCTTTGGAAACCAATTGCATTTCCGTCTCAGGTCAGATCACTGACTTATGACGTCACACGTGAACCTCTGCAATAGTCCCAAAATACCGAAACTTCGCAATGCCCTCGGTGCCAGAGGAGCTGTCACAGCGAGATGATACAGGACCTAGTATCCTCTAGAAGTCTCAAAACTTGTATATCTCGGATTTCTCCTAGAGGTCACATGAGGTCAGGCCGATCGCGTGACGTCACCATTACAAGTCAATGGGGAAAATACGGAAACTGTAATTTTGACGCCGAGAATAATCTAAACCTAGCTCAAGCACATGGAATCGCAATTTCATGCACTTCTTGCAATGTCCAATGCTTCACTTTTGCATCTTTAACCTAGCGTGACGTCACAAAGGTCACAAGTTTTTTCGCCAATAATTCCTGATAAAATTGAACTGGCAAGTCGGAAAAGTCGCCAATGGACTCGGGAAGACCTACCGAATCGAATGATATACGATATAACCTCCTCCGACCAACTTCGTGACCTGAGTGCCTCTGACCTGACTTTGACCCGATGTGAACAGTGAACACCTTATGTTGACCCCACCGCCACCCAAACAAAAGTGTACCATTTGACGCACCGGAGCATGACAAACATGATGGTACTAAAATCGCGACTCTGCGCCGTTTTTTGGCAAAGTTATTTCGCAAAACCTGAAATCGTATTGTGGCCCTCGGGGCACTTGACCTGACCCTCAGAGGCCACCAGTTGACCTGAGACTTTTAAACCGTGCATCAATCGCTGCGTCCCCGGTCCCAGGCACACATGCTTGTTTTCCCGCGAGGCTAGCTCAATTAGGGCGAGGGAGTCGTACCCGCCCTCTCTCGCGCCGGGGCGTATACGCCCCGGGTATGTAAAAAAAAAACTAATAAGTCTGGTGACGATTGATGCAAGATTCGTACAGATAATGGTTGATGAAGGTAGGGTATAAGCTATTAAAGATAAGTGAAACAAATTTGCAGCCCTCAGTAGCCTTTAATTACGCGTTAAGAGTTATAGAACAACTGTAAGCTGCAGGCTCAGCTCTTCAGTTTGTACCTATGCCTGCAAACACAATAAAATCATCGGAAGAGTAATAATAGTTTTATTGTATTTTATTCATGCTATTCAAGTTTCAATGGTAACTATGTCACCGATGATTCAATATTATTTGCACGGTATCATTTACCACCACAGTCTAAATATTCAGCATCTAAAATAATGCAGTAAAATAAGCTGCGCCACATCTGTCGACAAAATCTGGTGCCATCTCAAGGTCAAACCAGGGGGGTGACACCGTAATGCTGTGCCATAGGCCGATGTTGTAGCCAGCTGATGAGCAGGAATGACGTCATCGGCCCATGATAGCCCTGACCAATGTGATCCAACCCATTGCGACTTAAGGTGACCTCTGTGACTTGGCCTGACCCATCGTGACCCTGGGTGACCTCTGTGACCTGACCTGACCCAGGGTGACCTAGTGACCTGAAATGACCCAGCGTGACCTAATTTGACCTTTTTATCTGGAATTCACCCATTTGGACCCCTTTGTTCAGCTTTTCGCGTAAGTACCTACAAGACTTCTAAACTGGTTATTATCGCGTAAATGCCTTATTCGTGATAGCGCCGTGTAGCAAGCGGTTCACCTAGTGTGAAGGCGGTCACGGCTTTCAGCAAGCTGGCACGCGGAGCCCGGAGGTCTTAGCTCCGCGTTGCCGGAGCTTAGCGCCAGCTGGACGACACGCGGCAGGAATGTATACGGTCACTGGCTGGTCTTCATGTCAGCGAATGCCGAATGCCATGGCCAGCTCAAGCACAGGCCGCCGACTCCAGGCGGCCAGCTGCGCCTGCAAGCTGTCTGCCATCAAGCCGGTGGCGGCGGCGTGGCCAGCGTGCCGAGCAGCTGCACCGCGCGACACCGCAGCCGGCAGCGGCCCCATCTCCGACTAGCACCGGCCTCGCCGAGCGCCCCCCCCCCCCCGGCGTCAGCTACTGCTGGTTCAGGTCGGGCACCATGGCCGCAGTGGCTCGGCGCAGTCGGCCCAGAGCGCGGCCAGATCGGCCAGCACCGGCAGCGACAAGTCCAGAGCGTCCGTGGCACGGCTGACCAGCGGCAGGTGGATGCAAGTCCCCGCCGAAATTTGGTTGCATCGAAATTCGCCACGACATTCAGTTCCTAGGGCCATAGCGTTTCCATGCTAAATGCTCTGACTTTGTAAAGCGATATTTCCAACGCTTTTACTTTTTTGTATATGGGCTGCACCTTACCCCATCAGCCCCGCGTTGAGGCAGAACCCACCGGCCAGGCTCCATCTGCCTCTCCCGCACTAACAGAATCACTTAACCCATTAACGCCCGTAATTCCCCAGCGAACGCACACGAATGCCCATTTGCCTATTTAGAGGTAATGGTCCCCTAAGGGTACCATGTGAGTTTGGTAAATGTGCGAAATCCAGAAATATACTTTTTTGAAGTGGTACCTTTTGGTACCACTGGGCGTTAATGACATCATATTTTCGCAAAAACATGTATTTTAGCAGCATACAAGTTATGTTTGCCAAGAAGACTTTGCAGCTCATTCGTGAAAATTAGAATATTAGAAGACGTACTTATCGGCAACATTATGGCAAAGGCTCTCCGCTTATGTTTTTCAAGTTGTCAGATTATGACGTCATTACTGCATGCTATGCCAAACTGCTATAAAGATCAATGCTATTATTCACCTGGTGGAGGGTCGGTCTTGTGAAGAACTGTACTGTTTCAAGCAAGGCTGCGGATTCGATGGATTTTCAGTGACTGATTCTGACCCCAATTCAGACTTTTACATATCAACCCCGACTCCGACTCCGACTCCAGACATGCTTGTCGACTCCGACCGACTCTAACTCCCACTCCATCTCCGCAGCCCTGGCATGTCTGCGGAGTCGCGGAATTTTCGGCGACTCGAACTCCGGCTCCGGGTTCCACAATTGACTCCGACTCTGACTCCGACTTCAGTTAGACATATCGACTCCGACCGACTCCCGACCTCGACTCTGCAGCCCAGGTTTCAAGGCTTTTACGGTTGTTTATTGTCCTACAATGCACAAATATCTTTATACAAATGACAAAACTAACAGTTTTCTGAAAGTGATTACCGGCAATTGCTCTACAATCTGTGTTATAATTTCTTTCAAAATTATGAAAATAAGCATGAAGCCCATAGTTCAAGATCCAGCACAGTCTGTGGTTACAGTTCATGCACTGCAATATACGCGCTATACCTACCAAATCTAATCCAACAACCAACGAGACAGATCTCCAAAATGGACTTCAACCGGATCGTGCAGCGCTACTTGCGCTGAGTCACACGTTGCAGTAGTCAACACGTCATACTTCTAGGCTCTAGCCGTTATACTTCTCCATGTAAGTACGTCTCTGGGCGTCACGCACCACGCGTCACGCACCACAGATGACTCTAGTGACAGGACAGCCTGACGTAAGTACAATGCATTCGCCTTCATGGCTGAGCCTAGTCTAATCCAGTCTGCATCCGTCGCGGCGTATGCCAGGGTATATTGAGTGACGGGTAGGACGAACTTTGGTAGGAATTTCTAGTATAACTACTAGAAAACCTACTATATGTGGTCGGGACTAGCAAAAAGTTAGTTCAAACTAGCATATGGTAGCGCTTATGGTTGGCAGTCGTGACGCGCACGTGACATTCATTTCTTAAATTTCTTAAATAAGAGGTTTTGGGGGCCGATTAGTGCGCAGATACATTCAATTAGCTATTCATAATTGATTACGCAAGCATTCAAGATTCTACATCATTCAATTCTAGCCGAAATCACACGGCGCTCCCAGGATTCGAACTCACGACCCTCGGATCCGTAGCCCGATACGCTACCGACTGCGCTACCGAGGACCGCGCGCCGACGATCGGAGAGGCGGATCGCGGGTGCTGGCGTGCAGAGAAATCTTTACCCTGTACGCCGTAGAAGATCGGCTGGGTTTCGTGAAAAATGGTAGAGGAATTGTCGAAAGAAAATTCATCGATCTATCATTTGAGACTAAGAACCATTGATTCCTTCAAAGTTTGACCGAGATATCGCTCGCCGAAAACAGGCCATTTAACATGTAAACCCTATGGGCTGGTAGGAAATGTACGCCGTGGAGCAGCAGTGCTACCAACTAACTTCGGCGGGGGCCGGCGTATGCAGCATTATCAGGTGTACAGTAGGTCTATTAAAAAAGTCCCCGGCACCAGTGGGCGCTGCCTTCGCTGAGCCGAACCCCCGTCTGCCTGTCCCATATCGCGCCGGGCTCAGGTCAGATAGGGTCAGCGGGACCGCTCGGTCCGGCCCGCGGGCGGTGGACGGGCGGCCGGTAACGCTTTCCGCCAGCCAGCTGTAGAATCCAACAAACGGGACGGCCGCCGCTCAGCGCAGCGAAACCGGTGTTGAAGAATAGCAGTAGATGTTCATGGCCACAATGATTATGAGAAAGTCATTGTTAGCCCGTGCCCCACAGGAATGCCTATGCACGCCCTGTTGGAGGGAAAATGGGGATTGAGCATCATTCTTATAACTCAGCTTTGGGCATTTAAGTGGCATTCGAAGTAGCGTCAAAAGTAGCAAAAAGAAGAAATATACTTCAGCCAATTTTAGATCGGGTCAGAGCCAGAGGTCATGTCATCAGAGGTCATCGGTGGTAAAATTTTGCTTGGACTGGGTGCGTGCGCGCACCGGTGCATTGGGTTTCCAGTTTCCATGGAAAAATCAACAGACTCGGGAGCTCGCAACGCTAGCGTGGAGCCGAATTCATATCAACCGCCGCAACAATGCAGCAGCGCAGCGCAGCGTGCTGCAACGCAGGGCCGGGAAACACCGCCCAGGGCTATCCATGTGTCAGGGCAATCCAACCCACGTGATGGGCTCGGCCCCAGCGGAGCATGAGGTCCAGGACTCTCGCCCAGGCCCCCTGTCTCCCCCTAATTCCTGTCATCCTTCCCACTCTGAAATCGACCGAGCCTAACCTAACACAACAATCAGCTCGTTTACCGCTATGTCTGAATAATATTGTCAGATTTAATAAAGGCGAACGGCTTAGCACGTAAATAACAGCAACTGCCACCATCGGTATTATGAGAAAACCAATTGCTTTTCCACAAACACTTAAAAGTTTTTAGCTTAAAACTTGCTTGAAATTAATTTTACCAGCCTCGTGTTCCTCTTATAAAAAAAAACGCTTCGAATGAATCAAAAGTTGATCTATAAAGGTCATTTGAAAAATTTGGCCTATGTTCAAAGACATGACTTGACCAGAAATGGTCATGATGCATAGCAGGATATTAGATTCGTATCGTGGAACTTTACAAACACTTTAGATGATTTCATAACTTAAGCATGTCTATCAAAAATGATTATGACATGGCTCATATATAAGCTGGGTGTGTGATCATGCTTACTAGTATGTTTAACGCAACTGATAATGTGCTGTTGGTCAAAATTTCTATATTTAATTTATTCTCCCGGATTTCATATTTCTATTAATGACACCTTGACGATGTCGAGAAAAAAACGCTTAGGAGATTTAACAGCCTGAGATACGTTCAGTATAAGGAAGGGTCAAGGGTGCTAGATCCCTTCCGTCCTCGCTATCCTCAGGAAAAAACAATCCACATCGCCCCTAGTCTTCATGTTTCCCTCTCTGGACTGGAGGTCACCCCACCAGCCAACCTGTAGTTGATGTCGGATCCATTCCAGGACACATAATCCTCTTCGGGTGACCGTTTGGGAGACGGCTGGACCGTCCCGACAGGGCAATCGTCCCACGGGAACAGTCTCGCTTCCGCAGATCACTGTCGCTGGCTCGCACAACCCAATTACTACACCAGCGCATAGTTATGTCATAGCTCTGCAAGGGCCTTTTCAGACCGAAAAAGATGGCTCCCAACAAAACAAACAATTTTCTCATTCAGTATTGTATCTCATCAAGCACCACGTGTTTTCATAGTGTTTATTAAGCGTTCCGTCCAAAAAAGCGCAGTTCAATTTTCTCCCATTGACTTGAGCGATCACAAAATTGACCCGGCCTTACTGTCAACAATGTCAAACTTGCAAAGTAAACGTTTCAAATACATATAGTGTTGCCCATTGAAATCGCTGAAAGTTCTAAAGCGATCGGTTAGTCGGTGTATTTAGATATGATGAGCACAGGAACTTTCCTTGAGGTAAGGTCACTTGACGTGACCTGGTGTTATGACCTTGAATTGAAAGACTTGGGCGGGCAAAATGGGTTATTTGAAATCTGAAAATGCTAGATTTTAACAATAATTGCAAACACTATCCCGGCCAAAAAATAGTGAGTGAGAAGGGAACGATCCCCCAACCCCATGTTTAGCTCCTATAATTGAGCTAGCTGCTAGAGCCTCGCGGAAAAAACGAGCGCTTGCTTCGTTACGTGACGCAGCGACTGGTACCCCATTTTCAAATATCAGTGACCTCTTAGGGCAGGTCAAGGGCCCCAAGGCATTCGATCGGTTTTTGGTAAATAACTTCGCAAAAATGGTCGCATTATCGTCATTTCGATACAATCGTGTTTTCTGTTCTCAGACGCGTCGATTTATATGCTTTTTTGTGTAGGTGAAGCAATTTAGAATGTTTACCTGAGGTCAATGTCATGTTAGGGCAACACAGGTCACGAAGCTTTTGAAAGGAGGACATGTTGCATAACATTTGATTCGGCAAGTCTTGCAAAGTCCAAAGATGGCTGTCCCGACTGGCTAGCTCACTTTGATCGGGAGTTATTGACGAACCACTCCTATCACCCTAGTGACGTCATAAATGACGTCAAACAAGGTGAACAATGCAAAAGTGAAGCATTAGACCTTGCCAAGATTGTATGAAGTCACGATTTGAAGTGCTTGAGGTGTAATTTTAGATCATTTCCGACGCCAAATTAACAGTTTCCATATTTCTCCATTATCCCGCGCCCCGCTGGGCTATTCAGCCATACGCGCCCTGCTGGGGGGGGGGGGCAGATTCTGCCCCCCCTGTCTAACTTCCGAACCGATGGTCGTAGAAAGACGGGGAAAACGGCAATCGAAAGCTCTCAACAAGGCGGATCTTAAGAGTCCGAATTTTTTTGCTTAAGTAGGTCAGAGGTCAGGTCAAGGTCAGGTCAAGGGTACAAAATGCAAGTTTCTACAGTATCGGCCTTGCACCGTAGTTGCCGAAGAATGGACTGAGACTGATTGCCCAAAACGTGTTCTTAGACTACCAAGACAATATTCGTTGCACACAATGTCATTCAAAGGTCAAGGTCAAGGTCAGGTCAGGTCAGGTCAGGTCACCAAAAACAAAATATAGAAAAGGGCATGTGCGACACATGTTTTATGGGTCATTTTACTCATGGAATTCAATAGGCACACTCAATAAGTGATATGGACCACCTCTGGATGAATTTCAGGTCGAGGTCAGGTCAAGGTCAGGTCAAGGTCAGGTCAAGTGAGGTCAAATTTTGAAGTTGGTTGTTAAGGCCTAAAAAGGTGTCTATCCGATGCAGTTTTTCACGGTGAATCGAATGGTGCTATTTTCATTTCCGTACGAGGTCTAGAACTTCCAAAAAAATCATTTTTAAAAATTTTTGTGTGTCGTGACGTCATAAAATTTTGAATAACTCCCACATTTTTGAACCGATTCTTCTAAAAATTGGTATGTAGGTGCACATAGACCACTTCTTTGACATATATTCCGGTTTTTTCGATAAACTCAAAATTTTGGATTTTATAAATATTTTCCCGAAAAAGTCAGTTTTTTGGAAAAATTTTGGCCAAAATCCAAAAAGTTCAAAAAACCGAGATAGCCATTTGATAGACAAAGTAGAATCACGTATAACTTTTTTTGTTACGTCTTGATTCCTTTAAAAATGAAGAAGTTAGCGGCGTTTGAAATTTTGCCGTTTTTTAGGCGAAAATGGCGAACATGACGTCACTAAAACGTCAATTTCTCAAAAATTTTCCGACGGATTTCGCTCAAATTTTCAGGGAACGTGTCAAATTGATGTATGATAAGGTACTGAAAGTTTTACGTCGCTGGCTTAACGCGTTTAGAAGTTATTGGCGAAAAACGGGAGGGGGGGCAGATTCTGCCCCCCCCCCCCAGCGGGGCGCGGGTTATGCTTGACACTAAGTGCATTGCGGGTTTGCATCATTTTATAACCGACAACCGTGCAGAGGTTTACTTAACCCTCGCCGGACCTATTGGTTTTTTACATACGCGCCGGCCGAGGGGGGGGGGTGGTTACGACCCCCCTCGCCGTTTCGCCCCAGGTAGAGCTAGCGCGTCGCGGAAAAAACGAGCGTGTGCGCCGCTACGAGACGCAGAGATTGGTACCCGATTTTAAGGTCCTAGGTCAACCGGTGACCTCTGAGGTCAGGTCAAGTGCCCCAAGGTACGGTTCAGTTTTTGGTGAATAACGTCGCAAAAAACGGCCGCGGAGCCGCAATTTTGGCAGCATCGTGTTCGCCTTGCTCAGGCGCGTCGAATGATATACTTTTTGTCCGGGTCAGGTCAACTTGGGGTGTTGACCTTAGGTCAAGGTCAGGTCAGCACCCCCAGGTCACGAAGTTGGTCGAAAGAGGTCATGTTACATATCATTCGATTTGGCAGGTCTTCCTGAGTCCATTGGTGGCTTTCCCGACTCGCTAGCTCAATTTGATCCGGAGTTATTGACGAAAAACTAATATGACCTTGATGACGTCATAAATGACGTCACGCAAGGTCAAAATTGCAAAAGTGACGCATCTAACCTTGCAAGGAGTGCATCAAATCACGATTATGTGTGCTTGAGGTAGTTGGAGATCGTTCCCAGCGCCAGAATAGCAGTTTTCATTTTTCCCCATTGACTTATACCTAATGGTGAGGTCGCGAAAATGACCTGACCTCATATGACCTTTAGGAAAAATCCGAGATATACAAGTTGTGAGACTCATAATGGATACTAGATCCTGCAAGTTTCATTTCCCTGTGACACCTCCTCTGGCAGTGAGGGCGTTGCGAAGTTGCGACATCGGAAGACCGTGCAGAGGCTCACTTATGACGCTATAGGTCAGTGACCTGACCTGACCCAAAATGCGGTTGGTGTCAAAAGATCCGGCTTGAATCAAAGGTTAGGTATGCCAAGTTTCAGCTTTCTATCCCCAGCGTGTTCGGAGCTATCGCGAAAAAAACTATTGGGGGCGGCACCCCCCTCGGCCGGCGAGGGTTAAGACGCCATGGTTAACACGCGCACTGCAGGGGGGGGTTGTTTTCAACCCCCTTGTGGTTTTTCGCTAATCGCGAGAAAATGGCGGCGCGTAGCGCCGCCAAATTTTGCATACCTGTTCTCCCAACTTTTGCACACCTTGAGTAAGAATTTTGACCCCAGGTGACCTTAGGTCAGGTCACCAGGTCAGGTCAAGTGACCCTACCTCGAAACGTCAATTTCGAAGTTTGCAATCCTACCAAGCCCACAGTTGTTGAGATATGATCTTGAAACCCACAGGAAATAGTAAAGTCATCACGAGCTACAACTTGTATATCTCGGAATTTTTATATCGATGACCTAAGGTCAGGTCATTTTTGCGACCGGCCCATTATAAATCAATGGGAGAAATTTCAACTTACTCTGAATGCCATCCTATGACTTCAATACGCTCAGGATAATAGTATTACAGGTCCCTGTTGGTGATTTCACCGAAACATATCACTTATGACCTTTGGAAGGTGATCTCCAGGTCATCTTAGGTCACCTGAGGTCACCAGCGGTTTTTCTTCAATAACTTGAGATTGAATAGAGATAGAGACTCCGTTCGACGTTTATCGTGTTTTTCTCGTCAATGCGGATCGAATGATATGCAACATGACCTATTTCGGTCAGGTCATGACCTTGACCTGAGGTCAAATTTTCAACTTGACCTTTCGAGGTCATATTATATATCATTCGATGCGCCCTGACGAGCTAAGAACGATGGCGTTCGAATCGATCCTCTGTCTTGTGTGCAAGACAAGTTATTCAAGAAAAACTACCGCGAAATTCCTGTTGTGAAAATCGTAACATTTTGTCTTCGGTGACCTCTGGTGACCTCGTTTTTGACCTGACCCAAAAATGATCTTTGTATTTCTTGTAGATCTCATCTCAACCTATCCAACGCCGTTTACCGCTTGTCGCTACGTTGCGCCGTTTTCGAGATCTCAGGGGGGGTTGTTTTCAACCCCCCCCCCCCCCCTGCAGTTCGTGTTCGGCTCAGACCCGCTGCAGTGCGCGTGTGTGACCAGTGACCTGAAAACGTGGTTGATTTCAAATGATCCGGCGTGAATCAAATGCAAGGCATGTGAAATGTCAGCCTTATATCATAAATGTGCTTTGAGCTACCGCAAAAAAAAAAATACATGGTGGCGGCATTCACCCCTTCTTCTCGGCCGCCGAGGGTTAAACCTCGCTTCGAATTATTGCAGATAATGATGCGACCGAAAACAAAGCATTTATCTGTGTCTAACTAGAACGGCCGCTGACTTGTTGGACAAGATCCCCAATCTTGATTTGCTAGATGGGAATAAAATGCTGGGTATGTGATACATATATACCCCTCGATTTGCTCTCGCGCTATGTCTATTTTAATCATTACTGTCGCTTTTTTATCCGAGATGATGTCGCCGCTAAACGGGTTGTTTTGTTTGCTTGCTTGCGTTGAATGGTCATTACGGATTATTGAAGGGTTATGATAAAATAGGAATGGGGCGAGGGAGGATATGCACTGCGTCTGCGGGTGTTTAATTTAGATCACAAAGGCATCATTTCCGGCATAGTGCAGAGTCACTATCTTCCCCCTCCTCTGCACTGCGGCATCTCTGCGCCCCTCACACGGCGTCCTCACTCCACGGCCGGCCGCCGCCAACTGACCCACTCGCCGGGCGCCGCGACCTGACCCGTGTCGCTGCCGCGGCCTGCGCAATAGAGTCGGGGCTGGAATCCGGGGGTTCGGCCGGCCGGCCGCCTCTGGAGCGGGGGACTTTTTTTGTAGACCTACTGTACGTACCACTGACCAAGCAGCAGGTCTGCAGGAACTCGTCTGTCACTACTCACTAGAGATGTCAATCGGATACCAACTTTTTGGTATACCGATACCAAACCGATACCAACTTGGTATTTGGTATTTCAATCGTAATGTGTTTGGTATTTTGTTGGTATCATGAACCCTCTCTTATGTATAAGAGGCTAAGAAATCGGTAAAAAGTTGGTATTTTCCTCATTTTCCCAAGTTGGTTTGGTTTCGGTATTTCCCCACGGTTTTGGTTGGTATTTGGTTTGGTATCGGTATTCCGATTTTCCGTAATTGACACCACTGCTACTCACTACCATCCGCATCAATATTTCCTCTGTATACTACCGCACAAACTGCACTGGGATGTGCCGTCGTTACCCACATCTACCTGAACAACAGCAACAGCCTTCCTAAACAACAGGACGATGTCCAAACCGTGCCCCTTCCCCTTCCCCCCAAGCAAAATTTATTTGGGGCCTTGACCACATGACTGCTACGCAGGAGTACCCGCAATAATACCAGCGATTATAGGGCAAACATCCTATCCAAAATCAATGCAACATTGCAACACGTCACGCCGTGAATGGCCGGCAATCAGCAATGAATGCACTAGTTTTAAGCGGCGACGAAGGCGCTCCCCCTCCGACTCCTTTTTAGATTCTATTTGCCGTAAACGGCTCACCGTCCCTGAGAAACGTTGCACAAACGACTCTCTGCCTACACAGGCGCCCCTTTTCGCATGGGTTTCATAGGCGCCCGTCTTCCGCATGTGGGCGAAAGAGGAGCGCCTCTTTAGACCTAACAGGCGCCCCTCGTTCATACTGAGGCCCCCTATGGGCTTCACAGGCGCACCTCTTTCTATAGGCCTCAGAGGCGTTCATCTTTGGGATGCAGTGGCCAGGCTTTGTTATAGAAGTTCGACTTTGACCTTCATGGGCGCCCCTTTTGCCTGTTGGTGCCCCTACACATACTATGGGCCTCATGGACCTCAGAAGCACTCGTATAGGCTTCAAGGGTGCCCCTCATTCGCATGCAGGTGCTCCTATGGGCATCAAAGTTGCTCCTATGGACATCCTCATTTGCATTGAAGCGCCCCTATGAACTTTATAGGCGCCCATCTTTCGCATATGGGCGCCCCTATGGCCTCACAGGCGCCCCTCTTACGCACCCAATTTCTTTAGGCGATAGCGTCCCCTTGAGGGATGGCGCGGCAAATGGCAATTTGTCTGCATCACTCCGTTGAGCATTGTTACGCGTCTGCACAGACCGCACACGCACGAAATTGCGAAAAAACGCTTAGCCTAACGCCCAGTGGTACCAAAAGGTACCAACAATAATTATGTCCCTAGGTACGCCAGGATTCATGACGAAACATCGGATTTTCTGCTTAACTGCAGCTGCCAGTTCTTCATCTTCAATGTAAACACACTTTGGCTAGAAAAATATTCACAGCCAAGCAAACACAAACGTTTCCTTCTCCCGACGTCAGTCAATGACTGTGGCGCCCCGAAACACTCTCGCTTTTCTGCGCCTCACATGAAGTTCTTCGTATCAACACGTTATTTTCACCCAACAGCATATCCGGAAAGGAGCCGATTATCCAATGACAGAATCTATCTGGCGAAAAAACGTAATTTAGAGATGCCCCAAATTTGCAATTTCATTACCCGCCCCGCCCCGCAGCTACCCCTTGCCCAACCACAACTACCCGCAAGCTGATTTTGTCTGAGCCGAACCCGCAAAAAACCCGCAATCTTAAAAACATACTTTTGCAAGAAAAAAATACAGCTGAGTCAATGCTAGAGCTATATAAACCTTACTTGCTTCATTGCTGTGCAGAAAAAGACAGCCAAACAAATAGTAAGGACTTGAAATTGCTATGCTAAGTCCTCAGGAAGTGCACACTGGATAGTGGAAAATGAATAATGCATCAATACATTTGAAATTCCTTTCTGAAGAGTTCAGTAAAATCTTTCTCTCACCTTACCCTTCAGCATTGGCTGAGGATCAAAATTTCACTCTGGCTCCCTCTCAATGTTAGGCCTCTGGAATGATATTGTTATCAAAATGAATGTTGATATAAAAAGATATGCGATTTCCAGTTAAAAATAAATAGTGACACAGTGAATAATGAGTATCCAGTCGATCTACACATAAAACAAATCATGCAAAATCCCAGCAAAAACCAACTATAATAACATATATGGCCTTGCAACTAACCACCAATGAACCCAAGGTTGAATGAACCACGCATTTCTGGAAACATGCGTCAGAAGCGTCACCAACAGCTGATGAAGGAATGTTACAGCGACTAAATTATTGCGGCCGTAGTTAGTCGAACTTGTTGCGAAAACACTGTTGTATAATGCATATTCATGTGCCATTCTGATTAAATTATTTTACACAACAGCTAAAGTTTTACAATTTAGAGGTTAATCACCGGTTTAGAAATAAAGAGACAGTAAATACTAAATTAAATGTAATGATTTTATAGATGGTCTTGGTAATGCTCTCCGGCTGGTCATCTGTCGGCATACAAATGATAAGGACGTAAAAAGACAAAAGAAATAAATGCGACCAGCTACGTGGTTTTGTAACATGTATAACTGCTATTTTGAGGCATTCAAAAACCAAGACAGAAAAACTGATTGAAAATTATTGCGTCATCAATGACAGCTTTCCTTCACCTCAGAGACCAAAATTGACGCAGTCAAATGCCCATCCTTGTCAGAATGTCGGAAGTGCGCCAGTATTGTATTGCGTTATGTTTGGGCCGGCCAGTCTATATTTTGATTTTTTGTAAGGGTGATTGGTGTGTTATTTTCGTAATATAGGGTGGAACAGAACATAGAGTAGGATAGGTAATAAATGAATTTGCATCAAATTTTGTTTAGCTGATAGCTCTTTTTTATGCCGACCAGACGCAAATAAAGTAACATGTGGCATTTGCTCTGATTTTCAACATCTCATTTAAGTCTGGGTTCTTCCATAATGTATATCTAGTGCACACTGCACAGTGCACATAGACTTCAGTTCAGCTTCCTATAAGTTTGCTTTCAGGGTCTTTTATGTTTTATGGAATGCTTTCATCAGCATTTATTTATGCTTAGTAGTTTATTGCTTGTACCCTGGTTTGGTCATTGCCAGACTGTGGATGCTATTGCTGGTTGTTTTCAGTTTTGCATTTGAAATGTGCTTCCTTGATATATTTTTATATTTGGTTCTGTTTTAAAAGTTGTTTTGATGAATGTTGTATTGTTAACCTGAGCAAATGCACTTGGCATTGTGTTTTGCATCTAAAAAAAAAAATAAAAAAAATTATAGGTTCTTAAGTCTGACCGCCAAATACCCGCCACACGACAAGTTTTGCTTCTCAAACCCGCCAAAAACCCTGCGGGTTTTGAAAACCCGCAGAAAGCGGGTTCGCGGGTTCAAAAAGGGCATCTCTAAAACGTATGGTCTCAACGCAGCAGGCCAAAATGTGCGTTGGTACCTTTTGGTACCGCTGGGCGTTAAAGGGACTATCCCACCTTCTAAAATGTTGTTAAAACCAGTTAAATTGTGCCCGACTTTATAGATTGGATGACCAGGAACACGGTTCTGGCATTTATTTTTCATTAAACATCTTAGGCTTCCCATATTCCAAACACAAACTTTCAAATATGTGACGTCACAGCCCAAAATTACCTCCTTCCCCAGGCCACATTACTGTCATAAAGCTGATTCTTTTTACTCTGTAGGCACCACAACAAAGTTCAGACCAAGTTTTAAGCGATTTTTCAACGAACAAACCCATTTAAATCAGAATGACTAAACGAGGTGACGTCACACTAACGGTCGCTCCATGTTGAAGATAGGGCCTTGTACAAGGCCCATTTTCAAATGAAGGGAACGAATTTCTTCAACACCAAGAGGCCGCGGGGGTTGCAACCTAGATAGATAGTGGTTTCTGAACCTCGCCGCAAACTTGGCTATCTCAACTCAAACCCCATGTTAAAGGTGGGATAGTCCCTTTAATGGGTTAATCAGCCTAACATAATCAGAATCGCCGATCAGTTCCGGCCGGTACAGCCTGTTGGTCTCTGAGCCGATGGCACCGGAGCCGCAGCGGTTAGTCAAAGCTTAGCAGGTGCTCCAGAGCCCCGTCAAACGACTGAGGAGGCACCTAGCAGCAGCACAGTGCCGTCGACCGTTCCCGAGCCGATAAATAACCAAAACTACAATGAGTTCCACACAGTCACTATGTCTGCCGTCGATGAACAGTTGCCCCCTCCCCCTCCCCAACTCCAAGCTGGATCCGCGCTTGAACTCAGTAGTTGACAGTATTTTGTTGACGGTATTTTTGGTTCTAACTTCTATGCTGTTGTTGTAGATAATCTGTCTAATGAAGGACTTTAATGAGGATTAGCCCGCGGATAAACACGAGCGCCTGTAAAAACGAACAAACAGCTGCTGTGACAGCTAGTGAAGGACGATGATGTTGAAATAGAAAGTGGAACATGTGTGAATGATAATTTCTAACAAATTTACCGTCAGTACGAAGCAATACCGAACCCATAACAGTGGTGGCAGCGGTGTTAAAATTGTCGGACCATTTGGTTCTGGAGAAGTTTGAGAACGGCAGTGCACAAGATTGGATATCATGGCTGGAGGACTACTGTTTGTTTGGTCAGATGAAGAAGTGGAATACCGACAAACTTGTGATAAACTTGCGTTTCTTTGTTTCTGGTAATGTAAAGGAATGTGTCCGACACGTGTGTGCAGCGTGCCCGGCAGCCACACTCGACTCGATCTCCGCCGAAGTGGTGAAGCTACTGGGAGGGACACCAGATCCCATGGTGGCCATCCACCGCCTAGATTCGGTGGCTTATGAAGGAAGTGAAGGAAGTAACGACGGAAATGACGGTCCACCACAACCGCTTAAAACCGTATCACCCAAGCACGGGAAACTCACCCACTGGGGCCCCCGTTTACCCCACTCGCATTTGGCGACGCAGTCAACGCTCATCGCCTCATCAGTTCGGCCCAGTCCCACAGAACCGAGACCGAGCATTAGCTACCCAGGAGGTATGATCCCCAGTCAGCTGACAAACAAGTAAGGCCACATGGCGACAAAAAGCCGCGGCAAGACAAGTCCTCTGTGCAGCAGGACCTGGTCACTCAGGCGACTCCAAATGTGCCAAAGTCGATAATCACGAGAGCGGCTCGAACTGTCAGACACCCCATTAGGTATCACTAGTCAGCTCATATGAGCTGATTCGGCTTGAAGTGGATAAGGTATTACTATGTGAAACGGAATATCCATCCTGTTTTAAGTGGTGATGTATGACAGAAGTGGCGTGTACATTTTGGGTTCATAGGTAATGCCTATGGTTTGAAGTGTTCATTGCTCATGTATGAATGTACATATGTGTAAAGTGCTAAAGTGTACCGTCTTACCTGGTACATCAATGTCCGCGGGCCATGCAGAGGTTGATCAGTTTCCGGGGCGGAAACTTTGTCTGTGGGGGATATTGTTGTAGATAATCTGTCTAATGAAGGACTTTAATGAGGATTAGCCCGCGGATAAACACGAGCGCCTGTAAAAACGAACAAACAGCTGCTGTGACAGCTAGTGAAGGACGATGATGTTGAAATAGAAAGTGGAACATGTGTGAATGATAATTTCTAACAAATTTACCGTCAGTACGAAGCAATACCGAACCCATAACACTGTCTAGCCACGAATGTGCATAGCTTGGCTTTTATATCAACCTATGACATGCTAATGATCGTGTACAAAACAGCTGGTTTTGCGTTTTGGTCACCTAGTTTCTGTCGACCCGTTTGCTACGGGCGGGCCCACGGCTTAGGTACAGCAGTCGGTACCGTCGGCACCGACTGCAAAATAGAAAAAGTTGGCTGCAATTTTTTGCTGTTGAAAGGTTGCAAGGATATTGAGTCAAACGGTTAAGAGGCCGCTGAACGTTTATTGCATTCCAGTTGGATAAAATCGATCACGAAACAATTGGCGCAAACCCCATTCAGTTTCGCTGCCGTGGGTGGGCGGAGTCGGCGGAGTATGGGCCGATGACGTCATCCTCCCGCCGGCCGTTATTCGCCCCGATTGGCCGATGTCCATACCTGGTTAGAGGGCCTTGGGTCAAACGGAAGATGTGGTCACGTGACCAATGTCCGGCAGCTGGGTCGAGCATTGTCTGCTTCGCCATCTCCCACTGAATAGAGAAATACAATCAGCCGTTTTTTCTGCAGTGTTAACACATTGCATGCAATCCAGCTATACAGCTCAGATATAGGTCGGAAACACGGAGGTCCCCTAGCGTTCATTTTAGTTATATGAATCTGATAAGTATCACAGCATGCTATAATGCAACTATCTAACATTCCCTGCTAGTAAACTGCACCATCTTACCGTCTGGCAATTGAAAAATTGACGCCAAACCACCGCAGTACACTATGTACAACTGCCGACGCCATCTTCACTGCCTGTTTCTTGGCCGGTGTATTCATCCGCTTGGTCAAATCTACTTTTATAGATAATCAAGAGCTAAAAAATGCGGGTTTGAGTAAAACTATTTTGTTTTTATGCTAAATTTGAAAATATGAATATATTTTTATATTTTCTATTTTTCTATTTAAATAGATTATAATGATAAAGATAATATTTCTTAAATTGTTTAGAGAATATTTGAGAATATTCATATATTTGAGAATATTAGAGAATATTTGTTGAATTGAATCCGACTTCTGCTGGTGGCGAGTTTAGCAGTGTAGAATTGAGATTGAGTACAGTGCAGATAGCTATCAAGATGGAGCTCGATTTCGTCGAAACGTACGACGACTTGGCCTACCTCTTCTACAACATCGATGACAATGAAGATCTCCTAAAGTTGCTAAGGGAGAACAGACTGCTAAAAAGAAGGGGCAAAAAATGCTGTAACAGAATGATGAAAGAGTGTCCCTACGGCAAGAGCCGTCTCTTTCGGAAAACGCGGCGGTGTAGTTTGCCGAAAAACGCGCCTTCTCGTCGGTAGGCCTGAGGCCTGATGCATGACCACTTAACCTGAAAATATTTGATTTACTATCCTGTAATCTCTCCTAAGGCATTGCCTTCGGCACTGCACTGCTTCGCCACGAGTTGGCCACAGACGAAAACATGTACAGTACAGGCGAAGAAATGTTGGACGAAAAATGAAAATATGTAGACAAAAAAAAAATGCACGGACCAAAAAACGGAAATGAAGAAAATGGACGAACGAAAATGTGTACGAACGAAACATTTCTGAAGACTTTTTCAGAAAAGTCGCTATCATTCGTCGACAGATCTGGTGCATCTCGTGAGGCGCTTTACCGAAAAAGAAAATTACCGAATTCTCTTCTATTAAAAATTGAAAATACAGAACCGAAGTTCCAAAATTATTTGTGTATATCTATCACTTTTTCATAAAAATAGTACCCCCCCCCACCACCACCACCCAAAACCCCGGTTTCCCACAGTTCCCCTAGTGTGTTGGGTTTTATGAAGATACTACATTTCTGCGTAATGGTATTTAACGACAATTGACATGTTGACAACAGACCGTCGTGCGCGGCTCCACCGAGATCGTGGTAAGAATACGATTAGTTAGCTTTTGGTCTTAAAACTATCGATCAGATAACTGGAAACCACATTATTCTGACTAATCATGAGTTTCTCTACAGAATGATGTCTGTATTATACCTGGATTAAATAATTTTGAAGCGGGGACCTCCATGTGTACCGCCCAGATATAAACTACAGCCATGTGAATCTGACGTCCCTGACTCAAGTGGCTCCAGTGCCCTGCGTCGCAAGGCCATCTATAGAAGGTACAGTCACTCTCCCGCCGACCAATCAGAGACAGATCCTGAGTGACGTCACCCCTGATGCTCGATAGGGGTACTCCATTCCTCTACAACGTAAAAATGACTAACTTCATTTGAAGATTGTTGGTGACACTCTACACATATCGCTCAACCATTGATGTCATTGGAAAGTCCAACTAATTTTCTAGCGATAAAAAAGCAGCAATATGCTAAGAAATGGCCGGTTTTGAAGATATAGACGATTTAAAAACCCTCTGCAGTTGAAGGAAAGCAACGTAAAAACGCATCGAGCTTATATTTTTACTATGAATAAGTCATTTTTCAGTAAGTTTTTAGATATGGTATCGATTTATCCCACGAGCCGCTGGGGGGGGGCATAAAGTTGCCCCCCTTTACGTTTTGTGAAATATCTCCGAAACCTGATGAGCTACGAACGTGAAACTTGGCATAGCTTCAAATGAATACCTAGGCAATGTTTGAGGAAAGTTTTGTGGTTGTAGCACCAAAGATGACGTCACAGTGACGTCATAAAGTTTTGTCGTTTTCCGATATGGGCCGTTTCTGATGACGCTGAGCATGAAACTCGACTGTAAATGAACTAAACAGCACCTGCTGTCATCCTAAAACATCTAACTACACTTCCATCTAGTTTCTGACCAATAATCGGCCCTTTATATTCGGTCCCATATATCTGATGTATCGTGAGGAATATGAGAGTCGCAAATCTATAATTTCACTTATGACGTCACTGTGACGTCATTTCAAATGGCATCGACACCAAATTTGGACACAACCTCGGCTAGGTATTCAGGAAGATGTGTGCAAAGTTTCGCTTCTCTATCTCTTCGCGTTGCGACGATATCGTCGCAGAAGTAAAGGGGGGGCAACTATATGCCCCCCCCCCCCAGCGGCCGGCGGGTGGCGCGGAGGCCCAGCGGCCGCCGGGTTATTCAACAACTTTATTACAATATTTTTATTACTTGGAACTTTATTTCAAAATAATATTTTCAAAAATGGCAACTGTTGGCAAGTAGCTTTGAAGCGATTGTGGCGCGCCGCGCCATTATTGTCTTGAGGCCCCCATATGATGTCATCAAAAGTGGAGTGACATGGGCCTGCTGCGTCGCCACTCGCCAGGCTTGTACTCTCCTTTGAATCTACTTGGTGCCGAACACGCGTTCCCGGCAGGGATTGAGATTGACGAACGCCGCGGCAACCCGTTGGGCACTCACAAAAGCCACACGGGTACGGTGGACGTGGTAGACAGCACCGTGCTCATAAGGCCTTTCAGACTTCAAGCGTGCCTATTGCCTATCGTTAGGCGGCACGGGCGGACATCGATAGCAGCGCCTCTATCGGTCACTAGGGAAAGCTGGGCTGTAGGCGACGAAATACCGGCTGAGTTGTCACACGTTGAATAGGTTTATAGCCATCCGTCTTGTGAAAATTGCCTTTAATATTTCTACAGGCAACTTTAGAAGTGTCTTCACATGGATTACAAAACCGTTTAGATTATTGTATTCACTTCAAGCCTTCCCTATTGTTCTTGATGATGCGGGAACTATTTTTAATTAGTGTTTCTAGATTAGTAAAAGAACATACTGTGCAAACGATGAAAAAAAGCATAAATGGAAGATTTTAAATGCAATTTTCTCTAACAATTAATGGTAAATTCTCTACATATCAAGGAAAAGGTGCATGCTAACTGATAATTTAAAGTTCTTGGGGCCAGTTGTTTTCTTCTTTTCTTACGTCGCCCCAATGGCCGCGAATACACTTGTGATAACGCCTATCGTCCCATCGTAGAGAGGAGCCAAGTCTAAAGTCGCCGAAGAGCGCTTGAGTTACGCTCAGCGGATGTTGTCGATGTCGCCGTAAGAATCAGAATCAGAATGTTTATTAACGAATGATCCACTTCACGCTGTGGCTTTTCACATCCGCACGTCAAACACAAGCTAAAATAAATGACAGATGGGCTACCATTTCTACACAGTTCACACACTCACACGCGCTCACGTACGAGGCTCAAACACTCGTGTGGACGGCTGTCGGTCAAGTTTGGGCGTTACCGCTTACAAATTTCTTCACATTCGCTTTCGTTACGATGCCATTCGAATGTTGCAGTGCGCTATCGTAATCTATTACTCCACTGTAGTTCAGTCGACTGCGACCAGCCTCGGTTCGAATCTGAGGCAGCAGCCGCCGCTCAGCGCCTCGCGTGTGGTGCTGGTGCCGCTGATTGGCGGTAGGACCAATAGTGCGGGCCAGGGATACGGGCAGTTGGTACGCGATCAGACGGTGCACAGCCATCACTCTATGATACTGAATGAGATGATCTGCTCTCAGCCACCCAGCACGACATATCACGTCAGCAATATGCTCGTGTCTACGACGACCGCTCAGCACACGTGCGGCAAAATTGATCAGCTTTTGAATGCGGTGTTTTTGAGCTTGTCCACAAATGCCATAAACCGACAAACAGTATCGTATCGTTGAGAAAACAAGAGCAGTGATGAGATATTTGAGAGTGGCGAGGGGAATGACATGCTTTGCGTGATTGAGGGCAATGAGCATACCGGTACATTTTGGCACGGTGACTATAAATACGGTGATCTCATCTGGATTTGGTCACGTGATCATTTTCGAGCGCAGCGCACGTGCAGTTGTGGCGAGGGCACTTCCAGAAATTCTGGATCCATGCGATTTTGGAGCCAATGTAAAGTCTATGGGGAAATGGTTCATTTTTATTTGTTTTTCTTATCACACCTAAACTTTCAAGTTTTTCTCAAAGATACACCCTGATTCATGTGTAGAATTGATTGGTCTTTCATATGGTATCAATTTTAGATTTTTATCGGATAATTTCAAAAACTACTTACCATTTAAACTACAAAAAGAGGTGATTGCGGCTAAGCATTGCGACAGCCATGTCATGTCATTGGGAAATTACGATTTCTTGTGCATCTTCATTTTAACTGTTCTCGAAGCCAGTACCTACTGGATGATTCATGCGTAGAATTTGTTGAACTTTTGTCTTTTGTCACTGTTAATGCCTTTATGAAATAATTCATCAAATCATTTCGCCCCGGCCGACATGAACGCCGCTGTGAGCTGGTTTTGGCGTCGGGGAGAGAGAGAGAGAGAGAGAGAGAGAGAGAGAGAGAGAGAGAGAGAGAGAGAGAGAGAGAGAGAGAGAGAGAGAGAGAGAGAGAGAGAGAGAGAGAGAGAGAGAGAGAGAGAGAGAGAGAGAGAGAGAGAGAGAGAGAGAGAGAGAGAGAGAGAGAGAGAAGACCAGGGGCCATCGGTGAGGCGGCGTACCCGCGCGGGAGCTCCACGCCAGGTACTGGGAGCGGGCTCGCCTTTTCCTCGTAGTGACCCATCAAGGCTGGGCGGCGGCGGTACTAGTTTCGCAAGGGACAGACATGGAGCGACTCGGGACTCGTCTCAGTCCGGCCGCTACCCAGCCGCCCGCCGCGCCTGGCCGGGCTGCTGCTTCGCCGGCCGGGTGGCGCAGGCGGCCCTCCCGGCTCCCGCCCGTCTGGGATGCGCTCCCCAACCGCAGGGCGTCGGCGGCGCCCAAGAGGCACAAGAATAACGGCGGTGCTGCGGGCGGCTTGTGGGGTGACGGTGCCGCGCTCCTTCCCCGGCTCCTCGCCGTCCGTCCCCTCTCCCCGATGCCGTTTTCTTCCAGGGGAGGCGCCCCGGCCGCCGTGCCGGGGCGTAGCGCAGTCTGTGCTTTAAGTACAGCAAGATATTCACCCAGGCTAGATTAAGGTCACAACAACCTAGGATTAAGGGTGGCTACAGACTTTAGACTTAATGCAGACTTAACATGAAGGTATTATATATGCAACTAAATGACACACATGGTATTTGTTCTAACCTTCTCAACAGAAAGTGAACATGTCAGGACAGCACCCCTCGATGACCATTATACTCAAGGGGTGTAGGCACTGATATGAGTCACTAGTTGGCTCTGTGTCTTTCCTCCTGCAGGAAAAAATATATGTGTGATGCCCAATGTGAGGTAACTGCATATTATAAAGCTGGAAATATTGTACAAAGTTATGACAACACAAGCAAACTATGCATGTTACTGCTCTTGTTATTGCTATATTGATATGAGACCTCACAAGACACAAAAATATGCATGGTAAAAAAGGGAGCAACAATACATTTCAAATGTAGCTTGTCGTTAAAATGATCATGAATTTCACTACATCAAAAGTGAATGAAATTAAGTGATAATCAAAGACTGGAAAAGAAGATCAGCATAACTACATAATATGTCTTGTTTCCAAAGCTAAAGTATGATCCTCAATGTTGCAAAAGTTGGTTGACTTTAACAATAACTTTGAATAAAAAAACAACATATGGTAAACAGTCACACTTCAAGGAAATCGCAAGATCCATCCAACCTTTGACATGCCCTGTTTGGAATGCTGTTAACATGCTATGATCTTCACAGAATAGGTAAAATCAACTCAAAATATTACATTCTTTTATTACAAATCATATCTTCCCATGAACTTCATTATTGTGACTGCAGAGCTCATTCAGTCAATCAGAGAC
Organism: Amphibalanus amphitrite; assembly: GCF_019059575.1. Taxonomy (NCBI): domain Eukaryota; kingdom Metazoa; phylum Arthropoda; class Thecostraca; order Balanomorpha; family Balanidae; genus Amphibalanus; species Amphibalanus amphitrite. Next base: position 540,810 of record NW_024881732.1, on the reverse strand, counting down.
TGTGCAGAGACTTCATCATTCAAACAATCAGAGAATCAATGTGCAGAGACTAACACTTTAAAATCTAGTGACATTTCACAAACATCTTTTATGCTACAAGCTTATGCTTACCAAACACTTTTTCATGACTCAAATATGGTGGTGTTTATTTTAAGTGAAAACATTCATCCAGCACTAACCAGATTATTTCTAAGCTCCACAAAGCCCCAATTTCTGTTATATTTCGCTTGGAGTCACTTCATAGTTTGAACTCAAAGTGCCTCGTGGATTTACCTCAGTTATGTAGGTAAATCCACAAGGATTGATGGGCTTTACCTCAGTTATGTAGCTGCTCCCTCAATTTAAGTTTCTCGTTAAATTTCATTGAGGCGTTGCAAGATGGGCTGTAGCCAAATTCACTTCCCTGTTTGGCTGATGCTCATAATACCTGGACATTTTTAATTCCAATTTTTGTAGCTGTTAACAATTGATGAAGGCCCAAGTACCTAGACAACAATGACGTTACAGAGGAAACCCCTGGCTGTGTTTCACGGGCGCGCTGGCGCTGCCAGCGCAAGCTGTGAGCTAGCGTCAACCTCTGGTAGTGTTGGAGGTATAGGCTTGTTGATGTCTCTATGGAAATCAAAAGTGGCTGGCAAGTGTCGCGAAACACCACCCTTATTTTTGCACAATAATGGTGTGATAACTGTTGCTGCAAGAAAATATAAGGTGAAGTGAAGACGTGAAGTAAAATCAGGTCAGACATTAATATATACCCAAAAATAGCAGTGTATGGAGTACCTATATTCACATTACCAATAATATGATGCACAACAGGCCATAGAAAAACAGGTGAATATGGAATTGTAACCCAATTTCAATATCAACATGGCACTTGGCATTAACAGTAAAACACAAAGTTTTTGATGTTAAATCAACAGAGAAAACTCCTGAACATAAACAAAATGATCAGAATGTATAATAAGGATAAAAGTATAAATAAAAATCGACGAATCAGCCTATCATCGCCCTTACTTCGGTTTATCATTATTTGTGTTGCACCCGATGTCTTTTTTCTTGTCATGAATGACGTGTGAATGAGCTAGAGTGTGTGAGGGAGAGGTGCCATGAAATAAGCTGAATAGCTTTTGCACCGATCCCAGACTGCCTTATGTCTATTTATGCGAAAATATTCAATAAAATCGAGCAAACAAACAAACAAAACCACTCCCCATTCCACGCACAGATTGTTTACCCCTTGGCTTACCCCGTGTTCGCAGTCTCCCGGACGACGAAGATTCTAAACGCCGTCCGACCAATCACGTTCAAGATCAGCGGGGCTTGGCCGCGGTTCTCGAACGTCATTGGCCAGATTACGCAGAATCTTAGTCGTCAGCAAAACTTTGAACACGGGGTTATATTTTTCGCTATGGTAACAAAAGCGCCAGAATTGACTACCAGAATTGGATCCGAAGGTCAAATGGGTCACGTGACTGTGCAGTTCAGATGGACAACACCTGCATTTTGGCACAAGCTTGTTGACATGGCACTGAAAGGTCAGGTTTTTGTCTAGCGTCACTCCTAAATTACGCACTTGATCAGCACAGCTGATCGTAGCATCGGCAAACTTGACTTGCACGCTGGGAATGTCACGGAGCATTTGCTTCGTGCCAAACAGCATAAGCTCGGTTTTCGCAGCGTTCACTACCATTCCGTGGTCACAGAACCAATTTAATAGGCACTGGAGTGCGGTCTCGATTGTGCTGATTAAGTTAGGTAGTTCACACTTTTTGCCGGTCGTCCAGATCTGCGTGTCGTCAGCGAATTGGACAATGCGGACATTGTCTGGCACGTACAAACATAGGTCATTGGCGAAAATAGACCACAAAATGCAACTCAAAGATCCTCCCTGATACACTCCTACAGTTTTCTCTTACATCCGATCTGGTTTCGCATCCGGAAGTACTCACGAGTTGTACATGTTGGGTGTGACCGCTTAAGTAATCCGAAAACCAAAATGGTTCTATGCCGTAGAGACTGAGCTTGTCGATAAGTTTTTCGTGAGGCACCATATCAAAACATTTCGACAGATCGACCATAGCCCAAAGTGTCACCTCACCAGCGTCCATAGCACGAAGTATATCGTCGGTAACGACGTGAAGCGCTGTTTCACACGAATGGTGTTTCCGATACCCGTGCTGTGACTCGCTGAACAGATGATGCGACTCCATGAATTCAGTTAACTGGAGCTGGACCGAGCGCTCTGTTATTTTAGTGATGGCTGGTAGCATCGATATCGGTCGTGTACTGGACGGATCACAAACAGCCGTTTTCACTTTTGGAATTGGCGTGATAACGGCATGCTTCCATGATGAAGGAACACGGCCTGTCTCTAGGCTGGCGTTGATTAAATCCAGTAGTATGTGTCCAAAACCTGTGAAAAAAGTCTGCACCATCCTGACGCTTAATCCGTCTGGTCCCTCAAATGATGACGTTTTCATGCCTTGCACAATGGTCCACAGCGTCTCCATGGTGATCGGCTGTACCTTGAGGCCGCCAGTGTTCACCCTCGGTAGGCGCGTGTAGACGGGCTCGGTCGGCGCTGGAACCGTGGCTGCCAGGCTGGGGGCTACAGAGACATAGTAGTTGTTTAGTGCGTCGGCGGTGAGGCTGATAAGTGACTGGGTCTTCTTCGAGCCGATCACGGGCCGCAAGACTCTCCACATGCTGCTTGGACCCGCTCTGGCCAGCTGCTCTTGAAGATGACGACGGCAATCGGCACGGATGGACGCTCGCGCCAGCCGGTTCAAGTCTTTGTAATCCTGGCGGCGACCGGTCAAAAGTGCAGTTCGTCGGAGTCCCTGAAGGTGGCGGGTGTGGTGTGAGGCAGGTGGGTTTCCTGGCGGCCTCTGGATGATTTTCCTGGATGGGGCTGCAGAGTCCAGGAGTGGCTTGAAGGCTTGACGGAAAGCTGCCCACTTCTGTTCCGGCCCCTCCGCTAAGTAGAAGGACGTCCAGTCAGTGTTGAGTAGGTTGATGTTGAACTGGCCGGTGTCGACACGAGCCAGCGATCGGCGCACGATCGCGGGCCCTGATCGACGTTTTGAATTCGTTAGTCGTAGGGCAGCACGGGAGAAGTCGTGAGGTGTACCGTAGTGACACCGCGTCACCCCTGCTCGCGTGACGAGGTCGCTCCGGTTGGTGGCAAGAACATCCAACAGGCTCCCGGCTGGCCTGTACGTCGGCTGACGGTTGTTACGAGTCTGCAGATTGTGTTGCGCGAGGAGGGCTCTGAGCCGGTCTCCTGGTGTGCTGTTGCCCGGTTTCAGAAGGCAGCAGTTGAAGTCACCTCCGACCAAAATTGTGAGGTCAGGGTGGGTGACAATCATGTGCTGTAGCTGAGCCTCGAAGTCGTCCAAGTCGGCGGTAACTTGTTGAATGGTATTCTTTGGTACCCGATACGCGGACCCCAGCAACAGGCGACGATGTTTACCAACACGAATTGTGATCCACAGGATTTCTAGGTTAGAATCGCGTACGCCAGTCACTGGTGTGGGTTGAACTTCAGCCTCATATGAATCGCGGACGTAAATGGCGACACCTCCATGACGGCTAGCGGTACGCCCGTTAGTTGGGCGGTCCTTTCGGAAGATTTTGTAGCCCGTAATGGTTAAAAGTCTGTCTGGAATACTGGCGGACAGCCAGGTTTCACTGAGTAGCAAAACATCGAATGAATAAGTGTCATCGATGTCGGCACGGATGTCTGGAAGTTTCGGTATGAGGCTCTGAACGTTGAGTTGACCAACGATGAGATTTCGGTCACCAATGTCGCCGTGCCTCCGCCACTGCACACCGCCCCTTCTACCACGGCGCCTGGGTGCGCCCCTGCCACCGCCGGCAGACCGGCTGCGCGACCTGTCAGTCGCACGCGCGGTGTCAGTGATCGCTGGAGGCGGGGCAGCCGGTCCTCTTGCAGGCGAGGGCGGCGCCGATTGCACAGCAGCCAGCGCGCCGGGCCCGCTCCGCCATGGATCGGGAGCTGGGGCGGCCACTCGGAGCAGAAGCACAGTGTTGAGCAGTAACAGCACGGCGACCAGTAAGTCGAACATCTTCAGCCAGACACGATTCCGGATACCTCGGACATGAGCGTCTCGCGATCGACTAAGATGGTTCGTTCGGTTTATGGCACGTATCGATTAAATTAGATTGGCACTCCACATTAAGCAGTCATTCAATGGTTCACACACCCTCACACACTCCGCAGGTAAAATCTGATGGTTTCGGGCGAAGGAGAGCCGCAGCGCTGCGCACCGTGGCGCTGCGCGGAGCGAACTGAGGGTGAGGAGCAGACGGACTAGCCTTATGTTGTCCGGGAACATGTCACGTGTGTCCTGTCCCAGGTCGATCGGCATGCTTGCTGCTGCATCTTAGCCTCTGTGACTGACATCGTTTCTTGAATAGGGCCTGCAGCTGCGGCACCAGGTCAGCCACAGCTATTTCCGCCTTCCAAGGACACTGTACTTCAGTTCTGTCACGCTGGACGGGCTCGGGAGGGCCTGCACTACGGTTGCGTGATGTTTGGTGTCCTCTTGGCCAAGTCGGCCCGCGAGCCGCAAATCGTCAACAGCAGCGCAGGTATCTGACGGATCACCGATCTGATGCTGCTCTCCAGCTCCAGCCTCCAGCGAACCGATCTGGGACGCATTTTTTTGCGGGGTAGACTGATAGGTGTGTCATGGCCGGACGTCTCGACTTCCTGGAGGAATCGTCGAATTGAGGAATCTGCTCCGTCCCGCCCCGTTTGCTGCAAGTCTTTGGTTAGCCGCTCGCTTCTCAGCATCTGAGATACTGTGTAATTATTCAATAAGTAACAAACAATAGAGGTTCCAAGTGGTCAGGACATGTTTTCAGCGTTGTTATCACGCTAGGTTACGTTACGAAGTGTTCTTTTTAATCGTTCTGTCTATTTGTGGAAGGTATTCGTGTATCCAAGTATCTTGTAGCTTGGGCGTGCCACCGGCCCACCTCAAAAAGGCTGGCTGTGTGAAATGGTCGCTTATATAAATACCAGACGAATACATTCCCGGAACGCGCGCCAGCCTTTTCCTCGGGAGCGAGACGGCGGATAAAAGAAGTTAAAGGTACAGTAGGTCTATTAAAAAAGTCCCCGGCACCAGTGGGCGCTGCCTTCGCTGAGCCGAACCCCCGTCTGCCTGTCCCATATCGCGCCGGTATCAGGTCAGGAAGGGTCAGCGGGACCGCTCGGTCCGGCCCGCGGGCGGTGGACGGGCGGCCGGTAACGCTTTCCACCAGCCAGCTGTAGAATCCGACAAACGGGACGGCAACCGCTCAGCGCAGCGAAACCGGTGTTAAAGAATGGCAGTAGATGTTCATGGCCGATGAGATAGTCATTGTTAGCCCGTGCCCCACCTGAATGCCTAGACTCTCACGCCCTGTTGGAGGGGAAATGGGGATTGAGGATCATTCTTATAACTCAGCTTTGGGCATTTAAGTGGTATTCGAAGTAGCGTCAAAAGTAGCAAAAAGAAGAAAAAAATACTTCAGCTAATTTTGGATCCGGTCATAGCCAGAGGTCATGTCACTAGAGGTCATCGATGGTAAAATTTTGCTTAGACAGGGTGCGTTGTGCGCACCGGTGCATTGGGTTTCCAATTTCCATAGAAACATCAACAGACTCGGAAGCTCGCAACAGGGGCGCGGGAAATACTTTCCGACTGGGGGCACACCATAATAGAGATCAACCTAGGGTCCCCCCAAATCTAGTTTTCTCACCGGTTTTAGGCCACTTATTTTTCATCTCTCGGCTTTTTCAACAAAAAAGAAAACATTTGCAAAACAATGTGGTATTCCGTCTCAAAGCTGTGGGGGCACCGCCCCCACGGCCCCAGAGTTGGGGGGGGGGCAAGCTGCACCCACTGCCCCCCCCCCCCCCGGCTCCCGCACCTATGGCTCGCAACGCTAGCGTGGAGCCCAATTCATATCAACCGCCGCAACAATGCAGCAGCGCAGCGCAGCGTGCTGCAGCGCGGGGCCGTGAAACACCGCCCAGGGCTACCCATGTGTCAGGGCAATCCAACCCACGTGATGGGCTCGGCCCCAGCGGAGCATGAGGTCCAGGACTCCCGCCCAGGCCCCCTGTCTCCTTTTAATTCCTATCATCCTTCCCACTCTGAAATCGACCGAAGAGCCTAACCTAACACAACAATCAGCTCGTTTACCCAGGGGGGCGACACGGCTATTCGCGCAATGTATTAGTTTATGGGCCGCGCGGGGCCTCGCGATGACGCGGCTGGAGGCAACTGCTCAGCGCGCTAGGATACTTCTGGCGGGGCCGGGCGCTGAACGGTGTGCAATGAATGGGTTATGGTCGGGCAGACAGAGATGAGGCATTGAATTTGAATTGATATCAGCAATCGGGTGGGGAAGGAGAACGTTTCTAATCGAGCTTGGGATGGGGAAAGCCGAAAATATCACGATCGGCTCATAGCTCCGACAGGGCCGGGTGCTGTACCATGTGTAGTATATTTAGGCGGGCAGACAGAGATGAGTTATTGGATTTAAATTCACCTTACCATCGGTTTCTGGTGAGGTTTGAAGACGTCTTTAGTCAAGCTCGGAGTGGGGCAACGGCCACTGGCGGATCCAGGGGAAGGCATTTGGGGCAAATGTCTTCCCCAACAACCAGGGCAGCGCCCGAACTCGATTTTCGAGAATAAATGAAAACTTCACAACTTTTCTGAGGAAATGTTGGTTAATCACACCGCACAGCAGTGCGCAAGGAATCGAAATCCGAGTTTTTTTAAATTAATTCCGAGAAACCTTTTTGGGGTAAGCCCCCGCAGTGTCCAATACCGCTTCCTGGATCCGCCAGTTGTGAATAAGTCACGGTCGATACCGAGCTTCGGCGGGACCAGGCGCTGAACACGTTGTTCTTTGAATGAAGAGGTGGACAGACACCTAGCCCCACATCCTACTGCTATGCCCGTGCTTCTGTGGATGAAGCACTAAAGCATCACGGAATCCCAGAGGACCTGCGAGTCGACGAGGTGGCCGCTTTGGCCGCCGGGTACTGCAGCTCCCTGGAGTTGCCTGGGACCGATGGCAAAACAACAGCTCCGGCGGTGCCCCTATGGGCCGTAGTAATTAGTGAATTCCCGTAATGTAGAGATCATATCCTCAATGATCTCCATTACCATTTTATATTCCTAAACAATATGACAGACCAATTATGCTTGCCTACGTTCAGGCATTACCTCTGATGGTCATACGCCCAGTACAACATGTGTTGTCTGTCAAACAACAATCGACGACGGGATCCCTTCTCATCATCTCTTAAGCCATCGGTTGTCAATTCACCCACCCCGTTTCCCTAAAAATAGACGGTCAGATTCGGCCTGGGTCCTTACGACCCCTCTAAATTCGCCAGAGACGGGATCGGATCGCCGTTATTGCACCCGTCTTAGTGTCTTAAATACTATGACAGCTTCGACCACGGACGTCGGACGGGGTGATCGTTCCACGAATGTACGCACCATCCAGGCCTAGGATGCATCGAGGTTTAAAAGGATGCAGTCTGTAGATCAAGCAACAAACAATGGTGGTATGCAACCACTTTAAAATATCTCCCTGGCTCCCGCAACGTTCCAACGCCCCTCCGTTATGCATTCGCCCTGTGTGTCCGCCGAGCCGGCTTGCCTCCAATGACGTCATCGGCCGGCCGGCGGCGTTCAAGGTCAAACGGCTGGTGTCCTTACCTGGAGTTCTATAGCCTTGCGTTTACCGCTATGTCTGAAATCTGAATAATATTGTCAGATTGAATTAGGGTCAACGGCTTAGCATGTAAATAACAACAACTGCCACCATCGGTATTATGAGAAAACCAATTGCTTTTCCACAAACACTTAAAAGTTTTTAGCTTAAAACTTGCATGAAATTAATTTTACCAGCCTCTTCGTTCCTCTTATCAAAACGCTTCGAATGAATCGCAAGTTTATCTTTAAAGGTCATTTGAAAAATTTGGCCTATGTTCAAAGACATGACCTGACCAGAAATGGTCATAGCATAGCAGGATATTAGATCCGTATCGTGGAACTTTACAAACACTTCAGATGATTTCATAACTAAGCATGTCTATCAAAAATAATTATTACATGGCTCATATGTAAGCTGGGTGTGTGAACATGCTTGCGGTTATGTTGAACGCAACTGATAATGTTCTAATGGCCACATTTTCTATATTTAATTTAGCCTCCCGAATTTCATATTTTTGTTAATGACACCTTCACGATGTCGAGAAAAAAAAAAACGCTTAGGAGATTTTTAGGAACGCAGCCTGAGATACATTCAGTATAAGGAAGGTTCAAGGGTGCTAGATTCCTTCCGTCATCGCTATCCTCAGGAAAAACCAATCCGCATCGCCCCTACATAGTCTTCATGCTTCCCTCTCTGGACTGGAGGTCACCCCACCAGCCAACCTGTAGTTGATGTCGGATCCATTCCAGGACACATAATCCTCTTCGGGTGACCGTTTGGGAGACGGCTGGACCGTCCCGACAGGGCAATCGTCCCACGGGGAACAGTCTCGCTTCCGCAGATCACCGTCGCTGGCTCGCACAACCCAATTACTACACCACAGCATAGTTACGTCATAGCTCTGCAAGGGCCTTTTCAGACCGAAAAAGATGGCCCCCAACAAAACAAACAATTTTCTCATTCAGTATTGTATCTCATCAAGCACCACATGTTTTCAGAGTATAGTTCCGTCCAAAAAAGCGCAGTTCAATTTTCTCCCATTGACTTGAGTTGACCCGGCCTTTCTGTCAACAATGTCAAACTTGCAAAGTAAACGTTTCAAATACATATACTGTTGCCCATTAAAATCGCTGAAAGTTCTGAAGCGATCGGTTAGTCGGTGTATTTACCGACTAATATTGGTTATAGTCGTATTGGTAGGTATCATGAGATATATATTGGTAGATATGATGAGCACAGGAACTTTCCTTGAGGTAAGGTCACTTGACGTAACCTGATGTTATGACCTTGAATTGAAAGACTTGGGCGGGAAAAAATGGGTCATTTGAAATATCAAAATGCTAGATTTTAACAATAATTGCAAACACTATCCCGGCCAAATAGTGAGTGAGAAGGGAGCGATTCCCCGACCCCATGTTTAGCTCCTATAATTGAGCTAGCTGCTAGAGCCTCGCGGAAAAAAAAACGAGCGCTTCCATTGTTACGTGACGTAGCGACTGGCACCCCATTTTAAAATATCAGTGACCTCTTAGGGCAGGTCAAGGGCCCCAAGGCATTTGATAGGCTCTTGGTAAATAACTAAACGCATTATCGTCATTTCAATACAATCGTGTTTTCTATTCTCAGATGCGTCGATTTGTTTTTTTTTACGTGAAGCAAGTTAGGATGTTTTGTTTACCTCAGGTCAGTCATGTTAGGGCAGCGCAGGTCACGAAGCTGTTGAAAGGAGGACATGTTGCATAACATTTGATTCGACAAGTCTTGCAAAGTCCATTGATGGCTGTCCAGACTGGCTAGCTCATTTTGATCGGGAGTTATTGACGAAACACTCCTATGACACAAGTGACGTCATAAATGACGTCACGCAAGGTGAACAATGCAAAAGTGAAGCATTAGACCTTGCCAAGAATGTATGAAGTCACGATTTCATGTGCTTGAGGTATAGTTTCAGATTATTTCCGACGCCACATTAACAGCTTCCATAATTCCCCATTATGCTTATACGACACTAAGTGCATTGCGGATTGCATCATTTTATAACCGACAACCGTTCAGAGGTTTACCTAAGACATAGTTAAGTGATCTGACCTGAAAACGTGGTTGATGTCAAGTGATCCGGCTTGATTGAAATGTAAGGCATGTGAAATGTCAGCCTTCTATCATCAGTGTGCTTTGAGCTACCGCAAAAAAAAAATGCATGGTGGAGGCATCCACCCCTTCTTCTCGGCCGGCGAGGGTAAACCTCGCTTCGAATTATTGCAGATAATGATGTGACCGAAAACAAAGCATTATTCTGTGTCTAGAACGGCCGCTGACTTGTTGGACAAGATCTCCAATCTTAATTCGCTAGATAGGAATAAAATACCGTAAAGTGGGGCTATTTGAAACGGATTTTATAGTTTTTGGCCTCTCCTTTTAAGACGGTTCATATTTCTTATAGCATGTAAATTGCAAAAATGTAGTTCTCCGTAAGCTCTTTCATATAGGTGCATTTTGGTTCAGCTAGTAATAATGATTAAGGATATTTTTTTTAGTTAAAGCCTGTCTCAAATAGCCCCATAGGGTGGGGCTATTTGAGACAGTTTTAGTTACGAAGAAATTGAAGAAAATCGGTCACGCTAGAGATATTTTTTTTAACCCGCGCCGTGCTGGGGGGGGGCGTTTTTACGCCCCCCCCTCAGGTTTTTCGCGAATATCTCAAAAACGGCGGCGCGCAGCGCCGCCGTTTTTGGTACACGTGTTCCTACATCATTTCCGCACATGTTGTGAAAATTTCAGACCTAGGCCGTTCAAGGTCAGGTCACCAGGTCACGTCAAGTGACCTTACCTCAGAAAAAGTTCAAAGGCTCGCTATAGCTACACCGACTGAACGATCACTTTGAAACTTTCAGCGATTGATATGAGTAACAGTATGTATAAAATGTATATCTCGGATTTTTGATATCTGTGACCTAAGGTCAGGTCAATTTTGCGACCTCTCCATTATAAGTCAATGGAAGAAAATTGAAATGCGCCTCTTTTGGACGAATATCGTTCAAAACGCTCTCAAACATCGGTTCATAGGTAAACATGACACACTGAATAGGAAAAATGCACCTGTGACCCCTCTGTGTGCCCCTGAGGTCATCTCAGGTCATGAACGGTCGCCAGCAGTTTTTTGGCTATAACGTTTGATAGAGACGTGCTAGAGCGGTGAAAACACGTCAGATGTGTTCAGCTCGACGATACGGATCGACTGATATGCAACATGACCCTTTTCGGTCAGGTCATGACCTTGACCTGAGGTCAAATTTTCAAAATGACCTTTCAAGGTCAACAAATAGTTCATTCGACCCGTCTCGACGAGAGGAACACGATTCTGGCAAAAGTAATGTCATGGCGCTTATGAGTCAAAAGTTATTGACGAAAAAACGTTTTTCGTAAAAACGGCTATTTTTGGAGTTTTTGCCCTCTAGAGGCTAAACCGTTGACCTGAGGTCAAATCTGAGAACATTACTCAGAAAGGTCTGTAAAAGGGCTATCGAATGCGCTTTTCCGCGGCGCTGTAGCTCTATCGGTTCCCGAGATAGCCGTTGGCAGTTTCCAAAATGTTGAAATAGTCAACATTTTACCTTTGGTGACCTCTGGTGACCTGACCTTTGACCTGACCCAAAAAATGACCGAAGTGTTTTCGTCCTTATTTTTGACGCTCTTTCGATTGCCGCTTACCGCGTGTCGCTACGTGGCCCAGGAGCCGAGTTAGACGGGGGGGCGTGAAAACGCCCCCCCCCCAGCACTCGGCGGAAAGTTCAGGCCACCAGCACGGCGCGGGTTAATGCAATGCGATTGGAAATTAAATTTTGATCATTCTGGCAAAAATTGTTTTTGCAAAAGCAGTTATATTTCCTTTATATTCAATCTTTTCCTTTTTCGTAGGATGCTTCATTTCGGTAGGTTATAAAATTGCATCACTATATGCTAAGGCTATCATAATATGATGTGACCCTAAACTTTCAAATTTGCAGAATGATCATCAAGGACTATTTTAAAGTCAGCAACAGTAAAATTTTGAAAGAAAGTTTTTGTATATAGCCCTGGTGGCGTGAAAACAGACATACTAAAAGTCGGTGGGGCTATTTGAGACAGGCTCGCTACCTAATGAAGCACACCGTAATGAATCAAATGAGCTAAAAGGTTTCCCAAAACATTTAAGTGAATGGTCTGCATGATTCCTTGTTCCATTGCACATCTTCATGCGAAGAAATAACGGAAAAATGTTAAGCGGTTTTGATTTTATGACGATTTTCCTCGATCGCTGCATGCTGTATCAATTGGCCGGCTACCCTACCACATCAAGCCTACTTGCATAGGCTCACCTAACAGTACGTTCATGTGTTAAGTAATCTTCAATGGTGTTTTTTGGTCAACCAAGGTAGACATGTGTTGATTGTCGACTAAGTCAGTGACTGATGAAGCACATTTTAAGCACATATTCATCAGAATAACTAGTTTGGTCACCAGCTAAAGGGTCATTATGTTACACTACGAACATGTAAATATTGCTTGCTGCTAAAAGTACCTACCATGAACCCACCGCAGGTTTATGACCACGACCGATTCATCGGTGTTGCTCATGTCGAACGTTCGATCCACTTCAAGTAAATGGTGGTAAGTCTTCTCGGGTGCCATCGCATCACCATTATCAGTAGCTGACTATTTGGCATATCGGCTGAGGTTTGACCAGGTGGGCATCATCGGGATTCTGAGACAATGGGTTACGCAATCGGCACTAACGTTAACAATGTATGATATTTTCATGAAAAATATGCTTAGTCTATAAGTAAAACGGTAGTAACGATAGATGCAGTGCCGAAGCTGTTAAAATTTCAACTATGTTAAGCGGCAGGTAGGGGTCCTTTTCGAGCAACTTAAATTGTGCGTTTTTCTGTATTTCGTATTTTACACCAAATTTCTTTCAAAACTTTTCGAAAATTTTTCAAAAAGTTTATTCAGGTATTCACTGCTCAATTCCACATCAGCCTAAGCAAAAATGACGAAAAAATATCAAACGGTTTTCATTTTACAGCGATTTTACTAAACCACTACCTTACTGTCTCAAATAGCCCCACTGTCTCAAATAGCCCCACTTTACGGTACTCGGTATGTGATACATATAGTTATACCCCTCGATTTGCCCTCGCGCTAAGTCTATTCTAATCATCACTGCCGCTTTTTTATCCGAGATGCTGTCGCCGCTAAACGGGTTGTTTTGTTTGCTTGCTTGCGCTGAATGGCCATTACAGATTATTGAAGGATTATGATAAAATAGGAATGAGGCAAGGGAGGATATACACTGCAGGTGTTTGATTTAGATCACAAAGGCATCATTTCAGGCATCGTGCAGAGTCATTATCTTCCCCTCCTCTGCACAGCGGCATCTCTGCGCCCCACACACTGCGTCCTCACTCCACGGCCGGCCGCCGCCAACTGACCCACTCGCCGGGCGCCGCGACCTGACCCGTGTCGCTGCCGCGGCCTGCGCAATAGAGTCGGGGCTGGAATCCGGGGGTTCGGCCGGCCGGCCGCCTCTGGAGCGGGGGACTTTTTTAGAAGACCTACTGTACTTTGGGTATCTAGTTTTGAGTGATCATGATTTCGGGGTTTTCGACCATTAATGGTATATGATAAGAAAATCGCATAGAATAAGAACGAACTTACCGACATGCAGTAACCGCCATTTGACTAATTACTTATCACAATCAAATGGCAATCTTTGCTTATTGATAATGCTTCTACAATTTACTACAAAGGCTTGAACTGAATCTTGGCAAATTCTCGCGACTACTTCACGACCATGATGCATGTATTTCTTAAATCTATTTTGTTCGCCCAAACACGTACTCCTGAGATGAAGTAAACATCTCCATCGTGTTCTACGCCTTTAAGTACTTACGAAACGTGGCATTTGCTGTGAATGCCGACTTTGATTATCGTGGATATGTTCTTACCTAGTTGACATCACCTTGACCCTGTCATGTGATTGACTGACCCCTGCACGAATTTATCACTCGTGCAGCACTTATGTTTCCGCCTGCGCTCCTCGCGTCGTCTTAAACGCATTGCTTCCAATTCGTGTCGCCAATTTATATTCAATGAGAATGTTGCATTGGCAATGGCGATGGCAATGCCATCTCGTAATGCAATGTGGCAACTGGCAATGGTTTCTGGAAAAGACCAGACAATCGTTACGAGAAGATACAAATGAACTCCGAGATAAATAAAACGAACCGAGAGGAAACAAAAGAGCTAGTCAACGCAATGATACAGCATGAATGCACGTCAACGATTTTAGTAAATAAAAGCAAGTCCTTACCGACTGTATCGCAAATCACAGCGCAGACAGGACGTGGAGATACTGCTAAACAATGTAGCGGCCAAAAACGGACATATTTACGTTACTCGCTTAGACGTTTTTAGTGAAATAAAGCTAAAATTACAATAGACAATGCAAACTTCATGAAAACAGCTTTTTTGCCCATTTTAGCTGAACAACAAAAGCAGCTTTCTGTTAAATTGCACAATAAACGCAAAATGCACATGCTTGTGACACCGACGGCGCTTGCACCCCGGGGTCGTGCTCATCTTCGGCGCCTCGGTATTGTGCACACGCACAGTTTTGACAGTTTATGATAGGAGACGCCCAGTACGAGGCTCTAAAATAATGACTCTGAAAGCGCTAATTCAGGTATTTGATATGACCTTGACCCCACCTGTGACGTCGATATTCAATTTTCAAGTACCCCTCTCACATCTGAAGCGTTTCGTCGCGTTCTTTTGTTTGCCGCCTCGCGCGTTTCGCTGCACCTATTGGTTCTCGAGATATCGGCTGCCCTCCGCCCCCCTCCCCCCCATCAAGTGGTGGCTGACGAAATACCCTAGCAACTGCATAGTGCCTGGTTACAGAGAAATAAAGTATGTGATGCTGAGGGGTATAAGTCCCGACAGGCAGATGTATCGTACTTTAGAGGGCCACCATTTGAAAAGTAGGCGATTTTGGGATGAATTAATGCGTTGGACTGGATATAGCATCTTCTACACGCTACACTGAACAACTTCGAAATTTTGGGAAATAACACTCCAAGTAGATTTGAGCAAATTACAAAAAGCGAAATTTTGACTTATCGGCAAATACAAACTTTTGTCTTCTTCCGCCGAACCTGGTAAAAAAAAAAATTCGAGGAGTTAAATCTCATAAGTGTTAAGCATTGCGCATCTTGGCGTTATGATTTCTGAGTGAACGACAACGCAGCCTCCGATTTATCGGTTTCTACTAGCTTTTACATTTATACTAGCTTCCGAACCGATTGAGAAAGAGCAGTGCTCGAAATATATCGCTTTTGTATTGTATTTTTGCCATTACAGTTTACTTAAAGGGACCATCCCACCTTAACATTAGTTTTGAGTTGAGATAGCCAAGTTTGCGGCCAGGCTCAGAAACCACCATTTATCCTGGTCGCAACCCCCGCAGCTTTATGGTGTTCAAGAAATTTCTTCCCTTTACTTGCAGGGTGGGACCAGCTTAGTCCCTATCTCTTAACCATTAGCGGTTTTTTGATGACGTCAGCAGTCATTTCAACGCCCGCCATTCCTTGAACCCGAGTTTTGCTGACCTTGAGCTCCCTTTTTTATCAACGTGAAATCCGTCGTCGGCGCTGAGAAAGCCTATTGCTTTTCATTTTAATTTGAATATTAGAAGATACCCACCACTGGAACTTGGACTGATATTATACCAAGGCCGAAGATGATCAAGCTGCCTGCTATATCTGGAGCTTGGTGTTCAACTTCAACATGGAATAAAAAAACAAAATATCAAAGCAAACTGGATATGGTACTGCAAGTTAAAGTCCTGTTGCGGTACGGTAACATTGTGCGTCCGGCGATCGTGGTTCCACCCGGCGCGGCGGCCGGGTGCACCGGTACTTTGAGCGCGGCTCGCGCGGCCGCTCCGCGCGGCCGCCGGCTCGGTGCGGGTGCCCGCATACGTCAAACGAGTGACCTGTCACGTGATAGACCGAGCCGAGATCAGGGTCTCCCGCCGGACGGTGTGTCAGTTAGTATTCGGTACTGACTCAGACACCACCTCCCGCCGACCTCTGACCGCCGCCCATCCGATAGCCAGGCCGATTGGTTTATGGTACCATGAAGGCTGGTATCCTCTGCTTTTAAAAACCTGGGATTTCGCTCCGGGTTTTTAAGCACTCATTTATTGTATCGTTAATTTTATTATCGTATGCTTTTGTTTGCCCGCACGTTTGCATAGCCCGCATATGGTCTAAAGGCAATACAGACCTATTTTGTATACATTCTTTCCGTTAAAGGAAATAGTTCACTTTCCTGAAATTAGTATTTTGCTATGGATTTATGTTTTTTTATGCTCAAAATGATCAGAAAATAAAACAAAACGTTTTTGTAACAAGGATTATTTTCTATATTTTAGTATAAGAAGAACTATATTCTATATAAAATAATGTTTGACGCGGAAGCTTATTACGCGTTGACCAATCATATTGCGTAGGACAAACCCATCGGCTGTAAGCAGCATTCTGTTTGGCTGACGATGACGTGACTGCATTCCTCAGCAAGGCACGCATTCCTCTGCAAGGCACTCTTTTCGGAACGAAAAATGGAATATCTTCGTCTAGGGTGATCGTTGGGCCGTAAAAGCTTCTGATTTGTGCTAGTCTCAGCACAAGCAACAAAACTGCTATTCCAGTTCCAAACCCCATGTTAAAAGTGAACTATTTCCTTTAAGGGGTATAACAAGGAGAACCGACACACGGGTATTTTGTACCTTCTTTGCTGACGTTAACATACAGTCCACGTTCTCTTACACGCAGCGAGCCGCCGGCAACATTTGGTCCTCCGGGCCGGATGTGCTCGCAGTACTAGAAATTTACAGGTGCTGAATAGCCAGAACCACCCATTTCATCCAAAATGAATAATAAGACGGGCAGTAACGTAACTGAGATTGAACAGTTGAAACTCAAACGCACTAGGGAGCGCACAAAGGCCACAAAGTTAACAAACGAGTTAAAGTCCCTATACACACAAGTCCGTGGTGATAGTGACGGCATCGCGCGGGACGAGCTCGACTACAACATCGAGATTGGAGAGGGCCACCTGGAGGTGCTGGAGAACTTGGAGTCGGAGCTGAAGGCGCTCGGCGTTGAAGATGAGTCGGCGCACATCGCAGACCTCCACAAGGCCATCGGTCTCGGGAAGCGCCTCCTGACGCGGACAGAGCAAGCCGAAGCCGCTCCAGTACCATCCGCGCCTCCGGCGATGTTCAAGCTGGACATCACCGTGCCCAGGTTTAAAGGTGACCTGCTGGCCTGGCCGGAGTTCTGGGAGATCTTCGAGGCCTACGTTCACACCAACAGGGGTTACTCCTCTGTTCAGAAGCTCTGCTTCCTGCGTCAACATCTCGATGGACCTGCAGCCCGTGCGATCCAGGGACTACCACTGACAGCCGATAACTACATGGTGGCTGTGGAGATCCTCAGGGAGCGGTTCGGGAAGGACGACATCCGCAAGGACTCTCTCATCACTAAGCTTTTGAACCTGCCGGCCGTCACCAGCGCGGACAACCTCAAAGCTCTGAGGCGCTTGGTGGACGAGGTGACGACAGGTGTTCGCTCACTGGAAGCCATGAGGGTGCCGAACATCGGAAGCGTCCTGCTCCCGGTGCTGAAGGGAAAAATTCCCGCTCCCTGGAGGCTTCAATGGGCCAGGCAAAGGCGAGGCCAGCCTACGGGAGACCCGTGCAGCGAGTTCGCCGCGTTTCTCCAATTTCTTCAGGCGGAGGTGGAATGTCAAGAGGAGTCAATACAATTGACCTGCACCAAGGCGAGTGAGGATACGGACCCACTCGCGCTGAAATCAACAACCAGTGTCCTTCATGCTCAGAGGGTGCAGGGGCAACCATCAAGATCGTGGATATGCACAGTCTGCAAGCAAGATCAACATCGTCTTGACAGATGTGCTCGCTACCAAGAGATGTCAGTCGACGATCGCTGGAGGATCGTTAAAAGATCCGGGGCCTGCTTCAAGTGTCTGGGTCGACACTACATCAAAGATTGTAGGAGCGGCACGTGCAGACTGTGCCACGGCCCTCACCACACGTCCCTCCATCGCGATCAGACACCAGCAGCAGCTCCGACGCCCACTTCAACATCAGGCTCCTCCCATCTTCGGACCGAAATGCAGCCTGCAGCAGCATCACGCGCTGTGCAGCTGCAACCAGACGACCCAGGTCAACGGCCCGGCAACTGCTTTCCTGACACCGAGGTCAGGAACAATCCCCATCAACCAAGACATCGTTACAACATCCAGGGCAACAAACGACCCTGCTATTTGCAGACAGCACTTGTCGAAGGACACGGACCCAAGACTTCGAGGATGTTGAGAGTGCTGTTGGATGGAGGCTCCGACGCATCCTACATCAGGAGATCAGTAGCCGAGGAACCGGATCTCCCGGTGATCGGCTCCGGCACAATCGAGTGTGCCGGGTTCCAAGAGCGAGCCAAAGAATCACAACGTCCATCACAGCAGGGTCTCCAACAGAAGAAAAAGTGTGATCTGGACACACCCCGAAGTCCGCCAACTGATGAGGCCCCTTCTCAGGAGCCACAACCGGTGATGCAGCCACCGGAACTGGAGCTGCGACCGTCCGAAAGGCCTTCTTCCAGGTCGTGGAAACGGCGTCGCAAGGCTCTCCACAGAGCAGCAGCCATGAACGACGGGCAACCGGCCAAGGCATCACGTCTGCATGGTGGGGAGGTCATCAGGCCGCAGCCTGCCAGTAACCTGATGACGGTCAGTGACAGGGGCGGATCCAGAAAATCTCCAAGGGAGGGGCCATTAGAAACCAGGAGGCCCCCCCATAATCCCACCTGTTGGAGGCCCCATCTTCCCACTTGTTGGGCCCCCCCCCAAAAAAAAAACTGCGTCTATTGAGCTTATCTAGCTGTTCAGGCAACATCTCAACATCTGTGCAGGCTTGGAGGCCCTCTGTGCAGGTTAGGAGGCCCTGTAAAAGTGGTCATCTCTGTGAGTATAAGAGACCTCCAAGTTATGAAAAGCTTTACCAATCTTCTAACAAAGAAGTCTTCTCAGCTAGTCTTCTAAGAAATAACTAAGTGGGTAGGTTAAAAAAGAAAAACTCATCGGATTTCGGCCACTTTATTTTCAGGAGGCCCCCTTTTCAGCTTTTTAACTTTTTATTTTATTTTTGAAAAAAAATCGGCCAAGGGGGGGGGCCATGGCCCCCATGGCCCCCCCTTGTATCCGCGCCTGGTCAGTGAGGCGGTGCGGCCACCGGAGCGCCAGTGCCGTCTACAGCCTCCCCAGCCTCCAACGCCGCCGATGACCCTCGAACGAACACCATCCCAGCCAAGGAGAGTGACGTGCTGCTCGACAAACTGGCCGTGGAATATCGAGGGTGTGCAGTACCCAAAGAGGAGATTCTGCCACTGCTCTACAGGCCCTTCAAATGACACCTGCCACGAGTGCTGAGCCCTATGATGTTCTTCTACATTGGTTTGCTCATCACCAAGTGAAACACTAAAGTAATGATTGCGAACCACCCGTGAACCAGTTCATTGTTTTTCTGTCCCCTGTCATTGCCCTTTTGCAAGATTCTGTGTCGTTGGTTTATCGCTCACATTTTGTCAAATTTTGTCGACAGAGTTGCCTCATTTCCTTTCCCGGTCGGAGCATGAGGAGGTCGCTCACTGGCTCCGGTGCCGGGCTGTTGAGATGGTGAGGCCCGAGCTAAGTGGTTCGGCCGCCATCTGCACCGCTCGCCGGCCATCCGTTGTCCACTGGACGGCTCCATCGGGCCAGCTCGAGGCTTCCGCCAAGGCTGAGTGGTGACACGATCACCAGCCGGCGCTGGTGCTGCGCGACTGCTTGCGTTTGGTCATTCTGAGACCTAATCAGCCGCAGTCGAGTGAGCGTCGCGAGTGATCGAGCGAGTGCCAGACAGTGGTGTGCGAGGAGTGTCAGATTTTTGTTTCGTGTTGAGCGACGTGTCTTTGTGTTGTGTTTCGGGAGTTCGAAAATCGCAGAAGCCTGCGATTTTCGGGTGGGAAGAATGTCGCGGAATGTTGCGATTAACGCTCTCCGTCCGGCGATCGTGGCTTCACCCGGCACGGCGGCTGGGTGCACCGGTACTTTGAGCGCGGCTCGCGCGGCCGCTCCGCGCGGCCGCCGGCTCGGTGCCGGTGCCCACGTATGTTAAACGAGTGACCTGTCACGTGATCGACCGATCCGAGGTCAGAGCCTGCCGCCGGACGGTGCGTCAGTTAGTATTCAGTACTGACTCGGACACCACCTCCCGCCGACCTCTGACCGCCGCCCCATCCGATAGCCAGGCCGATTGGTTTATGGTACCATGAAGGCTGGTATCCTCTGCTTTTAAAAACCTGGGATTTCGCTCCGGGTTTTTAAGCACTCATTTATTGTATCGTTAATTTTATTATCGTATGCTTTTGTTTGCCCGCACGTTTGCATAGCCCGCATATGGTCTAAAGGCAATACAGACCTATTTTGTATACATTCTTTCCGTTAAGGGGTATATCGAGAACTGCACAGCCTCACAGGTATCTTGTACCTTCTTTGCTGACGTTAACATACCTACAGTCCACGCTCTCTCGCACGCAGCGAGCCGCCGGCAACAAGTCCAAAGAAATTTGAAGAGCTGACAATTGACATTAATTCTTTTCCTGCAAGGTTTCCATATGGAGATCACAGTCACACCATGAAGAAATATTTTTGATGTTAACAGTTGAAAGGGGATTTATCTTCCAGTTTTGACGAAAGACGCTGCTGACTGTCTTTGGAAAAGGATGTCGGGATGAGGTGCAATTGTGCTTGTGAAGTGGTTATAACTGGTCTTTTCACAGTATTAAATTAAATGTGCCATTGCAGCCAAGTGTGTTATCATGTAAGGTAAAATCAAAACTACAATGTTGGTTTTACGAGCATTGAGAAGGCTGGTATGTAACACCTGCCTGTGCTCGTAAATCATGCTGCCAGAGTATTCTAAATTAATTTTATCATACAATTTTGTTGTCCAGAATGGTTGCACTATTGTTTGGTATCATATTATTCCAGAAGGCTGGTATGTAACACCTGCCTGTGCTCGTAAATCATGCTGCCAGAGTATTCTAAATTAATTTTATCATACAATTTTGTTGTCCAGAATGGTTGCACTATTGTTTGGTTTCATATTATTCTCTTGGAGGGTCTGCAGTCATCTGGAAAGCTCTTCGCAGACGATGCTAAAGTCTACAGGAGGATAAGGAGCCCCAATGACAGGATCGACCTCCAAGAGGATATCCACCGACTGCAACTATGGACCAAGAAGTGGCTTCTGAGCTTTAACGAGGATAAGTGCAAAGTAATGCACTTTGGGTCCAATAACCCAGGATACACATACATGATGGGAGGTGTATGCCTTGATACATCTGCAAAAGAAAAAGATCTGGGAATCGTCATTACACCGGACCTCAAGGTCTCAGAGCAAGTGACCAGAGCAGCAGCAGCAGCGAACTCCATGTTAGGAAGAGTGAGGAAAACATTCACCTACATGGACAAGGGAATGTTCCTGCCTATTTACAAAACCCTGGTGCGCCCCCACATGGAGTACGCCATACAAGCCTGGTCCCCGTTCCTCCAAAAGGATATCATGAAGCTGGAGAGGGTTCAGAGGAGGGCTACGAAGCTCGTCCCTGAACTCGCCGACCTTCCGTACCCGGATCGTTTGAAGGAACTCCAGCTGACAACACTGGAAGAGCGAAGGATCAGGGGAGATATGATTGAGGTATACAAACTGATGCATGGGCTCGACAAGGTGAATGCTGGAGAGGAGTTCCTGAGAATGGAAACTGGTGCGAACATGCAGAGGACGCGGGGACATGCACTCAAACTACAGAAGCCAAGACACCGGCTACACAGGCGGAACCAATTCTTCACTTCGAGAGTGGTGGACCACTGGAATCAACTACCATCTGAAGTTGTACTGAGCAAGAACACCAATACCTTCAAAAACAGATATGATAAGCATGTCCGTACACTGAGAAGAGGCAGCATCCCATGAGCAACCCGCTCCCTTTGCCTCTTTCCTTTCTACTCTACTTTGGTAAGCATGTAAATATGGTAGTGTAAAGTCCGACCAACATGTTACCAGATTTGAAGCTGTTACGTTACCTAAGTACCTGTTTTTTACTGGCGTGGTGAATGTCACCTGGATTTTGTTTTGAGGTGCAGACCTAGTAACTCTGACTACATGGGTTTGAAGCTATTATCTATTCTGTTTTTACTGGCCTGGTGAATGGCGACTGATGTCCGTGGATGGCACTGAAACAAATTTTGAGTGTTTTGTACAGTGTTTTAATACAATGCTGAGGGCTGAAAGTTGTCTTGTTTAGAGTGGTGAAAGTTCAGGATATGCCAGCCACCATGGTCGGTCAGAGTTAAATGTGTTGCAGTCAGTTCGGCTTCGGCAAGCACACGGATGGGCATACGCATCAAGACCTGCTCTGCCATACTTTCAGCCAATTTTACCTAGGTAAGTCTTTTCTTTTTTCTGCCAAAAGCTATGACATTGTGAATTTCAGCACTGTGGCCTGTGTGTAGCTTTCAGGAAAGCAATTCTAAATAAAGCTCTGATAAAGTGCAAAATCAGCAATGCAGCCCTCTATTACATTTTCTACAACATCTTACTTGTTCCTTGCATGGAGAGAAAAATGCAATGTTATGAATTCGTTTATTCACATAATTTGACAAGCATGCAGTTACCTGCTACTATCACTGCACAAAACAGAGCAGAAAACATCAGTTGATCAAACACAAGACATAACAGAAGTTTACAACATAGGGCTGCCGAACCTGCTTCCTCCCACCACAGTTGATGCCATTTCCTAGCCTGGCTTGATGTGAGCACTGAATAGCTGCTTTGTCTAATTACAGCTCACTACCATTCAACTTAAACTACTCTCTTTGAAGTAAGAGTGAGAGCGTTCAGTGTTCATAGCAGCTGGACAGACGACAGACAACAAACATCTTGACAAACCAACCAGTATTTGATTTGGCTAATGATTTATGTGCTTGTTGTATCATGGCCAAACTACTTTAACAGCAATAATCCCTGTTTCATCTTGATCTTGCTTTTATTTCCATTTGAACTCAGATCTTGAAACAATCATCTGAAGTGATATCAGATACTGGCTTCTGTTTCTCTTGAAAGCAAGTTAAAACAACAATGATAAACTAAGGCAGGAGATGTGAGTTGTGGCAGTAGATTTTTGATTCAACATATGTCAACCTTATATTGCTTGAGACCTCTGTGACAGACAAACAAATATTTATAGTTTTTTGATAGTTTGGATTCTTGGCTTGATTTAGCAGATCAGCTGTGAACCTTGACTTTGAAATCACATAAATGTCATGGTACCCGAACGAATCCTCTCATGACATTTCTTCGTAGCACAATTTTTCGTCCGCATTTCTTCGTCTACAAATCTTCGTCGGTGCATTTATTTGTCCCTCAATGCTTACTCTTGCATATATTTGCGTTGAAGAAGAAATGCGAGCCGATTTTCATATACCCTGGTGCGAGACAAAGTAATGCGATAGGTACGAATAAATGCCCTGACGAAGATTTGCAGACGAAGAATTGCGATACGAAGAAATGCCATAAGAATTGTCCTGGAATCCTTTATTGGCCATCATATATTGACCTTGATAAGATAAACGCATCATTCGCGCAATATTTGTCGCACTTTGATACCAAACTATTGCTTCCAAATGCCGACGTAAAGAAAACCTTTATGTGACGTCATAGAAACAGCGGATTTCCCAAAAAGTAAACAAAAATAAAAGTCTTATATCTCGAAAACGGGTGAATATTTTCCGGTAAAATTTGGTAGATGTTCATTTTCGCTCTTTGTGATTCACGCTACATCACTTTTATGCCAATTCATTAACTTTTTTGAAGGTGGGAGGGTCCCTTTAAAGTATTGAGGATAAGGTCAAATGACTCATACAGTATTAACTATGATTTTCCTCATAACGCTGAACTTAATCAAAGACTTTATCGGTTTCATAAAAAAGGCCACATAGTGAGGTACGAGCCCAAGCCCTGTAGGGTGAAGTCGTATAAGAGTACGCACTTAGTGGATTTCTTGCTCTCATTTGTTTAATATTTGAAAGAAAGAAATCGCAAATAGGAAATATTAAAGTTCATTGAATTAGCCATCAACCCATGGGGCAACGATCCCTCAGCGTAAATGGAAGTGGTCTAAAACTGACATTTTCTGAACCGCTGCAGTTGCGTACTCTTACCATATGGGGTGTGTAAGAGTACGCACGCCAGGTGGGTGGAGTACGCAAGCATATGAACACACACCATGCAGCTTGTACTGTCCAAATGCTTAACTTCAAACTTAGAAGGCATTTAAGTTTATTCTAGTATCCAAAAAGAAAAACATAAAATAAATCTTTCAAGTCTATAAATCAGGAAATAATCATGTCGTGTGTTTCTTTAAAAAAAAAGCACAATCAAAAGGGAGAATAACTCGTATTTGGAAGAATTTCGGGTACGCATCTGCATCACAGTGCTCCATTGATGATATACCTACAAAACGAACGTCATTGAGCGATAGATTAATAATTTCATATTTCTGTATATTCGACATAATGTATAATTCTGCGTACTCTTACCCTCCTGAACAGTGCGTCCTCTTACCGCACATGCGATTCGCGCACAAAACAACCCCGAAACGTTGTGCAAAACTTCGCAAACAGAATATTGCACTGCACAGTATTTCCCCAGATAACCTCACAAGTTTCCCACAACAATCACGGAAATGTACCTTATCTCAACTGCCAAGTATCAAAATTATTTTACCATACCATAATAATATCACAACGCTCGAAAATAATATTCATCGCCTTAAACTCAACAGCGTCGCCGCTCAACGCCCACGTTCCGTTGGTGACAAGCACGCACTGGCGGCTTCATGTCACTTCATGAACTCGAAAAACCCGCGTTGCTAAGCAACCGAAACAGCTGATGTTACACCACGGTGGTCCGTTCTGTACTGGTTTATTGAACCGCGGCCTCGGCTCAGGCCGTGCGCCGCGGGCCGAGTCAGGGGCGGCGCCAGGTACAGCGTCACATGAGCCACTGGCGCAGCCAGGGGTGGGGCAATCTACTACATCCCTCCACCTCAGGACAAAACATGACACTTTTGAACAGTCGCCACTAACACTTTACACATATGACAGTCTCTCAGGCGGACGGAGCCGCGCACGGTCTCGCAAAGCGTAACGTCCCCCGTCCCCCGGGCCGTCTCCCTCGGCCTCCGTCGCCGAGGGCGACGTCTCAGCGGCCCGTGAGGACGGCTCACGCACACATGAGGGAGGATATCCAACACTGGGAATGCTGACATTGCGATGGGCAGCATTGCAAACATTTTGGCCAGACGTCCGCACACGGTCGAGGTGTCTATGGATCACACGCCCATCTCTGAGTCGCACTGACAGTTTCACACCCTCTCTCCCCACCAGGACACCGGGCAGCCACGTCCTTCCCCCGCCACCGCTGAGCTGGTCCACTGCAGACACAAACACAGCATCGCCCACGGCCACCTGACGACCAACCGTGTGCCGATCGCGATACAATTTCTGTTTCGCTTGAGTCTGCCGCACTGTCGCACCTAAATCAGGCACTAGAGCGTTCAGCGGTGTTCGCATACGCCGCCCCAAAAACAACTCCGCCGGTGTAGCGCGAGTCGTGGTATGGGGAGTAGCTCGGTAATGAAACAAAAATCTCGAAACTTTTGTGTGCACAGATCCTGACTGCTGCTTCTTGAAACTGAGTTTAAAAGTTCCCACACACTTTTCAGCTAAGCCATTCGATTTAGGCGACCTCGCAGGCGTCGTTAAATGTACCACGCCGTTCCGCTTACAGAACGCTTTGAATTCCTCCGACAGGAAACACTGTGCGTTGTCCGTCACTATCGTGTGTGGCATCCCCCAACAAGCAAATGACTGGCGTAGGTGCTCCAATGTTGCGGATGTGCTCGTGCTGCGCGACGGGTACACGTCAACCCACTTTGAGTGCGCATCCACAATGACTAAAAACATCCAGCCCGACATCGGTCCACAGTAATCCAAGTGTATGCGCTCCCACGGACGAGACGGCCACGCCCAGGGATGAACAGGCGTGTCCGGCACATTGGCACGATACATCTGACATGTGTCACACTGGTTCGTCATCGCGACAATATGTTCATCCAAATTGGGCCACCATACGTACATGCGCGCAAAAGCTTTTGTGCGTGACTCACCGTGATGCCCCTCATGTAACATGGCTAGTACCCGTTTCCTCCCCTGAGTCGGAACGATGACTCGGGAGCCCCACAAGATGCACCCATCCTGCACACTGAGCTCTGCCGCCCGACTTTTGAACGGCTGGAACTCGGGGCCCAGCGGCGCCGACTGCTGTGGCCAACCATCTCTAACAAAGTGTAAAACCGCCGAGAGCACTGGGTCTCGCTCTGTCCAACTGCGGATCTGAGCCACAGAAACCGGCGAATCATCCAGAAATTCCAGCAAATGAATGGTCTCCGCCGGCACGGGACTCACTGACGTCACGTCCCCCGGCACCGGCAAACGGCTCAGAGCGTCACAATGAACCTGTCTCGCGCCCGGTATATACTCCAGATGATAGTCATATGACCCTAACATAATCGCCCAACGGATCACTCTCGGCGAAGCCATAAGCGGGAGGGGTTTCATCTCGCCAATTAAACCCAGCAGGGGCTTATGATCCGTTTGGATAACGAACGTCTTGCCAGCTAAATAAAAGTGAAAATGTTTGACCCCTGCCACCACCGCTAAGCCCTCTCTGTCAGTTTGCGAGTAACGCCGTTCCGTCTCATTGAGCGTGCGCGAATAATACGCTACTGGGCGCTCGCCGGACGGCGTCTTTTGACTGAGGACACAACCGATCCCCACCGGACTGGCGTCACATGCCAGCGTGATCGGTAACTGAGGATCAAAGTGTGCCAGAACGGGAGGGTTCCGTAACAGGCGCTTGGCATCCTGAAATGCCTCCTTTTCCGCGTCCGCCCATTTCCAAACAGCATCCTTTCGCAAAAGAGCGTACAGTGGTGACAGCGTAGTGGCCAGACCACGCAGAAACTTCCCGTAGAAGTTAACCAGTCCCAGCCAGCAGCGCAGCTGGGACACATTTTCCGGCTCCGGGGCCGCTGTGATCGCCTCCACTTTGTCATCTGTCGGTTCGACACCCTCACCACTGATCTGATGACCCAGGTACACCACCCTGTGAGCTCCGAAAACGCACTTGTCCTTGTTAAGCCGCAGTCCGGCCTCACGGATACGCGTCAACACCGCTCGCAGTGCGACATTATGCTCCTGCAGCGTCTTACCCGAGACTACGACATCATCCAGAAAGACGCATGTCCCTGGGATGCCCGCTAAGAGCACCTCCATCGTTCTTTGGAAAAGTGCTGGTGCGGATGAATACCCAAACCCGAGTCTCGTGGGCTTCAGTAAGCCTTTTAGAGTGTTGACGGTAAGATATTCTCGCGATTTTTCGTCTAGAGGGAGCTGATTATAGGCCGATTTGAGATCAACCTTTGAGTACACCGTACTCCCCTGGAGCTTTGCTGAGAGCTCTTCAAAACGCGGTAAAGGATACTGCTCCACCGGAGCCGCTTTATTAATGGTCAGGCGGTAGTCCCCACAAATCCTCACTGACCCGTCAGATTTCGGCACTAGCACTAGCGGTGCCGCCCACTTACTCGATTTCACGGGCTCCCACAAGCCCCGATCGATCTCGGCCTGCAACTGGTGCTCCACCTGCTCCCGGTACGCCAGGGGCACCGGGCGAGCCTTGAAAAAGCGCGGCTGAACTCCGGCATCCACCTCAATGCTCACCGGATCGCCCGCGTAGCGTCCTAGTTGTGGGCTGAAAACATCATCAAACTCAGCCACGAGACCCTCAATCGACGCTTCGGTAGACAGCCGACAAATAGCTGGCCAGTCTAGTCGGAGCTTGGCCAGCCAGTCCCTTCCCAACAAAAACGGACCTGAACCCTCCAGGATAATCAGAGACAAATCAGCAGCCTGACCCTCATATCTGACCTGTACCTGCACCTGTCCCACGCTCGGCAATATCTCGCCACTGTACGTTTTCAGCACTTTGGTACATGGCTGAATCACCGGTCCCCCTTTAGGCCAAATCTTTCGGTACCCCTGCTCTGAACAAACCGATAGCGCTGCCCCAGTGTCTACCTCCATTCGTACCGGTTTCCCATCCACAAACACATCAACACACAATGGTGGTTTTCGCTCGGTCCCACCAATCTCACGAGATTTGAACAGAAAATACACATCATCGTCCGGCCCCTGCCTTACTTCCCCAGGCTCACCACCAGACACGTCACCTGAGACCGTACCTTCCAAGTAAGCAGGACCCGATTCCTCTGCAGCTGCGCGGCACTCCCCGGCAGCGGCCGCTCCCGACGACTGGCGCGTGTCCATCACCCCGGAGCCGTGGTTCTCAGTCCACGGTCCGGGCCCGCCGCCGTCTCGGAATGCCTCCAGACCATCGTCGTCGAGATGATACACCCGCGGAGACCAGCCGGCACGACAGGCGGCTCGCACGTGCCCCACAGCGTGGCACCGATAGCAGCGCAGCCGCCGCGCCGGACAGTCCTCCGTCTCCGCGTGCTGCTGTCGCAGACAGTACGGGCACTGCGGCTGGCGGAGCGCGACACCACGACGCCGTCCGCTGTCGCCACCGCCTCGTACCCGTCCTGGTGAAGATCCAGTGAAGATTGCAGCCTCGCCACCCGTCCTGGTACTGGGCTGCTGCAGATTCCGCTGCTGGCCGCTGCTGATCCAGCCACCGCGACCGCGGCCGCGGCCGCCGCCTCGACCTCCAGCGCCGCCCCTCCTGGCACCGTGCCAGCTGACCGCGTGGATGACGTCATCCGCCGCGACCGCTCCGCTCAACAGCGAAGCGTCTGCGTCCGCCGCCTCGCTGAGTTGGGCGATGTCAATAGCCGACGCCAGAGAGAGATGTTGCTCCTTCAGCAGCTTGGCTTGAATATGTGCATTTTGAAGGCCGCACACAAACCTGTCCCTCAGCATTTCCTCCAGTGTTTCACTCAGAAAATGACAGGGCTTGGCCAACCGACGCAAACGAGCCACAAATGCCGAGACAGACTCTCCGTCTTCTCTCACGGCGCGATTAAAGCTGAACCGTGCCACGATTGCTGAGGATGCCGGCTCAAAATGTCCTAGCAGGAGTTTGATGATCTCCTTGTAGCTAAGTGAGCTCACCGTGGCCGGCGCGATCAGGTCCTCGAGTAGGCTAAACACGTCACTGCCCACCACACTCAAGAAGATTGCTCGTCGACGCACTTCTTCCTCTTCCTTTACACCATTAGCGATGAAAAATTGTTCCATGCGCCGTGAATAGGTCCCAAAACTTTCGGCCTGTGGGTCGAACTCCGCCATTCTCCCCACACCAGCCATCCTTGGCTAGTTCCACGCGAGCCGCGCGTCCTCGTCGCCAATGTTACACCACGGTGGTCCGTTCTGTACTGGTTTATTGAACCGCGGCCTCGGCTCAGGCCGTGCGCCGCGGGCCGAGTCAGGGGCGGCGCCAGGTACAGCGTCACATGAGCCACTGGCGCAGCCAGGGGTGGGGCAATCTACTACAGCTGATGCGTACTCTTATCGCCCGCGTACTCTTACCCGCCCTTACCCTACTTTGTCCGCGCTCCTGCCGCCGACGCGGCTGCCGCCTGTCTCCGCCCGATCGTGTACTACAGCTGCACGTCGGGCCGACAGATGTCGCCACCTATCAGAGCCAGACGAAGCCCAAAGCTGCTCAACTCCATTGTTCACTGTTCAGTCACAGTGGGGGAAACGGTGGTCAAATCTTCCATTTTTGGAAGGACCTTCCATTAATGGGTATGCATTTTCCAAAAATGGAAGGCTTCCATAATTGGAAGGCCTAATTTCAGTGCTCCCAACTGTGATTCCCATCCTTTGATTTAAGTTACGGCCTTTTTAAATGTGTAACATTAATAGTTGATTTTGCCATTTATGATCATTGATATAAGGAGTTCAAGCAGCAGTGCTAGTGTTGCTAATACAGGCATGCTATGTCAATGTAAATGCATAGTGACAGCATGGTGTCCTTGTGCACTGCTCTTTTTCTACTCATAGTAATTTAGAAGAGAAAACAGCTGTAATAACTCAAAATGGATGACCTTTTCCTCGAAAATAGAAAGTTTAAATGTCGAAAATGATGTATTTAAGCGAATTTTCGCCCACAGGGCATCATCAGACAAGCAATTGGCACAAATTAGGCATCTTTCAGTTGCTGAGCCGTAAATGTCACAGTCAGTTAATATTTTTAAAGCTTTGCGTGAAAACCGTGCTATACGTCCCTCCCATGAAATTTAGCAAGAAAAAATACATTCTATCACATGTAAACATCATTGTACAAAATGGCATGCAGGTGTCCGAATGAAACAAGACGTATACACAATATGCACATGAGACAATATGTAAGATTTTACAGCTGCAATACCTTTTAGTGACTACCAACCTACCTCCGCCATTACCTAATGTATATCTCTTCGTTCAGAGGCGTAAGTGGTGTGAAATAGAAAAAAAAATAATGATAATATTAAATATTAGGTACACATCGGTTCTCATCAGTCAATTCATTTCGTACATCAATTCTGTTAAAAAACGAGTGTTGTACATTAGTATTCAGTCCATTTACTATCCTAAAAATCCGTTGTGGTTCGTTGTTATACGTTGCTACGTAGCTATTCGTTGCTATTCGTTGCTATATTCGCTGCTGCTAACCAGGAGGAACACGGCTATAGCCCTGACAGAGGATGGTTTAAATTAAACTCACTATTCCTCATATTGATTGAAGATTCATGCTCCAGTCGATACAAAGTAACACAAAAAAAACGGAAAAAAGTAAAAAAAATAACAAATTTTGTGTTCCAGGCGCAAATGTCTACCGTGTGTTAGACTGAAATGTATGGTATTTTGTCATGTGCGTGTATTGTTATTGTGTGACGTGCTTGATGGTAGCGCGATCGAAAAGAAACAGCGAGAACTTTTTCAAAAAATATCCAGATGCGCCATTTTCGCTTTTTGTGATGTCTAATGTAACTGTTCAATTTTATATGGATCTGTTTTAGTGTTTTGTACCAAGGCTGACGAAGAAAGCTGCATAGCTTTCGAAAGCTCCCATTAAATAAAGTAATAGCTGGTGTTCAATTATGTCTTCTATAACTATGCAACCGTCCCAGCTAAATAACAATGTTTACAAGTACCCATATATGGAAAATCCTTCCAAAAATGGAAGGCTTCCAAAAATGGAAGATTTGACCACAGTTTCCCCGACTAGTCACCATCCCCCCCCCTCCGGAATTCGGCAGATCCAAGGTCGAATCCAGGGAGGGGGAAAGGGGCAACTGGGCCATGCCCCCCCCCCCAAGACGGTCAAAGGGGTACATATTATGTTTTGGCCTCCCAAAGACCAGTCTAGAAAGCTGAAAAATTAGCATTTTCTAAGTTGTTATGCTAAAAACTGCAATATTGCTTTGATGATTGAGTGACCTTGGGATAAACTTGAAAAACTGCCAACCAGTTAAATTTGGCAGCCTGATCCGCGCGCAAAGAAGCGTTCCATTCGAAACACAATACGAATCATGAACAGACCATGGTACGATTAGATGCATCCAATGAATGGCTCATGACGCTTGAGCAACGAGAGCGGTGGAATCGGATGATGTCATCGGTCAAGACACTCTTGGTTCGAAAGTTGCGCTCACGATTGGTGGAAAAATGGCTACTGCGTCATTGGTTTATTCTAACATGCAAGAGAAATCTAGATGATATCACATTGGTATTCATATCATATCACATTCATATCACGTTTTTTTTTTTGTATTGTTGACTGGTTGGTTGTAACTATAAATTTGTTGGAAAAGAAGATGAGCAAAATGCACTTTTTTAAGAAATAGGTATTTTCAATGTTTGCCGTGGCCATATACACGTATGTATGTGATTCTTGTCAGGACTGATCATTAGGGTTGTTCAAAACAACCGAATTTTGTAAAAATATACGGGCTCTGGCTCATTTGGTGCGGTTTACTTTTCTGAGTCCCAT
Organism: Amphibalanus amphitrite; assembly: GCF_019059575.1. Classification (NCBI taxonomy): domain Eukaryota; kingdom Metazoa; phylum Arthropoda; class Thecostraca; order Balanomorpha; family Balanidae; genus Amphibalanus; species Amphibalanus amphitrite. Next base: position 508,772 of record NW_024881732.1, on the reverse strand, counting down.
GCTGCCCCTTTTCCGAAAAGTATAGATGCTAAGTGCTAGGTGCTCTTCCAGCGGCTTAACCCTCGCCGGCCGAGGGGGGAGGCGGGTGCCGCCCCCTCCATAGGGTTTTTTCGCGATAGCTCCGAACACGCTGGCGATAGAGAGCTGAAACTTGACATACCTGACCTGTGATTTAAGCCGGATCTTTTGACACCAACCACATTTTTGGGTCAGGTCAGGACACTGACCTATGACGTCATAAGTGAACCTCTGCACGGTCTTCAGATGTCGCAACTTCGCAACGCCCTCACTGCCAGAGGAGATGTCACAGGGAAATGAAACTTGCAGGATCTATTATCCATTATGAGTCTCACAACTTGCACATCTCGGATTTTTCATAAAGCTCATATGAGGTCAGGTCATTTTCGTGACCTCAATATTACCTATAAGTCAATGGGGAAAATTCAAACTGCTATTCTGGCACCGGGAACGATCTCCAACTATCTCAAGCACACATAATCGGTATTAGGGTCCCCTAACAAAGTTTAGTGGCCCCTCTGGAGTGTGAAGACCAGCTGGGTCGGAGGTGGGTTGGGGAGCGGCAGTCCGTGGGTAGGGGCGAGGGCGAGGGAGGAGACGAGAGGACAGACGTCAGTCAGTGAGAGGGGACGACGGTGACAACAGAGGCGGGCCGCGAGTGGCGCGTCTGGTGGCGTGATTGCGCGTGTGTGGTAGGATAGCGTGCGTGTGCTGGCATCACGCAGCCTCTATCGTGCACGGTACGGTGGTGAGAGCCAGAGCGGGACGCGGACCATGGACTCCGCGCAACACTACGGACCCGGCACCGTTGGAATGGCAGGTGGGTCCGGTCCGCCGGTATCTGCATCGTAACCACGTGCTGTGTGCAGTGTCGTTGGCTGTATGTATCATGTTCGGCGACTGACCTGGGAATGTTAGGTCAGTTCGGTACGAGGCCTGGCAGAGGCCGGTTCGGACAGAGGCCGGTGCGGACAGAGGCCGGTTCGTGAGGCCGGTGCGGACAGAGGCCGGTTCGTGAGGCCGGTGCGGACAGAGGCCGGTTCGTGAGGCCGGTTTCCAACACCAGGGCAGTGTGAATCGACACCCTTCGAACACCAGTGCAGCGTGAATCGACACCCTTCGCAAACACCAAGGAATTGTGTGAATCGACACCCTTCAAACACCAGGGCAGTGTGAATCGATACCCTTCAAACACCAGGGCAGTATGAATCGACACTCTTCGCAAGCACCAGGGCAGTGCGAATCGACGCCCTTTAACACCAGGGCAGTTTGAATGACACCCTTCAAACACCATGACAGTGTGAATCGATACCCTTCGCAACATCAGGGAAGTGTAGTTGACCTGACCCAAACAAAAAGTTTATCATTCAACGCGCCTGAGCGAGGCGAACACGATGCTGCCAAAATCGCGGCTCTGCGGCCGTTTTCTGCGAAGTTATTCACCGTACCTTGGGGCACTTGGCCTGACCTCGGAGGTCACCGGTTGACCTAGGACCTTAAAATCGGGTACTAATCTCTGCGTCTCGTAACGGCGCACACGCTCGTTTTTTTCCGCGACGCGCTAGCTCCACCAGGGGCGAAACGGCGAGGGGGTCGTACCCGCCCCCCCCCCCCCTCGGCCGGCGCGTATGTAGAAAACCAATAGGTCCGGCGAGGGTTAAAAGAAAATGTTACGTCCGCCGACCCAGCCCCCGTTCACGAGCTTCAGAATTCCTTTACCGTGACGTCATCACGGCGCATGAATTTTCCTTCACCCATAGGAATGCATGCAAAGCATGGTGTGTTTCAGGCGGGCTAAGGAGAAATCTAAGGCCTACATGTGTTCAAAAGACGTACCACTAAGCCATTGGATTCGTCTCATTACGATAAATGGGGTTGAAATCGAAAAAATCGGCCTATATTTGACTAAAATGGGCCTATCAAATGGTCCTTGCAACTCATAATGAAGGATTTCCTCTGCGTTCAAAAAATTGTTTCTTGTGATTTTTATCAGCTACAGGGGAAATCCTTCATAATTGCTACCAGATTACTACCATATTCCCTCGCATTTCTGTTGCGCATTGCCTCACAAATCAGAGTTTTGTGAAGTTTATATTAATTTAATTGTCATATTTCGACTGATTTTGGCGATTTTCAATTATTTCAACGCAGCATGGATCAGATAGCTCTCATAGTTTGCTGAAGAATGTGGCTTTTGCTTGGTTATTTTCAAGTTATCTGTGATTTGGTGCGCCGTGATCGTAGCATTATACAAATTACCTATATCAACTTTAAAAATTGAATCAACTTTTGAAGTGAAGTTCACATGAAAAATCAAAAGTCCAAGCATAATAATTGTTTAAAGATAATGATGCAACATGTGTCTCCCAGATGGAACTTATATTTCAATTAAAAACTGAAAATGGAAAACAGAAGATGGATCTGCGGAGTTACTGAGATCACAAGGTGCTCTTGATTGTTGGTAATTGAAGATGTTGAGAGAACTTGTGAATCTGCATACCAGTCCTGACTTGCTTGATTGTTTAAAACTATTTTAATTCTCATAATTGTGTAATGTGTAGTGACTGTGCACACTGCGCAGCACATGTGCGCAGAAATGTGCAGGTGGCTGGTAGGTGGGTTAAACTTCGGAGATGCGAATTTGGATGTCAGTTATAAAATTAATGGTTATGCCTTGTAGGGTAAGCTCTGCTGTTTTTTGTAATTGCCTTTTTTATAATTGTAACCTACAATGCTGTTAGTTTCATTTTTATTTAAATGCTCGACCAGAATTTGCACTTGTTTATGCATGAATGGCTAAGTTTGGGGTGTTTATTCAACCCTGACTGCTCAAGTTTTTCAAAGGCACATGACACAGCACGGCTAGATCAGCTGGTACCTACCTGTTGACTATTTTTGTTTTTGGTGGTGATGTGTTTGCTGTTTGTCTTTTGCAAGGTGGTCAATGAAATAAAATAATGCATTATTTTGGAATGTTTCCTTGACAGAAGCCAGGAGCCGGATTGATGTGTGCTGGTGAATGAGATGGTTCAAAAGCATTATCTGATGTTTTTCAATGTACATAAGCCATAACATCCCTTTCATACGCTGAAGTTTTAATAGCTTCTCAGTCTCTGTCATTTTCCTGAAATATTGGTGTACAGTAGATAAGAGATATCAGTACCTTCTCAGAGGTACCTGCCTTCTGCTGGATGAATATTTAATTGGTTGGACGAAATGGATAGGTAGCCTTATGATAATGTAATGTGAAATCTTGTTTCTATAAAACTTTGAAAATGAAGTTCTAATTATTCATATGTGCATACATTTTTGATGACTATGAAAGTTTTCCACAAGAGTAGAAAATGTGGGAAAGTCTATCAAATAACATATTCTGAAGGCTCAATGCTGACAGAGTGCTGCCTCAAAGAATAACTGACTTGCTGGGTTACGAATATTTCTTTATTTTAATTTTCAAATGTAATGTAAAATACATTGCAGTGAAATAACAAAATAGTGCTGTAAAATAGTATTGGCGACGATCAAACAACACGTGCGCCATTGATGTCTGCAAAAATTGCTACCAGATTGCTACCAAATCCGTGACGTCACCACGGCGCCTTTATTTCCCTAGTGAACCAACCTGAGTAGTAAAGTAATCTTGCGCCGACCAGCCGGTGTCAATAAGGGCGAGAATTTCACGCCGCGCGCGGGCGGCAGCGCAAATCTCCGTATTGCCGCGGACCGGCGACTGGTAGACTGAGCCGACATGCACCGGCCCGGCCCGGTGTATGCCCTCGGGGCAGGCCACGCTGGAGGGGGACTCGGAGTCGGGCCGAGCGAATGCTGCCAGTCTGTGTCGGACCGGGGCGAGTGAATACAGGCACGAACCGGAGCAGTTGTGTCGGCGGCTGCGACAGAGGATGCAACACATACCATGGGAGTCTATCCGCTTTGTTTCCTGGAATCTCCAACGTCCAACGAACGGCCTTTGTTGACCCAGCGAGTCGTTCGTCGGATGACCGGCTGCCCGACTCCCCCCCCCCGTCCGTCTCTTGTGTCCTGTCACGGGCCGCTCCGCCTCCTGCCCGGCCGTTGTCTGGCTCTCCTGTGCCGCTGCCGACCGGGCCAGCTAACTACCTGGCGCGCCGCCAACCGGTGCGGCCGGTCACCGGCCCGACCGCCGCCGGCGCCCAGGTCACAGGTCACTGCCGGTCACTGCCCGTCACGTGACCCGGGGTCAGCGCGGAGTTGGGGTCGGGCGGTGTCGTGCAGTACCCGCTCGCGTGTCCGTCACCGACCGGCCGGTATCGACTGGGCTCGGCCGAGGGCGGGGAGGGGCGGCCCGCCCGGTCGAAGCGGCAGGTATTTTGGCGGCGGTAGCGGCGACGACGGCGGCGCCGGCTGCGTCGGCAGTGTGTGACAGGCGCGGGCGGCGTGCTGCAGGTCGACTCCGAGCCGATCGTGTCGCTGATCGGACCACCGGGCGCGGCCCGATTAGATCGGCTGCTGAGTGGAGCCAGCCGGTGACGAGCGATGTGATCCAGCTGCCGGTTACTCACCATGGCCAGCAGCTCCAGCCGCGTGCCCTACCGGCGCACCACCTCTTACATGCTCTACGGCAGGAAGGCGTCTTGCAGTGAGTACCCTGACGGAGGCACATGTATGAGGACGGGACGGCGCCGCGGTAACGGGCCCCTACTACCCATATAGGGGATCCGGTTGTGTCATTTGCACGTGGTCTCCGCATTGCCGCATCACGTATATCAACATTCCGATAGTTTATTGGGATCTACGTTACGTAAACTGATGGAGCTCAATGTCCGTCCAGGCCTACACAAACTAAATCCACCATCTGTTTATTGAATGGGGCGTTGAAAACATTTAACGTGCATATTAATGATGTGACATGTGGTGATAGCTAAACGGCGAGGTTAATCCTCCGACCATTTCTTTCATACAAAATCGTTATCCAATGATAAACAATGAACGTTCACTGTGAATTTGTGGAATGTAGACGGACGTATCTCCCATGCGCGTGACAGCTGTAGCTAATTCTGATTATATGCACATTGCACATACCTAATGGCGCTACGAGGGTCGCGAGGTACTCCACATTTGTGTGCACCTTGCGAAGCCATCCACTTCAATTTATGTGGAGCAGGCGTGTTTTATAAAAGTGAAACAATAACATTGCAAGAGAAATAACATCAAAACATTGTAAATCCCTTGAGCATACAAAGACTCATGGCTTCAGCTTCGCTGAGATTGACTCTGGCTTAAAATACCAATATTTGCCTTGGCAGCTATGAGCTTCGTGCAGCTCGTACAGCCTAATCTCAAGTGACATTTTATACGAGGGTCTATGATATGAGCAAAACACTGACACGGGTGGCCAAGCATAAAATATTGCAGAAGGTTCACTTTTTCTAATTTCTTCAACCACGTGTGTCAGATTGAATACCGTACGATTGGTGCGATTAGTACGATTAGTTCGATTGGTGACGGCCAACATGTCACTGAAGCCTTGCTCTGGCGGGCTTCCTAATCCTAACGGCCCCTCGACAGACGACAGCCCCACTGTCATCACGGCCGTCCGTGTGCCGGCTTCTGACCTGACACCCGTACCACAGTTAGCAGCGCTGTGAGGAGCGTTCAGTTTTACCCACTGGGTAAAGCAAAACAACGCACGATCTGCCCTGCGATCTCTCTGATTTATTATCAGGGCAAACAAGCGGCTTCTCCACAACATCCCCAATCCCCCGGGCCGCGCTGCGCGGTCGTCTCCGGGCGAATAGCTCCTCAGGAGCAGGCTCAGCTCACGTGCAATTGGGTGATCGTTAGCGTGGGGGGGGGGGGGGCTGTCAATGTAACTGACTCAGCGACAGCTCCGGCGGAACATCACGGTGGACGCTCACGCCCAGACCAATGTCTGCCCTTAATTCCTCTTATCTTTCTGGCTCTGAAATTGACGACCGAAAGGGTCTTATGGGAGGTATACAAACAAGCAACCGTTGTCTGCCTCCACTCATACCCGTGTCGCGGCCTCGCCCAGAGCAGGAAGTTTTTGCCACGCGTTTGCGTATTATTAATAACATTCATTCTTCATTCCTGTTGACGCCGGCCGATTGCTAATTGCAGGCTTTTGAGCAGGACTGAATGATTGCTTTATAGCTTTCAGCGACTGATGGGTGCATCAATCGTCTTGGATTTTAGATATCTCAGTGACCTAAGGTCATGTCAATAAGGCGACCTCTTCATCTTAGGACATGCCTTAGGAACTGGAACTATAAATCCCTTAGGAAATACTATTTTTAACTATTAACATTGTCAAGACTGGAGACTTCCGGATAGATATCTAATTGAGTACTTGGATGAAATCCAGCTTTTATTTCTTTTTCTTTGGCGAAACCATGGGCACGGCTCTCTTGAACGTTTGTTCTATCTAATGGAGTAAATGACCATTAATCAGGTGTGTGACTGCTGACCTACTCTTGACTCCTGACTCACGGCATTGCTTTGGTCTTTGGTAAGATTGGGCCAAGATCCCATGTTCTGTTCGCCGGCTTGGCGCCGACTATTTGCCACATAAAATTGAAGATTAAGCTGTTTTCTGGTCAGTGGAAATTGTTTCAAATTCAAGATAAAGCCGGTGAGTGAGGCTGCAGTACTTGGCGTTGTGGACCCACAAAATGTTCTGCCGTCAGCGTCAGTGGAATAACCCGCGCACCGACGAGGGGGCGGTTATCCTGAGGGTTTTCGTGAATAGCGCAAAAACCGCGCCTTGTAGCGCCGCGAAATTTGGCATGACTTCTACCCCATTAATTTTACACATGGTGTGCAAGTTTGAACCTCCTACCTTTCAAGGTCAGGTCACCAAATCACTTCGAATGACCCATCCTCAAGTCACTTTTTTGCAACTTTGTCACCGTGTCAGAGCTACAGTTGATGACGGAGGCCTTTGAACATTGCAGGATGTAATGAGGTCATAAGTAGGTACAATTTATGTGTCTCGGTATTTTGATATCAATGACATAAGGTCAGGTAAATTTCGTGACCTCCCCATTAAAAGTCAATGGGGGGGGGGGGGGGGAATCAACTCCCTGTTTTCCACTAAAACGCGTCGTAATGGCCCAACTTGCGTTTATCATTCGTTTACCTATAGGGCAGGTCAATGACCTAAAATTCAAGAAAATCAAGAGTTGCTGGTTCTTGAAGTGGGGCTTTTAGAGATGATGAGAGGTCTGGATTTCGAATTTCGCATACATTTTGTTGAATAAAAATTATGCATTTGTGTACCTATTTGGGCGGGGCGGGCTGGGTTATTAAAACACAACAAACCATTCGGCCCAGAACAGTTGGTCACCAAAATCTTGCCAACCTTGATTGTTTGTAAATATCCTTGTGATCCTTACGGCATGGCATTCCGGTTCATGTGGTATTTCAAGATACAGACTTCAGTTGTGCATACTTACCAGACGTCTCGGGCCCCGGAAAAATAATCGCCGGAAGCGCTAACGATGAACAGCCCAGTGGCGGCGGCGCTGGCTCTCTCACCTGTGCCGTCTGCGGACGAACACAGGCCATGCCCGCTCCCAATGTTTGGCACCAGATAAACCTGCATTCCGGTCGGCCGGCCGCGTGCACGGCGTTCTCGACGTCAGCGCGCCCCGTGCCGCCGCCGTTGGGGCGAGTTTGGCGTGCGCGGCGGCGGCAGCCGCGCAGCGCGGTCCGGTAAACTGACAGGGAGACAGGTAAACAGCGCCCAGTCGTCCCTGCACTCGTCAGTCGGGGCAGGTCGCGCCGCTGCACACTGGTCGGAAACGCTCCAGCGAGAGGCCAGCGGCCTTTCCGCAAAAGTTTTTTGCTTGTTATTCCACAACTAGTGAAGCAAACATCATAAAACTTTGCATACCTTCTCTGTCATATGTAAGCTATCATTTGGATGTCAAGCACTAAATATATGACGTGAATCTGTTAAGTTATGACGTCATAATTGAGTATAATACAGGATCTAGCACCACTTTAAGTCAACAAGGGAAATTGGGAGCTGCTATTCGGGCACCGGGAATGGTTTCATGCACTCCTTGCAAGGTCCAGTGCTTGACTTTAGCATTGTTGACTTTGCGTGACGTCATTTATGACGTCACTAAGGCCATGTAAGTTTTTCGTCAATAACTCCTGATCAGATGGAGCTAGAGAGTCGGGAAAGCCACCATTGGACTCAGGAAGACCTGCCGAATCGAATGATATGCAATATGACCTCCTTCAACCATTTTCGTGACCTGAGGGGCTCCGACCTGACCTTGACCCGAGGTTAACACCTTAACCCTCGCCGGCACAAGGGGGGGGGGGTTGATGCAACCCCCCCTAAGGGTTTTCGCGAATAACTCGCGTAAAAAGCGGCCGATCGCGACGAAACTTTCAGTACCCTTGCATTGATCAATTTTACACCTACCCTGAAAATTTCATGACCCTGACCCTAATGACCTTTGACCTGTGACCTCTTTTCCGTGACCATGTTTGGCCGAAATCGCGATTCGGCGTATGTCGGCTCGCATTAGCCGCGCGTTTGCAAGCTTTTCGTGGTTTCAAACGTTCAAACATGTGATTTGATGTTGCTCCCATACATAAGGATGGGTGTCAAGGTCACCTGAAGGTCAGGTCAGGTCATTGACCTTTGGTGACCTCGGGTGACCTCGGTTCACTTTTTCGAGTTTTACATGTTTCTAGGCTAGTTTTTGGAGCTGAATTCAATTTAGCAACCATTTGAAGTTTTTGAACATTTACGAAGTAGTTTTGGCGCCTTCGTAACATGTTACGAAGCTGTCAGAGGCGGTTGACACGTATTACGAATACCTGTCACAACCCCTACCGGTTGACCTGACCTGACTCGACCTGGTCTAAATGCTTAAAGACATTATCTCTGATCAAAACTAATACGATATTCGTGATCAGCACCCCGGAAAACCACATAGCAGCCACAATTTACGACTTTCTAACAGGTCCCGATTTTCCCGGTTTTCGGGTCATTGACCTGACCTGGAAGGTCACCCGATGACCTAGGACCTTAAAATTGGGTATCATCGGCTTTCTCTCGTGACGTGCAACACGCTCGTTTTTTTCCGCGAAGCTCTAGCTCGATCAGGGGCCAAACGCGAGGGGGGGTCGTACCAACCCCCCCCCCTTGTGCCGTCGAAGGACGCAAAATGGCCTGTGCCGGCGAGGGTTAAGTTGACTTCACCCGAACACCAAGTATAGCATTCAACGCGCCTGAGCTAGACAAACACGATTATGCCAAAATCGCGGCAGTGCGACCATTTTTGACAAAGTAATTAACCTAAAACCGAGCCCGTGCCTTGTGGCACTTACCTGACCTAAGAGGTCACTGGCTGACCTAAGACCTTAAAATCGGGTAGTACCTAATTTTTGCGTCTTATAACGGCACACAAGCTTGTTTTTTTCCGCGAGGCTCTAGCTCAATTAGAGGCGAAACGGCGAGGGAGTTGTACCAACCCTCCCCGGTCAATGTAGAAAACCAATCGGTCCGGCCAGGGTTAAATACCGGAATTGTGATCTAATGTAAAAAGACGGCCCAAGGTAACCCGACGTCAGTGACAGGTGTCCTATATTTGCAGCGTCTTATATTCACGAAGGTTTCAATTTCCACTTTGTTCAGCCGAGTGATGGTTGTCAATTGCAAGGCTCTCTAAATGCAAGCCGTAATCGCCACGCAATATGTGGAAGGCTTTTGATGTCAATACATACATAAATGCATACATAAAACGCGCTTTTCACAAAATTCATAAACTCAAGCGCATCTGTTTTAATGACCAGTCAACTACGCATGGATGCGTGCAGGCCACACAGGTCAGCGTAAGCCGGGCGCGGCGGCCGAGCCGAAACTGGGGCGGGGCGGGCGGTAGTTGGGTAGGAAGAGCGGCTCCTGCAAATTTTGCGCAAATATGCGCAGTTAGCTTTTATGTTGCCCTGGTGTAAATTTAAATCCTACTTCATCTCACAAAAAATCAGAGTGGAACTAGATGGGACTACCTGTTGTTTCCTTACCTAAACTTTGCAGTTATATTCCAGAATCACTGTAGGAGAGCCTTCATAAAAAAGCTATAGTACATCTTAGTTAGGGAAAAAGTATACCAAAAATTTTGCACTGACCAGTCGGCAACTTCATAACGAACATTTTGATGCATAATATGTGGGATTTCAATTTGGTGTCTATCAGCAATAAGACTCTGAATATCCGGCTCAAGAAACCTCTTGCTCCGCGTCAATTTCCGAGTTCTGGGATACCCCATCTTCGGGGGCTGATTACAGCTATTTTTGGTCACCCAGATTAGTTTTTTTGGCCTAAGTATAATAATTTGATCAATTTCAAATCGATCTATATAAAAAATAATCCGAAACTCCGGAATCGCCCGTGGCCTCTCGTGAGGGCGTTTCCGACCAGTGTGCGCAGACTGGCTGCCCTGACTCTGTCAGCGGCGCGCCTAGTATGCGATTCCTCAGGACAGTGACATGCTCCGCTCCTGGATGGATGTGTTTTTAACGGTTTAATCGGAAACTTGTTGTGTCGTAGCTGGTTATCAGTTCTGAGAATTCATCCCGAAATAGGCGACCTCCTTACGAGCAAAAGGCAGTCCCGTGTTGTTGCGCGTCTACTCGAGAACGATTGCGCGTCGTTGCAGCTGGTTCGTGTCATTATTCATTTAAAGTGTTGACGTCCGGACGCGAGGGTATACGGCATGTGTTTTACCTTTCTCCGTAACGCTGCGCACAATTTGGATTTTATTGTAAGCCCATGGTAAATCGAAATCACTTTGCAGAACTTTGACATAAAAATGACTCACAATTAACCTTCGCCCCAGTGGGGGGGGGGGGGCGGGGCATATGTTACCACCCCGGCGCGTTTTTTTTGCGTGTGAATAAAAAACCGCGGCGCGTAGCACCGCGCCGCTTGGGTTACCTTTTGGTACATCAATTGGACAATGTGTGAAATTTTTGACCCCAGGTCATGTCAGGTCAGGCCACTAAGTCAAGTTAACTGACCAAGCCTAAAAAAGTTTGCAATCATGTCCAGCCTGCAGTGTTTGTCAGAAAGGTACTTGGTGGATTGCATGATGTTATGGGCGCCTACAATTTGTATATCTCGGATTTTTTTATAGACGTGACCTTTCAGACTTATAGACGTGTCAGGTCAGTGGCGTGACCTTTCCATTACAAGTCAATGGAGAAAAATGAAAATGCCTCTAGATCCGTGTGTACGCATAGGAACAGTCCAAATATTTCAGAATCACAATGATTTGGACCACCCGTGATGACCAATGTGTCATTTTTGCTGATAGCCTCTAGAAAGGTCATCCGAGGTCATTTGAGGCTACAAACAGATTTTTGCCAATAACTCGCGATTGGAAACAGATAGAACGGTGGGGATGGTCTCATTGTGTTTGTCGTGTTGAGACGCATCGACTGTTATGCAACATGACCTTTTCCGGTCAGGTCATGACCTTGACCTGAGGTCAAATTTTTAAGTTGACCTTTCAAGGTCAAATTTAGCTCATTCGACGCGTCTCGGCGAGAGGAACACGATTCTGGCAATAGAAATGTCGTGTATTTTTGTAGTCGAAAGTTATTGTCGAAAAACACTTCGTGAAAACTACTATTTTTGGAGTTTTTGCCCTCTGGAGGCTAAACCGTTGACCTGAGGTCAATTTTGAAATGACCTTATCAAAAGAAGAGTTCAAAAGCTATCGATTGCTTTCCATGCGTTTTTCTAGCTATAGTTCGTTTTTCTTAAGTTTGCCCCTCACTGTAAACGTCTTTTTGAACACAGCACGAGAATTGCTAGCTGAATTACTGAGAAAACTGGTTGGCGCACATTGTATTGTAGATATGAATAGTATTTTCAAAACAAGCTTTGAACACCGATGATTTAACGTTATGTTAAGCGCCGTGCAATTTATTTATTAGTTCAGACATAATTCCTGAGAAGTTGTCTATCCCTGTGGGGCTGTAGGTATTGGCAAATACGAGCTACGAGTCTGTGAAAAAGTAAATAAATTTGATCAAATTGGTCGTCTGTCAAATCTGGTCAAATCAATGTGCGCCAACCAGTTTTCTAAGTAATTCAGCTAGCAATTCTCGTGCTGTGTTCAAAAAGACGTTTACAGTGAGGGGCAAACTTAAGAAAAACGAACTATACCATAGTTCCTGAGATAATGGCATGTTTTCTGAAAAAAAATATTATGACCATTGGCAAATTTTCACCTTTGATGACCTCTGGTGACCCCAATATTGCTCTAAGATGAAAAATGACTGAATTGCTTTCAAACGTACGCTTTGAGAGCTATCGACTGCTTTTTACCGCGTCTTTCTAGCCCTCTTAGTTTTTGAGTTAGAGGTGGGTGGTAACATATGCCCCCCCCCCCCTAAGGCGATGTTGGCTGAGATCGCCACTGGGGCGCGGGTTAATACCATTCGCAACCTCTTGCAAAGACAGCATATGCTTCTTGAATGTAAGAACAAAACCGGTCCATGTATGTGAGTTCCGACCTTATATGGCAAGTCTTTAGCCATTCCTTAGAATCTTACCTTCTCATATTAGTTACGCCTATCTCACTCAGATGAATATTTACATCGACAATTAACGTGCCATAAACCCGGGGAAGATACCTCCCTAGATATCTTCAATGGTAATGGCGACATCGCAACCAATCTTCCAGGGACCCAGGGGAAAAACATACTGTAAAACACTCCTTTTCCCGCTTTTATCCGGCGCCTCTCCTTTTCTGTCGATATCTCCTAAAGGACTGCAGATTTTGCCTCATGACTTTCAGGGCCCTCCGGGCATCAATTTTACACATAATTTTCGAATATTTTTCCTAAAGACTATGATGGGTGAGCCACAAACTACGTCAGGATGACGTTACAATCTGCCATTTTCGACAAAAAAGGCTTTGTGGGAAGAGCTGTCACGCTTACAGCTTTGAAGATACCGAAAAATAGTCAGGACACAAAATATGTAGAATTAGATTGGCTACAAAACCATTGCCACAGATTTTTTTAATTTTTGGGTGTTGACTCCTAGAATACAAGTATTTTCTTATATAATATCCTCAAGATCCCGAAAATTATCAGAATTTCGAAAACAACCGGATCCCTCCTCGCCCGTATTGGTGTTTTGCGATCCGCGAACTTTTAAGGGGTGGGTCCGTCGGACCCCGTTCGGCCCCTGATCGAGCCAGAGCTTCGCGCTTCGCGGAAAAAAACGCGCGTGTTGCCCGTGACGAGAGGTAGTAGATGATTCCCAATTTTATGGTCCTGGGTCATTGGATGACCTTCCAATTCAGGTCAATGACCCAAAAGTCGAGAAAATCGGGACATGTCAGAACTTCGTAACGTGAGGCTGTCGTGGACCTTTTTTGTGCTGATCACGAGTTTCATGTTGGTTTTTATCACAGATAATGTCTTTACATTTAGCCAACGTCGGGTCAGGTCAGGTCAGGTCATCCAGCAGGCGTCCTGCCGGGTAATTATAGCATGTGTCAATCACTACTGAACATATTACAAATGCAGAGGCACCGAAACTACTGCGCAAATGTTTAAATGGTTGCTAAATTCGAAGTCAGCTGAAAAAAGTAGCCTAGAAATATGTAAAATTAAAAAAGTGAAACGAGGTTATTAAAGGTCAGTGACCTGGCATGACCTATACATGACCTTGACACCCACCATGATGCATGGGACCAACATCTTTTCACGTTTTCGAACGTGTAAAACCACGAAAAGACTGAAAACGTGCGGATAATGTGAGGCGACATGCGCCGAATCGCGATTCCGGCCAAACATGATCTTTAAGAATAGGTTACAGGGCAAAGGTCCTTTAGACCTGGGACCAGGGTCATGAAATTTTCCAGGTAGGTGTGAAATTGATCAACTCGAGGGCACTGAAAGTTTCGTCGTGATCAGCCGCTTTTTGCGTGAGTTTTTCTCGAAAAACCGAGGGGGATCCGTTCGACCCCTCCCGATAAGTGCGATGGTTAACGACCTTGATGTCTTCAATCGAGATCGACATACCAAATTTGAGATTGATGCTTACTTTTTTGCTAAGTTATGGCGAAAAAGCTGCTCAAAATTGATGACGTCAAACTTTCAAAGCCTGTTAAACTCAGTTGACCATAACTGCGCGTCCTTCATACCGCACTTATCATGATTATACATGTATCATATACAATATACACGTACCGTTTGACCAAACAGGCGTAAATGTGTGAATATTCCAATACTTTGCAATAATGGGTGGTCTAATCAAACTCCCCTCCTCAAACCATGTAATGACGTATGCTAATTGCACGCGTCAGAACAGCTATGACACAAACGGCGCGGAGCCGTTGGGCCGACGCGTCCCGAGGCGCGGCCCGTATACCGCGCGGCAGCAACAGTGGTGGGCCCGGTGGCGGTCCGACGGGCCCGGCTGCTCCCCGTGCTGTGCGCAGTATCGACCGGCGGCGGCGTTCGACTTTGATGGGCCGCGCGCGGCGCCCGCGTCCGCCGCTCCAGTTATCATATCGTCCGAGCACGCCGCACACGGCGCCGACGACCGCTGTGCGTCGACACCCGTCGGCATCGACGAGCGCGCTGACCCGGAGCGGCCGGCGGTGCCGAGCCGCAGACACAGGCACATGCTCAGTCTGGCGGGACGCGAGCGGCACGCGCGCCTCAAACTGAAGAAGTATCGTAACACGAGCCTGGCGCGAAACGGCCGGCTGGAACACTTCGGATACTGTTCGTCAAGTGGTGAGTGATGATGTGGGGGTCGTTCTTCACGGGCGGCGAAGGCTGGCTGGAGCTGACAGGAATACATTCATGAAATGGAGTGGCGGTTATAAGGGGGCGTTTATGAAAAAGTGTGGCCAGCAGTGAGGAGATCGTTTGATATTCATGAGTGACTTTTGAGAGGAAGAGTGACGCATGTTCGCCAAAAAATTACTATTTCGTTTATACAATGGAAGTTACTGTTGCAGCGTTTGGACGTTGGTGTCCCAGCATAATTTAAAACAGCATAATGTAAAAAAAAATTGGCACCGCAATGAATTCACGCTTCATGAAATAAAACAAATCACCCAACAATCATACGTTCCTAATTGCAAGCTGCTTTCACCACCTTACTTGAAGACTGAAGTGGATATGTGACGAAATATTTACAGAGCCATCAGTATTGAATTAATTAACCACCCTTGCCTAGCCAGTGTCCACTTTAAGGTTGACTTCACATTATCGACATCCGTCGTCGACCTCGCTTTCCAGAGTTATGAATTTGATGGCAAGAAATGACAGAAATACAACCACAACGAAGTGGCAAGTAGACGTCTCAGCCCTTTAGGGAAGGCCTATCCGGAGTGGATTAGGCTGTTGGGACATGGACCCCAAAGTTCTGCGCTCCAGGGATCAAATAGATCATGTCTGAGAGATATTGTGCCTCAGAACGGCTTACTTTATTTGGCACTGTGAACTTCTGAGTTATGACACCATAGATCAAGACACTCGAACTTTGGGGCATCGGAATGACTCGTGACTTTGAACGTCAACGATCGATTTTCTGTCTTGTCTTGTCCTTGAGGCGATTTGGCTCACATGTACAGTAGGTCTATTAAAAAAGTCCCCAGCACCAGTGGGCGCTGCCTTCGCTGAGCCGAACCCCCGTCTGCCCGTCCCATATCGCGCCGGGCTCAGGTCAGGTAGGGTCAGCGGGACCGCTCGGTCCGGCCCGCGGGCGGTGGACGGGCGGCCGGTAACGCTTTCCGCCAGCCAGCTGTAGAATCCAACAAACGGGACGGCCACCGCTCAGCGCAGCGAAACCGGTGTTAATGAATGGCAGTAGATGTTCATGGCCACAATGATTATGAGATAGTCATTGTTAGCCCGTGCCCCACAGGAATGCCTAGACTCTCAAGCCCTGTTGGAGTGGAAATGGGGATTGAGCATCATTCTTATAACTCAGCTTTGGGCATTTAAGTGGTATTCGAAGTAGCGTCAAAAGTAGCAAAAAGAAGAAAATATACTTCAGCCAATTTTAGATCGGGTCAGAGCAAAAGATCATGTCACCAGAGGTCATCGATGATAAAATTTTGCTTGGACAGGGTGCGTTGCGCGCACCGGTGCATTGGGTTTCCAATTTGAATTTCCATGGATGCATCAACAGACTCGGAAGCTCGTAACGCTAGTGTGGAGCCGAATTCATATCAACCGCCGCAACAATGCATGGCAGCGCAGCGCAGCGTGCTGCAGCGCGGGGCCGTGAAACACCGCCCACGGCTATCCATGTGTCAGGGCAATCCAACCCACTTGATGGGCTCGGCCCCAGCGGAGCATGAGGCCCAGGACTCCCGCCCAGGCCCCCTGTCTCCCCCTAATTCCTGTCATCCTTACCACTCTGAAATTGACCGAAAGAGCCTAACCTAACACAACAAGCAGCTCGTTTACCGCTATGTCTGAATAATATTGTCAGATTTAATTAAGGTCAACGGCTAAGCACGTAAATAACAGCAACTGCCATCATCGGTATTATGAGAAAACCAATTGCTTTTCCACAAACACTAAAAGTTTTAAGCTAAACTTGCATGAAATTAATTTAACCAGCGTCGTGTTCCTCTTATCAAAACGCTTCGAATGAATCAAAAGTTGATCTTTAAAGGCCATTTGAAGAATTTGGCCGACGCGATGTTCAAAGACATGACCTGACCAGAAATGGTCATGATGCATAGCAGGATATTAGATCCGTATCGTGGAACTTTACAAACACTTTAGATGATTTCATAACTTAAGCATGTCTATCAAAAATATTTATTACATGGCTCACGTGTAAGCTGGGTGTGTGATCATGCTTACGAGTATGTTGAACGCAACTGATAATGTTCTGTTGGCCACAATTTCTATATTTAATTTATCCTCCCGGATTTCATATTTTTATTAATGACACCTTGACGATGTCGAGAAAAAAAAAACGCTTAGGAGATTTAACAGCCTGAGATACATTCAGTATAAGAAAGGGTCAAGGGTGCTAGATTCCTTCCGTCCTCGCTATCCTCAGGAAAAACCAATCCGCATCGCCCCTAGTCTTCATGCTTCCCTCTCTGGACTGGAGGTCACCCCACCAGCCAACCTGTAGTTGATGTCGGTTCCATTCCAGGACACATAATCCTCTCCGGGTGACCGTTGGGGAGACGACTGGACCGTCCCGACAGGGCAATCGTCCCACGGGAACAGTCTCGCTTCCGCAGATCACTATCGCTGGATCGCACAACCCAATTACTACACCAGAGCATAGTTATGTCATAGCTCTGCAAGGGCCTTCTCAGACCGAAAAAGATGGCTCCCAACAAAACAAACAATTTTCTCATTCAGTATTGTATCTCATCAGGCACCACATGTTTTCAGACTTCAGAGTGTTTATTATGCGTTCCGTCCAAAAAAAAGCGCAGTTCAACTTTCTCCCATTGACTTTAGCGATCTCAAAATTGACTCGACCTTTCTGTCAGCAATGTCAAACTTGCAAAGTAAACGTTTCAAATACATATCATATGTATTTGAAAAATTGTAATTGAATTGAATGTAATTGAAAAAAAAACAGTAGTACTGTTGCCCATTGAAATCGCTGAAGGTTCTAAAGCGATCGGTTAGTCGATGCATTTAGATATGATGAGCACAGGAACTTTCCTTGAGGTAAGGTCACTTGACATGACCTGGTGTTATGACCTTCAATTGAAAAACTTGGGCGGAAACAAATGGGTCATTTGAAATCTTAAATGTTAAGATTTTAACAATAATTGCGAACACTATCCCGGCCAAATAGTGAGTGAGAAGGGAGCGATTCCCCAACCCCATGTTAAGCTCCTATAATTGAGCTAACTGCTAGAGCCTCGCGGAAAAAACGAGCGTTTGCGTCGCTACGTGACGCAGCGACTGTTACCCCATTTTAAAATATCAGTGACCTCTTAGGGCAGGTCAAGGGCCCCACGGCATGGGATCGGTTTTTGGTGAAAAACTTCGCAAAAAATGGTCGCATTATCGCCATTTTAATACAATCGTGTTTTCTGTTCTCAGACGCGTCGATTTATATGCTTTTTTGCTTAGGTGAAGCAACTTAGGATGTTTAGGTCAATGTCATGTTAGGGCAACACAGGTCACGAAGCTGTTGAAAGGAGGACATGTTGCATAACATTTGATTCGGCAAGTCTTGCAGAGTCCATTGATGGCTGTCCCGACTGGCTAGCTCATTTTGATCGGGAGTTATTGACGAAGCACTCCTATTGACGAGCACTCCTATTGACGAGCACTCCGTCACGCAAGGTGAACAATGCAAAAGTGAAGCAGTAAACGTTGCCAAGAATGTATGAAGTCACGATTTCATGTGCTTGAGGTATAGTTTTAGGTCATTTCCGACGCCAAATAACCAGTTTCCATATTTTCCCATTATGCTTATATGAGACTAAGTGCATTACGGATTTGCATCATTTTATAACCGACAACCGTGCAGTCTGCAGAGGTTTAGTTAACCCTATTAGTGGCAGGGGGGGTTGTTTTTATCCACCCCTCAGGTTTTTCGGGAATATCTCCGAAACCGCTGAAGCTACGATGCTGAAATTTTCTGACTTTTCCTAAAACTAAATTGGGCACATTCCCTGAAAATTTCAAGTTCATAACTTTAACAGGGGCGGCTCCAGAGCACTGGGAATTGGGGGTCCTATTCGTGAAGCGAGTCATTTGGGCGAAGATCACGATGCTGCACCAGTTTTACGAACAGTGAATGAAAGGTATCATGTGATAACATATACAAAGTTATTGTGCATCCTCTTTTGACACGTTTTTGCTATAATAGGCGGATCCAGGCGTCCAAAAAGGGGGGTTATTTTTTACCTCCCAACATAGGTGCCCTGACACCGCCTATGCATGACCAATACAATTTTAGTCGTTCTCTCATAAGAAAATTGTAACATAACAAGACCATTGCCACGCTTTTTAGAAACAGTACCAACAAAAACCTTATTTACTATACTTTTTGTGTACCCCCAATCTCAATGATCTGTATCCGCCTATGATTTTTGAAAATGCATATTTTTAGGATCCATGTGAATTCCTGGTTCATTCTCTATCGATCGGCAAAAGTTGCGTTAAGATTGGTTCATAAACCTGGCCGTGATAAACAGTCTAAAATGTATCTGCAATTTGCCCGTTTTTACCCCCCTCTACCCCCCTATTGACATTTTTTAATTTTATTTTTTTAGAAATGTAGATCTCGTTGAGCCAAATCGAATGCCGTTTGAATTTTGAAAATCGGCCGGTTAGATCTCGAGATATCAAGGGGGGGTCGTAAACAGCCCCCCCCCCTGCCACTAATATGGGGTAGCCAGGAGCCTGCCACTAATAGGGTTAAGACGTCATAGTTAAGTGACCTGACATGAAAACGTGGTTGATTTCAAATGATCCGGCTTAAATCAAATGTAAGGCATATGAAATGTCAGCCTTCTATCATCAGTGTGCTTTGAGCTACCACAAAAAAAAAAAATACAAGGTGGCGGCATCCACCCCTTTTTCTCGGCCGGCGAGGGTTAAACCTCGCTTCGAATTATTGCAGATAATGATGCGACCGAAAACAAAGTATTTATCTGTGTCTAGAACGGCCGCTGACTTGTTGGACAAGATCCCCAATCCTAATTTGCTAGATGGGAATAAAATATTCGGCCCTAACCTCCCCGGTATGCCTTAGTGCAACCGGGATGCAAAATTCTCAAATATTCGGCATATGATACATATA
The DNA here is from genome assembly GCF_019059575.1 of Amphibalanus amphitrite. Taxonomy (NCBI): domain Eukaryota; kingdom Metazoa; phylum Arthropoda; class Thecostraca; order Balanomorpha; family Balanidae; genus Amphibalanus; species Amphibalanus amphitrite. The sequence continues at coordinate 488,950 of NW_024881732.1, read as the reverse complement.
TACCCCTCGATTTGCCCTCGCGCTAAGTCAATTCTAATCATCACTGTCGCTTTTTTATCCGAGCTGATGTCGCCGCTCAACGGGTTGTTTTGTTTGCTTGCTTGCGTTGAATGGTCATTACGGATTATTGAAGGATTATGATATACATAATAGGAATGGGGCAAGTGAGGATATGCACTGCAGTGCAGGTGTTTAATTTAGATCACAAAGGCATCATTTCCGGCATCGTGCAGTCACTATCTTCCCCTCCTCTGCACTGCGGCATCGCTGCGCCCCACACACGGCGTCCTCACTCCACGGCCGGCCGCCGCCAACTGACCCACTCGCCGGGCGCCGCGACCTGACCCGTGTCACTGCCGCGGCCTGCGCAATAGAGTCGGGGCTGGAATCCGGGGGTTCGGCCGGCCGGCCGCCTCTGGAGCGGGGGACTTTTTTAGTAGACCTACTGTACAGGTCTCGCGGGTTTTAGCGGTAGGTTTTGCACCTAGAAAATTTAGTGTACTTCAGGCTATATCTTCGTCGTCTTAAAGGGACTATCCCACCATTAACATGGGGTTTGAGTTGAGATAGCCAAGTTTGCGGCGAGGTTCAGAAACCACTATCTATCTAGGTTGCAACTCCCGCGGCCTCTTGGTGTTGAAGAAATTCGTTCTCTTCATTTGAAAATGGGCCTTGTACAAGGCCCTATCTTCAACATGGAGCGACCGTTAGTGTGACGTCACCTCGTTTAGTCATTCTGATTTAAATGGGTTTGTTCGTTGAAAAATCGCTTAAAACTTGGTCTGAACTTTGTTGTGGTGCCTACAGAGTAAAAAGCATCAGCTTTATGACAGTAATTTGCCTGGGGAAGGAGGTAATTTTGGGCTGTGACGTCACATATTTGAAAGTTTGTGTTTGGAATATGGGAAGCCTAAGATGTTTAATGAAAAATAAATGCCAGAACCGTGTTCCTGGTCATCCAACGATAGGCGTTATCACTAGTGTATTCGCGGCCATTGGGGCTACGTTAGAAAAGAGGAAAACAATTGGCCCCAAGAACTTTAAATTATCAGTTAGCATGCATCTTTTCCTTGATATGTAGATAATTTACCATTAATTGTTAGAGAAAATTGCATGTGAAATATTCCATTTATGCTTTTTTCATCGTTTGCATAATATGTTCTTTTACTAAGCTAGAAACACTAATTAGAAATAGTTCCCGCATCTCGTCAAGAGCAATAGGAAAGGCTTGAAGTGAATAGAATAATCTAAATGGTTTTGTAATGTATGTGAAGACACTTCTAAAATTGCCTGTAGAAATATTGAAGGCAAAAGTTCAACTTTTTCACAAGACGGATGTCTATAAACCTATTCAACGTGTGACAACTCAGCCGGTATTTCGTCGCCTACAGCCAAGCTTTCCCTAGTGACCGATAGAGGCGCTGCTATCGATGTCCGCCCGTGCCGCCTAACGATCTATAAAGTCGGGCACAATTTAACTGGTTTTAACAACATTTTAGAAGGTGGGATAGTCCCTTTAAGCTTTTAAATGTTGAAGATGCGATCGACTTGTTGGGTAACAAGCCGGCCATGATCGTGTAAAATGGCTTCATCGTAGATCGATTAGTTTCTGAGATATAACCGGAAATGTAAAAGTGCAAAACCTACCGCTTAATCTCGCGAGACCTGTACATGGGTATTTATAGGAAGGTTCTTATGTATGTACGTACATCCTTTGAAATGTCTTACCTTATCTTCCTGTATTTCGAACTCTATCCAACTCTCGCCTCCCGTCTCTCGTCTCTTGTCTCTCTCTCCCTCCCTTCTTCCCTCCCCCATCTCTCTCTCTCTCTCTCTCTCTCTCTCTCTCTCTCTCTCTCTCTCTCTCTCTCTCTCTCTCTCTCTCTCTCTCTCTCTCTCTCTCTCTCTCTCTCTCTCTCTCTCTGTCTCTCTCTCTCTCTCTCTCTCTCTCTCTCTCTCTCTCCCATCTCTCTCTCTCTCTCTCTCTCTCTCTCTCTCTCTCTCTCTCTCTCTCTCTCTCTCTCTCTCTCTCTCTCTCTCTCTCTCTCTCTCTCTCTCTCTCTCTCTCCGTTTACTCGCAGCAGACGGCCCCGTGCCCTCTCCCCCTTAGCAGGCTGTCGGCCACACCAATCGATCTCCACTACCCTCGCTCCTCCCGCAACGGTGCATTAGTAACCCGCCGCCAGCTCCGTCCCTCTCCCTCCTCGCCCCACCGCTCTTTCTTTCCTTTCATGTTCGCCCTCTGTCGCGTCGTCCCCGCTTTCCTGTCTGCCTGTTGTTTGGTCGGTGTCATTTGCGGTCTGCGTAACTGCGCCATTGTGCATAACGTTGAATGATGAGAAGGAAGAACGACATTCACTCATAGGTGGTCGTGACACAAGACGTCGGGGCACCCATATTACTGCAACTGCTGCTAACCTTTCTAAGCTGGTATAGCCACGAGCCGTCATCTGAAGGGACCGAAATGCGATTTTACCAGCATTGTCATTCTTCGTTTTGGTTATTTAGAGACATATTTGTGTTATGAGGTTATCGGTGGAGCCAACAAATAAAAGTATGTGCATTTAGTTATTTGTTGGCTCCACCGATAACCTCATTACACATTCTTCGCTTTATTAGCTAATAAGGTATGTTAACCCGCGCCCTGCTGGGGGTCCTGGATTTCCACGCCCTGCTGGGGGGGGGGGGGGTGTTTGAACACCCCCCCTTGTAACTCGGCTCCTGGGCCACGTAGCGATACGCGGAAGGCGGCGTTCGAAAGAGCGTCAAAAATAATGACGAAATCACTTCGGTCAATTTTTTGGTCAGGTCAAAGGTCAGGTCACCAGAGATCATTGAAGGCAAAATTTCGCCGATTTCCAGGTCGAATGTCGAAAATTTCCAAGAAGCCAACGCATAACTCGGGAACCAATAGAGCTACAGCGCCGCGGAAAAGCGCATTCGATAGCCCTATTAACGCCCTTTCTGAGTAATTCTCTCAGATTTGACCTAACGTCAACGGTTTTGCCTGCAGGGGGCAAAAACTGCAAAAATAGCCGATTTTTTCGAAAACAGTTTTTCTGCAATAACTTTTAACCCAAGCCTTGTAAGAGCTTACTTTTACCGGCATCGTGTTCCTCTCGTCAAGACGCATCGAATGAACTATGACATGACCTTGAAAGGTCAACTTGAAAATTTGACCTCAGGTCAAGGTCATGACCTGACCGGAAAGGGTCATGTTGCATATCAGTCGATCCGTATCGTCGAGCTGAACACATCTAAGGCGTTTTCATCGCTCTAGCATGCCTCTATCAAAAGTTATTTGCGAAAAACTGTTAGATACCATTCGTGACCTAAGATGACCTCAGGGCATAAACAAGGGTCACGGACACCATTTTCAAGTTCAGTGTGTCTAAACCACTTGTAATTCGGTGTTTGGGAGTGTTTATAATGTCTTTCATCCAAAAGAGGCGCATTTCAATTTTCTCCCATTGACTTATAATGGGGAGGTCGCAAAATTGACCTGACCTTAGGTCATCGATATCAAAATTCTGAGATATACATTTTGTACATGCTATTGCTCTTAGCAATCTCTGAAAGTTTCAAAGCGATCGGTCACTCGGTGTAGCTATGACAGACATTGAAAGTTTTTATGAGGTGAGGTCACTTCAAGTGACCTGGTGACCTGACCTTGAATGACCTTGGTCTGAAATTTTCACAACATGTGTAGAATTGATGTATGATAAGGTGTACCAAAAACGGCGGCGCTCCGCGCCGCCGTTTTTGAGATATTAGCGAAAAACCACAAGGGGGGGTGTTCAAACACCCCCCCAGCAGGGCGCGGGTTAAAAACAATCACATTTTCCGAAAAAATATTTACCTTAATTATCAGAAGAGCGACCTGGAACTCAGGCCATTTGCACGTCTCTCTAAAAGATGCGCCCGCGTCCTCCATTGACCCGCTAGCCACCACGGGCCGCTCCCTCGCCGGGCTCGTTCCGCTCACGTTTCGTGTTCGCCGCTATCGCCGGACGTGTCTCGTATCCGGGCCGGCCGGTCCGCCGCACGCGCATCCTAGCCGTGCCCTCCGGTTCGCCTCACGCGCATCCTAGCCGTGCCGGCCGGGATGCACGGCCACCGATAGCTGACGGCCCTCCGAGGACACGGTATCTGTCCGTCACGCGCTGAAGGAGCCTCTACACTCACAAGTAAAGGGAATTGGGCCCATCTGAAGGTTTTCGATAACGATGGCCTCACCCGGGAGCATAATGAAGCTCTTATAAATCATGAAAATCAGTATAATTGTTATAGTATAATGATAAGTGTAGTGGTTATAGGTTATAGAAGTCATAAAATTAATGGGATAGGATAATCCATAAGAATGAAAGATAAAAACACCACCTCCACCTAACGGGCACTACACATCCTTGAGAAATAATACGAAACATGGGGTGATAATGGTGTTTTGATCTTACTTCTTACAGAGGTCAGACCCATTTTCAGTTTTTGATACCTTTGTAAAAAAAATGTGTTTCAAAAATGTGTTCGTAAATGTGTTTGTTTTTCTTCCAGTCGATAAAGGTCTCCTAGATTGTGTGGGACCTATTTTTTCTGCGCTTTTCCTGCCTTTTATTACTCACATGTTTACCCATTGTCAAGTAAAAACCCCTACTACCTATGCCTTAATTCAGCCTGAAATGTTCCTGATACTGTTTCAGCTTATTGCAAAAGGGACGCAAAGAGGCACACCTGGAAGTACCGCAATACCATCTGGGAGAATAAAGCCGACGGTCCTCTCTGTATGGATTCAACATGTTCCACCTGCACGAAATTCGCACTGATTTTCGTCAGCACCTTCACACACACCCATTGCTATGTTCAGAAGATTAAGTGATGCACCTCAATTTCACTTCATTCTAATCTGTGCAGTGACTGTGAGCTGTTTGTATCACTGGCCCTGAGGTGTGGATGCAATGCGTCTGCAATCTCATGCTAACGGCCGCAGGAGCAGAAGGGTTGCCGGCCTGCAGGGTTTGAAAATTGAAAATTGAACTCTTTCCAGCCGCCGCGCCTACCGCGATATTGAGATTCCTCTGCCCGATTCGAATCACCTGGCTCGAATGCTACGTGCAACTTCGGCAACGGTATCTGTAAATTGTCAGCGCATTGTGCATTGGGCACCACCCTCGAAATTCCACCAGTGACTGAAACTGACAAGTTTGTTTTCTGTTTGAAACATTCACGGCAGTAACTGACTCGCAATTTCCTAATTAGCGAAGGAAATGTATCCCATCTCCGTATTCCTCAGCAGTTTCGCCGGCACACATGTATTGTTCTGCTCCTGACCAGGGCCAATGTTCGGAACACGCATTCTGGGTAAACACCACGGCTCAATTAACTAATGTATTAATCTATGTACATCGGCTCATTACACGCTAATACACTGACTGCCCATCAGGCCGGACCAACTGTCCGCCAGCTCATCCCTGAGCTCCCCTTGGCGAGCCAACCGCTCAGCCCCGAGCCCCTCTCGCCGAGCAACCCGCTCAGCGCCTGCCGCCGCCGGCGATGCGCCGCATTATATAGGGGGGCTGGGCGCCCGCCGACCAATCAGCGGCCGCCACGTCACCTACGTCACTGGCCGGCCGAGACTGCAGGCTGCAGCGCCGGCGCACGCTGCCGGCGGCCGATACGAACGGCCGCCGCTCCCCAACACACACCCCCCCTACACAAGAGAGGTGTACGGCAACTCACATTTTACAAGTATGTACAACATTTAACAAAAACATATACTACAATCACTACAACGACATGACCCGCGTACACACACACACAAAGGAAACTTTAAACACGTTCTCGAGCGCACAATGATCGGGTCCACCGAACGCTTCGGTGTCTACAATCTCCGCAGCTCACGAGCCTCCCGCCTGGTACCGTGCAAGACGACGGTTGAGCCACCCGTGCCGCATTCGGTACGGCGCCGGTGGTCTGAGGGCGGCTGGAGGCGGTTCGAGTCCCGCGCCGCGATCCGGGTGGTGCCGTGCGCACCATACGGCGGTCACCTCCCGCGGCAAACTGCACGTTCGTCCACCATACGTCTTCAGGCATTCGTGTTGCCACATCTTGGCTTTACCGGCGCTGTTCCGCACTCGGTAGGTGGCCCCTCTTTGTTCTTTTCTTCCGTGGCCCCACGGGCCCTTGTGCCGCAGGCCGAACTCTGGCTGCCCTCCAGTTGCTGCTCGGCAGTCGCGCTCGTCACCAGCTTCGCGTTCGAAGGGGCGTGTGGCCGGCTTCTTCTGCATCGGGGCCCCTGGAGGTGGGGTGGGCCTTTCTTCTTGCGCCTTCTGCTTGCCGCTCCACTCCACCGGACTGGCGTCGCCTGCGTCGCCGTCGACTCCTGGACGGCTGCTGGCCTGTGCGTGTCTGCCCGCCACCAGAAGTGCTTCGCTGGCCAAGCTGACCTCACTGCTGGCCAGGACGGTCTGCCGGTCAGTTTGGCCTGCGCTGCCAATGCTGGGCGACCCGCCCGCGAGTTACCTAAGTGTGGAACTACCCAGCGCCGAGCCGGCTGGATGACGTCACACCACGGCCAGTGCCGGCGCGGCGGCAGACTGGCCGAGATTGGCATGGTCTTAACTTGGCGAAGAGGCATCGGACGCCAAACTTCTGCTGCAGCTATTAATCACATTTCATGCGTTTCTTCCATGTGTATGAGCTATCAAGTCCTTCGAATACCTAATGTGTAGGTGAGCGTACCTGCATTTAGCAGTGTGTGCTATGCTATGTGGATGGGCACATCCGACAGTCGACACACTGCGCAATGGATTCCGATATTGCTTGGCTGATTCTGGCTTTGTGTCTTCGAACGAACCATTGAAAGGGAGGACGTCATTTTTAAAGGTTGTTAGGTGCACTCAAACGTTTTAAGATAAGCTGATTGAATTTCTGGCGAGGGTTGGTGGAACGCTCTGTTTACAAATGAGTATCTACCTACCTAGTACCTACCTGCAGTGGCAAATAACTGGGTCGCGGTCAGTTAGGCATGATTCACGAAGTCCCTTATCTTTTATTAGACTTATTAAGCCCAATGTGCAACATTTGCGTCTTTTCGCGTTGTATCGGGTAGCAAATGAGAAAATCTGCTTCTTCTCCACAGCCCTCAATTCAAGAAACCGTCCTTTTCCTTATCGCATCATTCCAGAACATAATTTTCAAACATGGGTATCTTCCCCACAAAAAAAAAAAAACTGAAGAAGCAGTTTCCTTCGGCTCCAATGCGCCGCTCGCCCAGGGAGACGGAAGTGTTATATTCTCGGCGGTCCAGTCTGCATTCTGCAGCACACTCAAACTTGGCGGACCCCCAGCACACGACTGAACGATTCGTATTGTTGTGAGTGACTGTGACAATTCACTGGTGGTTTCGGAATAATCAACAGGCGGCGCAGCCCAGTGCCTCTTACAATGAATTACAGTGGCGAATGCACTATTGCAGAGAAGAAATGGATTGAGCAGATGCCCAACCTCGCTGTATTATCAACTAAACATTAGGTACGCTTTACATTTTAATCAGGCAATCATGTAAACAAACGACTTGCGAGTTGCGACCCTTCCGCCTTACATAACTCGGCAGAATGCCCCTGAGTCGGCTAAACTACACTGCATCTCTTCAAACCTAAGTATTTTACAATTTGCCACTCAGCTATGCAACAGGCTTATAATTCACTGCTCAAGTCTCAACCCCTTTTTCCCTATCATCTTTTTGGCACCGTCAATCGCCATCTGCGCTGCCCACTATCCAGCAAATAATCCGGCCGTCTCCAGTTCTGTGGCAGGGGCTTCCAAACTCAAGCGAACTCGCCGAAGTTTCGCCATTCAATGCGCGGGATCTGTACAATTGAGTTTGAGAGCCTCTGGGTTGGCTCGGCGCGCCTGCGCCGCGCCGTTGGTCCGGCCAAGTACGCGAGTGACGTCATGCTATAAGCGTCATCCCCCGACCAAAGTCACCAATCAGAGCCCTAGAATCGACTTGTAGTTCCACACTTAGGGAACTCGCGACCCGCCCTCGCAGTGGCTCGCGTTCTCCGCCTCCGACCCATTCGAGGTCACTGTGACCTCGACGCAGCTGCTGCTGGGCTTCCCGCCCCCGCAACGGCTCGTCCTGGACGGCTCGACCGGGTCCCCGCATGGGGTCACTGAGGTTGGCCTGTGTCGCCATCGGTCCAGTCCTGCTGACTTGAAGACGGCCCGAGCGGTGCAAGTCACCAGGGCCACTGCCCGCGCGCAAACCTGTGCGCACTGCCTTGCCACGCCAGTGTTCAAGGCCCCCGATCGCTCGCGATGCCCGAGCTTGCCGAGCTGAGGTCGGGATGCGGGCGGAGCCTCGCTGCCCGCCGGCTCTGACCGTATCGTGCACACGAACGACGGTGTAGGAGGGCACCCTTGCCCCTGTCCTGTCGCGCTACAATCCCTCGATTGTGTGGGCTGCCCTGCCGTAGGGGTACCGTTGAGAGCAGGTGGGTCAGCCACCCTCCGCTGCCACTCACGGCCGCACTCCGCTGCCGGTGTGTCCCCCCGCTGCCAGGGGCCTGCGTGCGCAGTGGGGCCCCCCATTGTCGGGCTGGCAGGCATGCCCACGGCCGTAGTCGCCGGGGCAGGCGGGCGTCCCGCCCATCGCTGACCCCCACGGCTGCACCCGGGACAGAAAGGCGTCCATCCGCCGGCCTCCTCAGACGGACCACGGGGGCGCTCCGCCCACTCCAGGCCCGCCTGCTGATGAGCGCGTGGGAAGGACCGCCCCGCCTGCTCGTTTGCCTGTGCGCGCCGCGCCGGACAGTCACGGATCAAGTGGTCAGGGCTGTTACAACGGAAACAGCGGCGCCCGTTACCCCGCCTGTTCGCCTTCCGTGGCCCTCGCCGGGGGTTCCTGGCTCCCGTCCCGTGTCCCGTGCGGTACGCGTCCCGCCTTTCCATCGTCTCAATGCGATGAAGGGTGCGCTGCAACTCTCCAATCACCCTCTCCAGAGCGTCAAGCCGAGCGGTGTCGGGCGCGTCCCGGTCCCGGACCGCCAATACCTCGCCCCCGATGGGCCGACGCATGACCCGGAGTGCGTCCTGCTGCTGCTGGAATTTATCCGCGATCCTCATGGCTTCGGTGAGGCTGGACGGGTCTTTTCTAAGCACCCGCGTCTGCAGCTCTTCCTCATGGAGGCCGCACACGAAGCGGCTGACGACGGTCGCTTCCACGGCCGGGTCGCCGGCTTCCGCTCCTGGGTACGCCTCCTGGCCTACCTGACGCACCCTGTCGGCGAAGTCGCGCGTTGCTTCACCGGGCTGCTGCCGGATACTCGCCAGCTCGGCGTGCGCCTGTATCGCCTTCTTCGCTGTGCCGAAACGGGCTTCCAATGCGGCCACAGTTTGCTGGAGGTTGCCTTGAATATCCTCCGACAGCGAGGCGAAGTAGTCCAGGGCGCCATCTTGAAGCAGGCTGACCAGGCCCCGCTGCCGACTCTCCTCCGAGAACGTGACCGTCTTCGCCCGGAACCGCCGGTACCACTGACCCCATGATTGATTATTTACCCCCGTGAAATTTTCAAAGTTAGCTAAAAATAAAAGTTCTTTCTCCATGTTGCGTTACTCTACTGAGCCGATTCAAAATAAAATAAAAGTAAAAATTTACTTTAAATGGTGCAACCCAACGAATGCGTGCCCGCTAGTGTCCGAACCGTCCTACCGACCGCGCCAGTTGTTCGGAACACGCATTCTGGGTAAACACCACGGCTCAGTTAACTAATGTATTAATCTATGTACATCGGCTCATTACACGCTAATACACTGACTGCCCATCAGGCCGGACCAACTCTCCGCCAGCTCATCCCTGAGCTCCCCTTGGCGAGCCAACCGCTCAGCCCCGAGCCCCTCTCGCCGAGCAACCCGCTCAGCGCCTGCCGCCGCCGGCGATGCGCCGCATTATATAGGGGGGCTGGGCGCCCGCCGACCAATCAGCGGCCGCCACGTCACCTACGTCACTGGCCGGCCGAGACTGCAGGCTGCAGCGCCGGCGCACGCTGCCGGCGGCCGATACGAACGGCCGCCGCTCCCCAACACCAATTGCGTCCTCCATGATTCACTCACACTCTTAAGCTCAGGCTACACTATCAGCGTTTTTTCGGTTTCTGCGTGATTTCGGTTTCCGCGTTTTTACGGTTTCTGCGTTTTTTCGTTCCGGACGGCCGCCGCGTGGATGGTGTTGTTTATAGCATAGTGATGGATAAGTGATCAAATTAATCAATTATTCATGTTAAATATTATCGTGTTTTAACAAAATTATAATTAAGTAATTGTTTTAAAGATTTTATAACTAACAAGAATATATTATTGATCATAATCATTTGTCAGATTAATTACAATTATCTTATTTGAAGTAGAATGATGAGTTTTGAAACACATCTTGTCTCCTTTAATCATGAATTACACCATTTTCATTATTTACATTTGAAACTGTTCCATCGTCACAATATTATTAGCAACAATCACTTCTAATCATTCATCACTAAAACGAAATCCCGCAGAAACCGAAGAAAAGTTCACAGCTCTGAACTTTTTTTCGGTTCCGACTCGTCGGTTTTTGCGGGTTTTCGTTCCACGGGACGCCAGACTGGCAGTGTAGCTTGCGGAATGCATTCGCTATGAGGCGAACTTGACGACGCGAACCGAAATCCCGCAGAAACCGAAAAAACGTCGGAATTCATGCTAGTGTAGCTTAGGCTTTAGTAATCACGCGTGCGCACAACGTGCACGGCATGCCCATTGAGCCTGCACGTGTTCTGCACATTGAGCTCTCCGTCCGCACGGGATATTTTCGGCCGACGTCCGACACAGATTGCGCGCTGGAGTTGTACAAATTGTGCGCCGGACTGCTAGCTGCAAGAGGCGTGATAATTTCATGGGAACGTGATTTGGCTTAACGATGAGCTTCAGTATTATCTAGTTACAGCCGAGGGTACCAAAAGACTGTAGAAGTTGTACGAAGGTTACAGTTTTCGGATTTGACTTAGGAAGATTAGTAGACATAATTAAAGTACTTCAGGTTAAGTAAGCGTGCGGTCAATTCGCATTGAGCCATGTTTGTGCCAGGTTGGTCCTTTCCTGAAGTGTTGCGGTAACATTTTCAATCAGAAGATGGCTATGCCAAAAAGGCACGGGACGAAGTTAATCATGACAAACATGCAATGTGCCGTCTGAAATGGCGCAGCAAAGGCCATGGCGCAGCAGCCTTTGGACTTTTGGACTCTGGAGTAATGTGGGAAAGGGGTCTAACTCGAGATCTCAGGTTAACAATTTTTAAAATAAGGTAGTAAGTTTGACAACTCTTTGCAGCATTCTAAATTGTTTTTTTGAGCGCTTACCGCGTAATGCCTCACAATGAGCGGCGACATTCACCAATTTGGCGATCATTCTGGAAACGCCGGAACTGAACAGGGTAGGTTCAGTGAGTAAAATGCGCCCCAATTTCCGCGTGCGGTCCATGGTCCATTTTTTGTTATGCATGTAGAGTAAATATGGCACTGCACCATATATTCATTGCACTAGATTGAAGGAGTGGATGTTCTTTATTTATTTGACGGTGATACTGGTTAGGTTGGAAAAAGCAATAATTACGATGACATTCCAAGGTGATTGCTAGATCATGTGCTTCTCACTGTTACGGAGTCGAATTGTGAAAAAGCTAGCTGTGATCAAGAAGCCATACTACGTAAAAGTTCAAGTTCCCTCGTGGTGACTTTTTTCCCAGTCTCGATCACGACTGACCAATTTAATCCTTCACGTGTTTCAGCGCACACCAATTTTGACGGGGAGGATGAGCCGGTACCGACTGCTCCCCCGCTGGACATTCTCGACTCCGTGCCCGGATATGAGTCGTTGGGGTTCGACGCTGGTGAGTCACTTCTAATGAGGCGGACAAAATACGAGCTTGGCTGCCATTTCTGGCATCCCAGCGCAGATGTTTGAGATAAGGACGTCACTAAGCTATCTGGCTGTAACAGAGGGTCTCATCACTCACGCTCATTTGCAGTTAATAGGGATATTGCTCAATAGGTTTATATGTTAATTACTTAGGGGCTAATTATAAAAGTAAATGCAAATTTACAGTTAATGATTTAATGTATTTAATTGGAATACCTAATTGGATGTCAGTATTTGGATAAATGTTTGTATGAGGGGGGAGGGACATTTGTAATGGCCCACTGCATGCTCTGTACTCTGTAGATAATCTGGCGGTACCAAAGGTCACAGATCCTTGGACCAAATTTTTATGCAAGCTTGCATCACAAGTCTGCTATTTTCGAACATGCGTATCAAGCGTAATATGTGGATTGGCCATATCACATACTCAGGCTACGTGACATTGGTTGTTCATGGGTTATACTGCCAATAAAGTTAAACTGGATAAATATAGTTTATTTGTAATATGTGATGCATGGAATGCTGCTGGATTATGTTGCAACTTACGAGCTTTTGTTATTCTAGGATGGTTTGAACCCTGACTTATGACCCGTTGACTAAAATTTGCTCTGATCATATAGTTTTAATGCAATGAAGGAGACTCTGGGACATTAATCGGCACTTTGTCCAGTCGGGCAACGAAAGGAATGGTCATTGATTAGTGGTCAATGGAAGGCACCTGCCAGTAAGGTGATGGCGGTAAACTTAAAGCCTCTATTTTGTTGCAGGTATCACGTGGAATATACGAGGTATTCCCTGTATGCAGCTCTGTCAGTGTAGTCGTCATCCCGCACGTTTATGTTCCTCACACAATGTGCTCACTGCTCATTTTCATAGTGGTATTCCAATGCCATTTCTTATTCCTTTTCCTTCTTATGTGTATGACTAGTGGAAAACACATGCACATGTGCGTGTGCATTACATGTTGTGTCGCTAGACCCGTTGTGCGCAACTATTCTGACATTTAGTTACTCTCTCAATGAACAACGTTTAACCCTCGCACGACCAGGCCATTTCTCATAACACGAACGACCAGGGGGGGGGGGGTTGTTACGACCCCCCCTGGCGTTTCGAAACGGAAGGTCGTAGAGCTTAGCGGAAAAAACCAACGGATTGCTCTCAACGAGATCTCGCGATTGGTGGTATATTTTTTGGTCCTAGGTCAACATTTGACCTACTTTTGACCGGTCAAAGGTCAAATTTTCGGAAAAATAGACTTTTTTTTCAACTTTCGGCGGCGATTGCGGCAAAACGGTGGGAGATATCGACTTGAAACCTTCACTATCGTGTTCCTTGATCAATTCTCTATCGTTTGGTATGTATTTCGTTTCCCTAGCTCTAAAAATGGCGCGTTGGGAGCGCCGGAAGTCGGCAAGGTCACAGTCGGCGGCAGAAATTCGAAAAATCAAAATTTAAATTTTTGAAATCTGATTGTATTTTTGGATTTGGGAGGTCCATTTGCTCCCTATAGAAGCTAATATTGCTGCATATTCCCATTGAGGTGACAAGAATTAGCAAAATAGTGGTTCGGGCGCTTTTCAAAAATAGTACCGGACGCTGTTCCTCTTGTGACGTCATAGCTCCGTGACCTGACCTGACCCGGTCAAATTTCTTATACCATATGATAGCCAATACTTGCCCCAACATGCATGGGAAGTTTCATCACGATCCATCAACCGATGTCCGTACCACCGGCAGGAAACCTCGGGCGTTGGCACTCAGTTTGTGAAAATCCGGCCGGAGGCTGTACCTCTTATGACGTCATAACTCCGTGACCTGACATGACCCGATCAATTTTTTTTCGGCAAAAGATGCGCAAAGGTTGCCCCAGAGGGTATTGAAAATTTCAGCCCGCTACAACAAGCCGTTTAGCGTGCACTTCGAAAAAACCTCAGGGGGGGGGGTTGATACAACCCCCCCCCCCCTAGGCGTTCTAGGGTTAAGTTGGCAACGTTTTGTTCTCGTTCCCGAGATGCGCTCTCTGAACGCGGCCCCGCCAAGAGCGGACGTTACCTGCATCTGAAAAACTGATCTTTCTGATAAAAAGCTGATCTCAACTTCATGTAGACAAATCAAGTAAGACCCTGGTACCGTAAGAGCAGTGCGACTACGAGCCCAGTGGATAGAGCCTGACCGGCCGCCGTTTGGTGTTTGGGTCGGCTGACTGGTCGGCTGTGTATGTGACACCCGCTGTGTGCCGGCCAGTGTGCGTGCCGCCGCCGTTTGGTGTTTGGGTCGGCTGTGTGTGTGACGCCCGCTGTGTGCCGGCCAGTGTGCGTGCCGCCGCCGCCGCCCGAGGCCACCTGGTCGGAGCCGAGCGGGCCGCCACCACGTGACCCGGTGCACGTGGGCGGCGAGCTGAGCGAGCAGCAGGCGCGCGCCGCGCTGCTCTGTCACGTGACCGACCACTGCTGCTACGGCCGCGGCGCGGCGCGACACATGAACATCGCCAAAATCAACTACAGCTCGGCCCACCACGTGAGAGCGACATACAGCGCGGCGGCGCGGCGTCCCCTCCTGAAACACGCATCGGCATGGAGTCTGTGTGCCAGGCCAGGCCACATTAAAAAGCTTTGTCTCAGTGTTTGTGTTTTCCTGATGTAGCGGACACAGTAACAATAACAACTAATTTCCTAGCAGTTAGCACACATTCTATGTCGCATGCAACGACTGCAGTTAATGTTGGCTGTGTTGCTTGTTGGCAGGAGTCTCGCTGGCTGTTATTCACACCCAGCATTTTTAACACGCGCAGTGGAAGGGGGGGCGGATTTCGCCCACCCCTCCTGTTTTTCGCCAATAACTCGCGCCGCAAGCATAATATCAATGTGAAATTTTGGCTACCTGTCCAGAATTGAATTGCGGATCTTCTCGTACAAGAAGTAAGAAAATCGGTTCACAACTTTTCTAGTAATAGCGGTGTAAAGTCAAACATCCTGCCGCCGCGGCGGCGCGGCAGCGCGGCGGCCGGCGCTAGCCGTTACGCGCCGCCTGAATTGTAGACTGTGCCGGGGCGGGACGGTTCCGTCTTTACATCGCGCTCCTTACCGCTGATTAAATTAGATTCGCGTCAAATTCAGTGAGAAGACTGAGAAATGTACAGGCAATCATATGGTTAAAGAATTTTGAAAATCGGCCGGTAACAACTTGAGTTATGAGTGTGTAAACACAAAATTGTGATTGCCGCGTTTCCCGCGTCGGCCGATGCCGCTTCAGCCGGCGACATCTTACCCTTAGCAGGCTTCTAACTGCCATATTTATTGTTGGATTATCTAGAAATTCACCATACATACTCACAAATGTTTTGTCTTTCGTATAGTGAAAGATTTAAAAAAATCGGCCGGTAACTTTTTGAGTTATCGGCGTGTAAACGCAAAAAAGTCGCTAATATGGCAGATTTGACCACATTTGACCTCATTTGACCTTGAAGATATTGACCTAGGGTCATGAAATTCACACACAACAGAGTTCCCCATGGCCCCCACCTACCCTCCAAATTTCGTCCTTCTAGCTCCACTGGGAGCTGAGATCTTAGGGGGGGCGACATCCGCCCCCCCCCCCTTCCACTGGGCGTAGTACTCGCAACCCTTCCACTGCGCGTGTTAAACAAATGTACCCATATGTTACATAAACTCATTTAAATGATTGCATGTCGGAAATAGTTTGATTTGCTTTCTGCGTTACTGATTGCCGTCATTCTAAGCACATTTTCCTTAAATTTAGGATCGTATACTCGTAATTATACTTATCCGTGCAGATAAGAATGAGTTAAAATTAATAAGTGGTCTGCGATAAATTAAGCTTACCATTACAGCAGCGTAATGCATTGCAAGTGCATGTGTTTGATGATAACCGTTAAAGTTACAATTGCCTTGCAGTTATAATCCACTTAACGCATCTCAGGACTTCGTTAATTAATGCATCGAAACAAGTTAAAACTTCATAGCTGATTTAGTTCAGAAATCGCCTCTCCCCACACCCGGCTGGGCGGCTGGCGCCCGGCCGACCTCAGTGGCGCACAGTGACGCGCCCGCCGTCGGCGCCGGTTTCAGTACGAGCTGCAGACGTTCACCGAGAAGCGTGAGACGTCGTGGACGTTCGTGCCGTACTCTGGCGGCGAGGTGGACAGCCCCAGCTGCGGAGAGGCGCCCGAGCCGTGGAGCGTGCCTGCCGAGCCCGGTGAGCCACCAGACCGGGCGCACACGCCCATCACATGCAACCAATTATACATAAAGTTAACCGCTTTGTTTTGCTCAATTTGCATTTAAGGACATAACCGCAGGCTGTTTGAAAAGACGAGCACTATCCGTTAGAATTGTTTTTCCATCGATAACCGAAGAAGGTTCGTTGTCAATAGTTAAAATACTATTCGTTAGAATTGTGTTTTTCTATTTTAAAACAAATCTGAGGTCCCTGACAATTTGGCAAAAGCTGCCTGAGTATACAACTGAAAGTTTTTGCAATTGGAATTCGTTGAAATTTGAGTGATACAATCGTTCCGTATGACGATTCTTGACCGCCTATCATTGACATGCGTTGTTGCAGTGATTGAACAACTTCTTTTGAATATACATATTGAATGTATACATTTGTACACTTTTGAATGTACACATATTTATGTACACTCTCCCATTTCTTCCATACGATATTGGAGGACTTACCATTTACTTACGAACCTGCTCACTTACCATGTCCAATGTGTTCCAGCCCAGTTGTTCCATGACGAGGTGAAGGTCATGGAAGTACCTCACACCGCCTCGGCCAAGGACTGTCATCGGTGCAAGGGCCAGGGCAGCCTCAGCTGTGCAGAATGCCACGGGAAAGGATGGGTGAGTGCCATGGGATCTTAGGTATCGTATTATATAGGCATCGTCAGGCCCATGTCACTTGAGCGAACCATTTTCGGCTGCTGTCATTTCAGCGATTATCAAATATAGCGATTATTGTTCGTTTTTTTTTCAGTTCGACCCTCACTGTTAACGTCACTTTGAACACAGCACGAGAATTGCTGTCTGAATTTCTGAGAAAACTGCAGTTGTCGCACATTTATTTCACAGACGATGCTTTATCAAAATTATTTCTGCCTGTATCCTATTTCCCAGACTCGCAGCTCGTATCTGCATATGTTTATAACTCTACGGGGATAGACGACACGTCAGGAATTATAATTGAAATGATTAATCCTCGCCCTGGCATGGGGGGTCGATGCGAGCCCCCCCCCCCCCCCTAAGGTTTTATATCCTTTCAAAATCACATTTTGTCGACGCATACCTCTACTTTGGACGATATTTTTGATTGACAAAAGGCAGACGTTATCTTCTGCGCCAGAACCTACTTTTAGCTCTGCATATTATCCCGCGCCCCAGTGGCGGTCGCAGCCAGCTTCGCCCTAGTGTGTGGGGGGGGGGGGGGGGGCATATGTTACCACCAACCTCTAACTCAAAAACTAAGAGGGCTAGAAAGACGCGGTAAAAAGCAGTCGATAGCTCTTATGCGTAGGTACGTTTGGAAGTATTTCGGTCATTTTTCATCTTAGAGCAATATTGGGGTCACCAGAGGTCATCAAAGGTCAAAATTTGCCAATTGTCATTAGATTTTTCAGAAAACATGCCGTTATCTCAGGAACTATGATAGCTAGAAAAACGCATGGAAAAGCAATCGATAGCTTTTGAACTCTTCTTTTGATAAGGTCATAATCAAAATTGACCTCAGGTCAACGGTATAGGCTTCAGAAGGAAAAAACTCCAAAAATAGCTGTTTTTACGAAAAGTGTTTTTCGACAATAACTTTCGACTACAAAAAGCTACGACATTTCTATTGCCAGAGTCGTGTTCCTCTCGCAAAGACGCGTCGAATGAATTATAATTTGACATTGAAAGGTCAACTTGAAAATTTGACCTCGGGTCAAGGTCATGACCTGACCGGAAAAGGTCATGTTGTATATCAGTCGATGCGTCTCAACAAGACAAACACAATGAGACCATCCCCAGCGTTCTATCTCTTTCCAATCGCGAGTTATTGGCAAAAATCTGTTTGTAGCCTCAAATGACCTCGGATGACCTTTCTAGAGGCTATCAGCTAAAATGACACCTAAGTCATCACGGGTGGTCCAAAACATTGTGATTCTGAAATATTTGGACTGTTCCTATGCATACACACGGATCTAGAGGCATTTTCATTTTTCTCCATTGACTTGTAATGGAAAGGTCACGCCACTGACCTGACTTTAGGTCACGGATATACATACAAATTGTAGGCGCCCATAACAACATGCAATCCACCAAATTTAAAACCTTTCTGACAAACACTGCAGGCTGGAGTGGACATGATTGCAAACTTTTTTAGGCTTGGTCAGTTAACTTGACCTGGTGACCTGACCTGACATGACCTGGGGTAAAAAATTTCACACATTGTCCAAAATTAATGTACCAAAAGCAACCCCAAGCGGCGCGGCGCTACGCGCCGCGGTTTTTTATTCACACGCAAAAAACGCGACAGGGTGGTAACATATGCCCCCCCCACACTGGGGCGAAAGTTATTTGAAAAGAATATTTGCAATGCAAGGCATTGGAACGCGCAGTCATTTTAGGCCAGATAGACATCCAATATGAACTTAACTTTCATCATGTGAACTTAAAGAGCAATGTCCGAAGCCGGAGCCGGAGTCTCAGTCGAAGTCGAAGTCACAAAAAAATCCTTTGAATCCGCAGCTCTGCACTCCTCCTCCCATCACGGCGCATACAGGGTGTTTCTGAAAACACTGACAAATTCATTTCTCCTATACCTTTCGTGTTTATTGACGCACACACGTCTTCATAGGCTGTAACTAGTCACCATTGAAAATTCGCATCCATCGCCAATGATCACTATTTGACCCCCTTCCGGGAACCTAGAGCTGGTGCTCGAAGTGACCACCACTTCAGCTCGGGGATGTCTCGGGGTTCATTCTTGTAGGCTCTTTCCTTGACATGACCCCAGAGGTTGTGTCAAGGATGACCTCTGGGGTCATCCTTGACATGACATGTCCGCCGGCGTGAGGTCCGAAGACCTCGGTGGCCACCTGGTGGGGGTGCCTCGGGAGATGAGCCGCCCCCCCCCCCCCCGAGGCGCTCCTGCAGCCACTGTAGGGTCACAGTGGCTGCATGCAAGGCCATCTATAGAAGGTACAGTCACTCCCCCGCCGACCAATCAGAGACAGATCCTGAGTGACGTCACCCCTGATGCTCGAAAGGGTACTCCATTCCTTTACAACGTAAAAATGACTAACTTCATTTGAAGATTGTTGGTGACACTTTACACACATCGCTCAACCATTGATGTCATTGGACAGTCCAACTAATTTTCTAGCGATAAAAAAGAGCAGCAATATGCTAAGAAATGGCCGGTTTTGAAAATATAGACGATTTAAAACCCTCTGCAGTTGCAGGAAAGCAACGTAAAAACGCATCGAGCTTATATTTTTACTATGAATAAATCATTTTTCAGTAAGTTTTTAGATATGGTATCGATTTATTCAACAACTTCATTACAATATTTTTATTACTTGGAACTTTATTTCAAAATAATATTTTCAAAAATGGCAACTGTTGGCAAGTAGCTTTGAAGCGATTGTGGCGCGCCGCGCCATTATTGTCCTGAGGCCCCCATATGATGTCATCAAAAGTGGAGTGACATGGGCCTGGCAGCATGAGCTGGGGCACCATCCTCCTGCAGCACTGCTCGTTGATGGTGTCCACACACTTCCTCTGGAGCGCAGTCAGAACTCCTTGAGCACCTGCAGATATCGCTCCGCGGCACTGTGAGGACCTCGCTCGCGTCATCTTCGATTCAGATTGGGCCGATAATGCCCGTGCTGCTCACATGCACCACGCAGTGCATTGGGGTGGGTGCAGCTGACGTTAGGCGATCTCGTCTTGGGCCTTATCTCTCCAGATCCGGTTGTTCCGGGAGTTGACCCTGCCGTCAAGGTAAAAATGGGCTTTGTCTGCAAACAAAACGCGCTCCAGAAATCCCCCTGTTTCTCTGCACTTCTGTAAAAAAGAACATTCGCAGAATGCAGAACGAGCGATCTTGTCGGCTTCCGTCAGCTTGTTTGCTTCTACACGCTTCCTTGCTTCCGTCGTCACAGCAAGCGTGTATGGGTATAGCTGAAGTTCCTTTTTGAGGATCCTTTGCGCTGTGGAGCTGCTGCACCCTGCTTCTTGCCCGAGACGTCGGTGGACTTTTTGTGAGTCATTTTTATCGAGCGCGCAGATTGTTCGATTTTTTTCCTGCCGTTCTGATCCACTCTTCTTCCCGAAAACGACTTCTGGAGGTTGCTAACTTTTCCTACTCGGATATATTATCCAGTTAGAGGAAGGATAGTGTTCCTGGAAGGCGCAGTTCCAACTTACAAATGAGCCCAAAAGCGCCTGTGTCAAAACAACTGATCTGGTTTCGAAGTAGAATTGCGCTATGTTAGCCTTTTCCAAGACTATGTAAACCAGGTAGAACGCTCCCGACGAAAAACTGGGGACAAGAATGAATTTAGTAACCGCGACTCTGGGGACCAAACAAACTCAGGTTGCCATGGTAACGGGGCAAGTTTGGCATGAGTACGCATCTAATAACTCATTTTTCAACGAATTGTTTTAGAAAAAAGCATAAGGACTTGTTAGAACACTACAAGAATGAATTGTAGTTTTCGTAACCAACCCGAGTTTTTATCAGACTAGCCTAAATAATATCAAGATCAAGTCCTAAACTGAACGGCTCGTGCTGCTATAGGTTTCCTCTAACGCTCAGGCCCCCAAAATCGTCACTGGCTTTCAGCCAATGAGCGTCGAGTATTCCCGTACGCTGATTGGGTGGGATTACTGCAGTTGTTGTTTAGAATGTTTACGGTGCTGACAGCGCTAGCGGAGGTCTTCACTTTTCGTGATGTTAACCCGCGCACCGACGCGACGGGGGTCTGCGCCAACTTCGTACCGACGGGGGTGGGCGGATGACCGCCCCCCCCCCCTGAGATCTTGAGAACGAAGCAAGATAGCGACAAGCGGTAAACGGCATCGGATACGCACGGACAAGGTCTACAATTTTTACAAAGGTCATTTTTAGGTCAAGTCAAAGATGACGTCACAGGGGCCAAAAAGTCCAAATGGCGGCGCTAGATATGGCGAGTTTTTCTCGAATAACTTTCGAATTAGTCAAGATAGGAACAAACAAAGTGCATAATCGTGATCCTCTCGTCGATCCGCATCAAATGATATATATGTTGACCTCGAAAGGTCAAGGTCAAAGGTTGACCTCAGGTCACATGACTTCGAGGTCATCATGTATATCATTCGATGCGCCTTGACGAGCTGAACACAATGAGACCATCCGCGTGACTGTATCTTGTTCCTGTACGGAGTTATTGGCAAAAAACCTTTGGTGACCTTTGATGACGTCACATGACCTTACAGCTGCCCAACAGCAAAACAGATCTCAAGCCTGAAGGTTGATCGTATATGAACTCATGTATGGTATATGGGGCCATTCCGACCCCTTTTAGTGGTAAAAACAGCGAGTTGATTTTTCCCCCATTGACTTATAATGGGGAGGTCGAGAAATTAACCTGACCTTAGGTCATCGATATCAAAATTTCGAGATAAACAAATTGTAGCTACTAATGACCTTATAACATCCTGCGACGTCCAAAGGCCTCCGACATCTACTGTAGCTCTGGCACGGTGACAAAGTTGCCAAAAAGGTGACTTGAGGTTGGGTCATTCAAAGTGACCTGACCTTAAAAGTTAAGAGGTTCAAACTTGCAAATCATGTGTAAAAATTGATGAGAATAGTCGTACCAAATTTCGCTTTCCCGCTATTCGCGAACAACCTCAGGGGAGGGGGCGGATATCCGCCTCCCCCGTCGGTACGCGGGAAAAAAGCCCGGAGCGCACCCCCTGGCCTTTTTCTTCGAACAGTAAAGGCCTGGCTACACTATTGCATTTTCTGCGTGCGTATTGCAAGTCGCGGCACTCCCTGCTAGGAAATGAAATACAACATAAAAAGGGAGAAGAGAGAAAAGCCATGCAAGTTAGTGGAATAAAAAAAAACGAAGTAGTCAACACTGTAATCAGTGGTGACTATAGGTGGAGAATTGTATTCAACTGTGGGTGTCCAAACACCCATGTGATCAGCCAACACCCACGCCAAATAAATGAACACCCACGTCAAACTCTCAACACCCATAACACCAAAATAAAAATTAAAAAATGTAACCTCGTGATAAAGTTGAATATATTGTCAATTGATACGAGACAAAACGAAACAACTGTTTCTGGCCTAGCCCATTATCAAGTCTATTGATCAAGTCAGACATGATAATGGACTACACTCCCGAAATAGTTATCTCTTTTTGTACTTATCATGTATTTGTAAGATATGTACACCTTGCTCAGTGACTTTTAGAAGAAAGCATTCCGAAAAAAAAATTGTTCCCATGTGTTGGTGTCGAAACACCCGTGCCAGGTCCTGCCAACGGTCATGCTAAGAAAGTTACAAAGCTATTCCAGAACTAATAGACTGCGTAGATAGGCCTGCGAAAAGCGTTTTGAGGCTAACATCTGTGTGCATAGGGCCCATAGAGGTCGGCGTGAGGGGCTCTCAGGAGACTGCGTGAGACCCCAAAGAACACGCCATTGGGGGGCCCTCGAGACGCAAGGGCACGCTGGCAAATAAGAGCGTGGGAACGCTCAAAGGCAGGCGGGAGAGGACAGGAGCTTGCGCGGCCTGACTTCCCATGGCCATTACTGAAAGCCCACCCAGTTTATCAACGCATTCACTTGTTCATCACATTCACAACATTCATACACGTTAGGGAAAGTTTGGAAATCATGAGATTTGAACTTGGGAGGAAAACTACCTGCTGGCAAATATTTCAATTTCGTTGAAATCAGTTTCGCTGATACTGTATTCGCTCAATTGGGCTCCCATTGATCGCAATATACTCAGACTGGCTTCACTTACTGTGGTCCTGTAATCGCTGTAATTGAATTCTGTGTGTCGCAGAACCCATATGCGATATCACATATGCCTCTGAGCCAGGGGTAGCCAGCTGCCAGTAACAGTTGGTACTTGGTAGCACTAGGCCAAATGGGCGCTCAAAAACTACTACCCCATGGCCCATAGGGTTCTCATGTTAAATCGACATTTTTCAAGCGAGCCTCACACGTAATCCAAAAGCGAAAGTTCCAATTTTATTGTGGGGAAAGGTAGCCTACAACTTTCCCTACAACCTTTAACATACTACTAACATACAACTAAGGTTAGTATGTTATTTCTGGTACATATAATTAAAAAATAACTGCTTTATGAATTTGGCTTTCCTCGTCATAATCCACTATTCTATTCTTTCCATAAATAAAAAATATATCACCTTCCCTGTAACTCGTCCAGGTAAAAAAAGGCGCTTTCCGTGTCGTTGGCGTACCCGTTCTATATACTCTGCCTCTGAGCGTGCTAGTACTTCCAGCTCCTCTTGATGCCGGGCGGCCTCTGCCTCTTATCTGTTGCTTCATTTGTCCAGCTTCTATGTTTGTCATGGATCGCGCTGTTTATTCTCTCCCTTGTCATGCTCCCTGCGGAGAAGTCCATGAAGGCCATGGACACACATTCCAAATTCTTGGTACACCCATGTCCCGTGGGTCGAGGACTTGTGTCCCAGGTGTCTCGGATTCTCTCACGTCTGCAAATACCTTTCTGGGACTGAAATGTGAATAGTCTTCCGGAGACCCCTTTTCTCGTAAGTGCTCTCCAGGTGCTGATGATAACCACCACGGCCTCTATGGCGAGCGAAGGCTGCACGATAAGTTGCTCACAATCCTGCACAATGTGTGAAGGACTGGATGATCCCCGGATGGCCTATGGCCTTATTTCTAGTATGACCAGCAGTCCTGTGGCATTTGATGCAGTCCTCGTCCTCATCGTTCACTTGCATTTGTGCGTTGTTCTTCTCCCTTGAAGCCACATCGGGGCCAAGATTCCTATAGATAGGGTTGGGCAGGCAGTCACGTTATCAATTTCTGCTTGGTGTTTAAGTTGCGCCCCCCTGGATTCAGAAACTTGCTCTTCCTGCAGCGTCCGAAATATCAATGAACTGTTTTTAAACTCATAGAAGATCGGCCGGTCCGACGGGCTGCCGCAGGCCCATGTCGTCCCCTATCTCCGCGTGTGTCCACTAACACAAATGACGTCACGCATGTGGGCGGAGCTTTGGGCGGAGCCTAACGCACACGGTAGTCCAAGCCGCCATATTTGAATTTATGTTTTAATAGAATCTTGCCGATATTTTGGTTGAAGTCAATTTATATGGATAGCTTGGTGACAGTTTAGCTATACGAATAATAATTTATTATGGATGTGCGTATATTCAGCTTGGAATTGCAATTAAAGTTCCGCACCGCATAGATTCGAACTCGGGACCTTTGGAATACTGCGCGGGCACGCTAACCACTACACTACCGCGACCGCGCGGCGGCCGGCGGCAGGAGACATGGGGGGACATTTTACACTTTTGTGAAAAAAGCAAAAGATTTAGCAAAAAAACACGTAATAGATAACTTGCAGAAAATTGTCTGCTCTTTCAGATAAGATACTTAGATTTGATATATCTTGTGCTGACTTCATTCTACAGTGCTTCGAAAATCGCTCATTTACATGGGGATTGAACGGGGCTTCGAGACTTGACTCCAAATGACGTCACGAGCTGACGTCACGAAAAGGTAGAATCGCCGGACGACCCTACCTGGTATATAGGGCCTTGGGCTGCCGGC
This sequence comes from Amphibalanus amphitrite, assembly GCF_019059575.1. NCBI lineage: Eukaryota > Metazoa > Arthropoda > Thecostraca > Balanomorpha > Balanidae > Amphibalanus > Amphibalanus amphitrite. Next base: position 464,174 of record NW_024881732.1, on the reverse strand, counting down.
TGAACATCGCTTACTTTGCCGAGGAGGCGTGCTGGCGGGTCTGCGCTCGGCGCACGCCAGACTCTCTAGCCTTCCTAGTATTTAGTAGGCGGAGACGTTGCCATAGTCCAGTTGATACGTACTTTGCGACCACCTTGCGGTCCAAGGCCGGACACTCGGAGATAATGCGAGCTTGAAGGTGGGCTTTGACGCCTGGTCCACTGCGAAATATTTGCCCCATTTCTTCACGGAACAGTGCTTCTAAAGCCTGTACAGTCTGGAAACACTTCACACTGGGAATCGCATGTTTTGAAAGATTCCATTGAATGAGATGTCAAATAACATTGCTTAAAACTTTGTTAGCATATAACTGTTGTCGAACTAACTAAAAAAAGCTTTTTTGTTTGGGTCATATGCCATTAGATGAATATTTGATGACCTACCTTCACTACGGGTGTATGCAGTCAATGGACGGGCTCGGGCGGCGCGGCCACGCTGAGCAGTGATGGTGGTGCCGCTGACGAAGGTGGCATCGTAGGCACTGAATGTCGGCACCACAAACTCGTCCTCTGCGGCGCGCTGTGGAGCCCGGCCGGCACGCGCAGCGCTGAGAGGCTCGTCAGGCAGACTGGCTGGTCGGACGGACATCTGCCGCGCTGCTGCCGGAGACACACCGATCAGCAGAAGGCGGAGGCGGTACAGCAGCTCGGTTGGAGTTGGGTTCATGTTTGAACCGAACATGGCCCTGATCGAGCTGAAGAGCGACTCCAGGGCGTCCTGGTTGAGCAGCGCAGTCTGCAGGAACTGGAACCCGTTCACCTTCTCCATCTCCTTGTAGAGCGCCAGGGTGGAGCGAATGGACAACGGAAAGGCTTACTGAAATGGAAGAAGGGTCTTCCTGCTCTCAAACCGCGCCGTCAGCAGGAGCTCCTCCAGCTTGCGGAGTGCTGCTACCTGCTCGGTCAGGTGAACGCCCAGGCCGCACCGCAGTGGCTTGTCGGCGTACCGCCGCCGGGAGTTGAGGACATCAAAGCCGCTGCCGATGACGTTGATGACCTCAGCTGCCCTTTCTTGCCCTTTGAAGATCTCCGGGATTGATTTAGCGACGGTCTCACTGAGGAGTTGGGCGGCGAGGTAGACCCGCTGGTGATCTCCTTTCGCTGCCTGAATTATATCCTTATTATATACATTATATCCTTAAGGTACTCTAATGATAAACGAAAAACAGGCAACCTAACAGTTTAAATATTAATATTCGGGTAAATAACAAAGCAATAAGAAACCACGACCAAGAGACAAATCAGATACCCCCCTCACTACGGCATCGAAAAGATCATACATATATGCACCAGAGCTTGGTGCTGGGGGTTCAGGGCAAAAGTAGGGGAAAGTTACCACCCCAGTATTCTATATTTATGCAAATTTACATTATAGAAAAACGGCTATCATTTTTCAATGCAAAATGTATGATTTTAACCACTTAACAATGAAACTCGAGCAAAATAACAAGAGTTATAGGTTCATCAACTTTTAATGGTAAAACACGGCCTCTCTTGGAATTATGGAAGCTTGACGAGTGACCTTAGCTGGGATCCAGAAATCAAGAGATCGGTAGGTGCAGGCCCGTCTCCACGACCAAGCTTCTCCCTTCTCCACTACCGCTCAGGGCGACAGGCGCCGTGGCAGGGCGGAAAGAGTAGAGACGGAGCCACCTTGTTTGCTTCCAGTTAATATGTGCTTACTAAAAGATGTAATTATTTCCGTGCTTCTTCGCAACAATAATTTTTTTTCGTGAAAAGAGAATAATTGAGCACGGGGAGAAGGAAACCAACTGGAAGCGGCTGATCTGTAGATACATGTAATATCGTGCTGAGCGAGCCAGATATCCCGCGAGATGCCCCACTGCTGCCTTTGTGGAGTCAGGCAGCTGGTCTTGTTCAGCATCTTCCGTTCTCCGATTCATGTAAGTTTAAGCACGGGTGCTGAGTCGGCTTTAGCTGACTTTCTGTGAAAGTGCCTTTCTCGCTGAATTATCGGGGACATAAATTCCCGACAATCAGTTGAGACCCCCGACGATGAGTGTTGCTCCCTCCAAGACTGGCGCGCACCGGATCAAGATCTGCTGCCAGTCAGGGTTCTGACCAAACTGACCTTCAATGGCGTTTGACTGAATTTTGCCGAGAAGGGCGTACTGAACGACGTATCAGAAGCGTTCTAGATGACTGGTGAGACCGTCAGGATCGCTACAGGTGGCGTACGTACACCGCGATACCTGTGTCCTACAGTTTGGCTGTCACGGCAATGATTTGTAGGTTGTACCCAGTTACGCAATACGCATGAATGACCTGAGGTCCACCACAAACTGGAGCGGCTTGTTCAGTGTTCACTCTTCTCAGTTATTGACTATATATGGCCTTGGTTATTGCACTGTCTGCGTAGCGGCACACGGTTGTCATTCACCCACTTGGTCATGTGCGGTGACTTCACGTTGCAGATGTTAAACCACCGACTCACGAGTTCCAATGACTCGGCACTGCCTAATCGGCAGTGTCTGAGTCGGCGAAATTCGGCTGATGTTCTGCGAAGTGGCAGAGTGCAGAGAATGCTGATTCGAGAGTAATTCTCGCAGTAGCCAGCTTGGCATTGAGCTTTTCGAGACCCGATGTGTGCAGAACCTTATCGGAGACTTCGTGTGCCAGTTTGGTTGGGTTACTGCGCTCCGATCCGGAGCAGGGATGACTGCTCCGGATCGAGCAGTCATCTCTTGCTCGAGATGACTGAATTTCACTGCCGGTGGATGTTGTACTTGGAAAGGTAGGTTTATAAATTAGCCAGACATCTATGCAAGCAAAATAAATTATTTTATTGCAACTGAGGAGGCTGATAAGCGACAAAAACGACATATTTCACCCTCGCCCGGTCAAGGGGTTTGGTTCACGGTCTGTAGGAAAAAAGATTCCATGCCACCGATTCCAGTTTCGCAGAGTCATTTCCCTGGGTTACATGAGCAAGAAAATGCTTCTCAGGAACGGATTTTCCTATCAGCTCACCGTGGTAGTTCGTTTGTAATTCGCACTTACTCTGCTCATCTAACTAACCCCGGTCATTGACCTCCTCCAGTGGGCAAGAGTTGCCATCACCATTGCACCAGAGTCTGACCTGTTTCGGGGTCGAGCGGCGAACTGGTGGACGCTAGGGTCGAAAAGGCAGACTGACCGTCGTCCTCCAAGGCTCCACCTCATGGAGCTCATTTGCTTCCCGATCTGCTGCGGACTGCTCCAAGAAATCGTCCATGACTGCTCGCTGCAGGTCTCCGGAGTCCAGGTCGTTGGAGCCGATGCCGGCGCTGATTGCCGAGGTGGCGGGAGCGGCGGCGGCCCTGAGACTGAAGACGCCAGCTCCGACAGCAGGTTCAACTCCGACAGCAGGTTCAAGCTCAGCCGGAGACTTAGCATCGGCGTGAGGCCTCGCTGAGGCTTGAAGAAGGCATTCTTTTCCTCTTTCCCTTGCACCAGGCTGAAGGACTGCAGAGGATCTTGGTTCACTCGTCCGGTTGATTTTCGTACTCTCACTACCACTCGACAGTAATAAATTACTTAACATATGCTACACTATCAGTTATGATGGAATCATTGTAATGCAACTCACAACTTGGACTGTCGGGTTGTTTCGAATGCGAATGGCACTCCGATCTTCGGCTTCCATTTTTGTTAGTCTGTGGATCTCTGTCTGGCTTTAGAAGTTCAAATTTCATGTATCTGTCATACTCTTCTTCCCAATGGTTTTACGCATACCAGAATTCTCAACGTTAATTTTGGCCATCTCTTGAGTACGTGAGTGCCGCGACGTAGGTAGTTGTGAAGCACGCAGATGGTGTTGAGCTGGTACGCGCGTTTCACGGGGGACGTTAAAGATCGTCTCGGCAGTCTATGTTTGCGTCATGATCCCGAATGTGTTTTCCACGACCCGCCGTGCCCTGTACAACCGGTAATTGAACACCGACGCTGGTCGGCCGATCATTGCTTCTGTAAGGCTCGGGTACGGCTGTGCAGTACGCGTACTGCACTGTACGGTGCTTTTTTTCATTCATGACCCCAACGACGAAAAAAATGTCAGTTTATCGTTGCCGTTCATAGCATTAACCTTACGTAATACGATTATTATTCTATACCTAGTATGCCCTTATGCTGTTATCGAATGTAGAGCGCCGGCACCTCTGGCCGTGCGCTCAAAAACCGCCCCATCACCGGCTGGTTCTTACAAAACACGGTAGTCGACGAACGACAGGTCATGTGTGTACTGTGTATAACATCACAGCTGGCAGCTCCATTGACCCGCGCACCGACGGGGGTCTGCGCCAACTTCGCACCGACGGGGGGGGGGGGCGGATGACCGCCCCCCCCCCCCTGAGATCTCGAGAACGAAGCAAGATAGCGACAAGCGGTAAACGGCATCGGATACGCACGGCCAAGATCTACAATTTTTACAAAGGTCATTTTCAGGTCAGGTCAAAGATGACGTCACAGGGGTCGAAAAAGTCAAAATAACGGCGCTAGATATGGAGAGTTTTTCTCGAATAACTTTCGAATTAGTCAAGATAGGAACAAACTAAGGGCATCATCGTGATCCTCTCGTCAATCCGCATCGAATGATATATATGTTGACCTCGAAAGGTCAAGGTCAAAGGTTGACCTCAGGTCACGTGACCTCGAGGTCATCATGTATATCATTCGATGCGTCTTGACGAGCTGAACACAATGAGACCATCCACGCGTCTGTATCTTGTTCCTGTACGGAGTTATTGGCCAAAAACCTTTGGTGACCTTTGATGACGTCACATGACCTCACAGCTGCCCAACAGCAAAACAGACCTCAAGGTAGTGAAGGTTGATCGTATATGAAGTCATGTATGGTATATGGGGCCATTCCGACCCGTTTTAGTGGTAAAAACAGGAAGTTGATTTTCCCCCATTGACTTATAATGGGGAGGTCGCGAAATTGACCTGACCTTAGGTCACCGATATCAAAATTCCGAGATATACAAATTGTAGCTACTAATGACCTAATAATATCCTGCGACTTTCAAAGGCCTCCGACATCTACTGTAGCTCTGGCACGGTGACAAAGTTGCAAAAAAGTGACTTGAGGTTGGGTCATTCAAAGTGACCTGGTGACCTGACCTTAAAAGGTAGGAGGTTCAAACTTGCACACCATGTGTAAAATTGATGAGGTTATAGTCATACCAAATTTCGCGGCGCTACGCGCCGCGGTTTTCCCGCTATTCGCGAAAAACCTCAGGGGGGGGGGGGCGGATATCCGCCCCCCCCGTCGGTGCGAGGGTTGAGATCCGTGCGATCCGTGCACGATATCACTATGAACACATCGGCTTATTGGCAGTGGTCAAAACTTATTACGTATTTGTTTCTGGTTAGTAGAGCAATTCAGCATTTTTGCTGCACTGACATAGTTTGAAGCTTATCGCTACGACGTTGGCGAAGCGGGGCGTTTTTCTCGCCCCACGTTACCTCCCCGGTAGCGCGCGTCATCTGTTCAACGTTCATCTCAGTAACGAGCCACGCTAATGATTTCAGACTCGCTGCCTCAGTTGTCATGGCAACGGCTGGAGTGCGGATAGTTCCGGCTACCGGGAGCGGTGCTACTACTGCCAGGCGTCCGCCTATGGCGACGGAAAGCAGGACTGCCTCAAATGCAACGCTAAGGGCCGCGTCGCGTGCCCACCGTGCGACAGCTACGGCCAAGTGCGGTGCTACATTCGACTCACCATCTCGTGGTCAGTAACGACCGGCTGAAGCCAGCCAATCACTAATTAAAGGCCGGTGCAAAGGTGACAAGGTCTATAAAGTCACCAGGGTCTATAAAGTACTATTTAAACAGTCCCCTGCTGCATGGTAGACATTTCTTGAAAATTAAATAATTCTAACACAAGATAGGCAAGTGTGACATACGGGTCAGACGTTGGTATTTGGCCTACGAGACGCTTTAGGAAGTTATGGTGTGTCGCGTGTTAATAGCAAAATAAATGGGCCTTGTGACAGGTCAGCCTCCTTATCTCGCATGTTATGTTCTCCCAGCTAGATTGATGAATTAGTTGTCACGTTCGGATACGGTGAAATAATGATCGAATGCTTACGACGATATCGGATGTCGTCGATTTATTTTACGTTGCGCAGCTGTCTGGTTACATGTGTACCACCAAACGCAACTGTGAGCTGACTTACTGCTGAGCTCCGCCGTCGTCCATGTGTGCACAGGAAGGTGACCACCTCGGAGCACATCGTGGAGCACAGCTCGCTGCCCGAGGAGCTGATCCGCGAGGTGAGCGGCCAGGTGGCCGTCGAGGAGGAGGCGGCCGCCGTGGCGCCGCTCACCCACTACCCGGACGCGGCCATCAACCTGGCCTCGGCCCAGCTGATCCTGGAGCACCAGCAGAAGCTGTGCGAGCAGCGGGTGCTGGCGCAGGTCAGAGCTGGCACCCTGCCATGCTGTACTCCCGAGACGGACGGCGACAGACAGTGACACACACTCGGCCGGTTAAGTGTCTTGTATGAATGCGGTTCACCCTAATTGATCGTTAGAAATGAAACTGTGTTCGGGCTTTAAGTTGTCACAACAGTGGACGGATTCCGATTCACGATATGTTTCAGCTGTCTGTAGGACAATAATATAATTACATAAACACTAGCTGCTCAAGGATGGCGCTTGTTGAGCTTTATTTTTACTTGGCTGTTACGTGATTATCAAATCAGGCCAGGCTAGCGCCGTTCACACAAGCAACATATTAGCCGCGCGTTTTTTATGTAAAGTAATAGTTATTTTGTCCCTTGTCCTCAGTTTGTCTCCGTTCCTTTCAGCGACATCAAGTTCGCGTGGTTCCAGTGGCCGAGGTCAACTACACGCACAAGTCCCACTCTGGCCGGTTCTGGGTGTACGGCTACGAGAACAAGGTGCACGCCCCCGACTACCCGGATAGGCACTGCTGGGGATGCTGCTCCCTGCTGTGACGGCTCCCGCGCGCCTGGCGCAGTGCCTTGCAACTGTGGACGTCTTTTATGTGTTTATGTTCTGTGCTCTTTGTGTGTGAAGTAATTTGCATGTATTGTGAGCGGACTGCAGGGCGGAACACTGACAGTTTGACTTCCCCAACTGCTACGGACCGCCGAACACTGAAGTGCAAGTGAGTTGTGCTGACATGAGGGCTGCGGCGCCTTCCAACTGTGACAGAGGGCCTTCATCAGAGGTGGCAGTGCGGCCCGTCTAGAAACGGTTGAGTCAACTTTGGTCATTTGTCAGCACTCTAGTCCGCGCGCACTTTTGACAGCTCAGTACCGTTGATCTGCTGGTGGCTTAGTGCTCACGACTGGACGGTATGGATCTGTTCTTGTTTATAAGCGCTTCAGAGCCGTATCGCGCTATTTTTCTTTCGCCATTATTATCGACTTGCATTGGTCTGATATATCGACTTGTACATTAGACAAAGGTACGGTGTCTCAACGCGTGTGGTGGTGGATTTGCAGTTAGTGACATCCGCAGTGCGACTTTGTCCGAAACTGTTCAGTCAGTGGTTTGTGACCGCGGCCTTCGCTCGGAAAGTGATCAATCATATTCTTGCTATTCGCCTATCCCCCCCTCTCTCTCTCTCTCTCTCTCTCTCTCTCTCTCTCTCTCTCTCTCTCTCTCTCTCTCTCTCTCTCTCTCTCTCTCGAACTGCCAGACTTTCACAAACCATGTTGATTGTGACGCGCAGGATAGCCGATGCTGCTGGTTTTCTGTGGTGACCATAAAGTACCTCGGCGCATGCGATTGCCCATGAATTATGTTGGTGTATTCCGTTTGTTTTGATGTATATCAAGATGTACTGTCCCGAAACATATTCTGGACTCTCAAACCAGTTTGTGGTACCAATGTGACGTGTGCAAATGTGTCAAGTTGAAACAAATCACAAAATAACAGGACCCGTGAACATCTATTTACACTTACCCTGCTACAGGAACGAGCCCAACCACACTGAACAACAATTGGCTCTTCACGACCCGGAGTTGCCGACAGCCATCTGCTGTTGAGCATTTAGCTCCGCAGCTCTCTTAAATGCTTGCGGACATAGGTCACGAATAGTTTGTGGAAGGTCGTTACAAACGTCACGACTGAATATATATAAAAAAAATCGACAGCTTCCCCATTCTGATCCGCTGGCACGGACGTTCAGCTGCTGATTCTGCCGACTGTTCAGTCTAGATTTTTTCTCGCACTTCTGTACTTCTGTAGGCGGCGGCTGGGACTATAATCGGCGCGTTTCAGTACCTACCCATCCCGCTCCTGAGTGAATAGCCGCTCAATAAGTGTTCACTGATAGATAATTCTGTATGTGTATCCCTTGTCCCGCGGGCCGGTGCACACTGGGCCGGGGGTCCGGAAAAGTGCTAGAAATTAATTGTGATTGAGTCGTTGATCTCAGTGACAAGCAAACATGCTAAAAACGAAGTGGGGCTGCTTAACCCTCGCCGGACCTATTGTCGGACCCCCCACCCCCTCGGCCGGCCGAGGGGGGAGGGTTCGTACGACCCCTTTTTGCCGTTTCGCCCCTAATGGAGCTAGAGCCTCGCGGAAAAAACAAGCGTGTGCGCCGTTTCAAGGCGGAACGATTGATACCCGATTTTAAGGTCCCAGGTCAACCGGTAACCTCTGAGGTGAAGTCAAAAAGCCCAAGGTAGGGTTTGGTTTTTGGCAAATAATTTCGCAAAAAAATGGCCGCAGAGCAGCGATTTTGGCACCATCGTGTTTGCCTGGCTCAGGCGCGTCGAATGGTATGCTTTTTGTTCGGGTGAGGTCAACTTAAGGTATTGACCTCGAGTCAAGGTCAGTTCAGAGCCCATCAGGCCACGAACTTAATCGAAGGAGGTCGTATCGCATATCATTCGATTCGGGAGGTCTTCCCGAGTCCATTGGTGGCTTTCCCGAGTCGCTGGCTCAATTTGATCGTGAGTTATTGACGAGAAACTCCTATGACCGGTGTGACGTCATAAATGACGTCACGGAAGGTCAACAATGCAAAAGTAAAGCATCGGATCTTGCAAGGAGTGCACGAAATCACGATTCCGTGTGCTTGAGATAGTTTGAAATCACTTCATGCGCAAAAACAACAGTTTCCTTATTTCCCCATTCACTTTTAATGGTGAGGTCACGTGACCTCGAAGAGTAGCAGGCATTAGCAAAAATTGCGAGTAGGGCATGACAGAAAGATGATTGGTGGTTTGTATGGCATGGCCATTTTTAGCGGCTCGAAATAACATTTCTCAAAAAGTCTGACTAAAGAGCGAGCTGATGTTGATTATCACTGACTTGTGTTTAGGGGTTAATAATGACTGAATTTTTGAGTTTGGCCCAGAAATGTTGACAGCATTGTGTGCGTTGATCAATTCGGAGCTCAGGGACATATATTTTATTTAGATTATAAGCGTTTGTTTTTCACAACTTCCAGCGTTTTAAAGAGCGCCGGGCCTTCAGTAGAGCGGCGAGGTGACAATTGCCCCTACATCATGTGGTTTACTGGCGCATACCTCGAAAAGTAGCAGGGAAAAGCAGCAAAGCACCTATATGGAACAAAAGATGAGTAATCAGAGGCTAGTATAAAATGTTCATTTTTAGCCGCTCGAAATAACGTTTTCATAAAAGTCTAATTAAAAAATTGGATATGATTTTAACCCGCGCGGGGCTGGGGGGGGGGTAAATTTTACCCCCCCTCGCGAATTTTTGCGATATCTCAAAAACGGCGGCGCGCAGCGCCGCCAAACTTTCAGTACCTTTTCTTACATCAATTTGACACGTTCCCTGAAAATTTGAGCGAAATCCGTCGGAAAATTTTTGAGAAATTGACGTTTTAGTGACGTCATGTTCGCCATTTTCGCCTCAAAAACGGCAAAAGTTCAAACGCCGCTAACATCTTCATTTTTAAAGGAATCAAGACGTAACAAAAAAGGGTATACGTAATTTTACTTTGTCTATCAAATGGCTATCTCGGTTTTTTGAAAATTTTGGATTTTGGCCTAATTTTTTTTTTTAAATGACTTTTTTGGTAAAATCATTATAAAATCCAAAATTTTGAGTCTATCGAAAAAACCGGAATATATGTCAGAGAAGTGGTCTATGTGCACCTACACACCAAATTTTAGAAGAATCGGTTCAAAAATGTGGGAGTTATTCAAAATTTTATGACGTCACGACACACAATTTTTTGAAAAATGACTTTTTTGGAAGTTCTAGACCTCGTACGGAAACCAAAATAGCACCATTCGATTCGCCGTGAAAAACTGCATCAGATAGACACCTTTTTAGGCCTTAACAACCAACTTCAAAATTTGACCTCACTTGACCTGACCTTGACCTGACCTCGACCTGAAATTCATCCAGAGGTGGTCCATATCACTTATTGAGTGTGCCTATTGAATTCTATGAGTAAAATGACCCATTAAACATGTGTCGCACATGCCCTTTTCTATATTTTGTTTTTTTGGTGACCTGACCTGACCTGACCTTGACCTTGACCTCTGAATGATATTGTATGCAACGAATATTGTCTTGGTAGCCTAAGAACACGTTTTGGGCGATCAGTCTCAGTCCATGACTCCATTCTTCGGCAACTACGGTGCAAGGCCGATACTGTAGAAACTTGCAATTTGTACCCTTGACCTGACCTTGACCTTGACCTCAAACTTTAAGTTAAGTACATGTTTTTAGTAGTTCGTGATGAGAGCTTTCGATTGGCGTTTGAATTTTCCAAATCGGACCATTAGTTCGGGAGATAACAGGGGAGATAAAATTTACCCCCCCCCCCAGCCCCGCGCGTTCGGCTGGAGACCCCAGCCCCGCGCGGGTTAAATTACGTCTTGCAGCTGCTTGCAAACAGCTAGCTTATCTTGCAGAAAAGCGATGCAATATGTCAGAATGATGTTGGCACAGTGAACAACAGTGCCCTGAACTAGTCTGACAGGAAATTTCGTTCAAAACGACGATTGGTCAACTAATAAATTACCACTAAAGTTCATCATTAAAATCGGTAAATGTGGTCTCTCACTCTCACTCTCACTCTCACTCTCACTCTCACTCTCACTCTCACTCTCTCACTCTCTATACTATTTCACCGAAGGTTTCAGACCAGAGGGGGCCCCTGACAGATTTTTTTGGGGGGTCAGCTGTCCTCTGACCCCACCCTGGCCGCGCCACTGCCCTCGCCCGTATGGGGGGGGAGGGGGTCGAACGGAACCCCTCTGTTTTTCGCGAATACCTCACGTTAAAGGGACTATCCCACCTTTAACATGGAGTTTGAGTTGAGATAGCCAAGTTTGCGGCGAGGTTCAGAAACCACTATCTATCTAGGTTGCAAACCCCGCGGCCTCTAGGTGTTGAAGAAATTCGTTCCCTTCATTTGAAAATGGGCCTTGTACAAGGCCCTATCTTCAACATGGAGCGACCGTTAGTGTGACGTCACCTTGTTTAGTCATTCTGATTTAAATGGGTTTGTTCGTTGAAAAATCGCTTAAAACTTGGTCTGAACTTTGTTGTGGTGCCTACAGAGTAAAAAGAATCAGCTTTATGACAGTAATGTGGCCTGGGGAAGGAGGTAATTTTGGGCTGTGACGTCACATATTTGAAAGTTTGTGTTTGGAATATGGGAAGCCTAAGATGTTTAATGAAAAATAAATGCCAGAACTGTGTTCCTGGTCATCCAATCTATAAAGTCGGGCACAATTTAACTGGTTTTAACAACATTTTAGAAGGCGGGATAGTCCCTTTAAAAGCGGCCGATCGCGGCGAAACGTTCAGTACCCTCGCGTCAGTCAAATTTACACCTACCCTGAAAATTTGGAAACACTATGAAAGTACTACAATAAAAAATGAAACTACTACTACTACTACGACACCTATGGCAGGACCCCTACTGGTTGACCTGACCTGAGCTGACCCGACCTGGCCTGAATGCATAAAGCCATCATCTGTGATCAAAACTAACATGATATTTGTGATCATCACCCCCAAAAAACCTCATTGCAACCACACTTAACGACGTTCCAACAGGTCCCGATTTTTCCGACTTTTATGTCATTGACCTGACCTGGAAGGTCAACCAATGCCGTATGACCTTCAAATTAGGTATCATCGTCTTCCTCTCGTCACGGGCAGCACGTCCGTTTTTTCCGCCAAGCTCCGGCTCTATCAGGGGCAAAAAGGCAAGGGGGGGGGGGTCCAACGGCGCACCACACGCCATAATTGTCCCGAGGCCCCCTTAGGATGTCATCAAATGTGGAGTGACATGAGTGACATGAGTGGAGAGGCAGTTTGCAAAATGCATGAACTGCCTATAGGCAATAGGCATTTTGCAAAATGCCCGGGTTTTTACTTTGGATAAGGGAGAACCGTCCAAAACGCACCCCCCCCCCCTTAACCCGCGCCCTGGTGGGGTCTGTTTATAACGTGACCTGGTGGGGGGGGGGCTATTTTTGCCCCCCCCCCCTCGTATCTCCGAAACTACTGGACGGATCCGCAAAATTCAAACGGCGTTCGAAAGGCCTGTCAAATTTGTCGAAGGAAACCAAATTTCGTTGACCTCGGGGTCACCGATGACGTCACAGGTCAGGTCAAAGATGAAATGTCGCTAATATCAAGCGTGCCGCTTGATATTAGCTGGCGACGTCGAGCTGAACCCTGGGCCCGAGCAGCATCGGCGCGCGCTCACCGTCCTCTGTCAGAATGTGCGCAGTGTGCGCAACAAGCTACACACGCTGCGAGCCATGGCGCCCGATCTGAGCGCCCAGGACGCGTTCTGCATGACGGAGACTTGGTTATCAGCCGACGTCGCCGACTCCGAACTGCAGCTGGGCTGGGACCAACACACCTGGATACGACGGGACCGCCCTACACACGGCGGAGGCGTCGCTTGTGCAGTCAAAACCCAGCTGCACCCGACCCGGCGACGCGACCTGGAGCCTGACACCGCAGAAGTACTGGTGGTACAGATCGGCACTAACCGTCCCACTTATTTGGCAGTCTGTTATCGGCCTCCCGACCTGGACGGCGATTTAACCGCGATCTTCGAGTGTCTCGCCAAGTTGCGCGCCACTACAAGACCTGTCATTGTCTGTGGCGATTTTAACCTGCCGGAACTGCAGTGGCCAGCCGGAGAGGATCCTGTTATACGAGTGAGATCCGCCCGAGCTGTACAATTCGTTGAGAATCTGAACATCAACGGACTTACTCAATCTGTGCACGCTCCCACAAGGAACGATGCTGTGCTAGATTTGGTGCTCTCGTGGGGTGGGGACATCGATACGACTGTGGGTGAGGGTGTGTTTGAATCGGATCACCTAGAGACATGCTCTCGATTTATCGTGCAACTGTCAGCCGTTCCTCGGGTCACCAGAACCTCTGGATTTAACTATCGAGCCGCTGATTTTAACCAGTTACGTGCCGCTCTTAGATGTCTTCCGTGGTCTATTTTGAATGATTTAGACGTAGACTCTGCCGCTGAACTCTTCTATGACTTGTTGAACGCTGCTATTGCTGACTATGTGCCAACCGTGACGCGATCTCGCCGCCTCCCGCCGTGGTTTGACAGGGACGTGTGTTGTGCTTTGAGAGAGAAGGACCATGCCCATCGCCTGAAAAAATCCCAACCCTCTCCTGAGCATGACCTTGCCTTCTCCAGAGCCAGATCTGATTTTAAACGTGTCGCAGACTCCAAATATCGCGACTATCTACTGAGCCTCGTCCGTGATTTCCGTGATAATCCTAAACGCTTCTGGTCCTTCATCAAAACTCTCAAGTCATCCTCCCATCGCCCAGCTACCCTGATTCACAACGGTCAATCCTACTCCAAAGCATCTGACTGCGCCAACATTTTTAACGACACTTTTGGATCCAAGTTTAGTGAACCCCAAGTAGACGGCCTACCTGATGCTCCTGTCTTTCCTTCTCCTATCCTAGACCAATTCATTATTCCACCTGGCAAAGTTCACTCGCTGCTTCTCAGCATTGGTAAGCACAAGGCCTGTGGTCCAGACGGGCTCAGCGCTCGTATTATCCACGAGTGCGCCACAGAGTTGGCCGTCCCCCTTGAAATTCTTTGCAGGCTCTCCGTTTCTCAGGCTGTCTTCCCCAAGGTCTGGAAAGACGCCAACGTTATCCCCATCCACAAAAAGGCGACAAAAAGAATCCTAATAACTATCGCGGTATCTCCCTTCTCCCCCTCTGCTCCAAGGTCCTGGAGAGAGTCGTCTGTGACACCCTGCTGGCCCACGTTCTCCCGTCCTTACCTTCCAGTCAGCATGGCTTCCTTCCCAACCGATCCTGTTCATCCAACCTCAGCGTGTTCCTCAAACACAGCTGGGACTCCATCCAGGCTGGTGCTCAAACTGACTCCATTTATACTGATTATTCCTCTGCCTTCACCAGTGTCAACCACATCCTACTCCTCCACAAGCTCCAAACATCCTTCAACGTCACTGGGCGCGCTCTATCCTGGATCAGGTCCTACCTAACCAACCGTCGTCAGAGAGTGGTGCTAGACGGCGTGTGCTCTGACTGGGCTCCTGTCAGATCCGGCGTGCCGGAAGGGAGTGTCTGTGGTCCCCTCTTGTTCATCTGTCTTACCGCCGACCTGCCCACCCTTATCCAAACCAACTGTATCATGTACGCAGACGACATCAAACTCTACCACCGCATCACCTCCCACTCTGACACAGAACTGCTCCAGGCCGACCTCAACCGTCTCTCCACCTGGTCTGCTGCATGGCGTCTAAAATTAAATCCTACCAAATGTCATGTCATCTCCTTCTCCCTACGAAAATCTCCCATCCTAGCCACATACACTCTAGATGGCACTACCCTACAGCGCCGATCCGAAGTCCGAGACCTAGGAGTAATCCTCGACTCCAAGCTTACGTTTGCCGCCCACGTTGACCAGACTGTTGCCAAGGCAAACCGGATGTTAGGACTGATTATCCGTAGTATGCAACTGTCTCGACGCTACAGCAGAGCCGCCTTTGATCACAAAACCATGTTGTGTACGTACTACGCTCATGTGCGTTCAATCATCGAGTATGGCTGTGTCATATGGGCTGGAGCGGCTGCATCTCACCTGACAAGGCTCGAGCGAGTGCAGCACAAGTTTCTGATGTGGTTAGCTCGTTACTCTGACAGGCGCTCTGACGACCTGGACTACTTGGTTTTACTCTCACATTTTAAAGTGCGCTCCATCAAGTCTAGATTCATACAGTACGATATCATGTTTTTATTCCACATTCATCGTGGGAAGCTGGACAATGATGTGTTAGTCGGTGCGTTCGGTCTTGCCGTACCGGCACGGAGGACGAGGAGCACGGTTCTGTGGAACACACCGCGCGCGCGAGTGAACACTGTGCAACGATGTTTGTTTGTCAGGATCCCAGCTGCATGCAACTCATTCTTGCTCCATGACCCGACCACCGACTTCTTTACTGGTAGTTCATACTCATTTAAAACACGCGCTATCGGCTTCACAATTACGCAAGGCACTTTCATGTGATCTTTTACATCATACTCACGTGCTTTACTTTTATCGATCTTGTTTTATCGAACGTTTATTCTTATGTAGGTACTGTCATCTTGTGTATTGCTTGTGTGTAACTGACTTCGTCAGTAAAAGGGCGATGGGCCTGTTGGCGATCTAATAAATACAGAATACAGAATACAGAATACAGAAATGTTTCACCTTTCTCGGGTCATCTAGGGAATCCGCTATAACACCGAAGAAAACGTATTTTGTCGAGAATCAGCGATAGGGCGTCAGTTGCCTAGTACATATGTTGCTATAAGAGGTCACTGACATTACCAGGTCAGGTCACAGGTCAGGTCACCAAGGGTCACAGGTCAGGTCACATGAACCTAACTTAAGGTACTAAGGTTGTGCGATGCATGTTTTATGGCCAATTTTTCATTTCCAACTGAATGGTGTTGGTTATAAGACTATCAGGTACGGCTTAGGCCACTTTCTGGTGAAGGTCAGGTCAAGGTCAGGTCAAAAAAGGTCAAATTTTAAAGTTGATAGTTTTGCATAAAATGGGTATTAATTCGATGCAGCTCGTCACGGGGAGTCTAATGGTGGTCTTTGTTTTGCGCTACAGGGTCTAGAATTGCTAAAAATTGAGTTTGAAAATTTGACGTCATTAATTTTGAACCGTTTTTTCGCTATAACTTCGCCAAAAACAGAGGTATCAATCTCAAATTTGGTATGTGGATAGAAGGCGGTAAGAACTATCATATATGTTCCGGTTTTTGCGAAATTCAAAAAACTTTGGATTTTTCGGCTATTTTAGTCAAAAAATCTATTTTTTTATTTTTGGGGGTCAAAATCCAAAGATTTCAAAAATCTGTAGCAAGGCTACATCTTGGGGCGTCTTAACATTTTTCAGATCGGGACCCAGCCGCCCGCCATACTCCCCTCCCCATACTCAGCAGCAGCATTCATCATACCGTGGCGCTCTGGTCACAAGCCTTCCATCCCAGCACCTCATCCCCACCAGTGTCAGCGCCGTCGGGACAGAGAGCCGGTCGGCCGCCGCCGCCGCAGCGTCAGCATTCTGATCCAGAACAGGTGAATGTCTTCAACGACCCCGCATGTTGGAGCGACAGGGGCACATCACAAGCCCCGACTGAGCCCTCAGCCCACTGGGGCGTAGTGGCTACAGCCCGTCGGCACCTGCCTGCCCTCACTGCGACTCAACCACAGCTGAGCCAGCACCGTCGGGACCGAGCACCGGCCGCCGTCGACGCAGAGTCAGCAGCCTCATCCGAGCCGAGTGACTGTCTCCAACGACCCAGGGGCGGAGCCGCGAGGGTACGTCACCAACCCCTCCCCGAAGAGCCCCAAATGGTCACCAGGGGACAGCACAGGACCGAAGTCGCAAAATTCATCAGCAAATGGAAGGGGACGTTGAAAACACTCAAGTAAAAGGTTACATCAAATACTGGACGTCAAATCGTAGCTAATATACAAGAGAACTACAAGAAACCAGTAAAATTTCAAGACATAAATTGCATCCCAGATGGTACCCTAGCAAATGGACCAATCAGAGAAGAGTTGGTAATGACGCATCAGAGCGGCAGAGGAGTGCTCGCCGCCAGAGGCAGACGGACAGATCCCTGGGGGACTCCGGCCGAGAGACACACGCCCGATCCCACCATGTAAGTTCCCTGAAATTATCCTGGCGGCTGGGTGGGGTAAATTAAACTGGGTTTAAGAAATTTATATTATGAATTAACAACGTAACGAATACAGTTAAATTTCAATACCGTACAGGCTGGACGCAGGTTACCGAAGCTTATTTAGGAATATTGTGTGTGGATTTTACCTGATGGGTTATTATTCGGAAAATGCGTTGTAACTTGGGAAATGATTTAATCTATGGAAGAAGCTACGGAAAGGGCAGGACTTTACGTAGGAATCCGGACCTTAGTGGGTTGGCGAGAAAACTGGCACATACAGCGTAGGTAATATTTTGTTTCCAATGATTGGACCTGGCTTATTTTTCGGAACGTGTAATAAGATAAGATCTGTTTAGCTTTGCTGGTTAGGAAATCTTCGAATGATTAAATGTTAGGTAACAATTACCAAACCAGAATATGACATCAGTTGTAAAGGAAAATGTTCACTATTGGCTTATCGTCGTTGGCGGAGAAACGTACCATTTCTTAACTGTTTTATTGTTAACGCTTGCTCGCTTTGCCTCGCTTTACAAATATATCAATCTGTTATTTTCATAAAGAGTCTTGAGGGAAATTTCGGGGAAGGGTAGGAAGTTATCAGTACGAAATGAAGGGACGGAAAAAGAGGGAGAACACGAGGGTAAATCGCGACGATCGGGAAAAGGGAGAAACATGGGTGGCAGCAGAGAAAGACGGTAGCTGCGAACACTGACTCATCCGCGCACTGGTTGGAGGCTGAGGAGCTGGCCCGGAGAAGTTCCAGAAAGGTGAGTGATTTTCTTTCATTGTAATGTTACGGTGTTCCGAAATCAGTAGAGGGTTTTCTGTAAATTCTCCGAAGGTTGTCCAAGCACATAGATATCAGGATAGGATTCGGGAAGTAGGATTAAAGATATTAGGATATACATCCGTTCGTTGGTTTATGAGATCAACGACTAAAATATGCCCTGCATTCCTTTCATACGCCCATCCTAAGCCCCGACGAGTTACTGGTGATCAGTTCTTGTCGTACCCCGTCCATACACTCATCCTAAAGCCCCGACGAGTTACTGGTGATCAGTTCTTGTCGTACCCCGTCCATACGCTCATCCTAAAACCCCGACGAGTTACTGGTGATCAGTTCTTGTCGTACCCCGTCCATACACTCATCCTAAAGCCCCGACGAGTTACTGGTGATCAGTGCTCGTCGTAACCCGTCCAAACGCTCATCCTAAGCCCCGACGAGTTACTGGTGATCAGTGCTCGTCGTAACCCGTCCAAACGCTCATCCTAAGCCCGACGAGTTACTGGTGATCAGTTCTTGTCGTACCCCGTCCAAACGCTCATCCTAAGCCCCGACGAGTTACTGGTGATCAGTTCTTGTCGTAACCCGTCCATTCGCTCATCCTACGCCCCGACGAGTTACTGGTGATCAGTTCTTGTCGTACCCCGTCCATACGCTCATCCTAAAGCCCCGTCGAGTTACTGGTGATCAGTTCTTGATGTACCCCGTCCGAACGCTCATCCCAAGCCCCGACGAGTTACTGGTGATCAGTTCTCGCCGTACCCTGTCCGAAGGAGAGTCCCAATCTAGACCCCCGGTACTAAATATATTATCCATCAGTCTTCCCATTAATAGTCGTTGGTTTCCGTTGAATAAGGAAAGTATGGGTTGAGTAAGATCAAGATAGGAATGATAACGAGCAGCTAAACTTGTGCGTGCTAGCCGTGACCACGCTGTATTTTGTAAGTTAAGAACGTTAGTTGTTTAGGGTGAGAGAAGAGGATATAATTTTACGAAGTAATTTCCGGGAAACGGGTTAAGAGACGCCAGGTGTTAATTTGAGCAGGGTTAAGGTAGGATGTTAGACTTGTCAGGAAATGATAATTCAGTTAAACCGTTGCTTTATGCTATTACGATCATACAGTGGACGTAAGGAAAGGGATACGAGTGCGAAGTAGGAATAGGGAAGGTAGTCCGAGGCGAGGTGTTATTGACGCGATGGATAGGAATTCCTCGGGAAATGTAAGGGAGTCGAGAGTAGGTTGAGGCGGAAAGTTACCGTTTTCTTTTTTTTTTTGTTATCGTACGGGCAATTGTTTTTTTCCGAGGCTAGACGGCTTGTGTGCCCGGCTTCTATGTCGATATTTCTACCAACATGGCTTTTGTACAGTTGAGTGCGTACAGCGAGAGGTCTGTATTGTCAGGGCGGTGTCAACAATGTCTGCACGTCTTATTTCGACCGAGAGAGAGGGGCCGGTAGCGTAGTGTAGTGAGGTAGTAACGTCGGTAGAGTATCGGTGGGATAAGTTGGAGTAGCAGTGTAAAGGTTAGTAGACGAGGTATCGAAAGTAATGGGGAAATGTGCAAGGAAAAGTAGAGACGTTCGAGTTCCGAGGTTTCGAGTTCAGGTAGTTTGAATTATTGTGGTAATCAAGGTATTTGAGGAGTCCATAGATCGAGAGTTTTACGTTCTTGTAGGAAGTTAATGACAACCCGTGGAGTGGTGCCGGGTATTCGTGGGTGGTGGTGGAATGAGAGCCCCTGAAAAGTTAGTGAGGCCTGATAAGTCCTAGTCGGTGGGATAGGCATCGATAAGTCCTCGGAGTCGACGGGCTCCCCCGTAAAAGTTAGGCCGAGATGTAGTGACGTCGAGTGACGTGGTGTCGGTGCAGCGTGTGCTGCGGTGTTAATGGTAACTCGGCAGGCCGACGGGCCCTAAATTGAGGCAGGCCCGGGATGGGACAGCATGGTAGCCTCCGGTGAGTTTTTACTTAGCTTCTTTGTTATATGGCGGATAGCAGACAGAAGACGACACTTAAGACCCTGTTAGCGAGAATGTATGCAGTTTAATGGACATTTATCCAGCCTGGGGGTCAATCTTTCATTTGGTCACCGGCACTACTGGAGGGAGATTTTCGGGGGCAACGCAAACCAAAATAGGAGTGTGTAAGACGTGAAAGGGGTATAATGAATGGAGATGGACGAATCTTAGGCTAAGGACCAGTAGGAGTAGCGTTGAACTCAGTCGGAATGATCAGATAAAATGACACTCGAGGGCATAAGGAAATTAAGCATTAACATGACATTCAACCAAGCAAAGCCGATTCAATGTACCAGAATGACCAGCCTCAAATAACATAAAGCATCGACTTTCACCCGATGCAATATTGTCTGCAAGGGAGGACTTTCATCATTTTCTATCTTTCCTCTATCTTTGTTCTTCCTCTATTATATCTTCTCATTTTCCTCTTTGACCGTCTATCGAAGGAGTACTGACTGTCGTGTGTTCGAGCCCTTTTCCTTTATCCTCCCCGTGCCTACACTAGTTTCCTTTCCGACTTTTAAAGTATCCTCTGTCTGGTAGCCCGTCCTGAATCCTTCACATTGCATATTTACGTCTGGACAACGAGTTGCGGGGAAAAGTGCTGATTTTGTTGCAGTTTTAGGAGCCGGTGATTAGGCTGGATTTTTGGGTTACTTTTTCGTTCCGATTCATGTATTTCATAGTGTTTGGCTTTTGAATATTTTAGTTCTTTCAGATAAATATTACTTGCCTTACAACGTTTGTAAAAACGTTTCATTTTTTTATAAGCCGACGTTCAGAGTCCTAAAAATACATCAGCACTACAATCATTGTAAACAAACAAATGGAGCACCACTTGGCTCTGTTCCAAGGCCATTTTTAGTTTATCTGGTGGTTTTCTTACTCTTGTACGTCGTTTTGTTGGATGTTTTGAATCCCTTAAGATTGACTTATATCATATATAAGAAGCATGTTGACTGAAAACAATCTGAAGTATCCAGGAGGCTGACAGAGGTCCTGACTCCTGAGGCGCACCTCCTGAGCAATATCAATATTGATATCAAGTCAAAGTTGAACAGGTTATGAAATTTTGGTTGATAAACGAAAGTTGATCGGGCTCATATATCAGCAAGAAAAAGTTAAATTAAAAGAGCTTATTGGCCAAAAACAAGCTATAATATTGCAGACCTTGGAGCAATACTGAAGAGCACGCTGAGCAGGATCATGCCAGAAAATGTTGACTGATGAGCGCATATTCATGTATTGGTATGAATATTGAATGATAACTTACAACAGCAAGATAAATTAGTGCTAACTATCAAGTTAGAAATCTAGAATGAATGGACTTGGGCAGTTTTACTATGCAGTATGCTTAGATGCTATGCAGATTGTATAATGTGCATCAGGTACTCTGGCTGGCAAATGAAACATGCGATCATTCCATTGCTACTGGAGGAGAAAGCTTGGATCACTAAATCCACTTTATGTTGATTTTGATGTTAATCATCACTGTATTTCTTGAAAAAGGATTGTAGTAAAATTGTCAATGTGACAATCCATGCAACGATGTGATCATATAATGTGTTCATACTTCATAGTCATTCGTGATAGTGATTATTGGTCCAATATACAATGGCAAAGCTCTCAGCCTCAGCGTTTCTTCCTGTGGATGGCAAGTACTGACTCAGAGCTTAGAAGTATTAGTTTTCATCACAGGGTTGGGATAAAAAGTACTGATGGTAATCTTCCACCAAGGAACTCTACTTTGACATGGTATGAGATGTAGGCACAAGTAGGTAGGTGCTTAGTTCCTATAGTCAGTAGTTGTGTATGTTTAGTCAGGTTAGCTTAGATTAGATTGTTAGTTTTTTTTTTTTAATTTGCCAAGTGTCCATAAAAATGTGACCTGAGCAATGAGCATACCTGACTAACCTGACAGCTGACCTAACCTCAATCATCACGTACATATTTGCAGCCTACCCAAGACCTGCATAGCAGTAGCACCCAGTTATAGATAGGTACTCAGTACTCACCCTAACTCAATCTTACCTGCTAACCTTCAACTTGCCAAAAGTTAGCTCACATTGCCAAGCTGCATCCAGGGAAACAGTCAACTGAGGAATTGGCTCATTGGGTGGCTAGTGTGAGTCTGTGCATTTAAAGTGTTTCTTCTCTGAAGCTGCTCAGCACTGCTGTATGTCATGTTAGATGCTCAGAAAATGTGGAAATGATTACTAAGCTACTTAAGTGCTATGTTAATGCTCGAGACATGAACAAGTACAGATCCTGCAGGGTACAGCTATGAGTTAGGTGCTAGGTGAGTATGTTATGTGAATGTGCTGTTCCCTGTTTGACGATAGTAAGTATACAAACAAGCACAGTGTCAGTTATATTCAATCTCCACATAAACATACAACAAAAATGGCCATATAGCCTAACTCCAAAGTCCGAACACACCACAGATAACTTAAGCCTTTGCAGGCACAAAAATGTTTTGATTAACAGGACAGGTATACAATATATCCTCTGCCCTTGGGGATCTTGCTGCTAAGTTGAGGTACGATGACTGAACTTCAGGATTGATCAACCTTTTCTTAGCCACTGCTTATATACAAGAAAGACCAAATGCTTGTTTGTTTTGATTTACAGGACATGTATACAATATATTATATCCTCTGTCCTTGGGGATCTTGCTGCTAAGTTGAGGTACGATGACTGAACTTCAGGATTGATCAACCTTTTCTTAGCCACTGCTTATGTACGAGAAAGACCAAATGCTTGTTTGTAAACTGCGTTGAAAATTTAATGATCCACCTTCAATACTGACATGAAGGCACAAATGAAATAGTGAACAATATTGATATTGATATACACTGACGCTTTTCGCTTCATATTTTGTAACAAACGCGCTAAAACTGCAATATGACAGCACTATATGCTTCTTGACAAAATAAGAAAGTAGTAAAAAATTAGCCCTGATGGCATTCATTCTTGGTGGAAACGTAATTACAAAATGTTTTGTAGTAATTATTAAATTCCGGCCGAAAACAGTGCACGGTTTAAAAAAGAATCATTCCAATGACGGTCCATTCTTGCGGTCCTGAAATCGCCACTATTTCCGGCCTCTCCAACGCAACTCGTTGTCCAGACGTAAATATGCCTTCACATTGCGCTGTATAAACCGAGTTGATTTCGCCCCCGTTTCGTCCTCGTGGTGGAGTTCCGCCCTGACTGCCGCCGTGATTGTGACGCCGCCACGTGTTGAGAGTGTTGGGAGTCGCCGCCGCCGCCGAAGAGAATATAAAGTAACATCAATTCAACTCTTTCTTGACAACGAACCGGCTATTTTTTATTGTTAATTCACCACATAGTCCTCCGCTGGCCGGATCAAGATTTGCTTTTGGTTGTTCTTTGCTTTGATTTTGATTGAGATTTTGATTTTGAGATTGAGATTGAGATTGTGCCTTCAAGATTTGAGTGTTTTTGTCAAGAGCTGTGATGGAGGAAAGTGAACTGCGCCAGAAGCGAACCTTAGCCAGAGGTAAGGTAACCAGACTTTTGCGTGACCTCTCTGCCAGTGATCAGTCGCAGGAGGATGAGCTGGCCCTACGCATTCACCACCTCGAGATGCATTATGAGCACATGCTACAGCTACAATGTGAACTTGACAAACATGGGATCGAGGATGATAGCTCACACATGCAGGATGCGTATGATGCTCTCTTCAAGGCTAAGCGTGTTCTAGCCAGGCTCGAGAGGGGAGTAGCTTCTGCTCCAGTACTGCATGAGCGCCAGAGTGCTTTTAAGCTTGAGCTAAAGCTGCCTGAGTTTGACGGAGCAGTTGACACATGGCCTGAGTTCTGGAACCTGTTCAGAACTGCTGTTCATGACAACAGAGCTTGTTCCCCAGTGGAAAAGTTTGTACACTTGAAACTGTACCTGACTGGGAGGGCACATGCAGCTATCCAGGGACTGCCGTTGACTGATGCTGGATATGTCAAGGCCATTGAAACCTTACAGGAGAGGTTTGACCGTCCGGACCTGCTGAGGGAGTCACTGATGCAGAGACTGTTGAACACTCGCTGTGTCCCTGATGACCATGACCTTCTGCAGCTGCGTCAGATGGTGGATGGTTTGGTGTCTGATGTTCGTGCACTGGAGACGATGGGTGTGACTGCTGAGTCGTTTTCTGTGCTTCTCATGCCTGTGCTGAAGTCCTGTGTCCCAGAGACGTGGAAGCTGCAGTGGATGAGAGCGCAGAGTGGTGTCTCCGAGAACCTCCCAGACTTCCTGCAGTTTCTGCAGAAGGAGGTGCAGATGAGAGAGGATGCAGCTGCACAAGGGACACCAGCCGCCAGCCCAGCTGTTCACCAGAGTCAGCCGTCCCAGCCGAGATCAGCGAGGTCAGCCACCAGTGTCCTCAGGATACAAGGCAGGTCAGGCAGGGCTGGTTGGGTTTGTGGAGTGTGCCAGAATGGGAGGCATGGCCTCTCTGCATGCCCCACTTACAGGAGCATGGATGTCGCCTCACGCTGGAGGGCTGTCAGACTGGAGGGCCTGTGCTATCAGTGTCTGGGGCCACACATGGTGCGAGTGTGCACAAGCTCTACATGTCCCAGGTGCGGTGAGGCTCACCACTCATCTCTGCATGATGCGGGAGGGTCAGCTGCCCCTGTGCGCCCACCTGCTGCCCCTGTGCGCCCACCTGCTGCCCCTGTGCGCCCACCTGCTGCCCCTGTGCGCCTGCCTGCTGCCCCTGTGCGCCCGCCTGCTGCACCGGCTCGCCAGGGCTTTGCTCGTCAGTCGCCCGCTGCGCCCCACCCGCCTCGTGCTGTTGACCGCTCAATGCACGCTGTAACGTGTACAGCGCCTGCTGCTGCTGCTGCATGGTCGCCTGGCTGGCCTGACCATCTGACCTTCCAGGACAGTCAGACGCCAGCGTGGACAGAGAGAGCGCCTGTTGAGCAGCCGTCTGGAGGTGAAGTGACTGGGCACACCTCTGCCGTCGGTCCGTCCGTCCAGTCGCCCAGCGCAGCTGCCGTCCAGCCGCCCTGCCAAGCCACCAGCCCTGGTCAGGGTAAGCACCTTTACAATGTGAACGCTCAGAGCAGCTGCTTTGTTCAGACCGTGTTGGTAGAGGTCAGTGGACCGGGAGGTGTGTGCCAGGTGCGCGCACTCATCGATGGAGGCTCTGACTCTTCGTTTATCAGGTCGTCTCTAGCAGAGAAGTTGGGCCTGGAGACTGAGGAGCAGGGAGTCTTCGCCTGCGTCGGGTTCATGGAGAGGACTGAGGAGGCCAGAGTCTACGACCGAGTGTCAGTTAAGTTGACTGGCAGACAAGGAGGTGAGGCCACACTGTCTTTTTGGAAAACTGATCGCCTGTGTGTACCTGTTGGGACGTACAGCCTGCCTGAGAACCTGTCGCTGCCCCCAAGTGTCGTGCTCGCTGATGACTACCGTGAGGGGCCTGTGGATCTGTTGATCGGGTGTGATCAGATCTACCAGGTTGTGATGTGGGACCAAGTGGAGGTTGGGCCCGGACTGCGCCTGATTGAGACGGTGTTTGGTCATGTTCTCCATGGGCAGGCACAGAACCAGCAGACTGAACAGAGGCGCGTCTACCGCTGTCAGCTGGCTGACGTGGAGAGGATGTGGAGCCTGGACGCCGTGGGAATCTCGGCGAAGGAGACTGCAGACGAGGTGCCACCTGAGCCGACCTGGAACCCAGAGGAGCAGCGTTACGAGATGGGTCTGCTCTGGAAGTCGGACAGCAGGCCGGCCTCCAACCTGACGTCTACGGAGCTACGCACCCGACGTCTGGTCTCCAAGATGAGTACCGACGAGCTCGACAGGTATGATCGTCATATCTCCGAGTTGATTGTGAACGGTGTGGTTGAGGATGCCCCTCTCACAGATGACCCTGATGACGCCTTCTTCCTGCCGCACCGGGGTGTTGTCCGGGGTGATAAGCTGAGAGTGGTTTTCGACGGGTCCGCTCCTGATGCTACCGGGTGGAGCCTGAACGAGTACCTGAGCCCGGGGGAGAACCTGTTGAGCCGTCTTCCCTCTGTCTTGCTGAACTTCCGCACCAATGCTGTTGGTTGTCAGGCAGACATTCGAGCCGCCTTCCACCAGATCGTCCTGAAGGAGGAGGACAGGCGCTACGTGCAGTTCCTGTGGGGAGACCGCCACCTGCGCTTTCAGAGGGTCCCGTTCGGCGTATCCTGTTCGCCGTACATGCTGTTGCGCACTGTGTGCTGCCATGTCCGCCAGTGCCTTGTCTCCCAGCCGGAGCTGATGCAGAAGGTGCAGGGAGCGCTCTACATGGACGACCTGTGCCCGACGTTCGGCACCAGAGAAGAGGCGGCTGCTGGGATGAAGGAAGTCAGCAGCGTCTTCAGCAAGGCCAGGATGGAGCTGCACAAGACCCGCACCACAGGTGATGTGTCCTCCGAGGACTCAAAAGTGTTGGGTCTGGCGTGGAACACAGAGACTGACAGACTCGCTGTGACCGTGCCTGAGATGTTGTGTCCTCGCACCTGGGGTGAGCTTCTGTCCGCAGTGGCAAAGCCGTTTGACCCGTTGGGCCTGCTCACCCCGTGGCTCGTCAGAGGGAAGGCTCTGTTCCAGCGGACCTGGTCGGTGGAGCTGACGTGGGACGAGCCGCTGCCTGACGCGCTGCAAGCAGAGGTCGCCGCCTGGTGGCAAGATTCTGCCGGCAGCACAGTCTCCTTCCCGCGTGCTGCGATGATCGGTGAGACCAGTCTGGGCACGCAGTATCATGTCTTCTGTGATGCCTCCAAGACCGCCTACTGTGCCACTGTGTATGTCTCTCAGGGTGGGGAGTCGCAGTTGTTGATCTGCAAGGGACGACTGGCGCCGATCAACCCGAGCCTGACTGTCCCCCGGCTCGAGCTGATGGCGGCGCTGACCGGGGCCCGACTTATGGCCTTCGTGACTGAGTCACTGTGTCTGTCAGCACCCAGTGTGACGTACTGGACTGATTCGACAGATGTCTTGTGTTGGATCAAGAGTGACAAACTGTTCCGCGTGTTTGTTCAGAACCGTGTGACTGCCATCAGAGAGCTGACCGATCCTGACCGCTGGCGGTTTGTCCGGGGGCTTGAGAACCCAGCCGACCTGGGTACGAGGGGCATCACCCTGTCTCAGCTCGCAGTGTCTGCGAAGTGGTGGAACGGCCCGCCGTTCCTCGTGACCTCTGACCTGCCTCCTCAGCCAGACCCGGTGGAGACGGTGAGCCCTGAGGCCGACGTGGAGGAGAGGAGGGTGGCTCCTGTGACTCGTAGCCACCCTGTGATGCAGAACGTGCCGTCGGTAGAGACTGCTGATGACGCGTTCCAGGCCACCGATTTCTCAGATCTTGGAGCCGCCGTGAACAGGATCGCGTGGCTGAAGAGGTTCGTCCACAACGCCCGGAGTCCTGAGACTGAACGTCAGTCCGGACCGCTGTCGCCAGAGGAGAGAAGAGAGGCGCTCGTGTACTGGATCCGGGAGGCCCAGCGGCGCGCCTTCCCGGAGGAGCTGCGTGCGGTGAGAAACGGGACTCTGCTGCCGGTGAGTTCCCCGTTAGCCAAGTGTGTCTTGTGCATCAGCGATGATGGACTGTTGTGTTCCGTGCCAAGGACCAATGAGCCGCCGCTGATCGTTCTCCCGGAGTGGGCACATATCACTGTGCTGATCGTTGACGAGGCGCATCGCCGCTGTTTTCACCAGGGCACGAGAGTGACGCTCGCGCTCCTGTCAGGCGAGTACTTCATCCGCAGGAGGACGGTGCGCCGAGTGCTGGGGACCTGCTTCAGGTGCCGGCGGTACAGAGGACTGCCCTACCGAGCTGCGGACGGCCGTCTGCCTGCATTCAGGTCAGAAGTCTCGCGCCCATTCTCCAAGGTGGGAATCGATTACTTTGGCCCTCTGTATGTGGATAGAGACACCAAAGTGTGGGCGCTGCTGATTACCTGCGCTTCGTCTCGTGCCGTCCACCTGGAACTGGTGCGGTCTCAGAGTGCCGCTGATCTCACCCTGGCGCTCAGGCGTTTCATGGCCCTGCGAGGAACGCCCAGTCTGATTGTCAGTGACAATGCCCGTACTTTCCGTGCTCTCGTCAGTCATGTGCCACGGTCAGTCAAGTGGCGCTTCATCCCCGAGGCCGCCCCGTGGTGGGGCGGGTTCTGGGAACGGCTCGTCGGTGTGACCAAGAGCGCCCTGAAGATAACGTTGCACCAGTGCCACCTGTCGTATGATGAACTGGCTGTGACGCTGTATGAACTTGCGTTTCACCTCAACCTGAGGCCCCTGACCCCTAGTGATGGAGATGATTTACTTACCCCTGCTCACCTGTTGTTTGGGGTTACCACCATCTCCGGTGTGGTCTGTCCCAGTCTTGACTCTGACTCCCATGTGGGCAGGACCTGGCGTAACCGGCGCCGTGTGAGTGACTGTCTCGTCCGTCGGTGGACGACCGAGTACCTCGAGACGCTGAGAGGCTGGGCCGCGTCACCGCGCGGCCGCCCCACTCGCCTGCCCGCGGTCGGCCAGGTCGTCCTGCTGCAGGGCGAAGGACGCCGGGGCACGTGGCCCCTCGCCCGGGTGGTGTCGCTCATCCCGGGCTCATCCATTTAGGCTTACCTAAAAAAAACCTAGCTTATATAGTCCAACTCTAGTTGAATAATCAAGTAGCTACTAAATTTTCCAGATGTGACACATATTGCGCACTTCAGACAAATGCGTTGCTAAGAGCGCTGTTCGGCAGCCGGCTATTTTGTGTGCAGGGTATGACGTATTTCGCGAGCCGACGTCACAGACGGTGACGTCGGCTCGCGCGCGAGCCGAGCGCCAACGACAAACTAACGGGAACCCTCGAACACCCTCGGGGCATAAACTGCGGAGTAGCATATTGAGCGAGTCTTAACCCGCGCCCTGCTGGGGGTCCTGGATTTCCACGCCCTGCTGGGGGGGGGGGGGTGTTTGAACACCCCCCCTTGTAACTCGGCTCCTGGGCCACGTAGCGATACGCGGAAGGCGGCGTTCGAAAGAGCGTAAAAAATAATGACGAAATCACTTCAGTCAATTTTTTGGTCAGGTCAAAGGTCAGGTCACCAGAGGTCATTGAAGGCAAAATTTCGCCGATTTCCAGGTCGAATGTCGAAAACTTCCAAGAAGCCAACGCATAACTCGGGAACCAATAGAGCTACAGCGCCGCGGAAAAGCGCATTCGATAGCCCTATTAACGCCCTTTCTGAATAATTCTCTCAGATTTGACCTAACGTCAACGGTTTTGCCTGCAGGGGGCAAAAACTGCAAAAATAGCCGATTTTTTCGGAAACAGTTTTTCTGCAATAACTTTTGACCCAGGCCTTGTACAAGCTTACTTTTACCGGCATCGTGTTCCTCTCGTCAAGACGCATCGAATGAACTATAACTTGACCTTGAAAGGTCAACTTGAAAATTTGACCTCAGGTCAAGGTCATGACCTGACCGGGAAGGGTCATGTTGCATATCAGTCGATCCGTATCGTCGAGCTGAACACATCTAAGTTGTTTTCATCGCTCTAGCATGCCTCTATCAAAAGTTATTTGCGAAAAACTGTTAGATACCATTCGTGACCTAAGATGACCTCAGGGCATAAACAAGGGTCACGGACACCATTTTCAAGTTCAGTGTGTCTAAACCACTTGTAATTCGGTGTTTGGGAGTGTTTATAATGTCTTTCCTCCAAAAAAGGCGCATTTCAATTTTCTCCCATTGACTTATAATGGGGAGGTCGCAAAATTGACCTGACCTTAGGTCATCGATATCAAAATTTTGAGATATACATTTTGTACTTGCTATTGCTCTTAGCAATCGCTGAAAGTTTCAAAGCGATCGGTCACTCGGTGTAGCTATGACAGACATTGAAAGTTTTTATGAGTTGAGGTCACTTCAAGTGACCTGGTGACCTGACCTTGAATGACCTTGGTCTGAAATTTTCACAACATGTGTAGAATTGATGTATGATAAGGTGTACCAAAAACGGCGGCGCTCCGCGCCGCCGTTTTTGAGATATTCGCGAAAAACCACAAGGGGGGGTGTTCAAACACCCCCCCCCCCCAGCAGGGCGCGGGTTAAAAGGAAAATTCATATATTTTCGTTTCTCAAATGATAATCAGGGTGTCTCTTACCTTTTTACATATCATTTAGGCTTACCTAACACTTCAGTTGCCAAATATCTGCAATTTATTCAAGCGAAGGTATTTTCAGTAAATATCAATGGTATATACCGAAATCTTTTGAATAAAAACTCCAACCAACAGAAATAAAAATAACTTAATTTATTCCAACCATTTCCTCCAAATAAACAACATAAAAACTCACTTACACACATCATTCATAATAAAGCATACTAACTTTTGACTTTTGACAATTGCGGCGTCGAGTGGCGCGCTGCTAGCGCTCTTTTTCGATCGCAGAGACCCTGCAACGCGCGCGAGCACACTACGTCACGTCCGGGGGGCACAGGCAGTGTACCAAAATCATATTTTTGCTTGGATGTCAGAGGGGAAAATTGCTGACCAAAAAAAAAGGATGAGAGTGAAAATTGTCGGTCAGGTAAGGCCCAAAAAGAGTGGGAAAATGATCAAAAACATTAATCTATCTACAATTGTGACAGATGTAAAACAACCATTCCCGCAATTGCTCCTTCTCGGTGGGATTGGGAGTGGAAAATTGGGCTTGAAAACTGGAGGCGAGAGTGGAAAATGATTTGCATTTTGATGTCGTTTCCCACCCACATCTACAAATTTTGGGACACTGGGCACAGGTATAACACAGGACACTGGGCGATATATGAAAAATCGCAGTGACGTAACACTTTTCTCGCTTCTCATTGGCCAATAGCCCGTTGCCGGGGTAACGTGCACGTATGTGAGCGCGGGCAAGAGTACTAGCCGGCCGCCGATCAGGGCTAAGGACTCTTTCGCATGTTTTGCTGCATGGTTTTTGTTATGAAGTGAGGGATGTGAGATGGACAGGCTTTTTTTATTTTTTTCTGGTTTTCTAGGACCGTCTCAATTTAACTTGACATACTTTTCTTGCTTTTTTATCCGAAGGTTTTCAATAATTGCCAATTGGTAGATTCTAGCGTGGAAATAAAAGGGCGAGCATGCCACAGGGGTAAATGCAAGTCGACTGATAGTGAAATAAAAGGAAGAAAATGTAACGTCAGATGTGATGGAACATGAAGCAACAGCATCAGACGCAAGAACCACTAATTAAGAACCCAGAACCAGCAACCGCCATGCAATGAAGAGCAGCCATGTAACGTTTGATCAGCTTTCAGAAAACCTTGGAAGACGCCAGACGGTGAGCAATCAAGAGCTCTTACAAGACCAGTAGTTACTTGAAAACGAGAGCCGCCAGGAAAATCAGTAGATTCTTCAATGGCAAGGCAGAACTGTCAACTCCAAATGACTACAACTCCGACTACGGAACCCTCAAAGGTCTGCGGAGGGGATCAAATTTCGGTGACTGACTCAGACTCCAGCTTTTAAAATCGACTCTGACTCTGACTCGATGACTCAGGTCAGAACTGTCAACTCCGACCGACTTCATGACTCCGACTCCGGAGCCCTACTGGCAGCTATAACGCCAGGGAGCTGCAAATCGTATGTTCCGTGGCGGTTTATGGCAATAAAGTCGATAATGCGGCTGAATCGCACTATGAAACACCCTTATTGGCTGCAAGAACCACGAAAGTTAGCGCATCACCACTGGAAAACGTGACAAGTTATCGATCAATTGGCCCTGGATTTGGATAAATAACATGTTGATGATCATATTAGCACACATTTACATTATCATCTATCTCAAGGTTGCCCTTCAGGCGGCTCTAAACTATGGCATTTTCCCTATCTTCAACATGTAAATGCCCTCGGGCGTCCTCGTGGTGACGTAGGCATGAGAGTGCCAGGTTGGTAGGAACTAGACTTCGACGCCCCCTGGTTTTGTCCTTCAAAAATTTTAGCCACCGTTTTTATTAGATGATCATCACATTGTACTCATCCTCGCCGACACTTTGCCATGTGTCATTTCCGACTTACCCATTCCCGTTACTCCTGAAACAGAGAGTTTCTCAGCCGACCCGATTTTGCGACCTCCATTTTCATGCTTGACCCATGGTCAGAGATGAACCCTTTTTGTGAGCTCATGAAGGGTCGAATGCGCTTGAAAATAATGAGACTGCCTGAGGAAGGTTGTTACCAATGCCCATGCAAAATTTCGACTGTTAATTTATTGTTGATTCAGAATTATTGACAAAAAAGCATGGCTGGTACCTGTCAACGAACTTTTGAGACACCCTGTAAATAGACGGCCTCAGTGTACACATATATATTTTATTGGATGTTAAGAAAGTGTTAAAACTTTTGGGACACCCTGTAGTTGTTCGTGTAACACACCGTTTTTCCTTAACCCGCGCCCTGGTAGGGGGGGGGACTATTTTTTGCCCCCCCCCCTCCAGACTTTTCGATATATCTCCAGAACCGCTGCGCCGATCGTCACCAAACTTTCAGTACCCTCCCGGACATCAATTTTACACATTGTGACCAAAAATTTTTCCAAAGGCTATGATAGATTGGCCGGAAATGACGTCAGAGTGACGTCATGTTCTGCCGTTTTCGACCCAAAAAAGGGTTTCGCGGGAAGAGCTGTCAGGCCTATAGCTTTGCAAATACAGAAAAACGATTAAAACATAAAAGCTGTAGAATTGACAGGGCTACAAAACTGTTGCCTCGGATTTGTAGCGCGGGCGGCTGATAGAAAAGTGGGAAAAGTGGAAAAGTGCAGTTGAAGTGTGGAATTATAGTTAGAAATGAAGAAAACCGCCACCTTTCGTCAGTGTGGTGAATTAACAATAAAAAATAGCCGGTTCGTTGTCAAGAAAGAGTTGAATTGATTTTACTTTATATTCTCTTCGGCGGCGGCGGCGACTCCCAACACTCTCAACACGTGGCGGCGTCACAATCACGGCGGCAGTCAGGGCGGAACTCCACCACGAGGACGAAACGGGGGCGAAATCAACTCGGTTTATACAGCGCAATGTGAAGGATTCAGGACGGGCTACCAGACAGAGGATACTTTAAAAGTCGGAAAGGAAACTAGTATAGGCACGGGGAGGATAAAGGAAAAGGGCTCGAACACACGACATACTCCCCACCCGAAGTAACTCTGGTTACTTCGCAAAAGCCAATGCTCAAGCGTCGGCAACACAGGGCGGACCGCGAGCAGCCAGCTCGGCGCTTCGCGACGATACAAGTGCGCAGACAGACTCACAAAACAAATCACAGCGCTTAAACCCGTCTCGACACTTCACATGACATACTGAGCACAACCACGTGCAATCAGCGCACACAGAAACGGAACTCTGGTTCTGACGCGCGCACAACTCGGCACTCTGACACGTCAGTCGCCATTCCGAGCTCACAACTCGGCACTCGGGCACGTCAGTCGCCATTCCGCGCACACACCGACAGGCGCGCGGACGAGAGTCTTACTCGGCGGCCTCCAGACTGAAGAGTCGGGAGATTGGCCGCCGCGTTAGCTTGCCGCGCACACGGAGAAAAGCCGCTCGGCAGCGGCCGTCCGGTCCCGGGATGAGCGACACCACCCGGGCGAGGGGCCACGTGCCCCGGCGTCCTTCGCCCTGCAGCAGGACGACCTGGCCGACCGCGGGCAGGCGAGTGGGGCGGCCGCGCGGTGACGCGGCCCAGCCTCTCAGCGTCTCGAGGTACTCGGTCGTCCACCGACGGACGAGACAGTCACTCACACGGCGCCGGTTACGCCAGGTCCTGCCCACATGGGAGTCAGAGTCAAGACTGGGACAGACCACACCGGAGATGGTGGTAACCCCAAACAACAGGTGAGCAGGGGTAAGTAAATCATCTCCATCACTAGGGGTCAGGGGCCTCAGGTTGAGGTGAAACGCAAGTTCATACAGCGTCACAGCCAGTTCATCATACGACAGGTGGCACTGGTGCAACGTTATCTTCAGGGCGCTCTTGGTCACACCGACGAGCCGTTCCCAGAACCCGCCCCACCACGGGGCGGCCTCGGGGATGAAGCGCCACTTGACTGACCGTGGCACATGACTGACGAGAGCACGGAAAGTACGGGCATTGTCACTGACAATCAGACTGGGCGTTCCTCGCAGGGCCATGAAACGCCTGAGCGCCAGGGTGAGATCAGCGGCACTCTGAGACCGCACCAGTTCCAGGTGGACGGCACGAGACGAAGCGCAGGTAATCAGCAGCGCCCACACTTTGGTGTCTCTATCCACATACAGAGGGCCAAAGTAATCGATTCCCACCTTGGAGAATGGGCGCGAGACTTCTGACCTGAATGCAGGCAGACGGCCGTCCGCAGCTCGGTAGGGCAGTCCTCTGTACCGCCGGCACCTGAAGCAGGTCCCCAGCACTCGGCGCACCGTCCTCCTGCGGATGAAGTACTCGCCTGACAGGAGCGCGAGCGTCACTCTCGTGCCCTGGTGAAAACAGCGGCGATGCGCCTCGTCAACGATCAGCACAGTGATATGTGCCCACTCCGGGAGAACGATCAGCGGCGGCTCATTGGTCCTTGGCACGGAACACAACAGTCCATCATCGCTGATGCACAAGACACACTTGGCTAACGGGGAACTCACCGGCAGCAGAGTCCCGTTTCTCACCGCACGCAGCTCCTCCGGGAAGGCGCGCCGCTGGGCCTCCCGGATCCAGTACACGAGCGCCTCTCTTCTCTCCTCTGGCGACAGCGGTCCGGACTGACGTTCAGTCTCAGGACTCCGGGCGTTGTGGACGAACCTCTTCAGCCACGCGATCCTGTTCACGGCGGCTCCAAGATCTGAGAAATCGGTGGCCTGGAACGCGTCATCAGCAGTCTCTACCGACGGCACGTTCTGCATCACAGGGTGGCTACGAGTCACAGGAGCCACCCTCCTCTCCTCCACGTCGGCCTCAGGGCTCACCGTCTCCACCGGGTCTGGCTGAGGAGGCAGGTCAGAGGTCACGAGGAACGGCGGGCCGTTCCACCACTTCGCAGACACTGCGAGCTGAGACAGGGTGATGCCCCTCGTACCCAGGTCGGCTGGGTTCTCAAGCCCCCGGACAAACCGCCAGCGGTCAGGATCGGTCAGCTCTCTGATGGCAGTCACACGGTTCTGAACAAACACGCGGAACAGTTTGTCACTCTTGATCCAACACAAGACATCTGTCGAATCAGTCCAGTACGTCACACTGGGTGCTGACAGACACAGTGACTCAGTCACGAAGGCCATAAGTCGGGCCCCGGTCAGCGCCGCCATCAGCTCGAGCCGGGGGACAGTCAGGCTCGGGTTGATCGGCGCCAGTCGTCCCTTGCAGATCAACAACTGCGACTCCCCACCCTGAGAGACATACACAGTGGCACAGTAGGCGGTCTTGGAGGCATCACAGAAGACATGATACTGCGTGCCCAGACTGGTCTCACCGATCATCGCAGCACGCGGGAAGGAGACTGTGCTGCCGGCAGAATCTTGCCACCAGGCGGCGACCTCTGCTTGCAGCGCGTCAGGCAGCGGCTCGTCCCACGTCAGCTCCACCGACCAGGTCCGCTGGAACAGAGCCTTCCCTCTGACGAGCCACGGGGTGAGCAGGCCCAACGGGTCAAACGGCTTTGCCACTGCGGACAGAAGCTCACCCCAGGTGCGAGGACACAACATCTCAGGCACGGTCACAGCGAGTCTGTCAGTCTCTGTGTTCCACGCCAGA
Organism: Amphibalanus amphitrite; assembly: GCF_019059575.1. Classification (NCBI taxonomy): domain Eukaryota; kingdom Metazoa; phylum Arthropoda; class Thecostraca; order Balanomorpha; family Balanidae; genus Amphibalanus; species Amphibalanus amphitrite. The sequence continues at coordinate 428,362 of NW_024881732.1, read as the reverse complement.
CCCAACACTTTTGAGTCCTCGGAGGACACATCACCTGTGGTGCGGGTCTTGTGCAGCTCCATCCTGGCCTTGCTGAAGACGCTGCTGACTTCCTTCATCCCAGCAGCCGCCTCTTCTCTGGTGCCGAACGTCGGGCACAGGTCGTCCATGTAGAGCGCTCCCTGCACCTTCTGCATCAGCTCCGGCTGGGAGACAAGGCACTGGCGGACATGGCAGCACACAGTGCGCAACAGCATGTACGGCGAACAGGATACGCCGAACGGGACCCTCTGAAAGCGCAGGTGGCGGTCTCCCCACAGGAACTGCACGTAGCGCCTGTCCTCCTCCTTCAGGACGATCTGGTGGAAGGCGGCTCGAATGTCTGCCTGACAACCAACAGCATTGGTGCGGAAGTTCAGCAAGACAGAGGGAAGACGGCTCAACAGGTTCTCCCCCGGGCTCAGGTACTCGTTCAGGCTCCACCCGGTAGCATCAGGAGCGGACCCGTCGAAAACCACTCTCAGCTTATCACCCCGGACAACACCCCGGTGCGGCAGGAAGAAGGCGTCATCAGGGTCATCTGTGAGAGGGGCATCCTCAACCACACCGTTCACAATCAACTCGGAGATATGACGATCATACCTGTCGAGCTCGTCGGTACTCATCTTGGAGACCAGACGTCGGGTGCGTAGCTCCGTAGACGTCAGGTTGGAGGCCGGCCTGCTGTCCGACTTCCAGAGCAGACCCATCTCGTAACGCTGCTCCTCTGGGTTCCAGGTCGGCTCAGGTGGCACCTCGTCTGCAGTCTCCTTCGCCGAGATTCCCACGGCGTCCAGGCTCCACATCCTCTCCACGTCAGCCAGCTGACAGCGGTAGACGCGCCTCTGTTCAGTCTGCTGGTTCTGTGCCTGCCCATGGAGAACATGACCAAACACCGTCTCAATCAGGCGCAGTCCGGGCCCAACCTCCACTTGGTCCCACATCACAACCTGGTAGATCTGATCACACCCGATCAACAGATCCACAGGCCCCTCACGGTAGTCATCAGCGAGCACGACACTTGGGGGCAGCGACAGGTTCTCAGGCAGGCTGTACGTCCCAACAGGTACACACAGGCGATCAGTTTTCCAAAAAGACAGTGTGGCCTCACCTCCTTGTCTGCCAGTCAACTTAACTGACACTCGGTCGTAGACTCTGGCCTCCTCAGTCCTCTCCATGAACCCGACGCAGGCGAAGACTCCCTGCTCCTCAGTCTCCAGGCCCAACTTCTCTGCTAGAGACGACCTGATAAACGAAGAGTCAGAGCCTCCATCGATGAGTGCGCGCACCTGGCACACACCTCCCGGTCCACTGACCTCTACCAACACGGTCTGAACAAAGCAGCTGCTCTGAGCGTTCACATTGTAAAGGTGCTTACCCTGACCAGGGCTGGTGGCTTGGCAGGGCGGCTGGACGGCAGCTGCGCTGGGCGACTGGACGGACGGACCGACGGCAGAGGTGTGCCCAGTCACTTCACCTCCAGACGGCTGCTCAACAGGCGCTCTCTCTGTCCACGCTGGCGTCTGACTGTCCTGGAAGGTCAGATGGTCAGGCCAGCCAGGCGACCATGCAGCAGCAGCAGCAGGCGCTGTACACGTTACAGCGTGCATTGAGCGGTCAACAGCACGAGGCGGGTGGGGCGCAGCGGGCGACTGACGAGCAAAGCCCTGGCGAGCCGGTGCAGCAGGCGGGCGCACAGGGGCAGCAGGCAGGCGCACAGGGGCAGCAGGTGGGCGCACAGGGGCAGCAGGTGGGCGCACAGGGGCAGCAGGTGGGCGCACAGGGGCAGCTGACCCTCCCGCATCATGCAGAGATGAGTGGTGAGCCTCACCGCACCTGGGACATGTAGAGCTTGTGCACACTCGCACCATGTGTGGCCCCAGACACTGATAGCACAGGCCCTCCAGTCTGACAGCCCTCCAGCGTGAGGCGACATCCATGCTCCTGTAAGTGGGGCATGCAGAGAGGCCATGCCTCCCATTCTGGCACACTCCACAAACCCAACCAGCCCTGCCTGACCTGCCTTGTATCCTGAGGACACTGGTGGCTGACCTCGCTGATCTCGGCTGGGACGGCTGACTCTGGTGAACAGCTGGGCTGGCGGCTGGTGTCCCTTGTGCAGCTGCATCCTCTCTCATCTGCACCTCCTTCTGCAGAAACTGCAGGAAGTCTGGGAGGTTCTCGGAGACACCACTCTGCGCTCTCATCCACTGCAGCTTCCACGTCTCTGGGACACAGGACTTCAGCACAGGCATGAGAAGCACAGAAAACGACTCAGCAGTCACACCCATCGTCTCCAGTGCACGAACATCAGACACCAAACCATCCACCATCTGACGCAGCTGCAGAAGGTCATGGTCATCAGGGACACAGCGAGTGTTCAACAGTCTCTGCATCAGTGACTCCCTCAGCAGGTCCGGACGGTCAAACCTCTCCTGTAAGGTTTCAATGGCCTTGACATATCCAGCATCAGTCAACGGCAGTCCCTGGATAGCTGCATGTGCCCTCCCAGTCAGGTACAGTTTCAAGTGTACAAACTTTTCCACTGGGGAACAAGCTCTGTTGTCATGAACAGCAGTTCTGAACAGGTTCCAGAACTCAGGCCATGTGTCAACTGCTCCGTCAAACTCAGGCAGCTTTAGCTCAAGCTTAAAAGCACTCTGGCGCTCATGCAGTACTGGAGCAGAAGCTACTCCCCTCTCGAGCCTGGCTAGAACACGCTTAGCCTTGAAGAGAGCATCATACGCATCCTGCATGTGTGAGCTATCATCCTCGATCCCATGTTTGTCAAGTTCACATTGTAGCTGTAGCATGTGCTCATAATGCATCTCGAGGTGGTGAATGCGTAGGGCCAGCTCATCCTCCTGCGACTGATCACTGGCAGAGAGGTCACGCAAAAGTCTGGTTACCTTACCTCTGGCTAAGGTTCGCTTCTGGCGCAGTTCACTTTCCTCCATCACAGCTCTTGACAGAAACACTCAAATCTTGAAGGCACAATCTCAATCTCAATCTCAAAATCAAAATCTCAATCAAAATCAAAGCAAAGAACAACCAAAAGCAAATCTTGATCCGGCCAGCGGAGGACTATGTGGTGAATTAACAATAAAAAATAGCCGGTTCGTTGTCAAGAAAGAGTTGAATTGATGTTACTTTATATTCTCTTCGGCGGCGGCGGCGACTCCCAACACTCTCAACACGTGGCGGCGTCACAATCACGGCGGCAGTCAGGGCGGAACTCCACCACGAGGACGAAACGGGGGCGAAATCAACTCGGTTTATACAGCGCAATGTGAAGGATTCAGGACGGGCTACCAGACAGAGGATACTTTAAAAGTCGGAAAGGAAACTAGTGTAGGCACGGGGAGGATAAAGGAAAAGGGCTCGAACACACGACAGTCAGTACCATAGGCGTAGGAACGTTTTCGAAAGTGGGGGGGCCAAGGTCCCAGAGGTCCAAAACCTAACCTACCCCCAAAATCCGATTTCTCCTCGGATTTCGGCCACTTTGTTTTCGCAAACATGATCAGAGATAAAAAAATCGAGACAAAAACAAAAACAAAATGGGTTAAAATTTCAGGGAGACTCCCGTCCATAAACTCAAATTGATGGACGCGTTCCCCTGTCCTCCGCAGCCGTTGGCACCCATGCAAATTCCAGAGGCATCCAGCAACTTTTTCATTACGAGCAAGCGTGAAACGTGCAAAGCGAGTCTTTTCAATATACCTATAAAAATCAGCATGAACGGCCCAGCTAGGCTCAGCCAGACCTATAACGTTTTTAAGAGGTTTTATATCAGCGACCACTGCAACTGGGCTGATTGACTATCAGAGGCCGGTGTGGGACTTTTAGAGGTCGGTCTGGGCCATCAGAGGCCAGTTTAACCCTCGCCGGACCGGACCTATAGGTTTTCTACATACGCGCCAGCCGAGGGGGCGGGAGGCGGGTACGACCCCCCTCGCCGTTGCGCCCCAGGTTGAGCTAGCGCGTCGCGGAAAAACGAGCGTGTGCGCCGTTACAAGACGCAGAGATCGATACCCGATTTTAAGGTTCTAGGTCAACCGGTGACCTCTGAGGTCAGGTCAAGTGCCTCAAGGCACGGTTCCGTTTTTGGTGAATAACTTCGCAAAAAAAAAAACGGCCGCAGAGCCGCGATTTTGCCAGCATCGTGTTTGCCTCTCTCAGGCGCGTCGAATGATGTACTTTTTGTTTGGGTGAGGTAAACTGAGGGTGTTGACCACGGGTCACGGTCAGGTCAGCGCCCCCAGGTCACGAAATTGGTCGAAGGAGGTCATGTCGCATATCATTCGATTCGGCAGGTCTTCCTGAGTCTATTGATGGCTTCCCCGACTCGCTAGCTCAATTTGATCGGTAGTTATTGACGACAAACTTATATGACCCTTATAACTTCATAAATGACGTCGCGCAAGGTCAACATTGCAAAAGTGACGCATCGAACCTTGCAAGGAGTGCATGAAAGATTCAGTGTACTTGAGATAGTTGAAGATCGTTTACGGCGCCAGAAAAAGTTTTCTGGTTTATCCCCATAAACTGAAAAAAAGTTTTTTCAGTTTATCCCCATTGACTTATACCTAATGGTGAGGTCACGAAAATGACCTTAGGAAAAATCCGAGATGTACAAGTTGTGAGACTCCTAATGGATACTAGGTCCTCCAAGGTTCATTTCCCTGTGAAATCTCCTCTGGCAGTGAGGGCGTTGCGAAGTTGCGACATCTGAAGACCGTGCAGAGGTTCACTTATGACCTCATGGGTCAGTGACCTGATCTGACCCGAAAATGCGGTTGGTGTCAAAAGATCCGGCTTGATTCAAAGGTCAGGTATGCCAAGCTTCAGCTCTCTATCACCGGCGTGTTCGGAGCTATCGCGAAAAAAAAAACTATGGAGGGGCGGCATCCTCCCCCCCCCCCCATCGGCCGGTGAGGGTTGAGGCCCTCAGAGACCAGTACAGGGCCTGCAAAGGGCAGGATGAGACATTTAGATGCCGAATTGGGCCAGAGGCTAATGTGGGCCCTTACAGGCCAGCATGGGCCCTCAGAGGTCAGTGTGGGACCCTAAAATGCCGGCATGGGCCGGTGTTGGACCCCAGAGGCCAGCAGAAGGCCCTCAAAAACCAAGATGGGCCTCAGAGGCCAGCATCGGGTCTTCAGAATCCAGTGCAAGGCCCTCAGAGGCTAATGCGGGTCCTTACAGGCCAGCATGGGCCCTTAGAGGTCAGTGTGGGGCCGTAACAGACCGGCATGGGCGGGACCTGGAACCTAGAGACCAGCGGAAGGCCCTCATAGGCCAAGGTGGGCCCTCAGAGGCCGATGCGGACCCTTAGAGACCGGCATAGGATCTTCAGAATCCAGTGCGGGGCCCTTAGAGGTCAATGTGGGACCCTAAAATACCAGCATGGGCCGGTTTGGACCCCAGAGACCAGCAGAAGACCCTCAAAAACAAAGATGGGCCTCAGAGGCCGGCATCAGGTCTTCAGAATCCCGTACTATGCCCTCATAGGCTAATGACGGGTCCTTACAGGCCAGCATGGGCCCTTAGAGGTCAGTGTGGGGCCCTAAAAGACCGGCATGGGCCGGCGTTGGACCTCTAAGGCCAAGATGGACCCTCAGAGGCCGATGCGGACCTTAGAGGCCGGCATCGGGTCTTCAGAAATCAGAATTCAGTGCAGGACCCTCAGAGGCACCTAAAGGTTAGTCTTGGGACCCCAGAGACAGAAATGAGGCCACCAGAGGCCGGTGTGAGGCCCTCAGACGCCGACTGGGCCCTTGAGGCCGGTTTAGGGGCCCTCAAATGAGGTCAATGTGGGTTCTCAGCGGTCGATGTCGGCGCTTGACCGCCACTGAAGTGCCCTCCAAGATCAGTGTAGGACCCTCAAAGACTGGCTTGGGAGCTGTTAATAGCTAGCGTGGGATTCTTGAGCCTCGTGACAATCGAATAAGGGCCAGAGCCCCATACGCCCATGGGGGCCCATTGGTTGTTTGGGGGGGGGGGGGGCAAATGATATGATGGCCCCCTGATTAGCCTTTGGAGGGGGGAAGGGCATGGCCCTGATTCCCCCTCTGCGACCGCCACTGCACTGAAAGTGGAAGGGAAGGGGCAGATACAGACATTGCTGGCCCCCAGCCTGTTTGAGCCGAGGCGGGGGCATGGTCACCCTGGCCCCCAGCTAGTGCGCCTTTGACGAACTATGCCGACCCCAAGCAGATCCGGTCAAGCGTTGGTCGTTGGTATACGCATTCTCCTGCACCGTGCTAGTATTGTCTTATACCTTCTCAGTGCTCGCTGTCCCGTGCCTGGTATTCAACAAAATGCTGTCACCAGGACCCACAGTCTTGTCTCTGATATGGTGTCCTTCATTGAGTGAAGGAAATTGCTGTCAATAACGCTGTAGAAACAAAAGGGAATCTTCATTAAAGGGCAAGCTAAATTGTTGTCAAGTTACCGGGTGGTAGCACTGGTACCTAGGTACAGACAGACACTTAAGTCAGCAAAAAGTGGGGGGGCCAGTTAACATTGCTGGCCCCCCCACCTCCGAAAGTGGGGGGGCCATGGCCCCCCCGGCCCCCCCTGTTCCTACGCCTATGGTCAGTACTCCTTCGATAGACGGTCAAAGAGGAAAATGAGAAGATATAATAGAGGAAGAACAAAGATAGAGGAAAGATAGAAAATGATGAAAGTCCTCCCTTGCAGACAATATTGCATCGGGTGAAAGTCGATGCTTTATGTTATTTGAGGCTGGTCATTCTGGTACATTGAATCGGCTTTGCTTGGTTGAATGTCATGTTAATGCTTAATTTCCTTATGCCCTCGAGTGTCATTTTATCTGATCATTCCGACTGAGTTCAACGCTACTCCTACTGGTCCTTAGCCTAAGATTCGTCCATCTCCATTCATTATACCCCTTTCACGTCTTACACACTCCTATTTTGGTTTGCGTTGCCCCCGAAAATCTCCCTCCAGTAGTGCCGGTGACCAAATGAAAGATTGACCCCCAGGCTGGATAAATGTCCATTAAACTGCATACATTCTCGCTAACAGGGTCTTAAGTGTCGTCTTCTGTCTGCTATCCGCCATATAACAAAGAAGCTAAGTAAAAACTCACCGGAGGCTACCATGCTGTCCCATCCCGGGCCTGCCTCAATTTAGGGCCCGTCGGCCTGCCGAGTTACCATTAACACCGCAGCACACGCTGCACCGACACCACGTCACTCGACGTCACTACATCTCGGCCTAACTTTTACGGGGGAGCCCGTCGACTCCGAGGACTTATCGATGCCTATCCCACCGACTAGGACTTATCAGGCCTCACTAACTTTTCAGGGGCTCTCATTCCACCACCACCCACGAATACCCGGCACCACTCCACGGGTTGTCATTAACTTCCTACAAGAACGTAAAACTCTCGATCTATGGACTCCTCAAATACCTTGATTACCACAATAATTCAAACTACCTGAACTCGAAACCTCGGAACTCGAACGTCTCTACTTTTCCTTGCACATTTCCCCATTACTTTCGATACCTCGTCTACTAACCTTTACACTGCTACTCCAACTTATCCCACCGATACTCTACCGACGTTACTACCTCACTACACTACGCTACCGGCCCCTCTCTCTCGGTCGAAATAAGACGTGCAGACATTGTTGACACCGCCCTGACAATACAGACCTCTCGCTGTACGCACTCAACTGTACAAAAGCCATGTTGGTAGAAATATCGACATAGAAGCCGGGCACACAAGCCGTCTAGCCTCGGAAAAAAACAATTGCCCGTACGATAACAAAAAAAAAAAGAAAACGGTAACTTTCCGCCTCAACCTACTCTCGACTCCCTTACATTTCCCGAGGAATTCCTATCCATCGCGTCAATAACACCTCGCCTCGGACTACCTTCCCTATTCCTACTTCGCACTCGTATCCCTTTCCTTACGTCCACTGTATGATCGTAATAGCATAAAGCAACGGTTTAACTGAATTATCATTTCCTGACAAGTCTAACATCCTACCTTAACCCTGCTCAAATTAACACCTGGCGTCTCTTAACCCGTTTCCCGGAAATTACTTCGTAAAATTATATCCTCTTCTCTCACCCTAAACAACTAACGTTCTTAACTTACAAAATACAGCGTGGTCACGGCTAGCACGCACAAGTTTAGCTGCTCGTTATCATTCCTATCTTGATCTTACTCAACCCATACTTTCCTTATTCAACGGAAACCAACGACTATTAATGGGAAGACTGATGGATAATATATTTAGTACCGGGGGTCTAGATTGGGACTCTCCTTCGGACAGGGTACGGCGAGAACTGATCACCAGTAACTCGTCGGGGCTTGGGATGAGCGTTCGGACGGGGTACATCAAGAACTGATCACCAGTAACTCGACGGGGCTTTAGGATGAGCGTATGGACGGGGTACGACAAGAACTGATCACCAGTAACTCGTCGGGGCGTAGGATGAGCGAATGGACGGGTTACGACAAGAACTGATCACCAGTAACTCGTCGGGGCTTAGGATGAGCGTTTGGACGGGGTACGACAAGAACTGATCACCAGTAACTCGTCGGGCTTAGGATGAGCGTTTGGACGGGTTACGACGAGCACTGATCACCAGTAACTCGTCGGGGCTTAGGATGAGCGTTTGGACGGGTACGACAAGAACTGATCACCAGTAACTCGTCGGGGTTTTAGGATGAGTGTATGGACGGGGTACGACAAGAACTGATCACCAGTAACTCGTCGGGGTTTTAGGATGAGCGTATGGACGGGGTACGACAAGAACTGATCACCAGTAACTCGTCGGGGCTTTAGGATGAGTGTATGGACGGGGTACGACAAGAACTGATCACCAGTAACTCGTCGGGGCTTAGGATGGGCGTATGAAAGGAATGCAGGGCATATTTTAGTCGATCTCATAAACCAACGAACGGATGTATATCCTAATATCTTTAATCCTACTTCCCGAATCCTATCCTGATATCTATGTGCTTGGACAACCTTCGGAGAATTTACAGAAAACCCTCTACTGATTTCGGAACACCGTAACATTACAATGAAAGAAAATCACTCACCTTTCTGGAACTTCTCCGGGCCAGCTCCTCAGCCTCCAACCAGTGCGCGGATGAGTCAGTGTTCGCAGCTACCGTCTTTCTCTGCTGCCACCCATGTTTCTCCCTTTTCCCGATCGTCGCGATTTACCCTCGTGTTCTCCCTCTTTTTCCGTCCCTTCATTTCGTACTGATAACTTCCTACCCTTCCCCGAAATTTCCCTCAAGACTCTTTATGAAAATAACAGATTGATATATTTGTAAAGCGAGGCAAAGCGAGCAAGCGTTAACAATAAAACAGTTAAGAAATGGTACGTTTCTCCGCCAACGACGATAAGCCAATAGTGAACATTTTCCTTTACAACTGATGTCATATTCTGGTTTGGTAATTGTTACCTAACATTTAATCATTCGAAGATTTCCTAACCAGCAAAGCTAAACAGATCTTATCTTATTACACGTTCCGAAAAATAAGCCAGGTCCAATCATTGGAAACAAAATATTACCTACGCTGTATGTGCCAGTTTTCTCGCCAACCCACTAAGGTCCGGATTCCTACGTAAAGTCCTGCCCTTTCCGTAGCTTCTTCCATAGATTAAATCATTTCCCAAGTTACAACGCATTTTCCGAATAATAACCCATCAGGTAAAATCCACACACAATATTCCTAAATAAGCTTCGGTAACCTGCGTCCAGCCTGTACGGTATTGAAATTTAACTGTATTCGTTACGTTGTTAATTCATAATATAAATTTCTTAAACCCAGTTTAATTTACCCCACCCAGCCGCCAGGATAATTTCAGGGAACTTACATGGTGGGATCGGGCGTGTGTCTCTCGGCCGGAGTCCCCCAGGGATCTGTCCGTCTGCCTCTGGCGGCGAGCACTCCTCTGCCGCTCTGATGCGTCATTACCAACTCTTCTCTGATTGGTCCATTTGCTAGGGTACCATCTGGGATGCAATTTATGTCTTGAAATTTTACTGGTTTCTTGTAGTTCTCTTGTATATTAGCTACGATTTGACGTCCAGTATTTGATGTAACCTTTTACTTGAGTGTTTTCAACGTCCCCTTCCATTTGCTGATGAATTTTGCGACTTCGGTCCTGTGCTGTCCCCTGGTGACCATTTGGGGCTCTTCGGGGAGGGGTTGGTGACGTACCCTCGCGGCTCCGCCCCTGGGTCGTTGGAGACAGTCACTCGGCTCGGATGAGGCTGCTGACTCTGCGTCGACGGCGGCCGGTGCTCGGTCCCGACGGTGCTGGCTCAGCTGTGGTTGAGTCGCAGTGAGGGCAGGCAGGTGCCGACGGGCTGTAGCCACTACGCCCCAGTGGGCTGAGGGCTCAGTCGGGGCTTGTGATGTGCCCCTGTCGCTCCAACATGCGGGGTCGTTGAAGACATTCACCTGTTCTGGATCAGAATGCTGACGCTGCGGCGGCGGCGGCCGACCGGCTCTCTGTCCCGACGGCGCTGACACTGGTGGGGATGAGGTGCTGGGATGGAAGGCTTGTGACCAGAGCGCCACGGTATGATGAATGCTGCTGCTGAGTATGGGGAGGGGAGTATGGCGGGCGGCTGGGTCCCGATCTGAAAAATGTTAAGACGCCCCAAGATGTAGCCTTGCTACAGATTTTTGAAATCTTTGGATTTTGACCCCCAAAAATAAAAAAATAGATTTTTTGACTAAAATAGCCGAAAAATCCAAAGTTTTTTGAATTTCGCAAAAACCGGAACATATATGATAGTCCTTACCGCCTTCTATCCACATACCAAATTTGAGATTGATACCTCTGTTTTTGGCGAAGTTATAGCGAAAAAACGGTTCAAAATTAATGACGTCAAATTTTCAAACTCAATTTTTAGCAATTCTAGACCCTGTAGCGCAAAACAAAGACCACCATTAGACTCCCCGTGACGAGCTGCATCGAATTAATACCCATTTTATGCAAAACTATCAACTTTAAAATTTGACCTTTTTTGACCTGACCTTGACCTGACCTTCACCAGAAAGTGGCCTAAGCCGTACCTGATAGTCTTATAACCAACACCATTCAGTTGGAAATGAAAAATTGGCCATAAAACATGCATCGCACAACCTTAGTACCTTAAGTTAGGTTCATGTGACCTGACCTGTGACCCTTGGTGACCTGACCTGTGACCTGACCTGGTAATGTCAGTGACCTCTTATAGCAACATATGTACTAGGCAACTGACGCCCTATCGCTGATTCTCGACAAAATACGTTTTCTTCGGTGTTATAGCGGATTCCCTAGATGACCCGAGAAAGGTGAAACATTTCTGTATTCTGTATTCTGTATTCTGTATTTATTAGATCGCCAACAGGCCCATCGCCCTTTTACTGACGAAGTCAGTTACACACAAGCAATACACAAGATGACAGTACCTACATAAGAATAAACGTTCGATAAAACAAGATCGATAAAAGTAAAGCACGTGAGTATGATGTAAAAGATCACATGAAAGTGCCTTGCGTAATTGTGAAGCCGATAGCGCGTGTTTTAAATGAGTATGAACTACCAGTAAAGAAGTCGGTGGTCGGGTCATGGAGCAAGAATGAGTTGCATGCAGCTGGGATCCTGACAAACAAACATCGTTGCACAGTGTTCACTCGCGCGCGCGGTGTGTTCCACAGAACCGTGCTCCTCGTCCTCCGTGCCGGTACGGCAAGACCGAACGCACCGACTAACACATCATTGTCCAGCTTCCCACGATGAATGTGGAATAAAAACATGATATCGTACTGTATGAATCTAGACTTGATGGAGCGCACTTTAAAATGTGAGAGTAAAACCAAGTAGTCCAGGTCGTCAGAGCGCCTGTCAGAGTAACGAGCTAACCACATCAGAAACTTGTGCTGCACTCGCTCGAGCCTTGTCAGGTGAGATGCAGCCGCTCCAGCCCATATGACACAGCCATACTCGATGATTGAACGCACATGAGCGTAGTACGTACACAACATGGTTTTGTGATCAAAGGCGGCTCTGCTGTAGCGTCGAGACAGTTGCATACTACGGATAATCAGTCCTAACATCCGGTTTGCCTTGGCAACAGTCTGGTCAACGTGGGCGGCAAACGTAAGCTTGGAGTCGAGGATTACTCCTAGGTCTCGGACTTCGGATCGGCGCTGTAGGGTAGTGCCATCTAGAGTGTATGTGGCTAGGATGGGAGATTTTCGTAGGGAGAAGGAGATGACATGACATTTGGTAGGATTTAATTTTAGACGCCATGCAGCAGACCAGGTGGAGAGACGGTTGAGGTCGGCCTGGAGCAGTTCTGTGTCAGAGTGGGAGGTGATGCGGTGGTAGAGTTTGATGTCGTCTGCGTACATGATACAGTTGGTTTGGATAAGGGTGGGCAGGTCGGCGGTAAGACAGATGAACAAGAGGGGACCACAGACACTCCCTTCCGGCACGCCGGATCTGACAGGAGCCCAGTCAGAGCACACGCCGTCTAGCACCACTCTCTGACGACGGTTGGTTAGGTAGGACCTGATCCAGGATAGAGCGCGCCCAGTGACGTTGAAGGATGTTTGGAGCTTGTGGAGGAGTAGGATGTGGTTGACACTGGTGAAGGCAGAGGAATAATCAGTATAAATGGAGTCAGTTTGAGCACCAGCCTGGATGGAGTCCCAGCTGTGTTTGAGGAACACGCTGAGGTTGGATGAACAGGATCGGTTGGGAAGGAAGCCATGCTGACTGGAAGGTAAGGACGGGAGAACGTGGGCCAGCAGGGTGTCACAGACGACTCTCTCCAGGACCTTGGAGCAGAGGGGGAGAAGGGAGATACCGCGATAGTTATTAGGATTCTTTTTGTCGCCTTTTTGTGGATGGGGATAACGTTGGCGTCTTTCCAGACCTTGGGGAAGACAGCCTGAGAAACGGAGAGCCTGCAAAGAATTTCAAGGGGGACGGCCAACTCTGTGGCGCACTCGTGGATAATACGAGCGCTGAGCCCGTCTGGACCACAGGCCTTGTGCTTACCAATGCTGAGAAGCAGCGAGTGAACTTTGCCAGGTGGAATAATGAATTGGTCTAGGATAGGAGAAGGAAAGACAGGAGCATCAGGTAGGCCGTCTACTTGGGGTTCACTAAACTTGGATCCAAAAGTGTCGTTAAAAATGTTGGCGCAGTCAGATGCTTTGGAGTAGGATTGACCGTTGTGAATCAGGGTAGCTGGGCGATGGGAGGATGACTTGAGAGTTTTGATGAAGGACCAGAAGCGTTTAGGATTATCACGGAAATCACGGACGAGGCTCAGTAGATAGTCGCGATATTTGGAGTCTGCGACACGTTTAAAATCAGATCTGGCTCTGGAGAAGGCAAGGTCATGCTCAGGAGAGGGTTGGGATTTTTTCAGGCGATGGGCATGGTCCTTCTCTCTCAAAGCACAACACACGTCCCTGTCAAACCACGGCGGGAGGCGGCGAGATCGCGTCACGGTTGGCACATAGTCAGCAATAGCAGCGTTCAACAAGTCATAGAAGAGTTCAGCGGCAGAGTCTACGTCTAAATCATTCAAAATAGACCACGGAAGACATCTAAGAGCGGCACGTAACTGGTTAAAATCAGCGGCTCGATAGTTAAATCCAGAGGTTCTGGTGACCCGAGGAACGGCTGACAGTTGCACGATAAATCGAGAGCATGTCTGTAATTTGAAAGTGGTCCCTTTGTATAGCCTACATTGCATCCTGATTATTTATCTGTTGTCTAGGGGATTATATTCTTCAATCTTTTACTCTATATGCTGTCTAGGGGTATTACTGATGAAAACGCGATCGATATATGTGTGTTTCTGGTTCCTTTCCCTCCTTCGTTCCCAACACCATCCACCATACAGACGTGAACATGAGTTAAAAGTAGATATATTGAAATGAGCCAAAAGATGAGGTCGAAACCAAAATGTCAAAAGGAAGCGATCGAGTCATTAAACGAGACAAGGCCGAAAATCAGTCCTGCACGAATAGCCGTTGCATTAGCACAGGCTGATATCGAAGAAGACGGAAGAGTGTCGAAAGAACAGCCTGCTGCCGCCAAGCCGAGCCAATCGGCTCCCTGGTCAGCGTCATGATGGCGGGCAGGCTGAAACACAAACAGCGCAGTGAGACCGGACAACGGCGGTCAACGGTCACCAAAAAAAAGGCCGAAAGAGATAACCGAATGGTTAGCCGAAAGACAAAACAAACAGTTCAACCATATACCGAATAGTTCGGCAAGTTAAACGGACTTCCTAGAAGACGTCACGTCACCTTGTCCCCACAGCACAGCTCCAAGAGAGCTGGCTGGGGCAGACCGTCCGGTCTGAGTCATTCTTACGTAGGTACTTACTTGTGCATGTTGAGTGGAGTGTTGCAGAGTGGGTGTTGTCGAACGTGGTGTGGACTGTGTGAGGAGTGTCTCGCTGCTCCGTCTCGCGCCCGTTTTATTCCTCGCTGGTCACACAAAAACAGGTAAAGCCACTGCAGTCGGTAGTTGCCCTGCAGCGTAGGTGCAGCTCAGCTCTTCTCTGCCGATCTGCAGACAGTCGCTAGCCCGGCCTTGCCGATTCCACTTTTTGTCCGGTGGTACCGGTGCTCGGTCTCCGGCGGCCGTCATCGTATGGTGGCCGGTGGGAGGCGGCGCTGGCCCGCCAACAGAACAACAGTCAGCCGTGGCTGTCCAGCTTCCACTGTTCGGATAGAAGCCACTGGTCGGATAGAAAATACTCACCAAAACTATTTCTCACATCCCTTCCATTTTTATAGCGAACGAAGAACTGTAACCTTTGGGGATGAACGGGTACACATACGTAATAGTTAGATGGTTCACAGTCTAAATTGAGTTTGACTCGTTGATAAGTCAAATGCGACAAACCCTCTGTCTTAAACCGTTTTGTATCTTCCTAAAAATATGACTTTAGTACAAAATACAAAGTACTAAGTAGCTTGAATCTTAATTGATCATAACTTCATCAGATCGTATGGCTTCAATAACCCAAGCACTGCAAATTGGTACTGCTGCTTGATGCCAAATACTGGTAAAGCAACCAAAGCATATTTACATTTATGCTATTCTGGGAACCACATCTTCTTGCTACTGACCTGTGACAGTTTCAAGGATAAGGAATATCGGGGTTAACCGAAAAGGATTAGCAGAGGAACACGCCATGTAATATGAAAGGTACTCATGTTAACAATTCCCAATGCGGGCTTGGACTTTAAAATTCCCGAGCGTTAGCGTGATGTGTCCATCCGTCTGCTCTGAATTGCCACGCATGGAGGAAGATAAGTTACAGTCAAAGGGCGAGTGATCGTTTGCCTCTGTCATAACAGAAGGATGCGGCTCAGACTTCTGGCAGCAGTCAGCATCGAGACGTGGGACCTAAGGGCTCGGGTGAGGTGTTAGGGTTGAAGTCAATCTGTCATGCCGAGAGGTTCGTTGTGCCTGTAGACCTTCTGGTATCTCAGATACCTGTGTAGGACTCGCTCTGCTGCTGGCGCCAATGACTTGAGGACATTGAGAGGCACCAGACGACGCAAGCATCGTATCACACGAGCAATTTGTCCTATGACTATGCCGGTTCTATGCCCGCGCATCTTTGGTCTGCACAGATCCATTGATTGTCGCTGGATCTAGATTCAAGGCAATGCACAGGATTGTTGCTCCACCATAACTTGTACCTCAAGCACCAACTGACCCTTGTCACGACCTTCATGCATACTCTGAAGTAGATTGTAGCAAACTCATCTGCTTTACTTTAACAAGTGAGCACATGCCCGTTGGCTTTTGATCTTTCGATCTCAAAGGTTGTCCTTACTTTGTTCGTGACCCGACATCACCGTCGCTGGTCACTCACGAGTCGGTGGCGCTCCATACAGGGTCGGATAAATCCATCAGGACCTCCACTCGGTGTGGTGTCTGTTGCAGACAATACAACGAAAGTTAGCCACAACAGCTGGTAGGTACACCTTTCATGAAACAAGACGTGGGCTCATCGTTCAGACTTAGGATTGTCAATAATTCAAACGAGTGCTGAACGAGTTATCTAGGGTTGCAGATCTTAACTGCATAGGCTTCACGTTACACAGGAAACGGCGTGGTCAGTTTGCACAGTTGATGTTACTCCAGAACCTTGCTTAAAACCGTTAACATGCCGTTAACATACTTGTTATTCGCTAATTCGAGACAATGCAACCAAGCCAGCATTTCATTGATTTTTACTTTACCGTTGCGGTGCTACTCGGTTTAGCTCTACCGGCCAGACCTTCTCGGGACGTCTCGTACCTCGTACCTGCGCTGAAATCGAAACCTTTCGGCTTCAGTCAGCTCACGTTGTGACTGCTGTTGGGCCGAATTATTATTTGTCTTTGCCACGGTATCTCGACCGCAAGACCCACGCATTCATTTTCGATGAATAAGGACATGAAGCGTATAAGTATATCTTCCACCTTTAAGATGAGCCATGGACTGGGCTCCTGAAGAGTTCTGCACTTGCTATGACTTGCGAAGTGCAACTAAGCAAGGATTCGAGTCGTCTTACCTCCTGCCATGGAATGGAGATAAAACGAGACGAAAACCACTTTCCCCCTTAACCACTGTCTTTCCCTCTGCAGTCACCTGAAGTGTACTCACATATCAGCCGTTTGTCGGGTTTGCTGTTTCTGCAACATCTGTGCAACGAAGCACAGCAAACGAGTCACCTTTCTTATCGACGCTGCAGTCAACTTCTGAAACAAGTAAACTGTCGATCGGTTTTGCTGCTTCTGCAACACCTGTGCAAATGAAGCAAAGCAACCGAGTCATCATCCTAAGACACCTTTCCTATCGATGTCATCTTCTGAAACAATAAAGCTTCTGGTCAGGTTTGCTGTACCTGCAGCACCTGTGCAACAAATTCGAGCAATCGAGTCGTCATCACCCAATAAGACACCTTTCCTATCGACGTCACCTTCTGAAACATATAAGCTGTTAGTCGGGTTTGCTGCTGGCCTCTCTCTTGTAGTCGCCGGAGTGTTCGACTCTTTATACTCCGGTAGCAGTGTATTTGCGGTGGGGTTTGCCGCCTTACACGCTCAAATGGTTCCGTTTTTCACATACTAGGAACACCTCCTCAGCATGGATTGTCGCTTGTGCCAGTGACCTGCTGCTCCCGTCACTGCACGCCCAGCCCTTATGCCTAGAGCGTAAGCTGACCGAGAATTCCACCCATACCCGGCCGGTGTATGTTCGGTGGGCATGGACCCCCAGAGGACCACCCTCTGCCATGCTGCTCAACTCTGGTAGATAGGTGGGGCAGGCCCTATCACCAGTTCTCCTCAGCTCCTACGCGTCCGGGCAGCGACTGCCGTCCTGCTCCACGCGAGCAGACGGTCCGGTGACGTCCTCCTCCAAGAGACGTCTGTAGGCTGCACGTCCTACCTAGCACTCGCCCTTCTCTCAGGGACGTAGGCAGACGGCACGACCTACTCAATAAACGGAAACCACATTTCTGGCCCAGCACATCACCCGCCAAATAACAGATGCGTTTATCATTCTGTCAAATACTTCCCAACTGGACGGGAGTATCACCAATGTTGACTGGGATTATCTTCACAAATCACAACCCTCAACTGACTGATGAGATGACTGTCTGTTTGAACCGAAGCAAAGGTATATTGCCATCCAATGTTAACCAATAATGACTAATTAATACGAAATTTACCTATCAACTAGGGCAAAGTGTCTAACACAGAGAGAATTACTTCACCCGAATTCGACTTGCCGGAAACCTGCCACATGCTCTGAAATGTTGAAATTCCTGTGTAAGAACTGAATAGATGTAAACGACGTTGTACTCTCACAAATAAATGACATCTCAAACTGTGAAACATTGAACCGATTTTGTTCCACTGAACCTTGTCAACAACTCAGCCATGAAACAACTCCATGAAACAATAATTAAAACCCAAACAACAAGTAAAACCACAAAAGAATAACTAATCATGTCAGCGAGGCATCAATCCACTCAGTCACAATGACACTTCGGACTGTGTCAGGGCCATGTAAGGTTATGTCAACGGACCTCTGAACTCCGGAAACCTTGATCATGGGATACTTCAGCGATCTTGAAAACACTGATCAAATCGCATATCCGGTTTGGCGATCAGATGATCGAACTCGCGATGTTTTATCTGTGGATGGTTATTGCCCCGAATACGCTAGCTGACCACTGTGCTGCCATGCACCTGGTCACTGACGTCCTATGGCAACTACCCCAAAGTTCAATGACACCAAGTCGGTATCATCAGAACGTGTCATGGCAACGAAGTCAGTGTTAGCTCCCTAAAGCCAAGTCAGTAACATCTGAGCATTAAAGGTCAAGACAAATCTCAATAACACCAAGTCGAAGTTATCAGATCAAACCTACGGACCAGCTCAACAACACCAAGTCGGCATTATATGAGCACCTTATACGGGCAACTTCTTAATAAAGTTCAAGAATACCAAGTCCTGTATCATCCAAACATATTTTCAAGTCTAAGGAATCGAATGGATGTAATCAATGGCGCATATTAGGACATTCATTTATACCTCCTATGAAGTTAGGTAGCCATTTGCTGTCATGCCAACGATGCGAACGAATTAATTTGCGAGGCATACGACCGAATAGCGTATACCCAGAAGGCAAAGTAAGTAGACCCACAGAAGCAAGCAAGACTAACCTGAATCAAATGAACTTCAAGAGATGGCGACCTCGACGGTGCGTCCAATGTAGGTTGTCCATGCAGCATGCGGACCAACAATTGGCCTGACGAACCTAGTAGAGTCTGGAACTCGAGCCATTCACCATCAAATAAAGGCAACTGGAAATACACAAATTGTGACCAGTCAATTCACGAACACGGTGAAACGGAAAGTTTACGAACCACGAGCAGCAAGTTACACCAACGACGAATCATTCTGGAACAACAAAGAACCTGAAAACTTTACAAGCAAGAACATGCAATGAATCAGAAGCATATATAATCAGGGTCCTGTTCGAGCAGAACAGAGTTTGAGATCCCGGACGAGCCCCCAATGTAATTTGAAGTTGGTCCCTTTGTATAGCCTACATTGCATCCTGATTATTTATCTGTTGTCTAGGGGATTATATTCTTCAATCTTTTACTCTATATGCTGTCTAGGGGTATTACTGATGAAAACGCGATCGATATATGTGTGTTTCTGGTTCCTTTCCCTCCTTCGTTCCCAACACCATCCACCATACAGACGTGAACATGAGTTAAAAGTAGATATATTGAAATGAGCCAAAAGATGAGGTCGAAACCAAAATGTCAAAAGGAAGCGATCGAGTCATTAAACGAGACAAGGCCGAAAATCAGTCCTGCACGAATAGCCGTTGCATTAGCACAGGCTGATATCGAAGAAGACGGAAGAGTGTCGAAAGAACAGCCTGCTGCCGCCAAGCCGAGCCAATCGGCTCCCTGGTCAGCGTCATGATGGCGGGCAGGCTGAAACACAAACAGCGCAGTGAGACCGGACAACGGCGGTCAACGGTCACCAAAAAAAAGGCCGAAAGAGATAACCGAATGGTTAGCCGAAAGACAAAACAAACAGTTCAACCATATACCGAATAGTTCGGCAAGTTAAACGGACTTCCTAGAAGACGTCACGTCACCTTGTCCCCACAGCACAGCTCCAAGAGAGCTGGCTGGGGCAGACCGTCCGGTCTGAGTCATTCTTACGTAGGTACTTACTTGTGCATGTTGAGTGGAGTGTTGCAGAGTGGGTGTTGTCGAACGTGGTGTGGACTGTGTGAGGAGTGTCTCGCTGCTCCGTCTCGCGCCCGTTTTATTCCTCGCTGGTCACACAAAAACAGGTAAAGCCACTGCAGTCGGTAGTTGCCCTGCAGCGTAGGTGCAGCTCAGCTCTTCTCTGCCGATCTGCAGACAGTCGCTAGCCCGGCCTTGCCGATTCCACTTTTTGTCCGGTGGTACCGGTGCTCGGTCTCCGGCGGCCGTCATCGTATGGTGGCCGGTGGGAGGCGGCGCTGGCCCGCCAACAGAACAACAGTCAGCCGTGGCTGTCCAGCTTCCACTGTTCGGATAGAAGCCACTGGTCGGATAGAAAATACTCACCAAAACTATTTCTCACATGTCTCTAGGTGATCCGATTCAAACACACCCTCACCCACAGTCGTATCGATGTCCCCACCCCACGAGAGCACCAAATCTAGCACAGCATCGTTCCTTGTGGGAGCGTGCACAGATTGAGTAAGTCCGTTGATGTTCAGATTCTCAACGAATTGTACAGCTCGGGCGGATCTCACTCGTATAACAGGATCCTCTCCGGCTGGCCACTGCAGTTCCGGCAGGTTAAAATCGCCACAGACAATGACAGGTCTTGTAGTGGCGCGCAACTTGGCGAGACACTCGAAGATCGCGGTTAAATCGCCGTCCAGGTCGGGAGGCCGATAACAGACTGCCAAATAAGTGGGACGGTTAGTGCCGATCTGTACCACCAGTACTTCTGCGGTGTCAGGCTCCAGGTCGCGTCGCCGGGTCGGGTGCAGCTGGGTTTTGACTGCACAAGCGACGCCTCCGCCGTGTGTAGGGCGGTCCCGTCGTATCCAGGTGTGTTGGTCCCAGCCCAGCTGCAGTTCGGAGTCGGCGACGTCGGCTGATAACCAAGTCTCCGTCATGCAGAACGCGTCCTGGGCGCTCAGATCGGGCGCCATGGCTCGCAGCGTGTGTAGCTTGTTGCGCACACTGCGCACATTCTGACAGCGGACGGTGAGCGCGCGCCGATGCTGCTCGGGCCCAGGGTTCAGCTCGACGTCGCCAGCTAATATCAAGCGGCACGCTTGATATTAGCGACATTTCATCTTTGACCTGACCTGTGACGTCATCGGTGACCCCGAGGTCAACGAAATTTGGTTTCCTTCGACAAATTTGACAGGCCTTTCGAACGCCGTTTGAATTTTGCGGATCCGTCCAGTAGTTTCGGAGATACGAGGGGGGGGGGCAAAAATAGCCCCCCCCCACCAGGTCACGTTATAAACAGACCCCACCAGGGCGCGGGTTAAGGGGGGGGGGGGTGCGTTTTGGACGGTTCTCCCTTATCCAAAGTAAAAACCCGGGCATTTTGCAAAATGCCTATTGCCTATAGGCAGTTCATGCATTTTGCAAACTGCCTCTCCACTCATGTCACTCATGTCACTCCACATTTGATGACATCCTAAGGGGGCCTCGGGACAATTATGGCGTGTGGTGCGCCGTTGGACCCCCCCCCCTTGCCGTTTTGCCCCTGATAGAGCCGGAGCTTGGCGGAAAAAACGGACGTGCTGCCCGTGACGAGAGGAAGACGATGATACCTAATTTGAAGGTCATACGGCATTGGTTGACCTTCCAGGTCAGGTCAATGACATAAAAGTCGGAAAAATCGGGACCTGTTGGAACGTCGTTAAGTGTGGTTGCAATGAGGTTTTTTGGGGGTGATGATCACAAATATCATGTTAGTTTTGATCACAGATGATGGCTTTATGCATTCAGGCCAGGTCGGGTCAGCTCAGGTCAGGTCAACCAGTAGGGGTCCTGCCATAGGTGTCGTAGTAGTAGTAGTAGTTTCATTTTTTATTGTAGTACTTTCATAGTGTTTCCAAATTTTCAGGGTAGGTGTAAATTTGACTGACGCGAGGGTACTGAACGTTTCGCCGCGATCGGCCGCTTTTAAAGGGACTATCCCGCCTTCTAAAATGTTGTTAAAACCAGTTAAATTGTGCCCGACTTTATAGATTGGATGACCAGGAACACAGTTCTGGCATTTATTTTTCATTAAACATCTTAGGCTTCCCATATTCCAAACACAAACTTTCAAATATGTGACGTCACAGCCCAAAATTACCTCCTTCCCCAGGCCACATTACTGTCATAAAGCTGATTCTTTTTACTCTGTAGGCACCACAACAAAGTTCAGACCAAGTTTTAAGCGATTTTTCAACGAACAAACCCATTTAAATCAGAATGACTAAACAAGGTGACGTCACACTAACGGTCGCTCCATGTTGAAGATAGGGCCTTGTACAAGGCCCATTTTCAAATGAAGGGAACGAATTTCTTCAACACCTAGAGGCCGCGGGGTTTGCAACCTAGATAGATAGTGGTTTCTGAACCTCGCCGCAAACTTGGCTATCTCAACTCAAACTCCATGTTAAAGGTGGGATAGTCCCTTTAACGTGAGGTATTCGCGAAAAACAGAGGGGTTCCGTTCGACCCCCTCCCCCCCCCATACGGGCGAGGGCAGTGGCGCGGCCAGGGTGGGGTCAGAGGACAGCTGACCCCCCAAAAAAATCTGTCAGGGGCCCCCTCTGGTCTGAAACCTTCGGTGAAATAGTATAGAGAGTGAGAGAGTGAGAGTGAGAGTGAGAGTGAGAGTGAGAGTGAGAGACCACATTTACCGATTTTAATGATGAACTTTAGTGGTAATTTATTAGTTGACCAATCGTCGTTTTGAACGAAATTTCCTGTCAGACTAGTTCAGGGCACTGTTGTTCACTGTGCCAACATCATTCTGACATATTGCATCGCTTTTCTGCAAGATAAGCTAGCTGTTTGCAAGCAGCTGCAAGACGTAATTTAACCCGCGCGGGGCTGGGGTCTCCAGCCGAACGCGCGGGGCTGGGGGGGGGGGTAAATTTTATCTCCCCTGTTATCTCCCGAACTAATGGTCCGATTTGGAAAATTCAAACGCCAATCGAAAGCTCTCATCACGAACTACTAAAAACATGTACTTAACTTAAAGTTTGAGGTCAAGGTCAAGGTCAGGTCAAGGGTACAAATTGCAAGTTTCTACAGTATCGGCCTTGCACCGTAGTTGCCGAAGAATGGAGTCATGGACTGAGACTGATCGCCCAAAACGTGTTCTTAGGCTACCAAGACAATATTCGTTGCATACAATATCATTCAGAGGTCAAGGTCAAGGTCAGGTCAGGTCAGGTCACCAAAAAAACAAAATATAGAAAAGGGCATGTGCGACACATGTTTAATGGGTCATTTTACTCATAGAATTCAATAGGCACACTCAATAAGTGATATGGACCACCTCTGGATGAATTTCAGGTCGAGGTCAGGTCAAGATCAGGTCAAGTGAGGTCAAATTTTGAAGTTGGTTGTTAAGGCCTAAAAAGGTGTCTATCTGATGCAGTTTTTCACGGCGAATCGAATGGTGATATTTTGGTTTCCGTACGAGGTCTAGAACTTCCAAAAAAGTCATTTTTCAAAAAATTGTGTGTCGTGACGTCATAAAATTTTGAATAACTCCCACATTTTTGAACCGATTCTTCTAAAATTTGGTGTGTAGGTGCACATAGACCACTTCTCTGACATATATTCCGGTTTTTTCGATAGACTCAAAATTTTGGATTTTATAATGATTTTACCAAAAAAGTCATTTAAAAAAAAAAAAATTAGGCCAAAATCCAAAATTTTCAAAAAACCGAGATAGCCATTTGATAGACAAAGTAAAATTACGTATACCCTTTTTTGTTACGTCTTGATTCCTTTAAAAATGAAGATGTTAGCGGCGTTTGAACTTTTGCCGTTTTTGAGGCGAAAATGGCGAACATGACGTCACTAAAACGTCAATTTCTCAAAAATTTTCCGACGGATTTCGCTCAAATTTTCAGGGAACGTGTCAAATTGATGTAAGAAAAGGTACTGAAAGTTTGGCGGCGCTGCGCGCCGCCGTTTTTGAGATATCGCAAAAATTCGCGAGGGGGGGTAAAATTTACCCCCCCCCCCAGCCCCGCGCGGGTTAAAATCATATCCAATTTTTTAATTAGACTTTTATGAAAACGTTATTTCGAGCGGCTAAAAATGAACATTTTATACTAGCCTCTGATTACTCATCTTTTGTTCCATATAGGTGCTTTGCTGCTTTTCCCTGCTACTTTTCGAGGTATGCGCCAGTAAACCACATGATGTAGGGGCAATTGTCACCTCGCCGCTCTACTGAAGGCCCGGCGCTCTTTAAAACGCTGGAAGTTGTGAAAAACAAACGCTTATAATCTAAATAAAATATATGTCCCTGAGCTCCGAATTGATCAACGCACACAATGCTGTCAACATTTCTGGGCCAAACTCAAAAATTCAGTCATTATTAACCCCTAAACACAAGTCAGTGATAATCAACATCAGCTCGCTCTTTAGTCAGACTTTTTGAGAAATGTTATTTCGAGCCGCTAAAAATGGCCATGCCATACAAACCACCAATCATCTTTCTGTCATGCCCTACTCGCAATTTTTGCTAATGCCTGCTACTCTTCGAGGTCACGTGACCTCACCATTAAAAGTGAATGGGGAAATAAGGAAACTGTTGTTTTTGCGCATGAAGTGATTTCAAACTATCTCAAGCACACGGAATCGTGATTTCGTGCACTCCTTGCAAGATCCGATGCTTTACTTTTGCATTGTTGACCTTCCGTGACGTCATTTATGACGTCACACCGGTCATAGGAGTTTCTCGTCAATAACTCACGATCAAATTGAGCCAGCGACTCGGGAAAGCCACCAATGGACTCGGGAAGACCTCCCGAATCGAATGATATGCGATACGACCTCCTTCGATTAAGTTCGTGGCCTGATGGGCTCTGAACTGACCTTGACTCGAGGTCAATACCTTAAGTTGACCTCACCCGAACAAAAAGCATACCATTCGACGCGCCTGAGCCAGGCAAACACGATGGTGCCAAAATCGCTGCTCTGCGGCCATTTTTTTGCGAAATTATTTGCCAAAAACCAAACCCTACCTTGGGCTTTTTGACTTCACCTCAGAGGTTACCGGTTGACCTGGGACCTTAAAATCGGGTATCAATCGTTCCGCCTTGAAACGGCGCACACGCTTGTTTTTTCCGCGAGGCTCTAGCTCCATTAGGGGCGAAACGGCAAAAAGGGGTCGTACGAACCCTCCCCCCTCGGCCGGCCGAGGGGGTGGGGGGTCCGACAATAGGTCCGGCGAGGGTTAAGCAGCCCCACTTCGTTTTTAGCATGTTTGCTTGTCACTGAGATCAACGACTCAATCACAATTAATTTCTAGCACTTTTCCGGACCCCCGGCCCAGTGTGCACCGGCCCGCGGGACAAGGGATACACATACAGAATTATCTATCAGTGAACACTTATTGAGCGGCTATTCACTCAGGAGCGGGATGGGTAGGTACTGAAACGCGCCGATTATAGTCCCAGCCGCCGCCTACAGAAGTACAGAAGTGCGAGAAAAAATCTAGACTGAACAGTCGGCAGAATCAGCAGCTGAACGTCCGTGCCAGCGGATCAGAATGGGGAAGCTGTCGATTTTTTTTATATATATTCAGTCGTGACGTTTGTAACGACCTTCCACAAACTATTCGTGACCTATGTCCGCAAGCATTTAAGAGAGCTGCGGAGCTAAATGCTCAACAGCAGATGGCTGTCGGCAACTCCGGGTCGTGAAGAGCCAATTGTTGTTCAGTGTGGTTGGGCTCGTTCCTGTAGCAGGGTAAGTGTAAATAGATGTTCACGGGTCCTGTTATTTTGTGATTTGTTTCAACTTGACACATTTGCACACGTCACATTGGTACCACAAACTGGTTTGAGAGTCCAGAATATGTTTCGGGACAGTACATCTTGATATACATCAAAACAAACGGAATACACCAACATAATTCATGGGCAATCGCATGCGCCGAGGTACTTTATGGTCACCACAGAAAACCAGCAGCATCGGCTATCCTGCGCGTCACAATCAACATGGTTTGTGAAAGTCTGGCAGTTCGAGAGAGAGAGAGAGAGAGAGAGAGAGAGAGAGAGAGAGAGAGAGAGAGAGAGAGAGAGAGAGGGGGGGGGGATAGGCGAATAGCAAGAATATGATTGATCACTTTCCGAGCGAAGGCCGCGGTCACAAACCACTGACTGAACAGTTTCGGACAAAGTCGCACTGCGGATGTCACTAACTGCAAATCCACCACCACACGCGTTGAGACACCGTACCTTTGTCTAATGTACAAGTCGATATATCAGACCAATGCAAGTCGATAATAATGGCGAAAGAAAAATAGCGCGATACGGCTCTGAAGCGCTTATAAACAAGAACAGATCCATACCGTCCAGTCGTGAGCACTAAGCCACCAGCAGATCAACGGTACTGAGCTGTCAAAAGTGCGCGCGGACTAGAGTGCTGACCATTTTCTGGGATACCGGCATGCTACCACGCCCCAAGCAAAAAAAACCGCCAAATTACCGGCATACTAAAAAATCTGCATTCTTGATTCTGGCTTACCACTACATGAGATGCCACATTTTGGCAATTTCAGTAACCGCCCCACCCAACAGCCACCCATTGTCCAATTATTACAATTCAATAGCCTCTTAGTGTCCAAAGTTTGAATCATATGCTGATAATTTTTTGTGCAAAATCAAAAATACCGGCATGCTACCGGCAAGACATGCCAGATACCACGAAAAAACCTGCGGTAGTGAAAAATTACCGGCATGCCGGTAGTGCGGTAGGGAAATTTTGCAACTCTAGTGTCGAAGTCGAGTAGGAAAATCTGGCAAATTCCCTGCGTGACGTCACGTCGGGGATGACCGACGGCACCTTGCACTGAAAGATGCGGCAGAACGGCTATTTTTGAAAAATGATTAAAAATACTTTTGTGCTGTTATGACGCATAAAACGCTTATCAGCATGTTCCTCATCATGTGATAAAGGCATATCCGTGGTCGAAAATAGCTGAGCCCCTCCCAATTTCCAACCACCGACCTCATAAGCAAAGGATGTAAGCGTAATCCTTAAGGGCGACTTTCCTATACATATCCGTACATATGCGTCCTTATGGAAATCGGTAGTGTGGCGATTGGCGACGCGCGCGACATCTGTGTGGCGACCAAGTGGCGACTGTGGCGACACCTGGTGCCTGCTTTTCTGCTGTATGTAGGCATTGGGGTTTTGCCAGATGTGGTTCCTACTGCTACACCACTATGTTGACCCAATACTAGAAAAGTTATTTTGCTAGTAAAAGGCAAGCAAATTGAAAGTTGATTTATAAAATTGCTTATAAATGATTACGAGATAATGATAAAGAAATTTTGATTGAATTATTATTTAAATAATCAACCGTGAAACTATATTCTGGTAGGTTTAGTAGAAATAAGTCCGTGCAACCTTGTATTTAGGGCCTTGATCATAACTGCATAAGTCAGAAGTCTTGTCATTCATTACTTCCCAAGGAACATACAAGTTGAAGTGTTGAGTAACCTGGCCTCCACCGGACACGATTTGGTAGCCGAGGTCTGTGACGTCAGCCGGGCGTGAAGCTTTACCTCCACCATAGGCTTAACAACTGACCAAAGTTCACGCCAGGATATCTCCCTCTAGAAGTGCAAAAAGTGATTAAATTTTGTTCTCGTTACCTTCAATGTTAAGCCGATTCTCAAGTCGAATGTCGACAATTTCTAGGAAGCCAACGCATAACTCGGGAACCAAGCGCCGCGGAAAAGCGCATTCCATAGCCCTATTAGCGCTCTTTCGGACTCATTCTCTGAGATCTGACCTAGCGTAAACTCTCTTGCCTGTAGGGGGCAAAAACTATAAATGCCAAAATAGCCAACTTTGAAATTTTTTCAACAATGACTTAAATTAAGCCTTGCACAAGCATACTTTTACCGGCCTTGCACAAGCATACTTTTACCGGCATCGTGTTCCTCTCACCAAGACGCATCGAATGAACCATAATTTGACCTTGAAAGACTTTGAAAGGTCAACATGAAGATTTGACCTCAGGTCAAGGTCATGTCCTGACTGGAAAGGGTCATGTTGCATATCAATCGATCGGTATCGTCGAGCTGAAAACATCAGTAAGGCGTTGCCATCGCTCTAGCATGCCTCTATCAAAAGATATTCGCGAAAAACTGTAAGATATCATTCGTGACCTGATATGACCTCAGGGGCATAAATAGGGGTCATGGGTACCATTTTCAAGTTCAGTGTCTCAATGTTATTCGGTGCTTGAGAGTATTTATAATGGCTTTCGTCCAAAAAAGGCGTCTTTCAATTTTCTTCCATGCATTGACTGGGGAGGTCGCAAAATTGAGCTAACCTTAGATCACCGATATCAAAATTCCGAGATATACATTTTGTGCATGCTGTCTCATGAATCACTAGAAGTTTTAAAGCGATCGGTCACTCGGTGTAGCTACAGCAGACATTATAACGTTTTATGAGGTAAGGTCCCTTGAAGTGACCTAGGGACCTGACCTTGAACGATCTTGGTCTGAAATTTTTACAACACATGTAGAATTAATGCATGATAAAGTGTGCCAAAAACGGCGGCGCTCCGCGCTGCCGTTATTGAGATATTCGCGAAAAACCACAGGAGGGGTGTTCCAACAGGTATTAGTAGGCCTGGTGTCACACGAAGATGCCAGATGTCGACGGTTGTGAAATTCCCTAGATATCTAGAGATATTCCTCGGAACACTGTGTACGCTAAAGTTACTGTCCGATTACCAAAGTTAAGGTCTCAAACGAATCCCCGATTCACGGACTACCTTCACTGAGGTTCATGACCTCCAAGGTCATGACCTTCCAGGTCAACATAAAGGTCAAACGACGGAAACCGCACTGCACGCCAAAGTTAGCGACCGATTTCCAAAGTTAAGTCTCAAACGATTCCCCAATTCACGGACTACCTTCACCGAGGTTCACGACCTCCAAGGTCATGACCTAGGTCAACTTCAAGGTCAAATGACAAAAAACGCCCTACACACCAAAGTCACCGACCGATTACCAAAGTTAAGGTCTCAAACGATTCCCCAATTCACGGACTACCTTCACTGAGGTTCATGACCTCCAAGATCATGACCTTCCAGGTCAACATAAAGGTCAAACGACGGAAACCGCTCTGCACGCCAAAGTTAGCGACCGATTTCCAAAGTTAAGGTCTCAAACGATTCCCCAATTCACGGACTACCTTCACTGAGGTTCATGACTTCCAAGGTCATGACCCTCCAGGTCAACATAAAGGTCAACCGACGGAAACCGCTCTGCACGCCAAAGTTAGCAACCGATTTTTAAAGTTAAGGTGTCAAACGATTCCCTAATTTACGGACTACATTCACCGCGCTGCCAATGCCGCCAGTCGATGATAGCGACTCTCGATATTGGCATCACTTGGCGAGAATAGTGGGCCGTTTGGGTGACAGACATGCCGTTCGCCATCGCATACATTATCCACAACACCGCCCGTTCGGACAGTTTTACGTTCGGCCTGCCTGCCGCATCCAAGGAGGCGAACCAAGTGCCATGGTGAGTGGCTGGGTTCACTGCCCTCATGCCGTGCAAATGTAACAGTTGTTTTCGACATTTTACGCACCTGAACTGAGGCTTCGGCCCATTTCGAAAGTGCCGTATCGCGCAAGGCCATCTATAGAAGGTACAGTCACTCCCCCGCCGACCAATCAGAGACAGATCCTGAGTGACGTCACCCCTGATGCTCGCAAGGGGTACTCCATTCCTTTGCAACGTAAAAATGACTAACTTCATTTGAAGATTATTGATGGCACTCTACACATATCGCTCAGCCGTTGATGTCAATGGAAAGCCCAACTAATTTTCCAGCGACAAAAAAAGAGCAGCAATATGCTAAGAAATGGCTGGTTTTGAAGATATAGACGATTTACAAGCCCTCTGCAGCAGCAGGAAAGCAACGAAAAAACGCATCGAGCTTATATTTTTACTATGGATAAATCATTTTTCAGTAAGTTTTTAGATATGGTATAGATTTAAGTTACAACTTTATTACAATATTTTCATTACTTGAAACTTTATTTCAAAATAATATTTTCAAAAATGGCAACTGTTGGCAAGTAGCTTGGGAGCGATTGTGGCGCACCGCGCCATTAATTGTCCTGAGGCCCCCTTATGATGTCATCAAAAGTGGAGTGACATGGGCCTGGTATCGCGGTGGTGACCCTTCCGTCACACTGTGGCAGATTTGGGTTGAAGTTCAGCTCTCCACATATCCCCCAGAAGTCCTGAATGAGCCGCTGCGGTCGGGCCGGATCTCGAGGAACAGGTTGAGGAGCTGGAATGAGTCCTGCCCATCTGCAAAAGTCTATGGCATCATCCTCACTAGAAATATCCCGGATGAACTGGAACAGGTCGGGATCGGCCATACCCGCAGAGGTCAAAAAAACTTCCTACTCGCTTACATTGTAGGCGACAGAAGCTGACAGGCACCAGAGACATTTGGTGACAAAGTCACGAAAATGGTGAACGCACTGCATCGCATTTGTTGACGGCGTTTTCGCACACTGCTAGCGAACAGACTAACCAGCCAATCCGCGGCGAGAATAACCCTGAGCGAACCAATCGGATGCTGGTGACACGAGGGGACAACGCTGAGCTGACGTCCCAGCCGCCAGGGAGCCTTCACTATGGATTTTGTAGGCCCCAGGAGCCAACGCATCAAAGATTTTGAGCGGGCCTTTTCGGCGCACGTCTTATGAGAGGTATACCGTGATCATGAACACGTAGCAAAACAGGAGTGGACTCTCGCGAGTAGCGCTCAGCGTCCAATTTTCAAACAACTTTGAATGCTTTCAAGAAAGGGACTGGCGCCGTGATGAAAGCTGAGCTGTTGTATTGTGGTTATAATTTTTTTTTCTGTTTTAAGCAAGGCAGGACATAACACTGGAAGTAAGGAATCTTGGGTTGTCTAATTTTGCTGGTTTAGGTACTTGTAAGTTGGATATAACAACGCTAGCCCGGTGGGCATCAAAAGCAAGGCTGTGTGGATTTGTTGCCTGATTTTGAAACATTTGCCAAAGTTGTCAATGAATAGATGTTAACTTTGTACTGTTAATATTGACACAACTTTCATTTAGATTTTAATTTGTTATTTTGTTGAGCCCTAGAACAGCAGGAATTTCAATTTTCATTAGCTGGTAAAAGTATACCTACCAGTCCAAGGACTCCGAAAAAATGTTGTAGGTTGGTATGTAGGTTGTAAGCTGGGAGGTTGTAGGCTGGTAGGTTTTCTGTTTTGTGTTGGTATGTTGTAGGTAGGTTGTAGGTTAGTAGTTATGTGAGTTTGGTTCAGGCTTAATTGTTTTTTCTTCATTCCGACTTCTACTCTTTTACTCTTGCGTTAAGTGTTTAAGAAGTCTGAATGAAAGAAAAACATCATTACCTAACCTAATCTTACTTTCTACCCTACCACCTATTACCTACCAGCCTACAGCCTATCTACCTTCTACCTACCTGTATCTACAAGTTACAACTTCCCTACCTTAAACCTGCCAACCGACAAGCTCCGAAGCATACAACCCACCTACCTAGCACCTACACCTATTTTATTTGGACCTATTGTATACTAGTACCAAAAATCTAATGATTAGAATTTTGATTTAACAATATTAGTGGCCTTGATGTGGAAAAGGAACCTTTTGCAACATGTTGCATAGGTAGGTATATTGTAATACATAGGCACCTATTATTTGTTATGTCATAACAGGTGTGAACTCCCACCATATAGAACACAAATCTAAATGTATTATGGAAAAATGTAAAATAGAATGTCAGCAATTCTTAAATGCATCTGCACAAGATTAGTTACACATGCATGCATTCAGTGTCCCAAAGTTGAGTTTTGGCTGAGGTGTCAGAGGGGGATATTATCCACCAAAAAGGGGTAGAGGGTGGAAACTGCTGGTTAGATTAGATACAAAAAGAGTGAGAAAAGATCAATAGTATTTATTTTTATCCATGAGTTTCTATGATCATAAACCAACTCCAAGTATCCACACAACTCAGTCCACCACACCTGTCCACTTGTCCAAGTCCACCACACCTGAACTGCCTTTTGAGGTAACAAGGTGTTCTTGGCTGAGAGTGGTTAATTGCTCTTAGAAATTGGTGGTGAGAGTGGCAAATGAATCTCAGTATTTCCCACCCAAATCAACAAATTTTGGGACACTGTAATAATACATTATCCAGGTTTAGGGCCACACTAACATTGGGGACACTAACATTAACATTGGCCTGATGAATCCTAGAATTTTTCCAATTTTACCACCCTAGTGCAACACTTATCCGGCCTCCGGGGGCAGGGGACACAAAGGGGGTTGAAAAATTTTGTAGGTGACACAAAATAAGTTTTTTTGACCTCTGCATACCCGCTACCCAGCGTGCAACTTGCACGCAACTAAGAAATGAGTCGGAGCGCGCGCCGGCTGGCGCCAAATAAAAGGTGCGCCATAAAACACGTGATTTAACCCTCGCCCTGGCAGGGGGGGTCGATGCGACCCCCCCTAAGGTTTTTCGAAGATAGCGTAAAAACGGCGGCGCCCAGCGCCGCCAAATTTGGCACAGCCTATGGGGCAACCTTATTACATATGACCTGAAAAGTTCAGGTCCCGGTGACCTTGGGTCAGGTCACCAGGTCAGAAAAACCGGTACAAGGTCATGGTCAAATTTCAATTTTCTTTTTGCACCTGTCCAACTCAGTTTTCGACTGATTTCCTTCAAACTTTCAGGATGTGCTAAGTTCACCGAGTTGTATAACATAAAGTCCGGCTTTTTTGAGGTAACTGACCTGAGGTCAGTTAGAGGTCATTACGTCGTAATGTTAAGCCTATGGGAAAATGCAAAATTCGGAAAATGCTGGATATATCCGCTTAAATCCGCGAAAATGCCGGATATATCCGCTACCAAAGCGGATATATCCAGCATTTTCCGAATTTTGCATTTTCCCATAGGCTTAACATTACGACGTAATGACCTCTAACTGACCTCAGGTCAGTTACCTCAAAAAAGCCGGACTTTATGTTATACAACTCGGTGAACTTAGCACATCCTGAAAGTTTGAAGGAAATCAGTCGAAAACTGAGTTGGACAGGTGCAAAAAGAAAATTGAAATTTGACCATGACCTTGTACCGGTTTTTCTGACCTGGTGACCTGACCCAAGGTCACCGGGACCTGAACTTTTCAGGTCATATGTAATAAGGTTGCCCCATAGGCTGTGCCAAATTTGGCGGCGCTGGGCGCCGCCGTTTTTACGCTATCTTCGAAAAACCTTAGGGGGGGTCGCATCGACCCCCCCCTGCCAGGGCGAGGGTTAAATCACGTGTTTTATGGCGCACCTTTTATTTGGCGCCAGCCGGCGCGCGCTCCGACTCATTTCTTAGTTGCGTGCAAGTTGCACGCTGGGTAGCGGGTATGCAGAGGTCAAAAAAACTTATTTTGTGTCACCTACAAAATTTTTCAACCCCCTTTGTGTCCCCTGCCCCCGGAGGCCGGATAAGTGTTGCACTAGGGTGGTAAAATTGGAAAAATTCTAGGATTCATCAGGCCAATGTTAATGTTAGTGTCCCCAATGTTAGTGTGGCCCTAAACCTGGATAATGTATTATTACAGTGTCCCAAAATTTGTTGATTTGGGTGGGAAATACTGAGATTCATTTGCCACTCTCACCACCAATTTCTAAGAGCAATTAACCACTCTCAGCCAAGAACACCTTGTTACCTCAAAAGGCAGTTCAGGTGTGGTGGACTTGGACAAGTGGACAGGTGTGGTGGACTGAGTTGTGTGGATACTTGGAGTTGGTTTATGATCATAGAAACTCATGGATAAAAATAAATACTATTGATCTTTTCTCACTCTTTTTGTATCTAATCTAACCAGCAGTTTCCACCCTCTACCCCTTTTGGTGGATAATATCCCCCTCTGACACCTCAGCCAAAACTCAACTTTGGGACACTGAATGCATGCATGTGTAACTAATCTTGTGCAGATGCATTTAAGAATTGCTGACATTCTATTTTACATTTTTCCATAATACATTTAGATTTGTGTTCTATATGGTGGGAGTTCACACCTGTTATGACATAACAAATAATAGGTGCCTATGTATTACAATATACCTACCTATGCAACATGTTGCAAAAGGTTCCTTTTCCACATCAAGGCCACTAATATTGTTAAATCAAAATTCTAATCATTAGATTTTTGGTACTAGTATACAATAGGTCCAAATAAAATAGGTGTAGGTGCTAGGTAGGTGGGTTGTATGCTTCGGAGCTTGTCGGTTGGCAGGTTTAAGGTAGGGAAGTTGTAACTTGTAGATACAGGTAGGTAGAAGGTAGATAGGCTGTAGGCTGGTAGGTAATAGGTGGTAGGGTAGAAAGTAAGATTAGGTTAGGTAATGATGTTTTTCTTTCATTCAGACTTCTTAAACACTTAACGCAAGAGTAAAAGAGTAGAAGTCGGAATGAAGAAAAAACAATTAAGCCTGAACCAAACTCACATAACTACTAACCTACAACCTACCTACAACATACCAACACAAAACAGAAAACCTACCAGCCTACAACCTCCCAGCTTACAACCTACATACCAACCTACAACATTTTTTCGGAGTCCTTGGACTGGTAGGTATACTTTTACCAGCTAATGAAAATTGAAATTCCTGCTGTTCTAGGGCTCAACAAAATAACAAATTAAAATCTAAATGAAAGTTGTGTCAATATTAACAGTACAAAGTTAACATCTATTCATTGACAACTTTGGCAAATGTTTCAAAATCAGGCAACAAATCCACACAGCCTTGCTTTTGATGCCCACCGGGCTAGCGTTGTTATATCCAACTTACAAGTACCTAAACCAGCAAAATTAGACAACCCAAGATTCCTTACTTCCAGTGTTATGTCCTGCCTTGCTTAAAACAGAAAAAAAAATTATAACCACAATACAACAGCTCAGCTTTCATCACGGCGCCAGTCCCTTTCTTGAAAGCATTCAAAGTTGTTTGAAAATTGGACGCTGAGCGCTACTCGCGAGAGTCCACTCCTGTTTTGCTACGTGTTCATGATCACGGTATACCTCTCATAAGACGTGCGCCGAAAAGGCCCGCTCAAAATCTTTGATGCGTTGGCTCCTGGGGCCTACAAAATCCATAGTGAAGGCTCCCTGGCGGCTGGGACGTCAGCTCAGCGTTGTCCCCTCGTGTCACCAGCATCCGATTGGTTCGCTCAGGGTTATTCTCGCCGCGGATTGGCTGGTTAGTCTGTTCGCTAGCAGTGTGCGAAAACGCCGTCAACAAATGCGATGCAGTGCGTTCACCATTTTCGTGACTTTGTCACCAAATGTCTCTGGTGCCTGTCAGCTTCTGTCGCCTACAATGTAAGCGAGTAGGAAGTTTTTTTGACCTCTGCGGGTATGGCCGATCCCG
Source organism: Amphibalanus amphitrite (assembly GCF_019059575.1). NCBI lineage: Eukaryota > Metazoa > Arthropoda > Thecostraca > Balanomorpha > Balanidae > Amphibalanus > Amphibalanus amphitrite. The sequence continues at coordinate 393,046 of NW_024881732.1, read as the reverse complement.
ACCTGTTCCAGTTCATCCGGGATATTTCTAGTGAGGATGATGCCATAGACTTTTGCAGATGGGCAGGACTCATTCCAGCTCCTCAACCTGTTCCTCGAGATCCGGCCCGACCGCAGCGGCTCATTCAGGACTTCTGGGGGATATGTGGAGAGCTGAACTTCAACCCAAATCTGCCACAGTGTGACGGAAGGGTCACCACCGCGATACCAGGCCCATGTCACTCCACTTTTGATGACATCATAAGGGGGCCTCAGGACAATTAATGGCGCGGTGCGCCACAATCGCTCCCAAGCTACTTGCCAACAGTTGCCATTTTTGAAAATATTATTTTGAAATAAAGTTTCAAGTAATGAAAATATTGTAATAAAGTTGTAACTTAAATCTATACCATATCTAAAAACTTACTGAAAAATGATTTATCCATAGTAAAAATATAAGCTCGATGCGTTTTTTCGTTGCTTTCCTGCTGCTGCAGAGGGCTTGTAAATCGTCTATATCTTCAAAACCAGCCATTTCTTAGCATATTGCTGCTCTTTTTTTGTCGCTGGAAAATTAGTTGGGCTTTCCATTGACATCAACGGCTGAGCGATATGTGTAGAGTGCCATCAATAATCTTCAAATGAAGTTAGTCATTTTTACGTTGCAAAGGAATGGAGTACCCCTTGCGAGCATCAGGGGTGACGTCACTCAGGATCTGTCTCTGATTGGTCGGCGGGGGAGTGACTGTACCTTCTATAGATGGCCTTGCGCGATACGGCACTTTCGAAATGGGCCGAAGCCTCAGTTCAGGTGCGTAAAATGTCGAAAACAACTGTTACATTTGCACGGCATGAGGGCAGTGAACCCAGCCACTCACCATGGCACTTGGTTCGCCTCCTTGGATGCGGCAGGCAGGCCGAACGTAAAACTGTCCGAACGGGCGGTGTTGTGGATAATGTATGCGATGGCGAACGGCATGTCTGTCACCCAAACGGCCCACTATTCTCGCCAAGTGATGCCAATATCGAGAGTCGCTATCATCGACTGGCGGCATTGGCAGCGCGGTGAATGTAGTCCGTAAATTAGGGAATCGTTTGACACCTTAACTTTAAAAATCGGTTGCTAACTTTGGCGTGCAGAGCGGTTTCCGTCGGTTGACCTTTATGTTGACCTGGAGGGTCATGACCTTGGAAGTCATGAACCTCAGTGAAGGTAGTCCGTGAATTGGGGAATCGTTTGAGACCTTAACTTTGGAAATCGGTCGCTAACTTTGGCGTGCAGAGCGGTTTCCGTCGTTTGACCTTTATGTTGACCTGGAAGGTCATGATCTTGGAGGTCATGAACCTCAGTGAAGGTAGTCCGTGAATTGGGGAATCGTTTGAGACCTTAACTTTGGTAATCGGTCGGTGACTTTGGTGTGTAGGGCGTTTTTTGTCATTTGACCTTGAAGTTGACCTAGGTCATGACCTTGGAGGTCGTGAACCTCGGTGAAGGTAGTCCGTGAATTGGGGAATCGTTTGAGACTTAACTTTGGAAATCGGTCGCTAACTTTGGCGTGCAGTGCGGTTTCCGTCGTTTGACCTTTATGTTGACCTGGAAGGTCATGACCTTGGAGGTCATGAACCTCAGTGAAGGTAGTCCGTGAATCGGGGATTCGTTTGAGACCTTAACTTTGGTAATCGGACAGTAACTTTAGCGTACACAGTGTTCCGAGGAATATCTCTAGATATCTAGGGAATTTCACAACCGTCGACATCTGGCATCTTCGTGTGACACCAGGCCTACTAATACCTGTTGGAACACCCCTCCTGTGGTTTTTCGCGAATATCTCAATAACGGCAGCGCGGAGCGCCGCCGTTTTTGGCACACTTTATCATGCATTAATTCTACATGTGTTGTAAAAATTTCAGACCAAGATCGTTCAAGGTCAGGTCCCTAGGTCACTTCAAGGGACCTTACCTCATAAAACGTTATAATGTCTGCTGTAGCTACACCGAGTGACCGATCGCTTTAAAACTTCTAGTGATTCATGAGACAGCATGCACAAAATGTATATCTCGGAATTTTGATATCGGTGATCTAAGGTTAGCTCAATTTTGCGACCTCCCCAGTCAATGCATGGAAGAAAATTGAAAGACGCCTTTTTTGGACGAAAGCCATTATAAATACTCTCAAGCACCGAATAACATTGAGACACTGAACTTGAAAATGGTACCCATGACCCCTATTTATGCCCCTGAGGTCATATCAGGTCACGAATGATATCTTACAGTTTTTCGCGAATATCTTTTGATAGAGGCATGCTAGAGCGATGGCAACGCCTTACTGATGTTTTCAGCTCGACGATACCGATCGATTGATATGCAACATGACCCTTTCCAGTCAGGACATGACCTTGACCTGAGGTCAAATCTTCATGTTGACCTTTCAAAGTCTTTCAAGGTCAAATTATGGTTCATTCGATGCGTCTTGGTGAGAGGAACACGATGCCGGTAAAAGTATGCTTGTGCAAGGCCGGTAAAAGTATGCTTGTGCAAGGCTTAATTTAAGTCATTGTTGAAAAAATTTCAAAGTTGGCTATTTTGGCATTTATAGTTTTTGCCCCCTACAGGCAAGAGAGTTTACGCTAGGTCAGATCTCAGAGAATGAGTCCGAAAGAGCGCTAATAGGGCTATGGAATGCGCTTTTCCGCGGCGCTTGGTTCCCGAGTTATGCGTTGGCTTCCTAGAAATTGTCGACATTCGACTTGAGAATCGGCTTAACATTGAAGCATAGACCTCTGTATTGAAGGTAACGAGAACAAAATTTAATCACTTTTTGCACTTCTAGAGGGAGATATCCTGGCGTGAACTTTGGTCAGTTGTTAAGCCTATGGTGGAGGTAAAGCTTCACGCCCGGCTGACGTCACAGACCTCGGCTACCAAATCGTGTCCGGTGGAGGCCAGGTTACTCAACACTTCAACTTGTATGTTCCTTGGGAAGTAATGAATGACAAGACTTCTGACTTATGCAGTTATGATCAAGGCCCTAAATACAAGGTTGCACGGACTTATTTCTACTAAACCTACCAGAATATAGTTTCACGGTTGATTATTTAAATAATAATTCAATCAAAATTTCTTTATCATTATCTCGTAATCATTTATAAGCAATTTTATAAATCAACTTTCAATTTGCTTGCCTTTTACTAGCAAAATAACTTTTCTAGTATTGGGTCAACATAGTGGTGTAGCAGTAGGAACCACATCTGGCAAAACCCCAATGCCTACATACAGCAGAAAAGCAGGCACCAGGTGTCGCCACAGTCGCCACTTGGTCGCCACACAGATGTCGCGCGCGTCGCCAATCGCCACACTACCGATTTCCATAAGGACGCATATGTACGGATATGTATAGGAAAGTCGCCCTTAAGGATTACGCTTACATCCTTTGCTTATGAGGTCGGTGGTTGGAAATTGGGAGGGGCTCAGCTATTTTCGACCACGGATATGCCTTTATCACATGATGAGGAACATGCTGATAAGCGTTTTATGCGTCATAACAGCACAAAAGTATTTTTAATCATTTTTCAAAAATAGCCGTTCTGCCGCATCTTTCAGTGCAAGGTGCCGTCGGTCATCCCCGACGTGACGTCACGCAGGGAATTTGCCAGATTTTCCTACTCGACTTCGACACTAGAGTTGCAAAATTTCCCTACCGCACTACCGGCATGCCGGTAATTTTTCACTACCGCAGGTTTTTTCGTGGTATCTGGCATGTCTTGCCGGTAGCATGCCGGTATTTTTGATTTTGCACAAAAAATTATCAGCATATGATTCAAACTTTGGACACTAAGAGGCTATTGAATTGTAATAATTGGACAATGGGTGGCTGTTGGGTGGGGCGGTTACTGAAATTGCCAAAATGTGGCATCTCATGTAGTGGTAAGCCAGAATCAAGAATGCAGATTTTTTAGTATGCCGGTAATTTGGCGGTTTTTTTGCTTGGGGCGTGGTAGCATGCCGGTATCCCAGAAAATGTTTGTGGGGCGGGGCGGTGCCGGTAGCAGCCCATTGGGAAAACTTTGCAACTCTATTCGACACCCCCTGGTTATGATGATCGTTGAAATTACGGAACAACTTCTTATCCTGTTTCATTAGTTCTTGAAGGCTGCTTGCTCGGGTTGAAGATAGGGGGGAGTTCTAAAATCTCAGCTGCGTTGCGGCATTTGCGGTGATATGCCGCATTCTCAGTAAACTGTGACCACAAAATCAAGAACGACTAACCCATATTACTAATCCCTCGAAGACAGTTTAAGTCTGACTACCTATTATCAAAACTTATGGTTTGCATGTTAACGATATTCTCTTAATTTCTGTAACTGCTATGTCATGCCATCTCAGTTATCTGACCTGCTTTTGAATGAATAACACTTCATACCGGGGACGGGGGCGGTGCGTCGGCGGGGAAGGGGATGGTGGGCTGGGCGGAGAGGGGGACGGTGCGCCCGGTGTTGTGCCGGATCCACAGCCTCCAGCAGGAGCCGCAGTGAGATAGTGCAGCAAGTCGTCACAGTGGGGCGTCCAGCATAGCTAGCTATCCAAGCGTTGCCCGAAAAGATCCCACAAGACTCTGCCAAGCGTCTCGTGGCGCAATGAGCCGCCTTAGAACGCATGGAAACTGGAGGCTGGCGCTCCCGACGCCGGTGCTGCCACCGTCCACAGAGGACAGGCCGCCCACCGTCAAGATCGACCCCCAGCCGATGTTAAAATCTGCTGTCGCCGACAACCGGCTCCATCTGGGGAAGGGGGGGGGGGGTAAAGGGTTGGTGGCGCGTCGAATCTTGTTGCCAACGACGTTGAGGTGGAAAAACACCCTGGAGTGCACCATGACCGCTGACAATAGCCTGCACACGCAATACGGAGACGTCTACAGCGGGACGTCTCGAGCGCCGTCCGTAGTTTTGCCTGTTCTGGAAGTTTGGTGCTGTTTTTTCGTGCTATTGCTGGGTATAAGCATCCTTGAGGCAAAAAAAAAAAAACATCTTAGGGTCCTATTACAACAGCGGTCCGAATTACAGCTCGCTAGAGCTGTGTGATGAGCTCCTGACCAAAGGATCGACCTACGTCGGTACCATCAATAGCACTCGCAGTCACCTGCCCGAAGAACCCAAGAAGACGGAGGGGCGACAGATGCACGGCACCGACTTCTATTGGTCGGAGAACACCATGCTCGTCATAGGGCCTTGCTTGTCTCGTAAGTACAACAAAAAGAAAAACAAGAACATACTTCTGCTCTCCACCCAGCAGAGGCTCTGGTGGCCACCGACGTGGACAAGAAACCAGAGGTCATGCTTTATTACGAGACGAAGGGAGGAGTGGACACCATCGACCAGATGATCGGAACGTACACCTCCTGGATGGCGACCCATCACCGACCTGTGGCCGTCTTCCTCTTGATGGTGGACGAAGCTGCCCTCAACAGTTGGGTTATCATACCGGCGGCCGGCGTATTTGGCGACACAAAAGGCGGTGCGAGGAAGCTGTTCCTTCGTGAGCTCGGCCTGACTCGCGAAACCCCTGAGCCAGCAGCGACAGTCAGATCACATGACCATGAAGACGAGGGCAGCGGTGGAAACCGTCCTGGGACTTGGGAGTCAGGCCGACGCCCACCGTGCGATCACGACGGGAGCACGACACCGTACGTGTCAGGTGCGCCCTGTGTGTGGGCGGAAAGCAAGGCGTGGGCTACAAGAAGGGTCGCTACACCAACGTGAACAAGGTGGAGCAGCGGTGCGTCAAGTCAATGGCACCCGTCTAGTGTGCCGCAAACAGGCAGGTGGCTGGGGCTGTGCGGGCCGGCCGCCGCCTGCGCGGCGGCCGACCCCAGGGGTCCAGGCAGCCGAGTGAGAGTAGGCTGCGCACTGGCGATGTGGGCCTGAGCACAGCAACAGTGTTATCTTCAGTGTTACTTTATATTATATGCCCTTTGTCTTAGCAGAGTAATTGTGTTCAATGAAGCGTGTGATCCATTTGTTTCCTAGTGGTCGGCTAATGCTGGGGATGTAAAGCATGAGCAGGGAACAAACATTGTCAAAGTGTACGGCGAGTAATCTGTTCGTGTATGATATATACCAATAAATAAACGTCAGTTTCTCTTAACAGAAATTTGCCATTACGATGAGCAGCACAGTTTGGCGATATTCAGCAACCAGAAAGTTCTCCGAATACAAGCAATGGTGACGCCCTTCCGTAAAAACATAAAGGAACCGGAACAAAAAGTAGCGAAAATCCAGCCCAATAACCGGCTCCTAAAAACAGCGACTGATTGGGCACCTTTCCCCGCAACTCGCTGTCCAAACGAAAACATGCTGTAAGTCGTTGCCTGTCGCAACTAAAACTTTCATTAATAATGCTGCCATTTTCCCGAACATCGCGTGTGATTGTATCAACTTGAAACCATTTTATGATCCGGCCCACAGCCGCCGGCTGCTCTGAAATCTGATATCCGGCCCGCACCTATGAGAAAGTTGCCGACCCCTGATTTACGCGATGTCTGTGGACCTTTCCAAAACAGATAACGTGTACATGATGCGCCACTCGATCCCTCTGAACCGCAACACGGTGCTGGACTGGCACAACTAGGCCAACTAGGTGCGTGAACTGTTCCAGGACGCACTGCGGCGCGCTGTTCCCATGAAAGATGAAGTCGAGATCGACGAAAGTCTTCCGTGGTAAGCGCAAATATAATGGGGACCGCACGGGACCGCATGCTACTTGGCGACCAGGCTATGGGAGTTGGGTTGGGGCAGAAGGTGCAAGAGCTACGGTCGGAGGTGGGGAAGCTGGGGTCGGAGATTTGGAAGATACAATCCAAGGCCCTAAATACAAGGTTGCACGGACTAATTTCTACTAAACCTACCAGAATATAGTTTCACGGTTGGATATTTTAATAATGTTCAATCAAAACTTCTTTATTATTTTCTTGCTATCATTAATAAGCAATTTTATAAATTGACTTTCAATTTTACTGGCAAAATAACTTTCTAGTATTGGGTCAACATAGCTGTGTAGCAGTAGGAACCATATCTGGCAAAACCCCTATGCCTACATACAGCAGAAAAGCAGCCACCAGGTGTCGCCACAGTCGCCACACAGATGTCGCGCGCGTCGCCAATCGCCACACTACCGATTTCCATAAGGACGCATATGTACGGATATGTATAGGAAAGTCACCCTTAAGGATTACGCTTACATCCATTGCTTATGAGGTCGATGGTTGGAAATTGGGAGGGGCTCAGCTATTTTCGACCACGGATATGGCTTTATCACATGATGAGGAACATTCTGATAAGCGTTTTATGTGTCATAACAGCACAAAAGTATTTTTAATCATTTTTCAAAAATAGCCGTTCTGCCGTATCTTTCAATGCAAGGTGCCATCGGTCATCCCCGACGTGACGTCACGCCGGGGATTGCCAGATTTTCCTACTAGACTTCGACGCCCCCTGATACAATCGGTGGGGGCCTGGGGGGGCTCCTGGAGGTGGACGCCGAAACGACGGGCGCAGAATGTAGGGCCCGTGGGTGTTCGGAATGCTCCTGCGAAGCACCGCCCAACTCCTGCTGATTCGAGTCGAGAGGCATGACGCGGCGACACTTCTCCATCTGATCAGGCGCTACGTAGCGGCTGGAACGACCATCTACTCGGATGAGTGGGCCGCGTACCACAACTTCGATGTCCTCCCTGGGATGAACTACATCCAGCGGACATGAACTACATCCGCCGGAGAGTCTACTATCAGATAGCTATCCAAATCCAGATATCGTTCGATTGCTTCCCGACCTTTTCGTAGGTGGTGCATCCCCGTCACCGCGCCGAATGTAGCCGTAGACGGTTCGTACGGAGTGTTCTCAGTGCGTCTCAGTGCGTACTGCGCGTCAGGTTTCTGAGACCTGCATAGAAGCATGGAAGGACATATTAGGCGTGCGTTCGGAGAGCAATGAATATTCTTCGTTCCCCGTGAAATAATCCGTGCCACCTTCGGAGTGGAACCGTTCCTCACCCCGGCCCAGCCCCCACCGCCATGATCGTCGTAACTGTATCAAGTAAGCTTTCACTGAATTAATTTCGTCTCTGTGAAAATCCATGCCATCATCGTGTGCGATGTGTGTTTAAAAATGTATAATTTATGAACATTGAACAACATTTGAAATATTTTCAGCATATCCATTTTAAACTCGCAACAATTTCTGTGGCCACCGTCATCTTGCCAGAAACGACGCGGTGCATGGTTTTCAGCTTCACGTTCCCCGGGTCACAGTGCCCCGGGTATTCCAGGGCCCAATCTCACCAAGTGCGGTAAACTTAATTTTGTGGTATTTTTTGTAGTTACGTAGTGGGTTAGTTTGGTACTTTACCACAAATTGAGTTAACTGCACTTGGTGAAATTGGGCCTCGGTGAATGTCCACGGGAATGGCTTTTCGAACCATTTTTGCCATTTTCTCTGTGAACTCAAACCATCTGACTGTGTCCAATACAAGGCCCTAAATACAAGGTTGCACGACTAATTTCTACTAAACCTACCATGTTAAAGTTTCACGGTTGAATGTTAAAATAATTATTCATTCAAAACTTCTTTATTATTATCTTGTTACCATTTATAAGCAATTTTATAACTTAACTTTCAATTTGCTGGCAAAACAACTTTCTAGTATTTGATCAACATAGTGGTGTAGCAGTAGGAACCATATCTGGCAAAACCCCAATACCTACATACAGCAGAAAAGCAGCCACGGTACAATATACAGCAAATAATCGGCATCACTGTAGCCATAAAATTCGCAGCTAAGCGGTAACAGAAAGTAATGCATATTAAAAGAGATTTTTGAAATGCGACGCCAATGAAGCTGGCTGGAAGACATTTTGTGCAAAGGGGACAGCAAAAGAGTCTGACCAGGGCGAAAATCAATGCATGTAAACTGAGTGCCCTCCCTAGGCGCCATATAAACACTCGCCTGCTTTTGGCGTAGTTGTGAAAGACCACTTTCTTCACTCTGACGACCAGCGCGACGGGACACCCCGTGTCACGGCCTGAGCCAGGCTGAGCTCTCTCCAGACTTGAGTTTTTGTCTTCCATAATGTTGACACTGGACGCGCCGCTGAGCAATAAACAAGTTAACAAACAAAAACAAGTTATAAACTCGCGGGTCACGGCCGTGACTGATCCTTCATGATGTCATCGGCACTCATACAAGCTCTCCTCTCGGATGCTGACTAGCACCTTCCGGATGGTATCGGCCAGCTCCAGCCAGGCGATTAGATCCCCTTCCCTGGTGGTCCACACGGCAGTCCCATCACCGGGTAACGGCGAGGGAACACGAGGCGTCACCGGAAGCTAGTCGTGATCCCGGCTGAACCCGGCTTGTTTGTAAGGGCTGTGGCCCGAGCTGACCCGTCAACGCCCCATTTGACATCGATGGTCAGTTCAAGGCCATCTATAGAAGGTACAGTCACTCTCCCGCCGACCAATCAGAGACAGATCCTGAGTGACGTCACCCCTGATGCTCGCAAGGGGTACTCCATTCATTTCAACGTAAAAATGACTAATTTCATTTGAAGATTATTGATGGCACTCTGCACATACCGCTCAGCCGTTGATGTCAATGGAAAGCCCAACTAATTTTCCAGCGACAAAAATGAGCAGCAATATGCTAAGAAATGGCCGGTTTTGAAGATATAGACGATTTAAAAACCCTCTGCAGCAGCAGGAAAGCAACGTAAAAACGCACCGAGCTTATATTTTTACTTTGGATAATTCATTTTTCAGTAAGTTTTTAGATATGGTATAGATTTGAGTTGCAACTTTATTACAATATTTTCATTACTTGAAACTTTATTTCAAAATAATATTTTCAAAAATGGCAGCTGTTGGCCAGTAGCTTGGGAGCGATTGTGGCGCACCGCGCCATTAATTGTCCTGAGGCCCCCTTATGATGTCATCAAAAGTGGAGTGACATGGGCCTGGGTCAGTTGAGAAGCAGTCCACATTTTGGCAGCCTGCAGCTGCAGTCTTGGCGGTGTGGTGCAGCGGTCCCTGCAGCGATGCTCCGCACGCTCCTGTGTCACCCAGACTCCTGATCTGTCTGCGCCCTCCACACATCGGCGCCCTCCTGACCTGTCAGCACCCTCCTTATCGTATTATAGCGCCCTTCTCACCGTACAGCGCCCTCCTGACCTGTCGCCGGCCTTCTCACTGTACAGGGTGATCCAAAAAATTTGGAACCCCTAACTTAAAATGTAGGTAAGTCCAAAAGTATTCACTTTATTGACAAATTGCAAACACCATTAGAAAGAGCATTAAATCCTCTATAAAATCACGTCAAATTAGGGTATGTATGTTGTAAAGCATTGACACACTATTAGCTTTTGGAATGAGCGTCAGAAAACTGAGTGAAACGAAATCACCAATTGTTAACAATGCACTGAAGTCCGTTAGCACTCCTGTTGTTTTTTTGCGAATAACACCACATCCAATTTCAATTTTATTACATAAAAGTTTACACAGAAGCACACAAAAGAACAGATACACGCGTCCTAGCTTCCGCTGTTCATCACAGCATGTGCTCAAACCGAGCTCCGTTGGCCGTCACGCAGGCCTGCAGTCGCTTCGGGACGGCTCCGACGGCGCAGGCCAGCAGTCTCTGGGACAACTGATCCCAGCAGGCCGTCAGCCTTTCCTTCAGCTCCTCTATGGTGCTGATCATCTGACCTCTATACATAATTCGCTCCAGTTCGCTCCACACGAAGGAGTCCAAAGGGTTGAGGTCAGGACTCTTCGGTGGCCAGGCATCTGGCTCGATGAAGGCCGGGCAGGCCTGTTCCAGAAACTGGGTGGGGCGTGTGGCACGGAGCACCGAATGACTATTTTTGTTTGCTCCTGTTGAAATTTAAATTCCTTACAATAGCACGTGAATGAGCTATTTTTATTCATGAACCTCCAACATGCGACATGGTCAGAACAGCAAACCGCAAATCACTGATTTGCGCATAATGTTCAAAACCGTTTCAGTGAGTTTCGTGACACAAATTTTATAGGCATAAAACTAGCGCAATATTTATTGTAATAATTAAGTTCAATCAACTTGGTTTTATAGATAATTGAACGCTCTTTCTAATGGTGTTTGCAATTTGTCAATAATCTGAAAACTTTCGGACTTACGGACATTTTAAGTTAGGGGTTCCAATTTTTTTGGATCACCCGGCCTCCTAAGCATACAACGCCCTCCAGGCCGGCGCCCTCTGCGTTTAGCGCCCTCCTGACAAGTCGGTGCCCTTTTCACCGTAGAGGACCCTCCTGAGCTATAGGCGGCCTCCTGACCGTACATCGCCTTCCTCACCTGTCCGCGCCCTCTTCTTTAACCCGGCAGTTGCTGGGGTATTTCGCCACCCACCGTTTGCTGGGGGGGGGGGGCGTTAAACGCCCCCAGCCGATAACTCGAGAACCAATAGGCGCAGCGAAACGCACGAGGCGGCAAACGAAAGAACGCGACGAGACGCTTCAGATGAGTACTTTAAAGTTGAATTTTGAGGTCACAGGTCAGGTCAAGGTCAGGTCAAACACCTGAAATCGGGCTTTCAGTAGCATGGACTTCAGGACTTCGCAATGGGCGCCTCTCGTCATAAACTCTGTCAAAACGGTGCACAATCCATCATATAAGGCCTACAAGAGTGTCAGCTCCATGCAGGGGTCAGTCAAGCATAGGTCAGGGTCAAGGTCAGGTCAACCGGGCAGGCACATATCCCCGAAAATAAAAACTGATATTCGCAGCCTGTGACACATGTTTTATGGGTAATTTGGGGCGTAGAACACGATGGTGACATTCATTTTATCATATGTGTACGTGTTTGGCTAAAAAAGTTCAATTTAAGAAATTCATGTATCATGGTCGTGAAGTAGTCACGAGAAATTGCCAAGATTCAGTTCAAGATTTTGGAAAATGCGGAACGATAATCAATAATCGAAGATAGCCATTTGATTTTCCATGGTATTGGCAGTCTAATGGCGTTTACGGCATGTCTATATGTCTATTCTGTGATTTTATATGATTTTTTGAACATATGCCGTTTTTGGTCGAAAACTCAGAAATCATGACGTCACTAAAACCTCGATATCTCAAAAATTTTCCGACCGATTTTTTTGAAACTTTGTCACAATAAACTTCAATCAATTCCCTACAGGTACCCAAAATTTGGCGCGCCGTTTTTATGCTATGGCCCGGCGAAAAAAGTGGGGGCGTTTAACGCCCCCCCCCCCCAGCAACTCGCGGGTTAAGCAGTGCCCTCCTGACTCTTCAGCGCCCTCTTCACTCGTATAGTGCCCCCATCGTATAACATCATCCTCACCACTGTATCCTCACCATACGGCGCCCTCCTGACCTGCCGGCGCTCTCTCTACCATACAGCGCCCTGATGACTTGTCGGCGCCCTCCTCCCGTAGCGCCTTCCAGATTTGTCGCAGCCCTAGTCATCACCGTGCAGTGCCCTCCTCACCTGTCGGCGCCCTCCTCGCCTGTCGGCGACATCTTCGCGACCAGTCAGCGCCTTCCGCAATGTATAGCGCCCTCATCTCCATACAGCGCCCTTCTGACCTGCCGGCGCTCTTCTCACTATACAATACATCGTCCTCCTGACCTGTCAGCGCCCTTTTCACCGTAAAGCGCCATCCTGACCGGCGCCCTCCTGCTATTACGAGTAGGGGAGAGTGGGGCAAAGCGGCCACCCGGGGCAAAGCGGCCACCCATCGTTTTAGCCCTTCATAGCTGGCGTCAGTTCCAATTTATGGTTTCCAATTATACTTCTCTTCACGGTCGTTCGACTGAGCCAGACCGGGGTTTCAGGCCCATCACCATTGTTCTGTGAAACACGGAAAAGCATTTCTTGCCAGGTTACCAACTATGTTGACAATTTTTAAATGTTATGTTATTCCATAACCGTTTGGAATTTTTATAAGCGTTCTTGTCCATGCATTGCATGGTTATCGTACATGTATTCTACCAATTTTAATGTTTTTTACCCCACTAATAGCTAAACTGGAATATTTTTGTCTCGGACGGTATGCGCGGGGCAAAGTGGCCGGGGCAAAGTGGCCACCCCCCCAATTGGCCATAAGTTGCTTCCATCTGGATAAAAAACATTATTTATATTCAAATGTGTCGTCATGCATTCATCTTGGCCACTTTTCAGTTGCATGAGTTACCAAATAATGCAATTAAATGTTTTTTTTTTTTTCATAAAAATCCTTTCTTTGTTTACCTACAGATGGAAGATGATAAAGTAAACATCCATCCTCGCTTAACCTTGTCATCATCAAATACCCTAGTCGTACACGAGGCAACTATTTTGTTTCTCATATCGGGACTTGAGAAGACGCCGGTGGCCGCTTTGCCCCAGGGTATGGGGCAAAGTGGCCAATATGCGTAGGTTTAAAGTTTTGTCAATATCGTTCATATGTGAACGCCTTTGGAAATAAAACGCAGTTGAAATAAAAGGCAACTTAATAGGGATCACATTGGTATAGAAAGAATCTTTCCAAGTTTAAAAATGAAGCGTTGGCATCGTGCGAAGCGTTAGGGTGGCCGCTTTGCCCCACTCTCCCCTACAGTGTCCTACTCACCAATTATCGTTCTTCTCACCATACAATCCGGACCTGTGAGCGCCCTCTTCACGTTACTTATGTTGTTTACTGAATGCTGACCGTGGTAAGTTCTGATAATTGTGTGATGCGTTTAGTTGTATATTATGGTTTTCCATGATCCGTCAGGAGCAGCTCCCAGACAAGGAGAAGCCAGCGTGTGACTACTGGGCGGAGGTGAAGAAGCTGAAGGATGGCAGTGGCGAGGCGGCGTTCCTAAAGGTAGCCCAGCTGATGCAGGGTCTCCTGTCCCTGCCACACTCCAGCGCGGCCGCGGAGAGTTTTCTCCAGCCTGAACCTGATCAAGACGCAGCAGCGGAACCGCTTCCAGTGGGAACAGTGTCTTCCCTGATCCTCACAAAGCAACAAGTTGCGCTCTCCTGCCACGAGTGGACGCCCACAGCTTCCATGAAGTCAAAGATGATTCGCCAGTAACAAGACTCACTCCAGGTTAATTCCAGCCGTTAGGTACTTAGTTTCCTACATGAATAGCCTATAACTATTTTCCATTGGATTTGCTTGTAATTGACCACAAACCGGCCTAAATGATATCTGCCCTGTTTCACGTCAATTCGTTTATTATGAAAATTCACCATCAGAAATTGACCTTGAAAATTCGATGTATTTATAGTTTTAAATCACGTCTCCTAAATTAGATGCTGCAGCTCGAACCTAACCGGACCTGACCTGTGTTACAGCGCGCGTGGACCGACAACAGCAGAGGACTATACCTACTACCGAGGAATCAGTTAGAAATCGGGGTGCCGCTTTGCCTGTTCTTCGATGCGGCTGCTCATCCTGTCCTGATGCCTGTCCATCCTGCTCTTCGATAAGGTTAGCGAGCAGCGCTGATGAAAATAAAAATCACTGAGCAGTGGCGGATCTAGTATTTCGGTGAGGGGAGACATGTGTGAGAGCATCAGAACTAGGATCCTGGGTGCAATCGCCAGTCTCAACGGTACACTAGAGTGCCCCCCCCCTCTCGAAGGTAGGATTTCCATTTTCTACTATAAGGACAATTTTATGCTTTTAGAAAGGCGCCTTTCTGCCTTTAAGGTGCCTTAAGGGGAGACGGGACGAATTGCTGGGTCAAATGAGTCATAAATTACTTGCTGGCATGTAAGTACATACCGAAATTATGGCTATTTTTCGTCTCGTCTCGTCTTTGTGGTAGTCGGCCTGCCGCCAGGGGCGATTTCGGCCGTGTCGTATTTCGGGGGTTGGGCTTCCTAGGAGGCAGGCCTCCTGCGGTACTGATGGCGCTCCTGCGGTCTGAGTCGCGGTACTGATGGCGCCATCTGGCGTGTCTTTGGCGTGACGGTACCACGCTTGGTGTGGAGAGCGCAGAGGTCGGTGTCCTCGGAGAGGTCGGCCAGATAGGTCTCGCTGGCCTTCTGTAAAGCCGCAACGGCATCGCTCCGGATGTGCAGATTATTCTGGGAGTCCTTTCAGCTGTGGTCTCTGAAAGGACTCTGGATTTGTTTTTCATCTTTTTTTTTTCTTTTATTATTATATATTTTTTTTATCTTTTTTTATTTTATTATTATTATTATTGCTTTTTTGTGGGCTTTATTATTATATTTTTTTGTGGGTTTTTTTTTTTTTTTGGTGCCTCTTTTGCCTCTTTTGATATCTTCGACACATATTTTCACACACAATAAACAGTCACACAAACAAGGAACATTCAGAGATTTGACACTTCAGGGATTTTTTTTTTGCTTTTTTGTGGGCTTTATTATTATTTTTTTTTTGTGGGCTTTTTTTTTTGTTGCCTCTTTTGCCTCTTTTGATATCTTCGACACATATTTTCACACACAATAAACAGTCACACAAACAAGGAACATTCAGAGATTTGACACTTCAGTGATAATACTGAAGTTTTTTTTCCCTTTATTTATATATATTTTTTTCTTTTTTTTTGATATTATAATTTTTTTCCTTTATTTTTTATTATTTTTTTTTATCATCATTTTTTTTTTTTTAATTTGAATTATCATCATTTTTTAATACTTTTTTTTTTGTCCCCTTTGTTGATGCGTGGGGGGGGGGGCGGCCCGGGAAGCGAGCGGCACGTCTCGAAGTTGGAGGTTGCGCCGCCCCCGTCCCCAGGCCAGCCCGTGCTCCTCCTTTGTTGATGCGTGGGGGGGGGGCAGCCCGGGAGGCGAGCGGCAGATCTCGAGGTTGGAGACGGTGCCGCCCCCGCCCCCCAGGCCGCCCCGTGGTTCCTTCTTTATGCGTTTCTGCCGGCCCGGGAGGCGAGCAGCAGGTCTCGAAGTTGGAGACGATGCCGCTCCCGCCCCCCAGGCCGGCCCGCGGCTTCTCTTCTGTTGATAAGTGGGGAGGGGGGGCGGGGGCGGCCCGGGAGGCGAGCGGCAGGTCTCGAAGTTGGAGTTGGCGCCACTTCCGCCCCCCGGTCGACCCGCCCCCCCTTTTGTGCTTTTCTGCCGGCCCGGGAGGCGAGCGGCAGGTCTCGAGGTTGGAGACGGTGCCGCCCCCGCCCCCCGGCCGGCCCGTGGCTCCTTTTTTGCTGATGCGTGGTGGGAGGGGGGGGGGGGCGGCCCGGGAGCGAGCGGCAGGTCTCGAAGTTGGAGTTTGTGCCACCCCCGCCCCCAGGCCGACCCGCCCCCCTTTGTGCTTTTCTGCCGGCCCGGGAGGCGAGCAGCAGGTCTCGAAGTTGGAGACGATGCCGCTCCCGCCCCCCAGGCCGGCCCGCGGCTCCTCTTGTTGATGCGTGGTGGGGGGGGGGGGGCGGCCCGGGAGGCGAGCGGCAGGTCTCGAAGGTGGAGTTGGCGCCGCTCCCGCCCCCAGGCCGACCCGCCCCCCCCCCTCCGTGCTTTTCTGCCGGCCCGGGAGGCGAGCAGCAGGTCTCGAAGTTGGAGACGATGCCGCCCCCGCCCCCCAGGCCGGCCCGCAGCTCCTCTTTTGTTGATGCGTGGTGGGGGGGGGGGGGGGGGGCGGCCCGGGAGGCGAGCGGCAGTCTCGAAGATGGAGTTGGTGCCACTTCTGCCCCCAGGCCGACCCGTCCCCCTGTGCTTTTCTGCCGGCCCGGGAGGCGAGCAGCAGGTCTCGAGGTTGGAGACGATGCCGCCCCCGCCCCCCAGGCCGGTCCGCGGCTCCTCTTTGTTGATGAGTGGTGGCAGGGGGGGGGGGCGGCCCCGGAGGCGAGCGGAGGTCTCGAAGTTGGAGTTGGTGTCACCTCCGCCCCCAGGCCGACCCGCCCCCCCCCCCCCCCCCTATGGTTTTCTGACGGCCCGGGAGGCGAGCGGCAGGTCTCCAGGTGATGGTGCCGCCCCCGCCCCCCGGCCGGCCCGTGGCTCCTCTTTTGTTGAGGCGTTTCTGCCGGCCCGGGAGGCGGACGGCAGGTCTCGAAGTTGAAGTTGGTGCTGCCACCGCCCCCCAGGCCGGCTCGGTCGCTGCTTGCTGCTGCTGTTGCTTGTTTGTGCTGCTCTTTTTTCCTCTCTCTCTCTCTTTCTCTTTTATTATTATTATTTTTTTTTATTTTTCTCATTTTTATTATTTATTTTTTATTTTTTCCCATTCTTTTTTTTTTCTTTTTTTTCTTTTTTTTTATCTTTTTTTTATTTTTTTTTGTAATGTTTTTTTTTTTTTTAGAGAGAGAGAGAGCACAAACGTACATGTTATACACAGGCATGCATACAGGTACAAAACAAACAGTTCGTCTTTCTTTCTTTTCTCTTTTTTTTTCTCTCTTTTTTCCTCTCTTTTTTCTCTCTTTTTTTTCCTCTCTTTTCCTTTTCTTTTCTTTCTTTTTTTCCCCCTCTTTCTTTTCTCTTTTTTTTCCTCTTTTTTTCTCTCCTCTTTTGTTCAGCTTTTTTTTTAACTGTTTTCCTTGTCTCCTCTACGTCATAGAGGAGAGGTGTTAAATTCTCATTCACAAATGTGCACATCGCTGAAAATGTGCACCGGTGAATGGGAATTTTAATATCATACCTTACCTCACTTGGAGGTAAGGTCGAGTAATTAAAGTGATCATAAGTCTCTAAAGATGCCTGAATCAAAAATAAATTTAAGGAGGAGCTTTGTGATGTCTGGATTTTGGTCGTTTAGAAGGGTTGTGATATTGAAGGATAGGTTGTTTCGGAAACAATAGTTTTGCAGCTCTTGTCGCTGTTGGTTGTAGTTTTGGCATTCGATTAATATATGTTTAACCGTGATTAGCGAGTTACAGGTTGAGCAGTTTGGGGGATCTGATTTAAGAAGGAGGTAGGAATGAGTGAGATATGAATGTCCTAGGCGGAGGCGGGCTAAACACATTTCCTGTAATTTTGAATTCTGATTTTTTGTTTTTACTGCTATTTCTGGTTGAATTTTTCTCAGGAAACACTTGGACTTATCCCATTCTAATTGACATTTTATGTTTAGTTTATTTTTGAGAAGGGAAAGGAAGTCTTGAGATGAGTAGGGGATTTTGCCAATATTGGTTTGATTTAAGGCATCTTTAGCGAGTTCGTCAGCCTTCTCATTTAGATGAATGCCGGTGTGGGAGGGGATCCATACTAATTTTGGGGGGCATACGATTTGGCTTTGTAATTTGATAATTTCTTTGATAAGGGGATGACTGTTTAAATGTTTTTCGTGAATAGAAGTAATAGCCGAAAGGGAGTCTGACAGAATCATAGATTTAGAGATGTTTTTTAGCTTTATTTGGGCATAGGCCGCCAGGATGGCGTACAGTTCTGCGGAGAAAATGGACGCCCATCCTGGCAGCCTTGTTTTGAGAATCGTGGTTTGCTCCTGTTTAAACCGACTCACCACCGCTGCCGCTGTTTTGTTTTCCTGTGCGTTCTTTGATCCGTCAGTATAGAAGAAAGTATATTCTAGATGTTCGGAGATAATTTGGTGGTGAAGTGCCTGAATTTCGATGTTGGTGTACATATGTTTTGGTTGGTCGATGAGAAGGATAACTTGCGGACTTTTGGAGGCCCACCACGCCACCGGTGTGTTCGTGTGTGGTGGTGAGTGTAGTGTTATGTTGACTGTGTCTGTTAGTGTAGTGATTCTGCTGCCGTATGATGTTTTCTGATGTATGTTGTTTGTGTATCTACGGTGTGATCTGTATTTTATATATGGGATGCAGGGGTGATTATTTGTTTTTTGAATTTTGTGGAAGTATCTGAGTAGTGATTCGGTACGTCTATCGGTGAGAGTTGAAATGTTGTTGTAAATATGGAGGGCTTGAGTTGGGGTGGTTCGATAGGCGGATGTAATAATTCGTAGGCATGTGTTTTGGATAACGTCTAATTTCTGCAAGTGTGTTTTAGCTATATTTTCAAATATGATAGATGCGTACTCGAGGATCGGTCTAATGATGGATTTATAAATGTTAAGTAAGGTTTTCCGGTCGCCGCCAAAATCTGTACCAGAGAGTGCTTTGAGAATATTGATCCGTTTTCTTGCTCTAGTTGAAATTTGTTCAATGTGTAATCTGAAAGTGAGTCCTCGATCTAATATGATTCCTAAAAATTTTGCGTCGTTTCGAATTTCGATATTGCTATTGTCAATTTGGAGGGGCAATGGATTAATTGGTTTTCTGCTGCCAAATATTACGCATTGAGTTTTTTCGGATGATATATGGAGATTGAGAGGTCGGAGGTTGTTCTGTACAGTTTTTAGGGCACGTTCTAGGTTACTAAGTGCTGTGTTGGAACTTTTATGTGAGGACCAGATAGCTATGTCGTCGGCGTATATTGCAATTTTGGATGGGGCAGGAACGGATTTGACAGTAATGTTTAAGGCCAGGATAAAGAGGATAGGGCTGAGAACGGAGCCTTGCATGAGTCCGGAAGTTGGAGTTTTGGGATCGGATATATGGTTGAGGAATTTAACTTGGAAGGATCTCTTTGTTAGGTATGTATTAAGATAATGGAGAAGGTGTCCGTTGATTTTGTTTTTAAGGTAGTCAAGGAGAGGCTGGATATTAAGGGTATCATAGGCATTTTTTAGGTCAAGAAAGAGTGCTGCTGTATATTGTTTGGAGTGGAAGGCATTTCTGATATCGGCTGTTATTTTGACTAAATTATCGAAAGTTGATCTGCCGGGTAGAAAACCACACTGATTTGGGGATATGAGGTTTTGTTTTTCAATAATATAGAGGAGTCTGTTTTTAATAATCCGTTCAAAAATTTTGTGAATGGTGTTTGTGAGGGAGATAGGTCGGTAGCTACTTAGTTTGGTGGGGTCCTTGTTTGGTTTGTTTATAGGAATGATATGGGCGTGGAACCAGTTTTCAGGATAGGAGTGCGAGGAAAAGGCGTAGTTTAATGAGTAGAGGAGAGCTAATTTAGCGGTTTGTCCCAGGTTCTTAAATAGGTGATAGTGAATTTGATCTGGGCCAGGACATGAGTTTCCGGTTCTGTTGATGGCGTTATCTAATTCGTATACAGTAAATGGGAGGTTATAAACTTCGGTGGTGGTTTCTTCTGGGATAATTAAGGGTAATGGAGGGGGGATGCTCGAGGATATTGATCTATAAAAATTTGAAAATTGTTCTGAAATTTCTTGTGGGTTTGTAAATGTGTTGTTATTATGGATAATGTATGTCGCTTTTTGTGTTGAGGTTTTCAGTCCTTTAAATGCTTTAAGTATGCCCCAAATTTTAGAGAGAGGAGTGAATCTGTTAAAGGAGTTTGCGAGCTCTTCGAAAGATGTTCTTTTGGCTTGTTTGATTACTTTTCTACATCTTGCTTTTGCTTTTTTGTAATTAATAAAATCTTCTTCAGAGCGAGATTTTTCATATCTGTGTCTAGCCGTGTTCCTGAACGTTATAGCTCGTTGGCAATCGTAGTTCCACCATGGTACAGATTTTGGTTTGGCATTGTTGTTTGGTTTTGTTTGTGGTATGTGTAGTTTTGCTGTTTCTGTAATACTTTCAATGAATTGTTCGGGTGTGGGTTGTCTTTCAATCACGTTTTCTAGGGTGTTTGTAAAGGAATACCAGTCTGCTTTTTTAAGGTTAAATCGTGTGTAAGAACGGTGTTGTGTGGTAGTGTGTCCTAGTGTGATATGGATTGGTAAGTGGTCGCTGAAGTAAGGGTCTGGTGAAGTTTCCCATGTTGTTGAAAGTGCGAGTGTTGATGAGGTGGCTGTGATATCTGGTGTGGTGTCAGAGTGTGTTGTGGTTCTTGCAGGGAGTGTAGGGGAGCCGTCATTGTTGATGACTAGCTGAAGGTTATCTACGAGTTCTAACAGAATTTTGCCTTTGGAGTCCGGAAGTCTTCTACTTCTATCCCATAGTGGGTGGTGGGCGTTAAAGTCTCCACATAAAATAAAAGGGGATGTCAGAGAGGTTACTAGGGTTTCTAAGTCTTGGATAAATTCTGAAAAATTAATGTCCGGCGGGGCGTAAGTGTTTATAACGGTTAGAAAATTTTGATTGGTGCTGATTTCGAATGCTTGGATGTCAAAAGTTGTAGTGATTTGGATTTCTCGGAAGGCTATATTACTTTTAATGTATGTGCATACACCTCCTCTTCTTTTGAGAGGTTGAAAAAGTGCATCTTTCCGAATGAGAGAATAGGTTGCAATTTCGAAATTATACGGATCAGATGGTTTTAAATGAGACTCTTGAAGGCAAATGATCGATTTTGAAGAAGAAATTAATGCTTGTTTTAGTTCGGACCAATTTTCAGGGACTCCCCTCACATTCCACTGCAAGAGTGTTATGTTTTTGTTGTGGGTGGGTGTGCTATGTGTGGTGGAGTGGTGAGGCATTACTGCTGTGTACTGTGTTTACTGTTTGTGTCGGAGTGTGAAGTGAAAGTCGGAGGGAGCCGACTGGAGGCGTGTGCGGCGGGTCTTCGGTGGCGAGGTGGGACTGGTGGAGTTTGAGGTCGAGGCCGACTGGGATGAGTCGTTAGACTCGTCCGAGGACCGAGGTGGTGGTGGCGGTCGGTTCTTGGGCACAGGTTCGGGTTCGGTTCCCACACTGGCGCCCGGCCTGGGAGTCGGTTCCTCAGACGGTGGTGGGTTGGCCGGGCGTCGTCGCGGGTCCCGGTCAGAGACCCCGGGTGGGGTCTGGGCGGCCACCTCAAGCCGCTGCGCGGAGCGGGCAGCACCGCTCTGCACGCTGGCCGGTCGGGGAGGAGGGGTTGGGCGGTAGTGAGAGGGAGGAGGTGCAGGGGACCGGCCAGAGGAGGAGTGGGACTTAGGGAGATGAGGGTACTCCGCCTCAGTCAGCGGAGGAGGGTGGGAGGGTCTGACTGAGGTCGAAGGGGGAGGAACAGGATTGGATGAGGGGTGGGAATCCACGTACGCGCGAGCGTCGCGGGGGTTCCAGCCCCTACGGATGAGGAGGGTGACCTGGGTCTCAGAGATCCAGCGGGGACAGGATGGGTCGTTCGCGGTGTGGGCGCCGCCACAGCCTGCGCACAGAGGATCTTCGGCAGGACACTGGGAGGATTCGTGCCCCGCCTCGGCGCAGTTGGAGCACGTGGGGGAGTCGGATCGGCAGTGCTGCTGGCGGTGTCCATAGCGCTGGCACCGCCGGCAGCGGAGAGGTTTAGGAGGGACTGCACGGACGGGGAAGGATAGGTAGGCGGCCAGGATGTAGGGGGGAGGTTCAGCGGTGGAGAAGGTTAGGATAAGAACTTTTGGAGAGCGGGGCGGGCGATACACGGCGGTAACGCCCACCCGGGAGAAGCCCTCCTCCAGTTCGGACAAGGATAGGTGCTGGAGGGATGGAGCGTAGATGGACCCCTGGCTTTGGTTCAGGTGGGGCGGAGCCCACACCTTCACCTCAGCACCGGCGATTCGCCGGAGACCGAGCAAAACTCGTTTCTCCGACGCCTCGCAGGCGACGAGGAGGTCGCCCCCTCGCAGCGGCCGGGCACGGGGACAGCGCCCGATCGCCGACGAGAGTGCGTCCCCCACCGCCCAGGGGGAAAGGTCGGAAAGGGGGGAGCCGTCCATACGGCGGATGCGGACAAAGGATGGGACAGGAGTAGAGGAGAATTGGAAGGAGGATGAGGCAGGGTTACGGGACATGGTGGAGGTAGGAAAGTGAGGTGGGTGTGGGAGTGCGTGGGTGTTGAGGGGGTGGTGTTGGGTAGTGGTTGTGTTGTATGAGCGTAAGTGGGTGTTGTCTTGTGTTGTGTTGGTAGTGGTGAGGTGCAACAAAGTGTGACTTACAAACGTGGTTGGTGTCGAGACGAAGGCAGCGGCAGCGAAGGTAACAAGTCGGTTGAAGAGCGAAACACGACTGATGGCTATTTTTATAGTACTGAATTATTAACATTTTGACCTACTACGATCTGGTACGGTACGCAGCCAATCTGGTACGATTTGGACGCGATCCTGGTACGCTGTAAAATCTCGGTAAAATCTGGCCGCGGCAACACTGCGTAGTGCGTAGCACTCCCGTCATAGTTTGCGGGATTACTAGCTTGCGCTGAACAGGCTACATAGTACAGCTGTTTGTACTTTGTGTCACATGAATATGATGTGTATTGTGTAACTGTATTAGACGTATGACTTGTATCATGCCAATATGCTTTGCCCCTATATGATGATGTTTGCCTAATGAAATTGATTGATTGATATCCGCAGTCATTGTTTATTGTTGCCGAAGCCCGCTTGGTCGAGCAGCACTTCAGTCCGTAGTCCTGCACAATCCAGTCTGTTTTGGCCATCAAGTTGGGCCATTCAAAATACACAAACATAATACACAATGCACGTCACTACAATCGTTTACGGAATCATGTATGACTCACCGTGAAACACCGTAAGCTTTTGTACGGGAAAATTGATCGCGCTAAGCTTCTTTACCTCCAGACTTTGGGCCCTAGCGACTGTGCCCTAGCGAGAATTTAATGGATAATGAAGCAGTAGCAAGAAATGCCAACGCCACATGGCGCCAAAATTCTGGTAAACTACTAGACATCCCGTTGTGAACTCTTTCAGAAGTTGACCTGGCCGTCATCCGCTTTTGCGTCGTCACTAGCTAGCCATTCAGCTCCCTGGCGCTCGAGGACCCTTTCCAGAATGTGTGCCGATGCAGCGGTGTCCGTGGCAGGAGTGTGGCCCTCAACTTCTCCAGCTTCTCACGGTTTACTCCGCGTGGACTCTTCTTTCTCCATGGTTGGAGGAGACTGGCTTCGGAAGCCTACCCCATACGTGAGGGGGCCCATAGAGGTTTTTGAGGCTCATGGAGGTCCCGCAGGACGATATGTCAGCCTCTGAGATAGCCATGCAGGGCCCTTAAGATGCCGAGCCGACATCTAAAACTCCTATTCTCTTCAGGCCTGTGCTTGCCTCATCGCCCGGCCCCACCCCGACGTCTAGGGGTTTGACGCCTAGGTATTCATCAGGACCCTACGCAGGTCCGTGATGGCTCCAAACTGACACCTGACGCTCCTGCACCGGCTTTTCAGGGGCCCACCGGCCTCTGATAGCCGCCACGCAGGTCTCAAAAGACCATGTCGATTGTCGATATCTAAACCCCCAAGTCTTGGAAGGCTCTATGCAGACTCTTGAGTGGGCTTGTAAATGCCCCAAACTGGCCCTAGCCCAGCTAGACCGCGCCCCGCAGAGCAGGGCCCCAGGCTTACCAGTTTTACGCCCCTGAGGGGTGTTTGAATATCCTCTTCTAACCTGACTCCAGGGTCACATGGCGACAAGCGCGGCGGTACGCGGCCTTCTAAAGAGCGTTGAAAATCATGGAGAAATTACTTCAGTCATGTTGCAGTTCAGACCAAAGCCCACGTCGTCATGTTCATTGAAGGAAAAGTTTCCCCTTTTTTGACACTCGAGGACATATAAACTATAGCGCGCTGAAAGTGGGTTCGATAGCTCTAACGCGCGCAATCAGGGCGTATCGGCCAAACCTGATCAATGATCACCTAACAAAAACTTAAGAAGGCTAGAAAGACGAGAAAAAGCAACGGATAGCTGTGGGATGCATCAGAATCGTAGAGGCCATTTTTCGATTAGGTTATCGCTGAGGTCATTGAAGATAGAATAATGATAAAATTATGATAAACACAAAGATAAGATTACGACGAAAAAAAAATTGTTTTATATTTTTCACAAATAACCGTATAACTCGTAAACCAAAGAGCTAGAGCTTCGCGGAACAATTCTTTCGACAGGCCTTTCAAAACGCTTTCGCTTTTAAGATTTGACCTCAATGCCTCATGTCAGCGGTTTCGCAACAGAGCAGAGGGCAACAGTATCTAAATAGTCACATTTCATCAAAATGATTTTGCTAAAAATTTTTGCAAGAACTTTGGTGAGAAAAACTATTAGACATTTACATTTTACTTTGTCCTCATTTTCTCGTTAACATGCATCGAATGAGCTACCTATAATTTCACATAATAAAGTTCAACTTCAAAATGTGACCGCAGATCAAGGTCATGCTCTTACTTGAAAAGATCATGATGGTAATCAACCGATCCGTATGGATGACCTTAACACCTTCAAAACAATGTCATTACTCTACCTCGCCTCCTTTATCAAAAGTACTAGGGTTGACTATTAAGTAATGGAAGTGCCTTAAGCAATTAAACGTTTTTGCACGTGCACATATTTTTTTTGTCATTTCATGCGCCGATGTTTTTTCTATTCAATGGTGAAGACCACATGTCCTTAGCTACTTTTTGCTATAAGCTATCGTCGTTTTCCCAAGAGACCACCCGAACCTGTGGCGCACCACCTGGCAATGGCCAAAACCCAGGGGCGTCGACGCGTAAGGAAAACTGGTCCGACTTTTTCTCGGGGGGCCCCCACCGGTGGGGGCCCCCAGGTGTCATTTACGGCAACCTATCAACTCTAGACCATTTTGAAACTCTTAGACGTTTAGACGTAATATAGATTCAGGAGAGGTTATTGAAAATATTGTGCCCTTGGCTTAACCCTAGCCATTTAAAAGATATCCATGCAAAACGAGTGGGGCGGGCACAGGCGTAGTAACGGAGGGACAGGGGGCCACCCCCCCCCCCCTTTCCGCCAAGTTTCATGCTAAATTCTCTGATTTTGCTCCAAAGACAAAACTAAAGCAGCACATGATTCAGCAAGAGGAGCTCAAAACTGCCCTCAATTTTTTTCCGTAGGGGTACCTATTGAATTTCCCACAAAGTGAGATCAAAATCAAAGTTTCCCTGACCGGGGTCTGCCCCCCCCCCCCCACTTTTCGTAACGCTCCTACACCCATGGGGCGGCTGTACTCATCAGTGGGACATGGGCCATGGGATACACTATGAAGAATTTGAGTAATACATAACATGCGCACATGACGTCGGCCTTGCATATGAGCACAACGGGACACGAGTACAACCACTACCATAATACATAAATATTCAGATTTCAGAGTAGTACAGTTACTCGGTGAGCACAATGCAATTTGCATATGCATGTAGTGCAGTACCTATTTACCTGACACTGGGCCGAAAATATGAGGAGAGTTTCTTCGAATGTCTTTGGTCATTTTCCAATTCTCGTAGCATCTTCCGCTTTCGTTTCTGACACCCAGATGTGTAAGCTCTTTTGCTCGAACGACCACTCATGGTTTCGAAATTATACAATTCAAGGAAATCAACAGAAATTATAGGTTAAAAGCAGACATGCGCATGGATCCGAGAAAATGGATCTGGGATCTGATCCCATGGATCCTGATCTCGGATCCGACGGGATCATAGATCCAGCTCTGTAATTTATCCAGAGATCCGTAGGGATCACAGATCCGAGTCTCATTTTTTGCTTGAGATCCAGTGAGATCATAGATCCTCACTTATTTTTTTTTTTTGTCAACACATATATCCAAAAAAGCGCTTGTTTCAAGTTAAAAACGCTCTGTTTTAGTGATTTTATGTGATCGCACGTCATAATCCATAGTTTTGTGTCAGTCCAGGCGCGCACACAGGATTTTTGAATGGGGGGGGGCACGACCTTCGAACTGGGCCCCCCATGCCGAAGGGCCCCCCCCCCCCAAAAAAAAAAAAATACGGCCCACGGGGCTATATTTCGGTTGGTTTGAAGCTTGAGCAATTGGTTTGTCAATGCATGTAAAACAATTATTTCGGTACCACCTTAATTTTCAAAACATATATATTTTTACGCTAGGCTGTTTTTTTTTCTCAAATGCGACTCAGAGCCGGTACATATGCCTAATCATCTAATTCATTACGTAAAACATTTTATTAATAAACATTTTTGCAGGTCCCTCAGAAATCAGCCCCGGGCAGCGACTGACTGCCGGCCGGCCGACCGGCCCCGGGTGGCTAGAAGCAGGGGCCGGTCACTGATTGGCCCGGATGTGTAGGAGCGGGAGCAGCACTCCTTTTTCACGTATATTCGCATATTTTTTTAGGCACATCGACATGAAATGTCGTTATATCTGATACGATGCGGGATCACAGACTAGAGATCCAGCTTATAACTTATATTTAATGAATCAGTCAATGATTCATCAATGAATCAATCAATGAATCAAATCCACAGGACTATGTACGATGCATGTCGGACACGTACCCAGAATTTCGCCCAAGAGGGGGTCACCTGCTGGTCACCTGACCCCGGGCCCGCGAGTTACCCGGGCGCCCGGGGTCAGCTCAGGCAAGGATGTACCCAGGACCTTTCGATGGGAGGAGGGAGGCACGGTGGGTCCAGTCTCACTGGCAGACGGGTCTCTTTAAAACGGTCTTTGCATGAGAAAATGTGGAAAATTGGCAAGCAAAAGTATCATTTATGCCCGAGGAGTGTGCCTAATGTACACTAATGCCTAATTTACATGGTATTTTACGAGCGAGCGAAGCGAGCGAGCTCCTCAGAGTCACCGGTGTGCGGCGCGTTCAGAGGTGCCAGTGAAACCAGCGCCGTCAGATGCGCTGGTGTTGAGTCCTCACAGGCGCCGTTGCGGGGTCTTAGGGCTTAGAGACACTGGTGGAGCCATCATTGGCATGTGTGTGGCCCTGCAAAATGGCCTGCAAGTGGAAAGTGGCCCGTCATAGGCTGGCAAGGACACTCGGAGGCTGGTAAGAGGCCCTCAGAGTCACTGGTACGTGGCCCTCACTAGGCGTCGGTGTGGGGACTCTCAGAGCCGCCGATGTAGGCCCTTAAGATGCGCTGGTGGGGGTCTCTTGGAGGTGGGGCGAGGGGCCTCGCAGTTGCCGTTGTGGGTGCCTTTAGAAACACTGGTGTGGACCGTGTGTCTATCACAGACGGATGTGGAGCCATAGCAGCCAATCCCTCGTTGGCCGTTACTACTTAGGGCCCTGAGCGGCCGGCGAGGTCTCTCAGAAACCGGCATTGGGCCTTTATGAAGATAATTGTGGCTACATAGGAGCCAATAACGTCCCCCCACAAGCCCTGTGGTGTCCTTCAGAGTTGAAGTGCGGCCAGCGCGAACCCTCTGCTACCAACTGGCGCCGCAGGGCCCCTCGGTTTCGAAGGAACCCTAAACCCGAGAACGGGCACGTACCCCCTCGCTCCCTTGCTATGTAACTGAATCCAAGTGATGGGACCCTTTAGGTAATCAGGGGCGTTTCAGATGACCAGGGGTTTCCAATTGATCAGGGGCCCACCAGGTGACCATGGGCCCCTCTGGTAACCAGGCGCCCCTTAAGTAACCAGGGACCCCATCAATAACCAGGGCCCCTCAGTAAACGGGGGTCACTCAGGTAAGTGTAGGAGTCCCGCAGATAACCAAGCCGGCAAGGTTTCTCAGGTCCGTTTTTTGACAAGGCTCTTATTGACTCAGGTGCGAGCCCTTTGCCACCAGCAGAGGGCCCTTTCAAGCCTTTTGAGGGCCGTTTAACGTCTCTTGAGTTCCCATTGAGGCCTTCTAAGGGCCCTTTGAGCAGTCGAGGGGCCTTTGAGGCCTTTTGAGGGTCTCTTGACGTCAGCTGAGGACCGTTGGACGCCAGCTTAGGATCGTTTTTGGGCCTTCTGATGGCCATTAGACGCCAATGGATGACCCTCTGCCACCAACTGGGGCCCTCTTACACCAGCTAAGGGCACTTTAAGTTTGACGCTAGCTCAGGGCCCTCTGACATTAGCTGGGGGGGGCCTCTGACGCTAGCTCAAGGCCCTTTGACGCTCTTTAAGGCCTTCTGAGGGTCCCTTGAGGTCTCTAAGGGCCCCTTGAGGCTTTTTGAGGGCCGCTTGACGCCAACTGAGGACCGTTTGAGGCCTTCTGATGGCCATTTGGCGCCAGCTGGGGGCCATCTGGTACCAGCTGGGGGCCCTCTGTCACCAGCTAAGGACCCTTTAGAGCCTTCGGAGAGCCATTTGACGCAAGGGCATGGCCCTCTGACGCCAGCTTAGGGACCTTTGACACCCTTTAAGGCCTTCTGACGTCCGTTTGACGTTAGCTGAGGGCCCTTTGAGGCTATCTGAGGGCCCTTTAAGGCCATCTGAGAGTCCTTTGAGGTCATCTGAGGGCTCTTTAAGGCCATCTGAGGGCCCTTTGACACCAGATGAGGGCCCTATGACGCTAACTGAGGGCCCTTCGAAGTTCGAGGCCATCTGAGGGCCTTTTGAGACCATCTGAGGGCCCTTTAAGACCATTTGAGGGCCCGTTGTACACGGTCTTCGGTGGTCTAAGGATTAGTTAGAGGCCCATTTGAGGCGGCCTTCGGCCGCCTCAAATGGGCCCCTTCCTTCGAGTTGGGCCCCCCAACTCGAATGGGGGGGGGGGGCACGGGCCCGTGTGCCCCCCCCCCTTGTGTGCGCCCTTGTGTGTCACTTATTGGCATAGAGACCCTTTAAAACATGGTTTCAAATGTGGTGCATGGTGGGATCCACTCAGATCATAGATCCTTGTTCTTAATTTATCGTCAGATCATATGAGATCATAGATCCAAGATGTATTTTTCACGCCGGATCCGGTGGGATCATAGATCCCAACCTGTACTTTGCTTCTAGATTCACTGAGATCATAGATCCATCACTCGGATCCATGCACATATCTGGTTAAAAGGCACTCGCAGCACTCTGAACCCGCGCCAAGTCGGCCGGGTCGGCCGAGGGAGTTGACTCACGTGGGCAACAGGGATCAACTCAGTTCTGCTTCCCCCTTTCCATATCAAGAATACCTAATATTTATGTGTAAACATATAATTTGGTTTTCTCAGTCAAATATATTTACGTTATACCTATTTGGCTTAATAAATATTTATTAAATGATATAACTAGGTTATATTATTCGAAGATGATTTTAATCATTGTCATTCAATACATGATCCTTTTGTTAATTTTTAAACCAATGTTAAAAATTACTCTTGTTTTTAAAGACGACATTTTTTTAAATACATTGTTTTAGAGTAGTGACACTATATGTTATCCTTTTCGGCACAGGGAATTATCTTGATACCGTCGACCAGGGGTGTAGGAACGTCACGAAGAGTGGGGAGGGGGCAGCCCCCGGCCAGGGAAGCTTTGATGTCACTTTGTGAGAAACCCAATACGTGGGCCGATGCAGGGTCCTCGTGTGCCGCAGAAGGGCCCATAGACCGCAGCAACCCCCTCCCCCTACAGCAGGGCCCCCGTGAGCCGTAGCAGGGGGCCCCTTCAGTTGCAGTTTTGCCTCGCGGGCTACAACAGGGTCCTTGCGGGTCGCAGTAGGGCCTCACGCGGTCTGCAGCAGGTTCCCCGCCAGCCACAGTAGGGCCCCGCGGTCTGCAAGACTAGGGGCCCCACGGGCCGCAGAAGGGCCCTGGCGAACCATGGGCCCAAACGTGGCGAGGCAGGGCCTCACGTGCCGAAGCAGGGCACCCTCAAGCTACAGAAGGGCCCCAAGGTCTGTAGAAGGGCCCCCGCGATCCGCAGCAGGGGCCCCCGTGGCCGCAGCTGGGCCCCGAGAGCCCCAACAGGGGGCCCCCGTGGCCGCTGCAGGGGCTCCCGCGGCCGCAGCAGGGCCCCCGCGGGCTGCAGGGCCCCGCGAGCCCCAGCAGGGCCCCCCGAGCCGCAGTAGGGCCCGCATTCTACAGCATGGGCCCCGAGCCGTAGCAGGGCCCCCGAGAGCCGCAGCAGGGCCCTTTCAAGCTACAGAAGGGCCCCGCGAGCCGCAGCAGGGCCCCGAGAGCCGCAGCGGGGACCCCCCGTGGCCGCAGGAGGGGCCCCCCGTGGCCGCAGCAGGGCCCCGAGAGCCCCAACAGGGGCCCCCGCAGCCGCAGCAGGGGCTCCCGCGGTGTCTAGCAGGGCCCCAGAGGCGCAACAGGGGCCCCGCATTCTGTAGCAGGGCCCCCCCCCCCCGAGCCGCAGCAGGGCCCCCGCGAGCCGCAGCGGGCCCCCCATGGCCGCAGCAGGGCCCTCGAGAGCCCCAACAGGGCCCCCGCGGCCGCAGCAGGGCCCCGCGGGCTGCAGCAGGGCCCCCGCGGGCCGCAGCAGGCCCCCGCGGTGTTTAGCAGGGCCCCAGAGGCGCAGCAGGGCCCCGCCGCCCCCGAATTCTATAGCAGGGGCCCCCGTGGCCGCAGCAGGGACCCCCGTGGCCGCACCAGGGGCCCCGTAGTCGCAGCAGGGCACCCGCGGGTCGCAGCAGGGCCCCCGCAAGCCGCAGAAGGGGCCCCCGCGGGCCGCAGCAGCCCCCCCGCGGTGTCTAGCACGGCCCCAGAGGCGCAGCAGGGCCCCCGCATTCTGTAGCAGGGGGGGCCGAGCCGCAGCAGGGCCCCGCGAGGCGCAGCGGGGCCCCCGTGGCCGCAGCAGGGGCCCCCGTGGCCGCAGCTGGGCCCCCTAGAGCCCCAACGGGGGCCCCCGCGAGCCGCAGCAGGGGCCCCCGTGGCCGCAGCTGGGCCCCTGAGAGCCCCAACAGGGGCCCCCGCGGCCACAGCAGGGGCTCCCGCGGTCGCAGCAGGGCCCCCGCGAGCCACAGCAGGGCATCGCCTAGTCGAAAAAGTGGTCCGACTAGTCGGAAAAGTCGGACCGGTGTCGACGTCCCTGCCAAAACCGCGCGCCAGCGCCGAGTGCAAGGTCATTAGAGCTCAGTTTGTCGTAGGGAAAAGGCCTACCTGAAGATAAGAAAATTTCTTTTTTAAGTGTGTGGAGCGACGCAGCCTCCCCACCGACGATATGTCGGTGGTTTCATCGGTTTGAGAAAGAAAGCGCCGATCAGTCTTCTGGCGGCGTTCCAGGAGTGGGTCAAGACGAGGCTGGAACGGTGTGTGATGCTTGAAGGCGATTATGTGGAGTAGTGTATGCTGTCATTTATCGTGCCTATGTGTATTTTTTTTTTATGAAAATAGCAATTGTCCATTGTGTAGCCATAACAATAAGCCAATCAGCTCTGATGACCTCGCGCTGACGCTTGGCGCGCGATTTTGGCCATTGCCGGACTCCTTTTTCATGGTGCGCCGCAGGTTCGGGTGGTCTCTTGGGAAAACGACGATAGCTTGGAGAAAGAAGTAGCTAAGGACATGTGGTCTTCACCATTGGATAGAAAAAACATCAGCGTATGAAATGACCCCAAAAAAATATGTGCACGTGCAATAACGTTTAATTTCTTAAAGGGACTATCCCACCTTTAACATGGGGTTTGAGTTGAGATAGCCAAGTTTGCGGCGAGGTTCAGAAACCACTATCTTTCTAGGTTGCAACCCCCGCGACCTCTTGGTGTTGAAGAAATTCGTTCCCTTCATTTGAAAATGGGCCTTGTACAAGGCCCTATCTTCAACATGGAGCGACCGTTAGTGTGACGTCACCTCGTTTAGTCATTCTGATTTAAATGGGTTTGTTCGTTGAAAAATCGCTTAAAACTTGGTCTGAACTTTGTTGTGGTGCCTACAGAGTAAAAAGAATCAGCTTTATGACAGTAATGTGGCCTGGGGAAGGAGGCAATTTTGGGCTGTGACGTCACATATTTGAAAGTTTGTGTTTGGAATATGGGAAGCCTAAGATGTTAAATGAAAAATAAATGCCAGAACCGTGTTCCTGGTCATCCAATCTATAAAGTCGGGCACAATTTAACTGGTTTTAACAACATTTTAGAAGGTGGGATAGTCCCTTTAAGGCACTTCCATTACTTAATAGTCAACCCTAGTAATTGTCGAAAAACTGATGTTGAGCTTTTTTAAAAGCTTTTTGACCTAGCCCGACCCTTTGAGTGGCCGATGGCCATCAATTGCACGCTGTCCATCAAATATGGGCAGAATGATCGTGTTTCTGTAAATATGCTGTTGTTTTTGACGTTCCTCTTCAGATCAAGAGATATTTGTCTTTGTCCCCGATTTGGCTGGTAGGTAAGTGGTAATGATGAGGACAAAGATCTGACCTGACCACAGATCAGATTGTTAACAAAGTTTAAAATGAGAATTCATATTCAACGATTCTTCAAATTCTTTTGTAATTTTCCAAAAACACTCGGCAAAACAGCGACCGTTTTCGTTGTTGGTAAGGGGCTACCATTTGGTTGAGGGGGACCCACTTTGCTGGGGGGCCCATCGCGAACGTCTCTCACCCCCGTCGCCAGAGTTCTGGCTGCGCCACTGATAGGAATGCGAGGAACCTGCCAGACAGCAATATGCAAGCATGGGGCCCGCGGCCAATGAGGGGAGAGCAGCATTCTGGGTAATGCAGAGCTCTTTCTGCGGCTCCCGCAGAGAAATTTCGACATAAACGGCGCGCGTGATACAAAACATTTCGCATTTTTCTCTTTTTGTAGGTTGATGATGTACGTACACGTATGATGATTTTTGTATGATGATTTCGTTTGGTGAGAAAGTAATAAAATACTTATGGAAAATGGTTCTAACTGAAGCGATGTAGTCGTTTATTTCACTAAGCCATTTCACTAAAAAAGTTCAATCGGCATTTTCATTCAAATAATCTGCGCCGTAGTTGGCAGCCGCAGCCGCGGATGCGTTCAGGCGCACCGATTAGGCTCCGCCTTTTTTGCCGCGGGATCCGTGGCGGCCGCAGAGCACTTGAGCAGGACTCTTGCTTCCGTGCCGCCAGCTCATGAGCTCACCCGCCGGCGCCGGACGGCGGCTTTCGGAGCCTGCGGCATCAATTCACATATCATCCAGCCGGCGCGGCGGCTCGGCGGTCTCCCCCTGCCCAGCCCCAACTGTAACAGCCCCCAGCCACACCTCTTACACACACATGCATACTACAACAGAGCCCTTTATGTTTTAATTATTGCTTCAGTTGTCTTCAAAAACTTTATATTCATGAAAAAGTAATTTATATTAGGTTTGGCTCAAATCCCAAGGTCAGGGTTCAAAATCCCAAGATCCCAAGCTGAGGGGCAATATCCCAAGATCTTTGGATGAGTCTCAAGGTCTGGCAACGCTGGTCAAAAGGTATGTCAAGAGGTCACGTGATCAAAATTTTTCAATTTTCACAAATTGAAAATCGGAGATAGCCAAAATGTTCTAGTTGATTGCGAGTTGAAAGATATTCAGTTGTCCTCATAGAAAACCGAAAGTTTCTGAGTTATAAACGGCCAAACATAGGGCTGCAGCGTGACCTTCAGGAATTTCCCGAGGCTATATCTCGGAAACCGTTGTTCGAAGAAAAAATGCCTGGCCACAGCTGGCTTCCCCGCCCATGACCACCGATTCGACCGATTTTAAGCAAAAAATGGCGTATGAGTGTGTACGTCTTCGGTCAATCTATCGTGGAATTGTTCGTAATTTCTATTTAACCCTCGACCGTTTAGGGGGGTGGCGAACGGACCCCCTCGTTTTTTCGCGAATAACTCTCGTAAAAAGCGGCCGATCGGGACGGAACTTTCAGTACCCTCGAGTTGATCAAGTTTACACCTACCCTGAAAATGTGACCTGTGACCTACTTTTCGAGACCATATGTTTGGCAGGAATCGCGATTCGGCGTACCTATGTCGGCTCGCATTAGCCTCGCGTTTGCAGTCTTTTCGTGGTTTCAACCGTTCAAACATGTGAAATGATGTTGGTCCGATGCATTAGGGTGGGTGTCAAGGTCACCTAAAGGTCAGGTCAGGTCATTGACCTTTGATGATCTCGGTTCACTTTTTCGAGTTTGACATTTTTCTAGGCCAATTTTTTTAGCTAAATTCGAATTTAAAAACCATATGAACATTTGCGAAGTAGTTTGGTGCCTTCGTAACATGTTACGTAGCTGTCAGAGGTGGTTGACACTTACTACGAATACCCGGCAGGACCCCTACTGGTTGACCTGACCTGACCTGACCCGACCTGGCCTTATAGATGAAGACATCATCTGTGATAAAAAATAATATGATATTCGTGATAAGCACCCCGAAAAACTCCTTAGCAGCCACCGCCACATTTTACGACGTTCTAACAGGTCCCGATTTTCCCGACATTTGGGTCATTGACCTGACCTGGAAGGTCAACCAATGACCTAGGACCTTAAAATTGGGTATCATCGGCTTCCTCTCGTCACGGGCAAAATATGCTGGGAAAGCATCAATACCGGCGAGGTTTAATTCGGCGGGACTTTTGTACCCGATGTGACCAGTTTGTTTCTCATCGATAGCCATGCAACAGCTGCTAACGCTTTACGAATTCCCGCTGTGGCTCAGAAGTCGTTCCGACTGAGCCGGGCTGGCTGGCGACACGGTGCCACGCGCCTGCCCACACCCGTTCTGTTTGCCGCGCCGTCGGTGCCGTCGCGCGCCGGTCCGGGCTCGTCGATATCGGTCCGGCGGCGCAGCGGCGCAGTGCCGACCGAGGCGGAGCGCGGCGGCCGCACGACAGGCCGGCGGGCGCTAAACCTGGTGCTGACCGACCAACTCAGGTAAGCAGGACGTAGGAATGTGGCTGGTAGGCGTCCAGTAAGACAGGACTTGACGTGAAAATAATTTGCAATAACGGGTTGAGACAACGCACTCATTTCGTTGATGGCTCCGCGACCACTTGATAGTCTATGGGGGACTTGATACAGCCCATAAATGAAATACATGAAAACAAAAGGGGAGGAGGACGTGAATGACGACACGCTCCTATGCATGTTGAACGGCACTTCTGAGGATGTCGTTTTCTATAAACTTGAGGCTGAAGCGGTGTAGCCCTAACTAACCCGTTTGATCGAATGACTATGGACAAGTGTTGATATGGATCATAACGCGTTGGTCATATTTTGTTTGCTGAGTGCGCAGTTGCAGACTTAACCCGGACGGGCCCGGGTGGTAGTCCCAACCAATGCAGCCGAGGGGGGGGGGTCATACCCCCTCGGTCTAACTCCGTAAATAAGGGAGCTACGGAAACAAAAGCGATACCTACCAAACGGAAGGTCCTTACGATACGATTCTAAAGCACCTAAAATTTTTGACCTCAGGTTAATTTTCAAAGTCAGAGGTCTAGGTCAAAGGCAAAAACCGGCACATGTGTAAAGATCTCAAAGTAAGCGTTCTAGAGGACGGCAGGATGCTTCAAACCGGCAAAATTGGGTGTCAAACAAAAGAAGAGAATCTAAGGATTCTGAAAATGTGTTCAAAATCAAAGGTCAAGGTCATGCTAAAAAATGATCTCAAACTTTGCACTTTTTCGTACACCTTGCGTGATAACTTCCAAGGTGTTTTGAAATGTTTTGAGGCTTATCAAGTCCCTATTTGTTCTTCATCTTACGATAAAAGGCTGCTCAAAGGTCAAGGTCACAGAAGAGTACCTAGGTATCCTTACTATAGGCTATTTCACTGATTCAAGTAAGTAATAATAAATAAGACGATTTTGCCATCCGGAGGCTCTAAATGAAGACTTAGAGGAAAATAGATGCCAGATTCGTGATCAGCGGGTACGAATCCCTCATAACCGACCTTTCATGTGTCGAGGTCAACCAAAGGTTTGGGCGCTGACACTTATTGATGCTAAACCGTAGCAATTATTTCGACCTCTTTCATTTACGGGCCGAAGTGATTTATGCTTTACTCTGCTCCCTAGTGTACAAATACTTTACGAGGCCCTTGTGAATGATCAAATTCTCGTATATCTTGCAATTAGGGCCGGCTGTTTTCATTTGTACCGGGTGATCATTTTTGAATGATACAAAAACATTTGTTAATATCAGCCATGTGTTAAGCTGGATAGTTAAACCAAACACACCCATCGAACACGTACGGTGGGACATTTTATCTGGAACACACAGTCAGTCATTAATGTCAATAGCCAGCTTAGAGGAGGTGCCCAAAGTATGCACCCCTCGCGGACCGCCGACCAGCTGAGCTCCGCTCGATGCCGGGTTTGTCTGACCATTTTCTGCTGATTATCGCCGCCGTCCCATGCTCCAGGTAAAGTATCCTTCTACCACTATTAGATGTGCAATTGTCTTTGGCTCACATCTGACCACACCTGTCATTAGGTGAGGCCAGACACTCAAGTACAGTCACGAGAAGTCCGGGCTGTAAGACGGGCGGTCGTGCTCGCTTATTCGCAAGCTGCAGGCTTACCAGCTTTGGGGCACGGGAACTCAATGACAGGCGCGGATGTGTGTGGAGAAGCACACTCTTGTTGAAAAGAGTGTCGGAGACGCGTGAATTAGTCATACAAAGCCGGCCAAACGACAGGTTACAGCATTCTCTAGAAGGCCGTACCGTCCCCGGGTCCGCCAAATCAGTGCACTCGAACGCACTTCCATAAGCAATGTCCACTTCGGAATTTTTGTTATTCTTAGTGTCTTCGTGCACTCCAAGATCCTTTGCAGGTTCCAGGAGGCCCGTATAACCGTGCTATTGCCTTTGCACATGCGCCATGAACTAAAATCTGTTGTGCTGCAAAGCCATCCAGCTGAGATATTGCATCGTTACACTAAGATGTCCAAAAAGGGTATGCTATAAAAACGGATGATATTTACCGTACCTTAGGACGGACTTGGACAATGTTGATAAAAAACAAAATGTCCAAATGTCCTTCTTGTAAACCAGCACGTGAAATCAAAATATCTTGTCCTATCTTTGCACGTGGCGACTTTCTTTTTGTATCATTCAAAAATGATCACCCGATAGTTATTCACAGAATCGTGGCTCATTGATGTGCTAACTGCTATTTTTGGCATAGGGTTACCCTACCTACATTGTATAGGCAAGGCTAGCTATATCAACCAAAATCGAGTGATGCACCATGTCTGCGCCGAAGCAATGTGCACTTTGCTCGCAAAGCCACCCATTGCATCGTCCCACCCAGATGTCGCACTTTCATTCAGAGTGCTAGCTGTTGGTGACTTTTTTACTCGCATTTGTTTGGAAGTCTTAGATTGTCAGTATCAGGCTGGATAACCGATGAAATGACCGAGGATCGCAAATAAATCTGACCAATTTTCCTTGTTTTCCGTTTCCAGCGGCCATTTCCACCAGCTGCCGCCGGATGCCTCAGCAGTTCCGGCTGGGCGCGGCGCCATCGGCTGCGGACTCGCCTGCCAGTCTGGCCGTCAGATGACTCCCTTCGAGGAGGTGACGGCGCGGCCGGCGCGCGGCCAGCGTCGCTGCGCCACCTGCTGCCAGCGCGTCTGGGGCACCATCTGCTCCAACTTCGGCATCTGCCTCATCATCCTGGGCTACATCGTCATGGGCGCGTTCCTGTTCTCGCACGTGGAGGGCAGTCACGAGGCGGCCGAGCGGGACCGAGTGCACAGCGAGATCAGCGCCGTCCACCACTCGGTCTCCCAGTCCCGGCTGCGCACCGTCGAGAAACTGTGGAACATCACCGTGGCGCTCAACGTGCTGCACAAGGAGAACTGGACGCACCTGATGGCCATCGAGCTGAAAAAGTTCCAGGCAGATCTGATCCAGGCCTCCAAGCGGAACCACACGGCACCGCCCCCGGAGCAGTGGAGCTTCTTCGGGTCGTTCCTCTACTCCCTAACCATCATCACTACCATAGGTAAGCGCAGCAGTATGGCATTTAAAAAATTGTAGGTACCAATGACGATTACATCATGCAATTTGAAAGTGCTCTGTCATGTCATCTTCTGTTGCTGAGGCAACTAATTTGCAAAAAGAAGTAATTGACGTCGGGTCATTTGATGAAGATGAAGGTCAAATGATGAAGAAATAGACAATAGTAGCGCTGAATTGCGCGGCATGATTTCCCCGCTATTTACGCAAAACCTTAGGAGGGGTGGATATCCGCCCCCCCCCCCGTCTGTGCGCGCGTAGTTTTAGTTGTACGAGTACACATAGTTGTACACGTAGTTGTAGCATACACATCGTAGTTGTTTTTATGATCGTTCGACATTTTTGCCAAGATCAATGTTGGAAACAGAATGCATTTTTGAGCACTTTATTTATTTATTTATTTATTTATTTATTTATTTACTCATTCATTCATTTATTTATTTATTTATTTATCAAATCGCCAACAGACATGTATCCATTTGCAGGCAAACTCAAAGGATAATCACATAGCACAACGAATATAAAAGACAATCACTTCATTTTTTTTTTTGAAAATTTTGAGCACTTCAACCTGTCGAAACATTAGCCCGCTCATGACCAAGCACACTGCCTCAACCGACGGTACCTATATAACTTGAACATGTGTAGGCAATCTTCAATAAGTTTTATTTTTGTCGTGCAAGGTCGAAAATTTAACTCCAAATTTCATTCGAATATAAAAATATTATTTATCTTATTTCATGGAGCATGATTGAGTTTACCAAAATACATATGTGCCCAAGTGACCTCCATGAAGTACCTAAGCTGTTGGCCGCTTATGCGGTTACTGGGCTTTAACCCGCGAGTTGCTGGGGGGGGGGGGGGGCGTTAAACGCCCCCACTTTTTTTCGCCGGGCCATAGCATAAAAACGGCGCGCCGCAGGCCCGCCAAATTTTGGGTACCTGTAGGGAATTGATTAAAATTTATTGTGCCAAAGTTTAAAAAATCGGTCGGAAAATTGTTGAGATATCGAGGTTTTAGTGACGTCATGATTTTTGACTTTTCGACCAAAAACGGCATATGTTCAAAAAATCATATAAAATCACAGAATAGACATACAGACATGCCGTAAACGCCATTCGACTGCCAATACCATGATCAATCAAATGGCTCTCTTCGATTATTGATTATCGTTCCGCATTTTCCAAAATCTTGAACTGAATCTTGGCAATTTTTCGTGACTACTTCACGATCATGATACATGAATTTCTTAAATTGAACTTTTTGAGTCAAACACGTACACATATGATAAAATGAATGTCACCATCGTGTTCTACGCCCCAAATTACATATAAAACATGTGTCACAGGCTGCGAATATCAGTTTTGATTTTCGGGAATATGTGCCTACCCGGTTGACCAGACCTTGACCCTGACCTATGCTTGACTGACCCTTATATGGAGCTGACACTCTTGTAGGCCTTATAAGATGGATTGTGCACCGTTTTGACAGAGTTTATGGCGAGAGGCGCCCATTGCGAAGTCCATGCTACTGAAAGCCCGATTTCAGGTGTTTGACCTGACCTTGACCCGACCTGTGACCTCAAAATTCAACTTTAAAGTACTCATCTGAAGTGTCTCGTCGCGCTCTTTCGTTTGCCGCCTCGTGCGTTTCGCTGCGCCTATTGGTTCTCGAGTTATCGGCTGGGGGCGTTTAACGCCCCCCCCCCCAGCAAACGGTGGGTGGCGAAATACCCCAGCAACTGCCGGGTTAACCCGCGCCCTGGTGGGGGGGGCTATTTTTTGCCCCCCCTCCAGACTTTTCGATATATCTCCTGAACCACTGCGCCGATCGTCACCAAACTTTCAGTACCCTCCCGGACATCAATTTTACACATTGTGACCAAAAAAATTTCCAAAGGCTATGATAGGTTGGCCGGAAATGACGTCAGAGTGACGTCATGTTCTGCCGTTTTCGACCCAAAAAAGGGTTTCGCGGGAAGAGCTGTCAGGCCTATAGCTTTGCAAATACAGAAAAATGATACAAACATAAAAGCTGTAGAATGGACAGGACTACAAAACTGCTATCTCGGATTTTTGAAATTTTTGGATTTTGACCCCCAAAAATCAAAAAATAGATTTTTTGAATATAATAGCCAAAAAATCCAAAAAGTTTTTTGAATTTCGAAAAAAACCGGAATATATATGATAGTCCCTACCGCCTTCTATCTACATACCAAATTTGAGATCGATACCTCTTTTTTTGGCCAAGTTATAGCGAAAAAACTGTTCAAAATTGATGACGTCAAATTTTCAAACTCAATTTTCAGCAATTCTAGACCTCGTAGCGCAAAACAAAGACCACCATTAGACTCCCCGTGATGAGCTGCATCGATTCAATACCCATTTTATGCAAAATATCAACTTTGAAATTTGACCTTTTTTGACCTGACCTTGACCTGACCTCCACCAGAAAGTGACCTAAACCGTACCTAATGGTCTTATAACCAACACCATTGAGTTGGAAATGAAAAACTGGCCATAAAACATGCATCGCATAACCTTAGTAAAGTTGGGTTCATGTGGTGACCCTTGGTGACCTTTGGTGACCTGACCTGTGACCTGACCTGGTATGACCAGTGACCTCTAACAGCAACATATCTACTAGGCAACTGACGCCCTATCGCTGATTCCCGACAAAATGCGTTTTCCTCGGTGTTATAGCGCATTCCCTAGAAGACCCGTGAACGGTGAAACATTTCATCTTTGACCTGACCTGTGACGTCATCGGTGACCCCGAGGTCAATAAAATTTGGTTTCCGTCGACAAATTTGACAGGCCTTTCGAACGCCGTTTGAATTTTGCGGATCCGTCCAGTAGTTTCGGAGATACGAGGGGGGGGGCAAAAAATAGCCCCCCCCCCCACCAGGTCGCGTTATAAACAGACCCCACCAGGGCGCGGGTTAAGATAGATCAAGGTAGATACCAGCTACGAGTATTGTTCTCATTATCGAGAAAAGAATATGAAACACATGGCACCGGCCCATACCTCGCGCGCCATGGCCATACCTCCCGGTGTATTTTGATGGATCGAAAAGCGCATTATTTATTGAAAGTTATCTCGAGACAAAATAGTTGATCCCAGATGCCTAATACCAGCCACATTTTGCAGGTGAAAGGCAATTTCACGTACACAGAGTGAAAACAGGGTTTAGCCACTGCCCACTGGAAGAAAATTGCCTTTTCACAAAACCGGCCCATACCTCCCGTTTCTCCGCTACATTTTTTATTGTAAGGTTTATTAATTACTAACAGGTAAAAATCCAATTACAGGTGAAGTCAGCACATGCATATAAATACCTACAACGACATGGATATTGAATACGCAGTTATCACAGGATGGATACGGATGCTAAGAGCTACGTGACACAAGCTAAGGCTAAGCGCAGACTTCCAAGATTGACGAAAGTTATGCTGCTTCCCTCTTCAACTTTCCCATTGGGTATGTAAATATGTTTGCTGAGGAATTCCAGGCGATAAGGTCGTTAACGACGCATGGGGCACGTATCGTTTTTTATTTTGGATTTTGGCCGTTTTTTATTTTGACCCGTTCTCCTCGTCTTTTTACGACCATCGGTTCGGAAATTAGACGGGGGGGGGGGGGGGCAAAATCTGCCCCCCCCCCCCCAGCAGGGCGCGTATGACTGAATAGGTAACCCATCTAGCAGCTTCACATTCCAAACATCGGGTAATAATAGGTAGACAAATTCTTTATAGCATTGAAGAAAGCCTCTACATCTCAAAACCTTAAAAAGAAGAAGGCTCTCAGAAGTCAGATTGAGCCATATAAAAAGGAGCAGCAGCTTCTTCAGCATACATAAAGACAGTAAACGATAAGATAATTGATGGTCACCATTTTACTTCGCCCTAAAAAGCCATGCCTGGCACTAAAAAGCTATTTCAGCCTTATATTGACTGCAGCGTCTATAACAAAGTGGTTACCAGCACCAATTGCGAAATAATGACTCCATTTAACTGTATCTAGCAC
This sequence comes from Amphibalanus amphitrite, assembly GCF_019059575.1. Classification (NCBI taxonomy): domain Eukaryota; kingdom Metazoa; phylum Arthropoda; class Thecostraca; order Balanomorpha; family Balanidae; genus Amphibalanus; species Amphibalanus amphitrite. Next base: position 350,589 of record NW_024881732.1, on the reverse strand, counting down.
AAATTCGATGGAGCTGTCTGCTCTAAATCCAGAGTTCGGTAGCAGAACGCTGAACTCATCCTTAAGTTAGTAGGAAAATATGCAGGCGGCAGCTCTGTCGAATAAGTTTTTGTTTGTTTAACATTCCATTCAATATTTAACATTCCAACTCTAGTCAGTCTAGTTGCCAGTGCAATTGTATTCCGAAGCCATCCCTGCAAGTAATATCATTTGATATATGCCATTTTGTAATGAAAAGTAACTTGTTCTTTGTCCGTGTGCGTCGATGTTCTGTTGCTCTGTGACAGACCTGTCAGACTACGTACAGCTGCAGTCGTTGGTATCTTCTAGTCGTTGGTATCTTTTGTCGTTGGTTTCTTCTAGTCGTTGGTATCTTCCAGGGCGAAAACCGCGGGGCGGATGGACCTGCAGTTTTGCGTCTGCCGCTATCATTCGGGACAGCCCTAGACCATGCTGGACTTGTGTCCCAGCTTGTTTCGTTGACAATAAAACGTGTCTGAGAGGCCAATCTGTCGCAAATTCAAACGTGCATAACACCGAATAAGTTTTTTTACAATGGGCGCAAGGTTCCTATTGCAGGGTGTGATCTCCCTCGGATCGAAATGGGCAGAGAAACGAGCGACATCAGTAATCCAAGCCTGCGAGGAGCTAAAAAGGGTTTCCATGAAAAGGGTGGATGATCAATCGTTCACTATTGATCCGACGATCATACCAACTCTTCTCAGAAACCACATCCTTTCTGGCTATAGTCGCGCCCTTGTTAACCCGCGCACCGACGGGGGGGGGGCGGATATCCGCCCCCCCTGAGGTTTTTCGCGAATAGCGGGAAAACCGCGGCGTGTAGCGCCGCGAAATTTGGTATGACTATTCCCTTATCAATTTTACACATGGTGTGCAAGTTTGAACCTCCTACCTTTCAAGGTCAGGTCACCAGGTCACTTTGAATGACCCAACCTCAAGTCACTTTTTTGCAACTTTGTCACCGTGCCAGAGCTACAGTAGATGTCGGAGGCCTTTGAAAGTCGCAGGATGTTATTAGGTCATTAGTAGCTACAATTTGTATATCTCGGAATTTTGATATCGGTGACCTAAGGTCAGGTCAATTTCGCGACCTCCCCATTATAAGTCAATGGGGGAAAAATCAACTCCCTGTTTTTACCACTAAAACGGGTCGGAATGGCCCCATATACCATACATGACTTCATATACGATCAACCTTCACTACCTTGAGGTCTGTTTTGCTGTTGGGTAGCTGTGAGGTCATGTGACGTCATCAAAGGTCACCAAAGGTTTTTGGCCAATAACTCCGTACAGGAACAAGATACAGACGCGTGGATGGTCTCATTGTGTTCAGCTCGTCAAGACGCATCGAATGATATACATGATGACCTCGAGGTCACGTGACCTGAGGTCAACCTTTGACCTTGACCTTTCGAGGTCAACATATATATCATTCGATGCGGATTGACGAGAGGATCACGATGGTGCCCTTAGTTTGTTCCTATATTGACTAATTCGAAAGTTATTCGAGAAAAACTCTCTCCATATTTAGCGCCGCCATTTTGACTTTTTCGACCCCTGTGACGTCATCTTTGACCTGACCTGAAAATGACCTCAGTAAAAATTGTAGATCTTGACCGTGCGTATCCGATGCCGTTTACCGCTTGTCGCTATCTTGCTTCGTTCTCGAGATCTCAGGGGGGGGCGGACATCCGCCCCCCCCCCCCGTCGGTACTAAGTTGGCGCAGACCCCCGTCGGTGCGCGGGTTAAATTGCGCCCTTTATAAAATTGTTCCCATGTGCGGTTGCATTGCACGTCACGCCAGTGGCCGCTGAGGGGCCGTTATGTACAGACACATAGCCGTCCTGTCAGGATTTGATCAATCGAGAGCTAATTGATTCTTGGATAATAGCTTTGGATGACAGGCCTAATTGATGGGGCGGCTAACGACAAGACAAAATCACGCCGAACCTACATGCGCGAGGGCATATTAGGAATGGGATTATTATTCTGCGAAGACGAGGGCTCATTTTATAATTTTCATATAATTATATTATATCTGCCATTCCTTTTTCAAAATTCCGTTGATGCCTCATAGGGCTGCGATATCCCATTTCCTCCGTAGTGCGACCGGCCGGTCAAATCCGTCCCTCTGGCGGTGCTGGCGGCGCCCGTCCGGTCCGATGCGGGCCGGGCCGGCCTCGTGCCGAACAATAGCTCGTCACTGGGCCGATCAGCAGCTATGGTCCTGGCCGAGAGCGAGCCCGAGCCGGCCGGCCACTTCCGCCGCGCCAACAGAGATCGATAGCGCCGATGGCAACGAGCGACGGCCGCCGGGGCACGGCGGGCGCCCGCACATAGGGCGCCCCAGACACAAACAGATGTAAGGGGCACGGTGGCGCCCGCACATATAAGGCGCCCAGAAACTAACAGACATAAAGCGCACTGTGCCCACACATCAGATCAGAATCCACAGGCACAAACAGGTGTGAGGGGCACGGCAGCCCGCAGAGAAGGCACACAAACATGTACGAATGCATGTCGCCCAACATAGTCACAATGGCACGGCGCCTCAGACACAAACAGATGCCGAGGGCATGGCGGGCGCCTGCACGTAGGAGGCACCCAGACACAACCAGATGTAAAGGGCTCGGCGCCCGCACAGTCACGGCTCGGCGCCTGTACATACAGTCACAGCGGTACGGCGCCCCGGATCTAAAGCGCCACTGCAGACACACACAGATGTGAGAGTACTTAGTGCCAGTCTTCAGCAATATTGTCTGTCTGGAACTAGGTTTAGATAGAAACTGTCTCGACGCGCGCATTGTGTGGATGTCAATGAATGGCCCATATCTGTAGATTTCATGTACCCATTTTCCCGTACTGCGGTAAGAAATTGCGTCGAGTGAAATTGCCTCGAAGCTCTAGCTCGATCAGGGGCCGAACGGCGGGGGGGGTCTGCGCCCCCGTCCTATAAGTTAGACGCTGTAAAAAGACCAATACGGGCGAGGGCTAAAATTTCCAGCCGCCAGGGTTCGCCTTTATCAAGTTACATACCCAAGTAGCGTTTTAGACCATAGCAATTACCATCACCGTTGAAAAATTCTAGCATTACCTAATTATGTGTGATGTTTGTTGATATAAAATATCTGAAGAAAACTAAAAGGAGGCTTGGAAATGCCCCAGGAAGTCCCTGGTTAATAATGCAGGTAATCCACTGATGCCAGAGCGGTTTACCAGCTTTGATTCCCTGAAGACGACGTTTACTCGCTACCTAGGCCAAAAGCCCGCCCTGCTGGGACCCTAGGCTATAGAGTATAGAGCCCCCTGGGACCGTTGTCGTCGCGCTGGTCTGCGCTCCGCTGTGGCAGCTGCTTTGCGCTGGTCTGCGCTCCGCTGTGGCAGCTGCTTTGCGCTGGTCTGTGCTCCGTTGTGGCAGCTGCTTTGCGCCGGTCTGCGCTCCGTTGTGGCAGCTGCTTTGCGCCGGTCTGCGCTCCGTTGTGGCAGCTGCTTTGCGCCGGTCTGCGCTCCGCTGTGGTAGCTGCTTTGCGCTGATCTGCGCTTTGTTGTGGCAGCTGAGACGCGCTGGTCTGCGCTCCGCTGTGGCAGCTGCTTTGCGCCGGTCTGCGCTCCGCTGTGGCAGCTGCTTTGCGCCGGTCTGCGCTCCGCTGTGGTAGCTGCTTTGCGCTGATCTGCGCTTTGTTGTGGCAGCTGAGACGCGCTGGTCTGCGCTCCGCTGTGGCAGCTGAGGTCCGACCCGCCGCCGCCGCTGCCGTTCCGTGTGGGCAGCCGACGGCGCCGGCGCTGGCCCGATCGATACCCCCGGCCGACCGCACAACTCCAGCAAATGCATTGTGCAGCGCCCATGCTATTTTAATTGTCAGAGTGCACCTCTTGGACGAGAGCAGCGTCAATCCTGAACAGATGGAGCAGGCTGCGGCTTCAATACAAGGCCGTATATTTCACTGAATGTGTTTCTCCAGCAGAGCTTCATCGCCATCCAAATTCATTTGGATGACTATGTAATCCTGCCTTAGATTCAGACTTGAGTTGAATACGTTTCTGTGTTAATCGCGAGCTTATTTATTACAAATACCTTTTCATAACGTTTAAAGTTATTACCGATATATGTACACGTCACAAATCCTACCATTATGAAAATAACCACCGGCGTGCTTATGCTTATGCTCAATCCGCTGTGCAGATGTCCAGTGCCTAGCTATTCCAACCCGTTGTATGTGGGTACCGGTTAGACCTATACGTTTGACCTTTGTCGTTGAACCACTGTTTCCGTTTCAGGGTACGGCACGTGCTCCCCGAAGACCGACGCCGGAAAACTGCTCACGATTGCCTATGCGGTCATGGGAATACCACTGATGTTGCTCTACCTGTCGAACGTCGGTGAGTTCCGCCAACTACAACTAAGTCACAGCCACAATTCTGTCACAGGCTACAATACAACCCTTATTTGGCTTGTTGAAACGAAATGGCTACATGGATATGTATTCTAAACATGACGAAGAATCGGACAAAGACGGTAACTGTAGGAACAATGGAACATGGCATTTTGAGGACGAATCTGACGAGAGAAATTCGATATCGTCACTAACTTCTTAATTTATCTAAGCTCTTTATATTCGTTTTTAAAGGGACCCTCCCACCTTCAAAAAAGTTAATGAATTGGCATAAAAGTGATGTCCCTTGGTTCAGAAAGAGCGGAAACGAATATCTACCAAATTTCACCGAAAAATATTCACTGGTTTTCAAGATATTAGGCTTTTACTTTTGTTTACTTTTTGGGATCTCCCCTGTTACTAGCGACTTTATTTGGAAGCAATAATTTGGCAGCCTTAAAATGCGGCAGACGTTGCGCGCAAAGCAGCGTATACCACCACATGTTAACGATGGTTTTAGTCTAAGATTTAAAAATAGTTAGATCTCCGCTGACGTCACAAATTCTAAGGGGGCATTCCAATGCATTAGCCCCTTAGAATCCGAAAACTGCAAGTTTGAAATTCCATATCTTCGAATTAAAGCATTTTTCGATGTTGTGAGTGCCCAAACCGGTATTTGCAGGCCATGGCCACCAATTTGGCAATCTCAACTCAAAACTAATGTTAAGGTGGGAGGGTCCCTTTAATATATATCATAAGCCGTAGCTCTCATATAAAAGGTAGTCTTCATGAATTGAAGATTCAGAGCGTCGCAAATCTATTCATAGGATGTGGAGATTCGAAGCCCGGTCATCTTGTCAGTTTTATCGGCCAATGCGTCGCTGTCCCGGACAGCACCTATGCCTGAACAGACAGCCCTGTTAGTAGTCAGACATTCGTGTAGATGGCCGCAATGTCGTGTTCCTGCAGCTACCTGACAGGCCGGCTGACTACAACAGGAGAGACAGCTGAGCAAAACGCTGTGAAACAACATCACACCAGTGTTCGACAACTAACCCAGGGCCGTTTGCCACTGCCAGCTGGCTGCTCGGGTAGTGTGACTGGCTCTCGTCCGTTTTATGTCAGACATCATTTTTAAGGTAAATCGATAAGCGCTAATATTTTCTAGAATTACATTGAGGAGAAACAACGGAATTTATAGGCAATACGTAAGTTTTATCTTTTATTTCGTAGGAAGCTCCAACGCAATAGAAAAGCCCTTCTAATAATTCACCGGTCTGAGGCCTAAAGGCCCAACAAAGAGATCGTCAAACAGCATTGGAACCACGGTCCGCGTGTGGCCATCGCTTGTGGTCCTAAAGCCGATGCGAACGGCTGTTAGCCGTTCTATAGAATAGCCGCTTTTTCGTGGTGGTAGGACCCGATCTCACGTTTGAGTGTATATGGGTGATGTCCGCCGTTAACCTACATTTTAAATTACGTTGAGATACCATTTGTGTTCCTAATTAATAAGTCCCAGAATGTTCGAAACTCGAAAGGTGGTTAAAAATTTAACCTGAGAAGGAAAAGCTGCCTTGTCTGTATTGCATTTCCGTCTCTAGCCGTCCGTAGGGATTCCGTTTGGTAGTAACGGTGTGCTTGGTACTTACATATCAATATCAATCCTATATTCGAAATTGCTAGAACGCTCCTCCCAGGAGGACTAATGTTCGGTTGTTCGCTGGTGCCGCGGCTCTCACCCGTCACCCGCCCATCGTATGTCCGGTTTATTACCCGTCGATCAGCCCGCCCCACCCGCCCCCGTCTCTGTGAACCCCCGCCTCATCCGCCCCCGTCTCTGTGAACCCCATCTCACCCGCCCCCGTCTCTGTACACCCCCGTTTCACCCGCCCCCGTCTCTGTGAACCCTCGCCTCACCCGCCCCCGTCTCTGTAAAAACCCGCCTCACCCGGCCCGTCTCTGTAAAGTGTAAACTCCTCGCCCCGTCTTTGTAAACCCTGCCTCACCCGCCCCCGTCTCTGTGCGATCCTCAGGGGACATAATGGCGCGCTGCTTCAAGCTGGCGTTCGGCGGCGCGTGCGTGTGCCGCCGGCCGGCCGCGGCCGCCAGCCTGCAGTCACCGTCGCTGCACAACCGGATCCCGGAGCTGGGCCAGACGTCGCTCAATCACCTGGACGGCGAACTGAAGCGCGCCGGCGAGCCGCCCTGGCCGTGGGAGGAGGTCGGCCCGCTGCTGCCGCCGCCCGAGCCGCGCGCGCCGCTGCTGCCCTTCTGCGCCTGCCTCACCATCATCATCGGCTACATCCTGGCTGGCGGCTACATGCTGACCTTCTGGGAGGACTGGAGCTACATGGACGGCGCCTTCTTCTGCTTCGTCAGCCTGAGCACGATCGGTTTCGGCGAGCTGACGCCGGGCTCGTCTCAGCTGGCGGCGGCGCTCTACCTGCTGCTCGGTATGGCGCTGATCGCCGTCTGCTGCAGCCTGCTGCAGGAGCAGCTGGTGGCGCTGGCCGGCTGCCTGGCGCGCGCGCTCGAGCTGCTGCCGGAGCGCGGCCAGCCGGCGGCCGAGGACGCGGCCGAGTCGGCGGCCAGCTGACGGCGCGCGCTGGCCTCGCTGCCGCCGCCGCCGGCCGCCTCGCGGTGCCGCTGCTGGCGCGACGGCCGGCCGGACGTCAGCCGCGCCGCGTGCGACCACCCGGCCGCCAACCATCTGCTCCGGCTGCCGGACGGCGCGCCGCACGGCCACGCCGGCGCCCACTACGAGCCCGAGTACGACCCGGGCGGGCCCATCGAGCTGCGCCAGCTGCGGCCGCCGGCCACGCAGCCGCTCACCGGCAGCAGCCCGCTGCCCGGTGAGACCGTGCGGCCGGGCATACTGAAAAAGACCACCAGTGATGTGCTCTTCAGGAGAGACAACGGTGTGGAAAACAGCGGGGCGATGGACGGAGGGATTGTGACGTGACTGCGAACTCAAAATACAGGGAGGGAACTCTTGTGCTTGTGTGGTGAACAGAGTGTTAAATGCTGGACCAAGACGGTGCAGACTGCATCGGAAAGCAGTACCTGCAGGCCGGTCACGGTGCTCTAAATTCCGCATTGCTGTGTTTGTATGAATGATTTAGATCTGTGGGATCAAATATTCGGGCCGCCAGCTACCGAGATTGACGGTCGGGCCATTGAGGAATCGAGCGATATTGCTGGGAATGTGTTCATCGCAGTTCCGTCAGTGGTACGTGTATGTATGTGCTCACCGGCGGCGGCGTTCATAACTGAAACAGATCTGTGGAATTGTGTCACGAGTTGTTACTACCTATTTATTTCAGCCAAGGATACGAAAAATAGTGCAGCAGGACCGCTACCCGTCGCTGTGTAGGTACCTTCTTTACATGTGACGAACGCTGCATTTAGCGTATACGTATACATTCCTTGCTCCAAGGATCACACTGATAACAGAAAAAACTGTTTTTTTTTCGTATTATGTAATATTGTACTACCATTCACGTATTGAAAGTGTTTGCAGTGGGATGGTTACGCGCAACGCACAGGTTATTCGTATCAGATGACGGGACCTTCCACATTCCAACTGTCCGTTCCCGAGCAGTTTAAATCGAATGACACGTCCTGGGGCTGATTCACCTGCGACAGCTCTGAACCTCGCGGCCAGCGATTCAGAGCCGCTCGGCTCATGTCGCAGACTGGGTATGTAGATTTGCAGGACCCTTATGACCCCTACCTTGGGTTGCGGTGAATTGGAAACTATCGCGGGGCAGTTGCGTCACATCTAATCCCCAGTGGTCGCTCGTTTGAATGCCGCCGCGACCAGACTCGACTAAATGCCGCATTTCGGGGTGAGAAGAGAGAGGAGCGTCGTTTGTATCCAGCTCATGCGCGCGATATCTAGGCTAAATATAGCGCTCATGGTTTGAGGAGGACCTCGCTAAAGGAAGCTGGGATCCAACTAACTACTTCAGCACGATATAAGCCCAGGGTGGCATCCAAAAGCCAGTCCTCCGTGTGCCAACTAGAAGCTGTTTCAGACGTCTGAAGAACACGGTTAGTTATTTCTCGTTAGCGCTCGGTTAGTTTTAGCCGATTAACTTTTTACCAGGAGGCTGATGCCTTCACTCACTGTCAGTCATTTCACACACACTCAAGCTTGACGCCATCACTGATACTGTGTGCGACCTCACTGTTAAACGTGCGACACCAAGCATTTAACAAGCTCCAGCCCCTGCACCCAATTCAGCGCCATATCAGGTTCCAAGCAATGCACAGAGCTGGAAAACAATGTATTTTAATTTCGTCATAGGTAAACCATCCTCGCACACATTCAGAGGCGTAAATAAGTTAGACCGCGGAGGGCAGTACGGTGTCGCCGAGCGGGCGGGCCGCCGGAGACATTTTGTACCTGGGGGCTGCGGCGGCGCGCCGGCGGTCCAGCGCCACCTACGCGGGCGCCACCACAAACTCGACTACTGCCCTCTGGGCGGGCCCGGGCGCTCTACACACGACAGCCGGCGACTCCTAACGGCCGGCCGCGAGCCGAGGCGCCGGCACAGAGTCCACCCCAGTCGCCGGCAGAGCCGCGGCACACCGACCTCACAGAGCCCGCAGCGGCGGCCGGTGTTCGGCCGCACCCGCTCCGTCACCAGAGTGGACAGAAATCCACTAAAACGGATCACATGTCGGCCGATGATAAATAATAAAATGTTGAAACGGTGCGCGTACATTAGGTACCTGAAAAGCGTTGATCGTTCATTTGTGTATATATATACACTCAATGAAGTGCGGACGAGGCTAGTCTGTCCTCGATCCTCCATAATAGACACGCACACATCCACACAGACATTATGTGCCAGAGATGAAAGCGTATGCAGCGGAGGTACTGGTACTGGAGAGTGCCGAGCGATCGGCGTGCGTCTCTCTCTCTCTCTCTCTCTCTCTCTCTCTCTCTCTCTCTCTCTCTCTCTCTCTCTCTCTCTCTCTCTCTCTCTCTCTCTCTCACACGCACACCGAACACAAACACCCACGCAGACGCTCAGCCACTCGTTCCCGCACCTCACAATGACCTCCGGCCGTCTCCGTTTCCAAGTCCGTGCTGCTACCTGCCCTGTGCGTCTGACGACACGCACAGCCGGTACCGGCCGATTGTAGCTCGCCACAGTCCTGCCCGCCACACAGACTGCCACGCTCCACCACAGTCGGCTCTCTCTGTCACATTCAACAGCTCTCTCTCGCTCTGTCACTACGTCTATGCGCTTGCGATTGCACTGTCACCCTGATTTTTTTGAGCTCCCCATGCACGAGGGTGACCAGGGACGCCCGTACCGACGTCTCGACTCCCAAAACTGACAGACAGACGAACAGACAGACACAGACAAACAGACAGACATATAGACGACGGACACACGTACACGGCGCCGCTCGCTGACGCAGCGCGTAGGCTACGTCTAGTCACCGGCCGAGCGGCGAGCGGCCGCCGGCGGGCGGACGCGCGCGGCAGACGGCGACCCACCCTCGACCACCCGCCCCAGCCAGGAAGAGCTTTTGATTGGGCGGCCGGCGGCGGCGGCGGGCGCAAGGAGCTCTCAGGTAGATGTGTGTCGGGGGGGGGGGGGCGGCCGGCGCCCGGATGACTAACTACAGTGCGGCGGCGAGGTGCGAGGTCCAGCAGAGGTCAACACTAACACTTGAATGGGCCGCTCACGGCGGCGCCCCGATCCGGGGAGAGGGGCTGACTGCTCACCGAGAGGGAGGGAGGGAGCGGCGCGCGAGCGGCCAGGAACATCGCCAACATCCGGTCGCCCAGCCCTCTGTCTCTGAGTCTCCCCGCCTTTACCCGGCGCTCCACGGCTCGCTGAGCCACCCTCCCCGCCGTGGCCGCGGCACCGACCGCGCGACACTCGCCTCGACCGGACCGGCGCCGCGCGAGGAACACAGAGATGATGGTGAGGCGAGGCTGCGACTGCGGGGTACCGGTCCCCTGCCGAGACAGGAGGCCTCACCGGCCGGCGCCGGCGCGGCCGGTCCGCTGGCGTCACGGGTCAGAGTTGCTCAGCGAAGTCGACGGCGTGGCCTCCGGATCCCTGCCGGATGATCACAGAGTTAGGTAAGGTTACGGCACAGGGCAGCACAGAGTCGCGAATCACCAGACGGTCCTAATGACATGGAGTCAGCCATAGACCTCTGTGGTCAGCGTATAAAAGCACGGTGTGTTAGTGGACGTGTTAGCGGATATTGCTCAACGACCAGTGTTAGCAGATAGCGTGTGAACAGTTACCGCCGGTTCGACAAGGGACAATCACCAACAACGGACGGTTCAATCACAAACAACACTTGCTGTTCACAAGAGTTCGGGTCAAGCATATAACGGATGTTAACATCAGCAGTGGTCACCACTGGCAAGTGCAAAGAGGTGGCTTTCGGATGCTGCAGGGCGGGCATACTCCCCAAAAACTATCTTCGATTTAATAAAACTCCTCGAATTTCGCTTGCCTATGCACTGTTGAGCAGTTTAAAGCGATGTTTTTACGAAAAGTTCTTTAAATTGCTTTTCATGCGAGGAAAGCGACGACATTTCGTCATTTTCGGACGCAACGAGAGGGGCAAATGCCCCAAGCCCCTCTTGGATCCACTAGTAGCAATGGTTATTAAAGGGAGATAATGACCTTTTCCCACAAAATCTGAGTTAGGACCATTTTCTGACAAAACACAACAAGTTATAATGTAAATTAAAACCATTTTGCTCAATTCGGTACCTTGCCGCAAATATCTCAACTTGAAGTCACGTTAGCGGGGAGCGCTGAAAATGACCGTTGAATAAGTACTTACATCACTTTTTGGTACTTGCATGTAATTTTATAAAATGAGCGTATTCCTTACATTTGATCTTCATCACATCTAGTTAGTTAATGGTCGTCTATAGTGCCTTCAAAAGATGTTCATGGTTTGGGGGTGGTTTATGTCTAAATTTACGCAACTATTTTTCCTGTTCATCATCTGACGCCATATGCTGCTATTTTAGTAGCAACGACTCAATTTTGAATCGGTCCCGCCGACTGCACAATAAAAGAAGATAGATACAACACTTTTGCGGCATCACTGAAAAACTTATGCAGTACTGTTATCAAAATTCTCATAACACCGTTCGACAAACCTGAAGTCTTTTTGAAATAAATATGCTTGTATTTTTCGCTTCAGGCTCTGACGCCAAAATAATGAATTTCGTAGTCGCAATCGCAAGATTTGGCTGCGTTTCTGGCGCATGCCGTTCATTTGTGGCGCAAAATAATACTTGGAAACAAAGAAGAGTAGGCACTATGTACCCCCGAATTAGAATCTAATTAATTCTAAACCGAATTAACTCTAATTCAAATTAGAATCCATACAACCAAGCAACGACAAGGCGATAACATAAACAAAAACCCAAGCGTCGCTGTTTGAAACAAAAGCGCCATATACTGCGACTTTTTTTTATAGAGAAGGACACCGCATTTCGGTGGGTGTTACAAGTACTGCAAGTACTGCTTCATTTTTGCAAAAATAAAAACCTTTTTGACATACGAAAATGTGCTAGGAAATTTTCATATTTTATAGAAACTACAGTAGAAATAGTATAAATGTCAAGTAATTTTTATTTAAGAAAAAAGAAAGCTCATTATCTCCCTTTAACATTCGAGCGGGTAAAAACTGTGTGGGATCTATCACGTATACATCGCATTCGAGTCAATTTGTAACGAAATAATGCATGCTATTTTCACAAAAAGTACGTGTCTGGCTGATCAGTAACTAGACTGAAAAAAACCTTGTTCACGTTAGGTACCTAACGTATTATTTTGGACGCACATCGCGATTGATTCGTCTACCACTACGGACGTTGTCACGCTCTACCTAGCAGGGTGCATGGTGCGCCAGTGTCGCTATGGTGTACCTGAGCGAGGGGCGGCACTCACGGGTGCTGGCCGCGCCGCCGGCGTCGCAGCGTGCTGAAGCAGCCAGAGCTGGTCTCGGGCGGCGGCAGGTCCAGCCGCAGGTCGTCGCTGCGCGTGTACTCGGGCCCGTACACGTTCAGCTCCTTGAAGCACCCCGTCTCCAGCATCTGCGGTCGGCGGGGAGGCAGGTCACTAGCGGCCGGGCGGCGCACAGTGCATACAGAGGCCGTGGCGAGGGATGGCTGACAACAGAAACCGGGACAGGCCAGGCTTAGCGAGCGCGCACACAACAGAAGCCATGTCGGAGCTGGCGGGTCCTCAGACAACAAGGCGCTTACACATTATCACAGTCATATTGCGGGCCGCGGGGATCACCTACATAGAAGCAGCGCAGCGCTGTTCAATACTTCAGCACCAAAGCTTGTAATTTGGCACCTAACGTCCATCCAATCAGGAAATGACATACTGCCCGTTCAGCTGGGCTGCTGTCGGTACCGGCTGGTAGACCAGCCGTGTGCTGCTCACTTTACTTCCTAACATGTTCTAGGAATTACAAAGCTATGCATATCCATTATGCATTCTAGATCAGCGATGCAGCACTCAAAAGTTTCCAGTATATCCATAAGGTAACAAGTGTGTTGCGGATTTGCCCCCGTTCCGGTCCCCGTGTTTCCTCCTCCCACGAATGTTTGCCAAGTTACATCCCCGGCGCGTCTGGCCGTCCACCCACCTCCTGCTGCCACGGGATGGACACGGAGCCCGTGTTGAACTTGTCGTAAAACTCCGAGTCCCGGGAGTCCAGAGCCACGCCCTTCACCGTCGAGAACTGCTCAATGTCCAACACGTCTTTGGCGTACACCGCGTGAGGCTGCCGGCGAGATGGAACGGACGTCAAGTGGGGAGCGAGGGCGGTCAGCGGGGGCGAGGGGGGCGAGGGCAGCCAGCGTAGAACACCGGCTGAGAACGAGACGAGCGTTAGTGAGGACAAACGGGAGCCTAGCGGTGAACACAGGCTCTCAGACAGCGGGACGGGCAGTCACAAGCGAGCACGGACGTTTGTGAAGAACACGCCAGTCGGTAGAGGGACCGTCAGAAAACGAGCACCGCGGACTCGGCACGGGTTGAGGACGTGATAAGTCCCACGCCGTGCGATCAGTTGTGAGTACAAGTCAGTCTACCACTGTACTTCCAGCCTACCCCTGGCCCCACACTCACATCAGGTATGAACGGAGGGTCGCACATGCCCGCCCTCAACCGCTTCCAGTTGATGTTCTTGAAGAACTCGTGCTTCTTGACCTCTTCGGCGCCGAACCGACCCTGCTGGCAGCCCAACCGCTCCTCTGGCCGCTTCTGCAACAGCTGAAAGGCGAAACGGTACGCTCAATTGGCTGATATTGGCTGATGTCATTAGTGGGCTTCATAAAAACCACTCATTGTCAGCAGCATACGGCCAAAGTGGTCAAACTGATTGCTAAGATCCAAATACACAGTCCTTTTCAAATAAGTGGCGTCTGACAGTAACTTTCACTGAAGCCATTAACACGCGCACTGCTGGGGGGGGGGGTGTTTGAACACCCTTGTGGTTTTTCGCGAATATCTCAAAAACGGCGGCGCGGAGCGCCGCCGTTTTTGGTACACCTTATCATACATCCATTCTACACATGTTGTGAAAATTTCAGACCAAGGTCATTCAAGGTCAGGTCATCAGGTCACTTGAAGTGACCTCACCTCATAAAAAGTTTCAATGTCTGCCATAGCTACACCGAGTGACCGATCGCTTTGAAACTTTTAGCGATTGCTTAGAGCAATAGCATGTACAAAATGTATATCTCAGAATTTTGATATCGATGACCTAAGGTCAGGTCAATTTTGCGACCTCCCCATTATAAGTCAATGGGAGAAAATTGAAAAGCGCCTCTTTTGGACAAATGACATTATAAACACTCCCAAACACTGAATTACAAGTGGTTTAGACACACTGAACATGAAAATAGTGTCTGTGACCCCCGTTTATGCCCCTGAGGTGATCTTAGGTCACGAATGGTATTTCACATTTTGGGCTGAACTATTTACTTATTTTTCATGTGCTCCCAGCTGATATGAGCACCCAGCAAAAGTTACGGCCCAATAGCATCTACCGATAGCGAGATCCGAAAATGAACTATAACATCCTGACAAATAGTTTTGGGTGTCAACGGACACTGGTACACATACACAAGCATCAGCTCCTAATGCTCGAGGGACTGTTAAACCTCACCTGTGCTCCGTCCTCGTGCTCATCTATCATCACTCTCATCCTGTCTAGTGTCTACCAATCCAGCGTACGATGTCCACTGCATCCCACTCGCGGCAGTCCGACCCCCCGCACTGTTAGGTACCCGCTTCCCCGCTGACGCCCCGCACAGTGACCGTCCCGCCCCGCGGCCCGCGGCCCTCCTCACCAGCTGGCACAGGGAGCGCGCCACGTCGGAGAACTTGCTCGAGTACTTCTCCTGGTCCTGTTTGACGCGCCGGTCCACCTCCTCCCGCTTGACAGCCTCCTTGCGCGCGCGGAACGGCGCCTGGCCCTCGATCATCTCGTAGAGCAGGCAGCCGAAGCTGAACCAGTCCGGACTGAAGTTGTAGTACTCGTTGTCGATCACCTCCGGCGCTGCAGCAGGACAGTGAGTCGACAGTGCATTAGCTGGGCTTTCCACGAGTGTTTATAGAATGTCTCAAATACACAAATGATAATGATGGGTGTTGGTCTGTTAACACCTGGAGGAATATTTATGAATATGAGAGGAATACGCTATCAGGATAATGAGGACCGGCGGATGGGCAACTAAGCAGCGACAAGGTGAGTCACGTCCATCAGATTAGCATTATGAGCATCAGCATTAGCATTAGCATTACTGACGTACAATAAGACGCACAGTGCTCACTTCACGGACAGCGTCTCAGTTAGTTTTCAACATTCCGAAGTAGATGTTCCAGAACGCTGGAAATACAGTTCAGGGTGAGCCCACCGCCTTCGGTACTGCACTAAGTGGATTTGTTACGCTTCGTTTTTTTTTTAAGAAATACGCTCCCAAGTAGCAAAGGTTACCGTCCCCAACCGCACCACATGTTTCCGTTTTCGCGGACACAGATACGCAGCCACGTAGCAGCAGAGTCCTGGGATCTCTTCACTGCACTGTGTGTCTTCGTGTTCGGTACCATCATCAATACGCACCCATGTAGCCGACGGCACCATCAATACGCACCCATGTATCCGACGGTGCCGACTCGGCCGCGCACCCAGCCGCCCTCTGGGATATCGACGGCCAGGCCCAGGTCGCTGATGCGCACGTGGCCCAGGTCGTCCAGCAGGATGTTCTCCGGTTTACAGTCGCGGTACACTATCCCCTTGGCGTGCAGGTCCTGTAGGCCGCAGAGAACCTGACGGGGACGGGTGGAGTGTCAGTCACTGTGGGAGGGGAGAGGGTGAGGGAAGGAGGGAGGATGAGGGAGAGTAAGAGGAGAGAGGGATGGGGGAGACAGATAGACACAGATCATTCAATTTTGGATTCCCAAAAACAAACCAGCTGATAAGACGGTTGCGCTCACAAAGCAGGGTGCACGAGAACACTGGATATGGAGTAGGATCTATCTTACTAGAGTAGGAGCCAAAGGCAGGAACGCTGACGCAGGAGCAGGATTCGTCCCCGCTGGACGGGAGCCATCGGCGGCCGGCAGAGATGACGCTGGACGGTGCAGTCAGGAGAGAAGGATAAGGACTAGTCACCTCTCTGAGCAGCCTGCGAGCGAGGTGAGAAGAAAGGGTCCGTTCAAATAGTTGGTGCGTGATTGAGTATGAGTTTGCACGACTGTCTGTACCCGTGTGCGGTGTTGCAACTGAATGAATGACAAATGATAGGCCATGAGATTCCTTACATGGAGAGACTAAGCGATTACACACACCGGATGCGTTGTATATAGATACGCATGCATCCGGGTAATACAGCGAAGATTCTCCGTCAACAAATAAAAATAGAACACACCATGACGTAGATACAGCCATGTTCCTGGCCATTTATAGGGCAATGTATAGGCCTAAAGTTTTACATGCGCCCGATTGGCGTCTTTTTATGCGACGCGAGTCGGTTTTCTGTATGAGCGCATCCGGCGTGAATCCGGCTGACAACGGAGGCGAAATGGAGCGGAGTGGAACTGATTTATGCTGCTCTGAGCTCAGAGAGGAACATATGAAATAGAAAACCCATCGCGGCCATTAGCGCGGCGCCGCACTAGGCGCGGACTAACCCTCGCCCCGTTGGGGGGGGGGGCATTTTGGCCCCCCCCTGTGGTTTTTCCTGAATAGCAAGAAAACGGCGGCGCGCAGCGCCGCCAAATTTTCAGTACCTTCCCGGGCATCAATTTGACACCTTCACACCAAATTTCAAGTCTTAGGTCACCTTAGGTCAGGAGTTATTGAGGTCAAACTGAGGTCATGTTCGAGCAAAAATGAGCAAAAAACATGCAATCTTGAAACGCTCACCAAATCTACAGTTATCACGCAATTTCAAAGTTCTTTATATGGTCTAGTAGACAAAAAGCGGCGCTACAAAACTGCTATCTCGGATTTTCAAAATTTTTGGTTTTTGACCAAAAAAATTTCAAAAAATTGATTTTTTTAGAAAAACTTGGAAAAAATCCAAAATTTTTCCGAATTTCGAAAAAAACCGGAATATATGTGATAGTCCCAGCGCTCTTCTATATACATACCAAATTTCAGATCGATATCTCGTTTTTTGGCCAAGTTATAGCGAAAAAACTGTTCAAAAATGATGACGTCAAATTTTTGAACTCAATTTTTAGCAATTCTAGACCACGTACGGCAAAACAAAGACCACCATTGAACTCCCCGTGACGAGCTGCATCGATTCGATACCCATTTTACGCAAAAATATTAACTTTGAAATTTGACCTAATTTGACCTGACCTTGACCTGACCTTGACCAAAACGTGATCTAAGCTGGCCCCAAAGGCTGCCTGACCCATATAATCGCATTTGTCATGTAAAATGGACCATAAAACGTGTATCACACGACACTTTCATATTGTGACCCCCCCGTGACCTGACCTCTGTGACCTGACCTGGTATCAGTGACCTCAAATAGCAAAATATGTGTTTGAAGAACATTTCCCCATCGATGATTTTCAATGAAATGCATTTTACTCGATTTTACAACGCATTTCTTGAAGTGCCTGTAAACGGTGAAAATTGGACCTTTGACCTGACCTGTGACGTCATCGGTTTGACCTAGGTCAATAAAATTGGGTCACAAGGTAGTTCCCCGTTGGGGCTATCCAACGCCGTTTACCGCTTGTCGCTATGTTGCGTGGTTCTCGAGATCTTAGGGGGGGGGGCCAAAATGGCCCCCCCCCCAACCGGGCGCGTTGCTCGGCAGAGCCCAACGGGGCGCGGGCTAACTCCCACCTCCGCCGCGTAGAAGAGCACCCGCTCGGAGCTGAAGCCCGGGTCGCCGCCCATGTTGTAAATGTGGAACTTGAGGTCGCCCCCGTTCATGATGGTGAGCACCAGACACAGGGCATCTTTGGTTTCATAGGCGTACGCCAAACTAACCTGAAATAAAAACACGGCGTCAGTCCGAGGGCGGTGTGACCTGCAGTGTCGCCACCACATCCGGCAATGTATAGATAATTATCGTAATGACACCGGCCAACGCAGTGCGCACAGCGGCGGTGTAAAAAGGGCCGGAGAGCGGCGATCCCGCCCAGCAGCCGGCGGGGGAGGTGTGAATCCGGCACTGTGCGGACTCCGCGCCGCTGCGGGCTGCTCCGGCCGGCGGCGGCGGCGCTGTTACGCGGAAACTCGCCAGGTTCGGAGGGATGATCGATCTCAGTCGGCCGGGACGGCGCGCGGGGCGCGCCCGATCGGCCGCCGGCCGGCGCTCGATAGGATACGGATAGTCGGACCGAGTCGGCACGGCCCGACCACTGACCTACAGACGGCGCATCGCAACAGCACGCCGAGCCGACCGCCGCCGCCGCCGAGTGGCCGCGAGAGACGCACGACCGGAGCCGAGAGCGATCGACGCACCAACAGGCGGTCGCTTAAACCGGCACT
This sequence comes from Amphibalanus amphitrite, assembly GCF_019059575.1. Classification (NCBI taxonomy): domain Eukaryota; kingdom Metazoa; phylum Arthropoda; class Thecostraca; order Balanomorpha; family Balanidae; genus Amphibalanus; species Amphibalanus amphitrite. The sequence goes on along the minus strand of NW_024881732.1, from coordinate 332,151 downwards.
CCATTCCTGAGATTATGATTTGTTGGGTTAAAATAGGAAAGCTCGATTCCGTTTAAAAACCACATTGAATAAAATCAGTCCACTACGACCGGAGGACGCAATCAGGTTAGCTGTTTGAAATAGACGCTAAATGAGAAATATTTTGATTGATATTAGTGCTACTAATTCTGATGCCTAAGCTTACTATCTTTATCATGAGAGGATTATCAGTGATTTATAGATAAAGTTCGATAGCTGCAGCATACTGACATTTGTAAATCCGCTACTTGCGGACAGAATTTACCGGCCCGGAACATGCCGATAATGTAAGCAATTTCACAGAATGTCTAGTTGCCGAAAGCAGATTCGGGGGGACACCGCAAACGTATGTTAGCGTCCTCGGTCACTGCCGTTTGCGAGGCTCAGCTGTAGCACACCATCAGAGTGTGTTAGCGTCCTTATTGCCAGATCATCAGAGTGTGTTAGCGTCCTTGTTGTCAGAGCCAGAGAGGTGGTAGTGGACACTGCGGGAGTGCGTACTCACCAAATGGTTACTTCAATTTCTTATAACTTTTCGGTTCTCGCTTCCTGATGTGTTGCTGTGAAATTTACAACAAACTTTTCTAATAAGCGTTGTTTTCTTTTCTTTTCTTTAGTTTGATGACAAAATTTGGTCAATTTCGGACTCTGCCGGAGGACCAAATGCTCCAAATGCCCCTTGGGTCCACCAGTGGGCACAACTGGAGTCACGCAGCAGCATATTTGTGGGTCTGTCGCTCTTAGTGGGGACATTCACTCGTTCATGATGGCCGATATCTACTGGTTCCGGCAGCCGGTTCCACGAATGTGTCTTGCATTATATAAATTCGTAAATATAATTTGGATGAAGGTATGTTTTTAGACGTAAGGTTGGGGTATATTTCATTTATTTATTCACACTGGATACAACTGTACAGAGGAAGTTTGTAGTTAGGATTTTAAATGACCTTATCCTCGATAATTAATTGGAAATTCACTAAAAAGTAAATATTATATTGTTTGGCAAATTTTCGAGCAACAGTTCATTCTCAAGCCACATAAAACAATGAAAAACAAACAAAACAAACAAGACAGTGACATTAATTATCATTATCATTAATACATACTTTACGGTGCGTTCACTGGAGATTAACCGTGCATTAATTCAAAGGTAGCCGTGCACCAATTTAAATTGGTGCACGCGCGTGCATTGATGAATTTCTCGACTGAAGTTTTTCGGAAGGGTCATTGACTTTATTTTAAGAATTCCCATAAATGGCCCTTTTAGTGTCTTGGACTAAGTTTAATTTTAATTTAAATTCGCACCGTTAAGCATGTATTAATTAGTTTAACACATGGTTTCCGTGCATAAATGGTTTTAACGCACTCGTGGATGGAATGGAGCACTTGTGCGTTAATGCACTCGTTTCACTCGTGCATTAACACACGCGTGCTCCAATCCATCCACGTCGTGCGTTAAAACCATTTACACACGGGAAACCATGTGTTAATATATATTAATCGTTTAATTGTCATTTAAAATTCTAACTACATACCGGGTGGCCCAGAAAAAACGTTCCCAATTTTAAATCAATATTTCTCAGAAAGTGATAAAGATACAACCTTGAAACTTCCAATAGTCAATGCGGCATATATTTTCAGTATATGGTATGATATTTATGTTATTCGGTTGATTACTTTTTAAACGGTTCGTGTTTCTAGCATGCCATGTAAAAATCACTTTTTTGCTCAGATGTTTACTAAAAATGTCAGTGAACGGGCCACTTCCATCTCGGCACCACGGCCTGCAGCCATGACTGCTACTGGCACTATAGTCTCATTGATGGTTCAGGCCTCAGAGTGACACATTCCCTCTAGCCTTTATCCTTATTCGGTCGATTTACTATTTGATCTTGAAAGGAGGGCGATCAGCTGTAACCCATGCACCGTGTCACTCCTTTTGCTCGAAACAGAACTTGTGTTGAAACGAATGGCATCCATTAACACAATTTTGGCTTAGTATTTGGATATTTGGTACATAAGTGGGACAAAAATATTAAAAATAACAACACACGTGCTGGTATCATTCACGTATTCTATTTTTTCTATTTTTTTTCTAACATGGTACGTCTAAGCCAATCATTACTACCGTTCAACAACGGCAAAAAAAGCAAAAATGTCTTACTTAATCCAACATAAGATTGCTGGCTTGAAAATGATGGTACAGTGTTATAATTTGGCATACCAATGCGCAAAGAAGTGACGCAAACTTGATGAAAATTTTGGCTCGTTATTCGCACTAGAATTTGAGATATAGGCCTCCAAAGTTCGGAACGTTTTTTTGGACCACCCGGTATACCAGTAAAACGCCTTTTGGGCGAAGAACGAGCGAGCGAGATAGTGAGCTCTGCACGTGTGGAAAGGCGAGAGGATACTTCCAACGGGCTTGTGCAAAGCACCCTTCTAACCGGTCGCTAGCGGTGTACCAAATTTGAACGCAATCGGTCCAGCCGTTATTGAGATCTGGAAGCGGCATTCTGCACGTGCGCACGTGCAAACGGGGTCCAAACTGACTTTTGCACGGCACCCTACTAACTGGTCCCCAACCGTGTACCAAATTTGAGCGCAATCGGCCCAGCCGTTCTCGAGATCTGGAAGCGCCCCCTGCACGTGCGCACGTGCAGTAGCACCTTAACCGCAACACATGGGAGTGCATTGCCTGGTGAGTGCCTACCTGCATGCCAAGTTTCAGCGAAATCGCCCCAGTAATTACTGAGTTATTGAAATGGAAACAAATTTGGCACCTCTTCTTTTTGTATTTTGCACGTGCAGTGGGGGGTCACTCACATAGATCAAAAGTATCCGACCTTTGGTAGAAGGGATACAGCTACCCTACAAAAATTACCGCAAGACAATCGCCCAAGCGGCTGCTGAGATATGAGCCTCTCAAAATCACTACTTTTGCAAAACAGCTTGAACACCCTTGACTTTTCACCGTGCCACGACGGTCACTGAGATGAGTCAAAAGTAGTCAATTACGGGGTAGAAGGGATGGGGCTACCCAGCAAAAAAAAAAGACCGCAGGCCAATCGGTCTAGCGGTTGCTGAGATATAAGCCTCTCAAAAGCGTTACAGGCCGGGCCGGGCCGGGCCGCTCATACTGAGATTTTTCCGTTATATTGAAAAGAATTCGCTTCGCTCGCTGCGCTCGCTCGCTCGTAATCAAGATGTTCCTCGCTAGAGCACTGCATACTATTTCTTTATACAGAGGAAGATAGTTATACTGGAAAATCACCTTTAAAAATCACCTTTAATCACCTTTAGGTGGTCGCTGGACAGACATTGGGCGAAACAGCTCCATACTACTGCAGGTTGGGGTCCAGTGAATGTCCCTACGAACAGCAGCAGGCCCGTGAACAAGCTGCTGTGCATGTCTCCAGGTCACCTATACGCGTCTATGGCATCAGCTCGAATCTGCTACCAGTGCACGGTCTTGCCGAATACCAGATTAGCGCGAATTTAATCAAAAACCCGACTTTCAATAAACTGTTATTTATACCTATCAATGGGTAGGAAATTGTCCAAAGTTATCGGATAGAACCTTATTTTTAAGCCACTTTACCATTTGACGACTTATATCACTGCCGAAAGTAGACCCACGCTCCGGTTCCTGAAATCGGCGCCATGGTACTGAGAAATATGTCCAGTTTTCAATGTAAATTTTACGGAAGCTTCGAGAAGATATATGAGAAAATAGCATATCACCGGATAGCACAATTCATGATGAAGCTGTTTCTGCTATCATGGTAGCTTTTCAATGAATGGTTTCTGAGTTTAATGAGTTAGAACAGGAGCCTTGCATGTGTATCGTTCTCACGATTGTATTTCATAAAGAAGTTGGAAAATGTCAAAATGGATAAAAATGGATATGACGAATAGGGCATGGCTGAACTCTCCGCACATTTCTGAACATCAGCGAGCAAGTTTCAGCTGCCACTTTTTGCCTATTTGCCGTCAATTCAGCTTTGAACATGTCTAGTCGGCCGCCCGGCGTGACCTGGCCAAGGTCGGGGGCGGCGCGGCCGAACAGGCTCCAGCCTAATTAACTATCTCAAGCACACGGAATCGTGATTTCATGCACTCCTTGCAAGGTCCGATGCTTCACTTTTGCATTATTGGCCTTACGTGACGTCATTTATGACGTCACTAGGGTAATAAGAGTTTTTCGTCAATAACTCCCGATCAAATTGAGCTAGCGAGTCGGGAAAGCCACCAATGGACTCAGGAAGACCTGCTGAATCGAATGATATGCAACATGACCTCCTTCGACCAACTTCGTGATCTGGGGGGCTCTAACCTGACCTTGACCCGAGGTCAACACCTTAAGTTGACTTCAGCCGAACAAAAAGTATACCATTCGACGCACCTGAGCGAGGCAGACACGATGATGCCAAAATTGCGGCTCTGCGGCATTTTTTCGCGAAGTTATTAATAAAAAACGAATCCGTGCCTTGGGCCACTTGACCTGACCTCAGAGGTCACAGGTTAACCAGAGACCTTAAAATCGGATACCAGTTGCTGCGTCTCGTAACGACACACACGCTCGTTTTTTTCCGCGAGGCTCTAGTTTCATCAGGGGCGAAACAGCGGCGGGGGTCGTACCCCCCCCCCCCCCTCCTTCGGCCGGCGCGTATTTTGAAAACCAATAGGTCCGGCGAGGGGTAAATGTCAGTTTTGGAACCAGAGAACCATTTTCAGTGAATCCGAGCGGCGCTGGGATTAAATTCGCGCTAAACTGGTCTTCGGCCACACTGTGCAGTGGCAGCATCAAAGGGAATATGTCTGTTCATTAGCGCTTCAAAAATATCAATGTTCTGTTAGCTTAACCGATGCTTAGATAAAGCATGGCACATGAAACACTTCCCCGTAAACACCAGAAAACATCGTTTAAAACAGCTATAGTATTTGAAATTGATAACATTGTTGATTGGGGTTTAGGGCGCTCGAACAGCAGGTCAGCGGCGGCCGAGAGGCGAGAAGGCACCACACACAAAAAAAAAAAAATACCGGGCGGTCGGTGTTTAAATAAATTTACATTACATTTATCTGGTGACTGGAGCGTCAATAATGGCAGATGGAAACCAAAGAGTGGCGTCATCCGTCTCCGGGTGGACGGCGCGCCGCCGCCGGTTTACACTCTTGCTGTTTACACTCTGCCGTTCCGGGTCGGGGTGGTGACGTCACCGGCCGGCCTCGGTCGGCGGCACGTCACCAGAGAACGGATCCACGGGAGCAGGCAGCGGCACTGGCTGACGGCGCGGGAAGCAGCTCCTTCGCCAAGGAAGACCGCTACAGCTTCCACAGCTACCGCTACAACTGTCTACACCGCCCTCCGGCTGGGGACCATTGTCTTCCCTGTTCTACTGTGACAGAGCCTCTTTGTACATGTCCTTCAATGAGTTTGCCTGCAAGTCATTCAACTTCTTCTAGGCCGATTACTTTTTGAGGCGTCTTGGGTGGTGGGTTCGTATGTGAGCAAAGTTTAACAAATCTTTCATACCATATATTCCTTATCATTTTTTTTTTTCAATTCCCTCCGTCGCCTCAACTTCCTTGACATCCTTGCATGCTTCAATTCTTCGGCGGTTTCGCTCTCCACATCCGCAGCTTTCCGTCATCATCCACTGCCTACGTCACGTGTCGGTTGTCAGTCAGAATATCAGGGCGATCCGCGACATCTATCGCTCTGGCCCCCCGCGCCGCCCCTTATCTGGCCGCGTCGTGTATGTACAGCGGTCGTCGTCCTGTTCTGCTATCACACACAGACCGCGGACGCACGCACCACAGTGCGTGGCGCACCTCCGCCCGCTGATCGGTCAGACTCCCCGGCGACACTCCCCAATCGGTACTTACGCGGAGATAATCAGTGTCGACTGGGGTCAATGTGTGAGGTCATCGAACATAGTCATACGATCGTGACGTCATAATGCACAATAAAAAAAAATTGTTAAAAATTGATAGCAATATCGGTTGAATATAAGATTAACCACAAATCTTAACAGCGGTGCTGGTGGAACGGTCGCCCACTATCTCCCGTCCTAATGACCAACCATCAGTACAAAAAGAAAATAGGTACTTACAACAAATCTAGAGTTGACTTCTTCTAGGGTCATTTTCTCTATCAGCACCATGAGCTCTCCTTTCCGCTTCTTAATTCGTTTCTTTTCTAACTTTTTGCAGGCGTACATTTTGCCGGTGGCCCGCACTTGACAGGCGCAGACCTCTCCGAAGCCTCCCTTACCCAGCACCCGGTACATACGGAACGTTTTGTAGGTGACGGGCCGCCTGCGAACGGAGAACGGTCACTCAGATCACTGGTATGTGGTAGAAATTAACAACTGACCATGCATACCGACAATAATAATATTCCTTTCCCGGGAATAATAACACTGATAGGCCTGATAACCGTTCAAGCTCTGTATATTCTACCTAACGTACGAAAGTGCTTCTAAGAAAGGCCCTATGTGATAAATAATATCCTTACACTTAACGTCATTGACCTTTACAAGGAAGGCAGATAACGGCAATACTACTGTATTTTCACACGTTGGGGAGCTAACGGCGAAACTATAATTTTTTTTTATTTTCTTACGATGGAAAGGAGACGCAGAGAGTGTTAACTTCTCCGAATGTCAATCAAAGCGACAATCGGAAGAATATCGACGATGCAAGAGAAAAACATTTATTTCTAACGCGATATAAGCTACGCGGTATCACACGTCACTCACCGTTCTAGCCATTTCCACTGCAGGTACCGATGGAAGAACATGGAGTCGATGAATTCCTGCAGCGGTTGTCGCGCCAGGAACGCCTTGACCTGCTGGACGCAGCCGTCGAAGAGCTCCTTGGACGGCCGTAGGAGGCCCTCCTTGCACGCCGCCGAGACGTCGTCGTTCAGCACGTCTATGGATTCGGCAGACTGGTGCGGGAGGGACCGACACGGCTCAGTCAGCGGGGCAGGGTACCGAGACGGCACGGGTAGACCGGACTGCATCGCGCGCACACCTGTGACACTTCCATCACCATTGGAGCCCAGCCTCCGCTCCAGACCCATCAGTTCAGTTAGTTTGGCTTCCATCACCGGTCAATGACGACACTATTAGGATCGAGCATCGCATGAGAGGAATGGTTTGTTTGCTTACTTAACTTACAACGGCTTTAGGCCGGATCGCTGCACCCGCCCAACTGAGAGAAATGGGAAACCGGCACGGCAGTGAAATGTTTATTAAACCAGTGCACGGTTGTCAGTATTCGGGTAGCATAATTGTATCCCAATCCCCAAACGCTGAGCTGTTTGGAGCAGCGAGTCGGTGAACCGAAGTAGCAGCAAAGAGTGCATTTGCCTTTATATGACGACAAAGCAATGATACGCTGGGTCCAATGCTTTCAATTCCCAAATCGGTGATCATTGTATCAGCATACACGTCAACGCAAGTGTGGTGCAGGAAAATACTAGTCTTGTATGATTTCAATCCCGAAAAGTAAAAAAAAAAAACCAACAACAACAAAAAACAGGACATCTTCCTGACAAAGCATTAATGTGGGCATTACCGTGGAGGCGATATACTTGTAGAAAATAGCTTGTGCTGCCTCCGCTCGCTTCTCGTCTGCTTCCAACTCGTACTGCTCCTGTAAACACAATTTCCAATCGTGAGTGAAAGAGAATTGAGCTGCAAAAATCACAAAGGTAAGATACGCGGTGCACTCCAGAAGTTTTGACTTTTTCAGTAGAGACAGTTGTCTGTTTCAGAGAAGCATGAAACTTCTATGACTCTCGAAATGGAACCTCCCGAGTCCAATGCACCTGCTTTAGCGCTCCTGTCACTGCCTGAAGGCCTGCTGATAGGCCTTGAAAGTGAAGGTGCCCAGGGCCTCTGTCACAGCCTCACTCATCTCCTCCACACCCTCCGAAAGACGGCCCCTGAGCTTCCCTGTCAGTCTTGGGAACATCCAGAAGCCACTGGGGGGCGGGGGCCAGATCAGGACTGTGGGAAGGGTTACGGACGGTTTTGACGCACATCTGTGTCAGATAGTTCGTCTCCATGGTGGACTTGTGGGTGTGTGCGCTGTCCTGGTGCAGGGGACACAGTTGAAGAGTTCCGACCTCTTGCGGCGAAATCTCTTTCTCAACTCCCTCAGAACCTTCACGAATCATTTCTTGTTGACCATCTGGCCGTGTAGGGGACCCAGGTTATGAAGTTTTTGCCTTTTTGTTCTAAGTAAGGGATTAATTTGAGCTTCCCAGTGGACCTGCGCTGTCTGTCTTTATTGGGACTGAAGGAGTCAGTGTGTTTTCATTGGACCTTCTGGCTGTTGGTCTCATGATGGTAAAAATACATCCAAATTTCGTCTCAAGTCACTTGAGAGTCAATTTGCTATGTTTCTCGGGCATTTTGCCAAGCTAATCCCAAAATTTTATTGCACAGCGACCCTCCAAGTTGTCTTCACATGAACAACCTGACTGTGCTCTACACCGGTCACCGTGACAAGCCGCGTGCGACTTGCCATGTTCAGGGTGACGCCGTTGCCGTCTTTTGCAACGTAGAAAAACAAAATTACGCAAGTACGTTTATAACAACTGTGGTAAGGACTTGTAAGAACAACAAGTATCTATCACTGTTCATATGAATTTTACGAGGCCAGTCTCAAAACTTCTGGAGTGGACGACGTATCTTAAGCTAAATTACAGTTAAACTTACATTTCATTTTAAAGCTTGCTCACGCCCCCACGCCTCTATCGTCCTCCCGCAACATCCACCGCCTCTGACGGTGCTGCTGCTGCACGTAACACGGCATGCTGCTGCTGCACTTACCACTGGATACTGCTGCTGTTCTTACCACGGCATCCCGGTACTTGTACCTACCACGGTATCCATGTACTTGTTGTACTTACCACGGCATCCCGGTACTTGTTGTACTTACCACGGCATCCCGGTACTTGTTGTAGGTACTTACCACGGCATCCCGGTACTTGTTGCACTTACCACGGCATCCAGGTACTTGTTGTACTTGTCGAACTCGGGCCGCATCACCTGGCAGAACTCGCGGAACAGTCTCTTCCCCAGCGGCTGACTGTCTACGAGGTCGGTGTACGTTTGAGCTGCGAAGCGAGAAAACAGAAACCAGTGTCATTGGTGCCAGGGACGGGGATGACTGAAAAAGAACGGAACCCGAAACGGAAATAAGACCGGCCACGATCCACCTTCCAGATAGGCACATAGATCGCTTACTCTATAGATCTGGAAGTCTTTGGTATATCGTAGCCATACGTCACTCACGACAGGGAGATGGGCGCTAGTGATGTCAATTACGGAAAATCGTGATACCGATACCAAACCAAATACCAACAATACCCATGGAAAAATACCGAAACCAAACCGACTTGGGAATATGAGGAAAATACCAACTTTTTACCAAATTCTCAGCCTCTTTGACATTAATGAGGATTCATAATACCGACAAAATACCAAATGCACTCGCCTTGAAATACCAAGTTGGTATCGGTTTGGTATCGGTATACCAAAAAGTTGGTATCCCCCATCTCTAGTGGGCGCAGGGCCGCCGTTTTTGGTAGGAGAGGATGTCCAGGGTTTGGAATGCTATGGATTACTCGAAAATGACGAAAGCAAAAACATGGAGTTTCAATGGAACCTGACATCATTTTTCTCCACAAAATATCTTACTTTCGTGCTTCAAATATGACAACTACCTATGTGATATAATGTGATACAAATATGATAAAATAAAATGCTGCCAAAATCGCGGCTCTGCGGCCGTTTTTTGCGAAGTTATTCACCAAAAACGGAACCGTACCTTAGGGCACTTGACCTGACCTCAGAGATCACCAGTTAACCTAGGACCTTAAAATCGGGTTCGGGTATCAATCTCTGCGTCTCGTAACTGCGCACACGCTTGTCTTTTCCGCGACGCGCTAGCTCCACAAGGGGCGAAACGGCGAGGGGGTCGTACCTGCCCCCCCCCCCTCGGCCGGCGCGTATGTAGAAAACCAATAGGTCCGGCGAGGTTTAAATGCTCTGTGGCATTTGTTATAAGTTACACAAATAAGCAAATGATATGATGGATGATTCATCTTTTACATATTTATGGCCTTGGTGCGGATTGAACCCTCGTAGCGGTGAAAAGGGTTCCCAATCCGTTCGAACATCTCAGCACCCAATTTTGAGAGGAAAGGCTATGTTGAACAAAATGAGTGACCAATATCATACATGAACATGTGTATTGTGTGTGCGTCAACAGAACGCCGAGCGAAGTGATTGGAAAGGGCATACCGAAAAAAATGCTTGGCAAAATCACATGCAAGGACAAGTGCCATCAGTCCCACAATCAGACATCCCACAACACGAGCCATTAATGATAAGGCCCACGAGCGCTGAAGACGCAAAATAAGCGCAAAACGACGGCAACCAAAGACGAGAAGCGTGGGAGAATGAGCACAAAGCGGTAGTGTGCCACGAACAAATGTCCTATAACAATAGCGGGACACAGACAGGGTGAAGGGGAGGTAACAGCACGGAGGAAGTCGAAAGGAGGGAATTGTTAGAGGAGAGGCTAAGCAGCAAGCAACGAGCAGCGACAGACGTTAGCATGTACGGCATATCGTACCCCAACGAACGAGTGACTCGAGCCACTTGTCAGATCGACCACAGTGTCAAGCCAGAAAAAAAATGTGGAAAGGTGTTTGAAAGTCGAATAAGGGGAATACTTAAGGCAAGACTGTCATAATTCACGTTGGTCACCACCCACGTGTTTGCCTCATTTCGAATCCATAACGTCCTGTCAAAAGCACATCTTCCTATCGTTAAAGGTACCAGTCGCGTAGTGTAACACTTACAGAGCTCATCCTTGATGCCTATGCACTCCGAGATGTGCGGGAATGCCAGGATCTTCTTCCATTTTTTACTCCGGCCCTTGTTGTTGTCAGCCCCGCCTGCAAACACAGAGACCCGTCAGAGCCTGCCGTTGACCGCAGCTAGATGAAAGACGTCGATACGCAGACTAGCGTCCATTATTACCGCCCTCTTAGACATTGGTAGATACAGCTCAGATTGGCAGGGCAGTCTGCCGGCTAATCGAAGCGACTAGGAAAATAGCGTCAGCCGACACCATTCTCCGTCCATGATTGAGCGCGGCAGTAACGGTGCCTATGTTTACGGGTAATAACGGTTTATGTTGGCCATGTCCAGTGGATTACGCTTAGCGCAAACGAAGCAGAGGCTAACCGTAACACAGTAAAGCTTCATATGGTCATAGGTGCTTCATATGGTCATTGACATTTCCGCAACGCGCGGCGTACGGGCATAGAGATCTTATTCTCTTGCGCAGGCTACCAGCAGCCGCTGGAACATGGGAACCTGGGGAGGGCCATGGACCTTCAAGTTTCTGAAGGGTGATATGCATAGGTAACTAACGCGCAGCATTAACGACTAGACACCAGCACGCATATTGCCTACGGTAAGACCAATAGACCCCAGAAGCTCAATAAATACGGCACCTCTCCATGATAAGTTGGGTGATTGTATCCTATTGTCTCGCATCGTAATTCGTAAGCATCAATTTGAAAAAAAAAATGAGACAAGCATGAGGTAAAATGTAGCCACGGCTTTTTCAGAACAGAATGCCACCCAAGGAGCCCGGCCAGCACAGCTGATTGACGGCTTCGGGCGCCGATCTCGCCGCGCGCCGCCGGCCGTGCCGTCTCCGGCGGAAGAGATAGCCGCCTTCCTGTGACATCATCGGAAACGGTGCCGGCTCCACACAGCAAGGCGACCGGCGGCACACCAATCGGCCCTCACAGCGGCGAGTGACAGCGGCAGGCTGCTTCAGATAATATATACGGAATTATTGTACATACGCACAGGTTAATTGGCAGTCTGAGGCAATTACATACATACAGGGTGGGGCAGCATAATCGGTAATAAATATCAAACGGGATTATTTGGTCATGAATCTAAAAATATAGCTCCAAGCACTATTTTAGCAACATCCTATCAATCGGTCACCTTTTACCTATCCCTCATCCTATTTGACCGCCCTCGGCGTCAATGACCTTCTCAAGGCGGGTCCAAAAGCACGCGCATGCACGTGCAACCTCCTGCTTGTCCATGATCGCCCATCAGCTTCGTACCTTGCACTGAAGACTGTTTTTACTGATGATAAGTTGTTCATTAAACTTCTACCAAAAAACGCTCCATGTAAAGAATTTGGTCGGATTTAAATCGGCGGAGTTGAAGGACCAGAAGTTTTTGGTTCATCTCAGGTGGAGGTGCCCTACACAATAACATGTCGTCCTCACTGCAGTACCAGCACGGACAGAGTCCTCGTAAGACGTGATTTGGACCGTCAGTGATCCTCTCTTCCGACGGCTCCACGTGAGTCTGCCAGAGTGCGGTTGTATTTACCAGAGGTGCTCATTTTATCCGGGCTCGATGAAGTAGGGTGCACCACGTGCACCTCCCTTGAAGACCACCCATAGGTCCATCACCCCAACATGATGTTTACTTTGCATGACCGCTGGAATATTCTCGATACAATCCCCTATATGGCATGCCATTCTTTTTTATCGTATTCCAGTCGGTGATAAGATTTTTTGTCGCTGAAGTTTTGAACATTGTTTCTTTTTAATATGCTCAAGTGCTTCTTCCTTATATTCAAGTGAGTCATCTTGTATGTCCTCTGCTAAGAGTTATTTTACGACGATTACGTTAACCTGTTGTCCTAAGTATCCCCACACAATCCTTATCGTCCGTGATAACACGTTGACCTGCCCAGCAACCTTTACGTGGAATTGCAGGGTTTTAAACAAAATGTTCTTGTTTTACTTGTTTAACATTAGTGTCTATGGGCGCGCGCAAAGCACTTGGAGCACCGTCGAACTATTTTGCTGCTCTTTTCCAGGAAGTTGCATGCTCATGGATGTAGTCATGTCAGATGATGCACAACTTTTGGGCGTTTCATTGCCATAATATAATTTATAAAAATAATGCCATGCCTACTCATGATCAGAGCCCAAAAAGCATTCCCGATTATGCTGCCCCACCCTGTAGATATGGGTGGACCCCAGTCACGAAATTTGTGGTTGTTTGTATTTTGTACGGGATAATCTCAAAGGAAAATGATCATAACAATTTGTTGGTGGTTGAATTATCATTTCAAATGTTTTCGATAAATTTCTCAGAGACCAAAAGGAAGAAAACACAATGGCCGAGATTCGTTGACCATAAAGTATTTGCGGGACCGCAGCCTCATCCATGAGCTCCATCCTCCCCAATCCCTAATATTCTAACAATAGGCAGATGACACCAGTTTTCATTTTAATCAATTAAAGCAGACACACCGGTAATGCACATACCGTTGCTTGGCAGTAGTTAGAGCCCGGCTGGTGGGAGCGGCTAATGCGTCTGTGCCTGTAAGAGTGGCTGGTAGAGCCCCCGTGATGGCTTTTACGCCGGGTAGGTACTAGCGCTGGTCAACTGAGCTGCACCCTGCCTTATCTCTTTTAGAGCCTGCACGTGAGATGAAAGCCAAACGGGAGGCGGAAACATGCGGCACATCGCATTCAAACCCTATAAAGCCGCCCCGGGCCCACCACTGCACCGGCGCCCGGCCAGGAGGGGGAGGGGGTTGAACATTCCGCCCAACTCAGCTCCTGGGCCATGTAGCGACAAGCGATAAGCGCATTTGAAGGAACGCAAAAAAGTCAAGAATACTTGGGCCAAATTTAGGCCAAGTCAAAGGTCATGTGACAGGTCACCAGGTCACCAAAGGTCAAATTTTGTCAATCTGACTGTTAAGCAAATCAACGCATAACTCGGGAGCAAATAGAGCTACAGCGCCGTAGAAAAACGCATTCTATAGCTCTTTACCCACCCGGCGGCCACCTTCCGCGCGGTGGGGGGGGGGGATTTTTTGCCCCCCCCTCCTATCTCCGAAACTACTGGATGGATCCGCAAAATGCAAACAGCATTCGATAGCCCTGTCAACTTTGTCGAAGGAAACCAAATTTCATTTGACCTTGGGGTCACCGATGACGTCACAGGTCAGGTCAAACACAAAATATTTCACCGTTCACGGGTCTTCTAGGGAATGCGCCATAACATCGAGTAAAACGCATTTTGTCGAAAATCAGCGACAAGGCGTCAGTTGCCTAGTACATATGTTGCTATTAGAGGTCACTGATAATACCAGGTCAGGTCAGAGGTCAGGTCACCAAGGGTCAGCACATGAACCCAACTTCACTAAGGTTGTTCGATGCAGGTTTTATGACCAATTTTTCATTTCCAGCTCAATAGTGTTGGTTCTAAGACCATCAGGTACGGTTTAGGTCGCTTTCTGGTGGAGGTCAGGTCAAAAAGGTCAAATTTCCAAGTTGATAGTTTTGCATAAAATGGGTATTGATTCGATGCAGCTCGTCACGGGGAGTCTAATGGTGATCTTTGTTTTGCGCTACGTGGTCTAAAATTGCTAAAAATTGAGTTTGAAAATTTGACGTAATCAATTTTGAAGTTTCTTCGCAATAACTTGGCCAAAAAAAGAGGTATCGATCTCAAATTTGGTATGTGGATAGAAGGCGGTAGGGACTATCACATATATACCGTTTTTTCGGAACTCAAAAACTTTTTGGATTTTTTATCTATTATCTTCAATGTTTTTTATTTTTAGTGGTCAAAACCAAAAAAAAAAATCAAAAATCCGAGATAGCAGTTTTGTAGCCCTGTTAATTCTACGCCTTTTATGTTGAAACATTTTCCTGTATCTCTAAAGCTGTAGGCCTGACAGCTCTTCCCGCGAAACCTTTTTTGAGTCGAAAATGGCAGACATGACGTCACTCCGACGTCATTAGCGACCAACCTATCATAGCCTTTGGAAAAATGTTTGGTCACAATGTGTAAAAGCTATTCACGGGTGGGTACTGAAAGTTTGGTGACGATCGGCGCAGCAATTCTGGAGATATATCGAAAAAACTAAGGGAGGAATCCCCCCACAACCTGGAAGGTTTCTGAGTGACGTTCTCAGATTTGACCTAAGGTAAACAATTAAAGGTAGTGTGCCACCTTTCAAAGATTTCCCATTTTATTTTTCCTAGGATAAGAAGCTTCTGTTTTTACCTAATATCGCAAAAAAAAATCAAAAATGGGCCTGGAATAGTGCCTTTTTCGCCTAAAAGTTTATCGGTTTTTCGATATGTATAACAACTGTAGTGGGCTGACCTGCAAACAGGCGTCGGCAATAATCGCGAATGCGGCGCACATGTGACAATAATAAGCAAAGGTCATTATAGAGTTACGACGTACGGGAATGAGTTATCAGCTGTCTAATCGTAGACAACACAATGTCGAACTTAAACTGTAAGCCTGTATTGGTATCGTTTCTTTAATTTGGCTGTCGAACATTAATTTATGGTTTGAAATATGATTTTATGTAAAATAATTGATATGAAACAGCCGTCTCTTAAATTATGACCCCATTTCACCACACGAAAGTGACAGAAATGACAATGATCAGCTGACGCATTTTTCTTGGCCGAAGTCAGAGCGCGCGGCCCGACGCACCACAAAGTATGAGCAGCGTATTTGGAAATTCCGACCTCGACGAGCATCAGAAGCCACCTAACAGGCGTGTTCGAAACCGCAGGAGATGATGATGAACGGGTTTATCGAAACTTGATTGGATGAGCCTATCAGTAATAGCGATTTTAGTGTGTGCATTTATTGTTCATAGTGGTGTGAAATATGGTTGGGGTACGACCGACAACCCGTCGGGGCGAATTTCGCACTGGGGTACTCAGAATTTGAAGAATTTAAGACGTCTCCATGAGTTTTGAAGGTATGGATGTGTTCTAAAAATTCGGTTCTCCTTATCCGGGTCATTAACTCCATATGGTCCAGGAAAGCTGGCACACTACCTTTAACCCGCGCCCAGATGGGGTCTGCCGAGCAACGCAGTCTGATGGGGGGGGGGGGGGCATTTTGGCCCCCCCCTAAGATCTCGAGAACCACGCAACCTAGCGACAAGCGGCAAACGGTGTTGGATAGCCCTTTCAGGAAACTACCTTGTGACCCCATTTTATTGACCTGGGTCAAACCGATGACGTCACAGGTCAGGTCAAAGATCGAATTTTCACCGTTTACAGGCATTTCAAGAAATGCGTTGTAAAATCGTGTAAAATGCATTTCATTGAAAATCATCGATGGGGAAATGTTCTTCAAACACATATTTTGCTATTTGAGGTCACTGATACCAGGTCAGGTCACAGAGGTCAGGTCACTGGGGGGTCACAATATGAAAGTGTCATGTGATACATGTTTCATGGTCCATTTTACATGACAAATGCGATTATGTGGGTCAGACAGACTTTAGGGCCAGCTTAGGTCACGTTTTGGTCAAGGTCAGGTCAAGGTCAGGTCAAGGTCAGGTCAAATCAGGTCAAATTTCAAATTTGATATTTTTGCATAAAATGGGTATCGATTCGATGCAGCTCGTCACGGGGAGTTCAATGGTGGTCTCCGTTTTGCGCTACGAGGTCTAGAATTGCTAAAAATTGAGCTAAAAAATTTGACGTCATCAATTTTTAACAGTTTTTTCGCTATAACTTGGCCAAAAAAGAGGTATCGATCTAAAATTTGGTATGTATATCGAAGAGCGCAGGGACTATCACATATATTCCGGTTTTGACGAAATTCGAAAAAAAAATTGGAATTTTTTTGAGAACTTTTTTAATTTTTGGGGGTCAAAATCCCAAAATTTCGAAAATTCGAGGTAGCAGTTTTGTAGCGCCGTCTTTTCTCTACTTTCAACGATAAGGGTATTTATTGACCCTCGCACTTATAGGGGGAGCGAATGGACCCCCTCCCCGTCCCCCCTCGGCTTTTCGTGAATAACTGGCGCAAAAAGCGGCTGATCGCGACGAAACCTTCAATACCCTTAGCTGATCAATTTAACAATTACCCTGAAAATCCCATGACCCTGACCCAAATGACCTCTGAACTGTGACGTGTTTCTCGAGATCATGTTCGACCGGAATCGCGGTTGGGCATATGTTGGCTTATATTATCCGCGCGTTTTCAGTCTTTTTGTGGTTGTTAATGTAAAATGTAAAATTGATACTTGACACCATGCACTATGGTAAGTTTCAAGGTCGCGTGAAGGTCAGGTCAACCGTCAAGGTCAATGACGTTTGATGACCTTGTTTTCTTTTTCCCAGCTTTACAAGTTTCTAGGGTATTTCTTAACCCTCGCCGGCACAGGGGGGGGGGTTGATGCACCCCCCTAAGGTTTTTCGCGAATAACTCGCGTAAAAAGCGGCCGATCGCGACAAAACTTTCAGTACCTTCGCATTGATCAATTTTACACCAACCCTGAAAATTTCATGACCCTGACCCAAATGACCTTAAACCTGTGACCTCTTTTCCGAGACCATGTTTGGCCGGAATCGCGATTCGGCGTATGTCGGCTCGCATTAGCCGCGCGTTTGCAAGCTTTTCGTGGTTTCAAACGTTCAAACATGTGATTTGATGTTGCTCCCATACATTAGGGTAGGTGTCAAGGTCACCTGAAGGTCAGGTCAGGTCATTGACCTTCGGTGACCTCGGGTGACCTCGGTTCACTTTTTCGAGTTTTACATGTTACTAGGCTAGTTTTTGGAGCTGAATTCGAATTTAGCAACCATTTGAACATTTACGAAGTAGTTTTGGTGCCTTCGTAACATGTTACGAAGCTGTCAGAGGCGGTTGACACGTATTACGAATACCCGTCACGACCCCTACCGGTTGACCTGACCTGACCTGACCCGACCTGGTCTAAATGCTTTAAGACATCATCTCTGATCAAAACTAACACGATATTCGTGATCAGCACCCCTGAAAACCACATAGCAGCCACACTTTACGACTTTCTAACAGGTCCCGATTTTCCCGGTCTTCGGGTCATTGACCTGACCTGGAAGGTCACCCGATGACCTAGGACCTTAAAATTGGGTATCATCGGCTTCCTCTCGTGACGGGCAACACGCTCGTTTTTTCCGCGAAGCTCTAGCTCGTTGTGCCGTCGAAGGACGCAAAATGGCCTGTGCCGGCGAGGGTTAAAGGGACCCTCCCACCTTCAAAAAAGTTAATGAATTGGCATGAAAGTGATGTCGCTCGGTTCAGAAAGAGCAAAAACGAATATCTACCAAATTTCATCGAAAAATATTCACCGGTTTTCAAGATATTAGACTTTTACTTTTGTTTACTATTTGGCATCTCCGCTGTTCCTAGCGACTTTATTTGAAAGTGCGGCATTTGTTGCGCGCAAAGCAGCATATACCACCGCGTGCTACAAAACGTTTTAGTCAAACATTTAACGGACGTTCGAAAGCCTGATGACGTCATCAGATTCCCGTAATGGTTAAGAGATAGGGACCACGCTGGTCCCACCCTGCAAGTAAAGGGAAGAAATTTCTTGAACACCATAAAGCTGCGGGGGTTGCGACCAGGATAAATGGTGGTTTCTGAGCCTGGCCGCAAACTTGGCTATCTCAACTCAAAACTAATGTTAAGGTGGGAGGGTCCCTTTAAAGGGACCCTCCCACCTTCAAAAAAGTTAATGAATTGGCATGAAAGTGATGTCGCTCGGTTCAGAAAGAGCAAAAACGAATATCTACCAAATTTCATCGAAAAATATTCACCGGTTTTCAAGATATTAGACTTTTACTTTTGTTTACTTTTTGGGATCTCCGCTGTTCCTAGCGACTTTATTTGAAAGTGCGGCATTTGTTGCGCGCAAAGCAGCGTATACCACCGCGTGCTACAAAACGTTTTAGTCAAACATTTAACGGACGTGCGAAAGCTTGATGACGTCATCAGATTCCCGTAATGGTTAAGAGATAGGGACCACGCTGGTCCCACCCTGCAAGTAAAGGGAAGAAATTTCTTGAACACCATAAAGCTGCGGGGGTTGCGACCAGGATAAATGGTGGTTTCTGAGCCTGGCCGCAAACTTGGCTATCTCAACTCAAAACTAATGTTAAGGTGGGAGGGTCCCTTTAAAGTCATCTCGACTTTAGCACCATTGGAGAAGTAGTTTCAGTGCCTACGTAACATGTTGAAACTGTCAGTGTTGGTAAACACTTACTATGGATAGCCGGCAGGACGCCTACTGGTTGACCTGACCTGACCCGACCTAGTCTTAACCCGGCGGCCGCTGGGCCTCCGCGCCACCCGCCGGCCGCTGGGGGGGGGGGGGGCATATAGTTGCCCCCCTTTACTTCTGCGACGATATCGTCGCAACGCGAAGAGATAGAGAAGCGAAACTTTGCACACATCTTCCTGAATACCTAGCCGAGGTTGTGTCCAAATTTGGTGTCGATCCCATTTGAAATGACGTCACAGTGACGTCACAAGTGAAATTATAGATTTGCGACTCTCATATTCCTCACGATACATCATATATATGGGACCGAATATAAAGGGTCAATTATTGGTCAGAAACTAGATGGAAGTGTAGTTAGATGTTTAAGGATTTATTGACAGCGGGTGCTGTCTAGTTCATTTACAGTTGAGTTTCATGCTCAGCGTCATCAGAAACGGGCCATATCGGAAAACGACAAAACTTTATGACGTCACTGTGACGTCATCTTAAGTGCTACAACCACCAAACTTTCCTCAAACATTGCATAGGTATTCATTTGAAGCTATGCCAAGTTTTACGTTCGTAGCTCATCAGGTTTCGGAGATATTTCACAAAACGTAAAGGGGGGGGGCAACTTTATGCCCCCCAGCGGCTCGTGGGTTAACCCGCGCCCCAGTGGCGGTCTCAGCCAACTTCGCCCTAGTGAGGGGGGGCATATGTTACCACCCACCTCTAACTCAAAAACTAAGAGGGCTAGAAAGACGCGGTAAAAAGCAGTCGATAGCTCTCAATGCGTACGTTTGAAAGTATTTAAGTCATTTTTCACCTTAGAGCAATATTGGGGTCACCAGAGGTCATCAAAGGTCAAAATTTGCCAATTGTCATTATATTTTTCAGAAAACATGCCGCTATCTCAGGAACTATGGTAGCTAGAATAACGCAGGGAAGAGCAATCGATAGCTTTTGAACTCTTCTTTTGAAAAGGTCATTATCAATATTGACCTCAGGTCAACGGTTTGGCCTCCAGAGGGCAAAAAGTCCAAAAATAGCTGTTTTTACGAAAAGTGTTTTTCGACAATAGCTTTCGACTAAAAAAAGCCACGACATTTCTATTGCCAGAATCGTGTTCCTCTCGCCGAGACGCGTCGAATGAATTATAATTTGACCTTGAAAGGTCAAGTTAAAAATTTGACCTCAGGTCAAGGTCATGACCTTACCGGAAAAGGTCATGTTGCATATCAGTCGATGCGTCTCAACAAGGCAAACACAATGAGACCATCCCCAGCGTTCTATCTCTTTCCAATCGCGAGTTATTGGCAAAAAAACTGTTTGTAGCCTCAAGTGACCTCGGATGACCTGTCTAGAGGCTATCAGCAAAAATGACACCTTGGTCATCACGAGTGGACTAAATCATAAGGATTCTGAAATATTTGGACTGTTCCGATGCGTACACACGGATCTAGAGGCATTTTCATTTTTCTCCATTGACTTGTAATGGAAAGGTTTCGCCACTGACCTGACCTTAGGTCACGGATATAAAAAATCCGAGATATACAAATTGTAGGCGCCCATAACAGCATGCAACCCACCAAGTTTGAAACCTTTCTGACAAACACTGCAGGCTGGACATGATTGCAAACTTTTTTTTAGGCTTGGTCAGTTAACTTGACCTGGTGACCTGACCTGACATGACCTGGGGTCAAAAATTTCACACATTGTCCAAAATTGATGTACCAAAAGCTACCCCAAGCGGCGCGGCGCTACGCGCCGCAGTTTTTTATTCACACGCAAAAAACGCGACAGGGTGGTAACATATGCCCCCCCCCCCACTGGGGCGAAGGTTAATCCATGAAGACATTATCTTTGACCAAAACTAGCATGACATTAGTGATCAGCACCCCGAAAACCCCGTAACAACTAACAACATCACTTTACGAAGTTCTAGCAGGTCCCGATTTTCCCGACTTTTGGGTCATTGACCTAACCTGCAAGGTCAAACAATGACCAAGGTCCAAGGACTTAAAAAATTTGGTAGCATCGGCTTCCTATCGTCATGGGCAGCACGCTCGTCTTTTCTGCGAAGTGTACCTCTATCAGGGGTCAAACGGCAGGGAAGGGTTATGAGGTAGGTATGGAGAGCTGATCGGAGGTATGGAGTCCAGAATCTCGACACCGCTACCACGACTCTGAGGCCCGGATTAGTGATAAGTACAGGGGATAACATTAAGGGGTTCAGAGTCAAAGTGGCCCAGAGTCGTCGCAAATGAAGGGGAGTTGAAGTCGGAGTCGATAAAGCGTCCTCACTAGGATTGCCGTTTCTCGAACACTGATCAGAATCTTAGGCATCACTTGTCCATGCGGTTGCGAATTAGCGTGTACTTCACCGCGGACTTCTAGGAAAGAATTTTAAATGCATCTGTTCTAAATAGAAACCAGCTTCCGGCATTACATAACTATAAGGCAGCCAGTCCTGAAGTTCTATTACAAATAGCTCTCTCAAAATTAAGCGTTTTCCCCATAATTAAAGGGAGATAATGAGCTTTCTTTTTTCTTTAATAAAAATTACTCGACATCTATACTATTTCTACTGTAGTTTCTATAAAATATGAAAATTTCCTAGCACATTTTCGTATGTGAAAAAGGTTTTTATTTTTGCAAAAAAGAAGCAGTACTTGCAGTACTTGTAACACCCACCGAAATGCGTTGTCCTTCTTGTCCTTCTCTATAAAAAAGTCGCAGTATATGGCGCTTTTGTTTCAAACAGCGACGCTTGGGTTTTTGTTTATGTTATCGCCTTGTCGTTGCTTGGTTGTAAGGATTCTAATTTGAATTAGAGTTAATTCGGTTTAGAATTAATTAGATTCGTACATAGTGCCTACTCTTCTTTGTTTCCAAGTATTATTTTGCGCCACAAATGAACGGCATGCGCCAGAAACGCAGCCAAATCTTGCGATTGCGACTACGAAATTCATTATTTTGGCCTCAGAGCCTGAAGCGAAAAATACAAGCATATTTATTTCAAAAAGACTTCAGGTTTGTCGAACGGTGTTATGAGAATTTTGATAACAGAACTGCATAAGTTTTTCAGTGATGCCGCAAAAGTGTTGTATCTAGGCTTCTTTTATTGTGCAGTCGGCGGGACCGATTCAAAATTGAGTCGTTGCTACTAAAATAGCAGCATATGGCCTCAGATGATGAACAGGAAAAATAGTTGCGTAAATTTAGACATAAACCACCCCCAAACCATGAATATCTTTTGAAGGCACTATAGACGACCATTAACTAACTAGATGTGATGAAGATCAAATGTAAGGAATACGCTCATTTTACAAAATTACATGCAAGTACCAAAAAGTGATGTAAGTACTTATTCAACGGTCATTTTCAGCGCTCCCCGCTAACGTGACTTCAAGTTGAGATATTTGCGGCAAGGTACCGCATTGAGCAAAATGGTTTTAATTTACATTATAACTTGTTGTGTTTTGTCAGAAAATGATCCTAACTCAGATTTTGTGGAAAAAGGTCATTATCTCCCTTTAAGCGCTCATAGACCTGCAGCCCAAGCTTGAACAGCAAAGTTCCTTCGCTAGACGCTAAAGTGTCCTCAGATTTAACCAAGGTCCAAGGTATTACCTATAATCGAGCAGCAGCGGCGGAACACCTTCAATTAAGGGGAGGGGGGGGGGCACTGCCGACTTTTGGTCCCATTCTTTCCATGCAACGCCCAAAGGACTAATGTTAAAATGCCAACATCAAAGGGGGGCACGGTGCCCCAGTGCTTTCCCCGTTCCGCCGCCTATGTAATCGAGCTATCCTTAGATCGGTCAAGAGTTTGGCCTCCAGAGGGCAAAATAAACGTGAAAACTGCCGTTTTCGTGCTTTGTAACAGCTTGGTCAGCTTGAAATTTGAAAATTTGAAGCATGGTCAGGGTTATATGTCATGACGTGACCGGTAAAAACATCATATTGCACATTAGTCAATCCGTTTCGTTGACGTTAACACATCCAAGGTGTACTCATCGCTCTGGTACGTCTCTATCAGAAGTTGTTGCTGAAAACCGCTGGTACCTATAGGTAAAACTTGCCTGCCTCGATTTATCTTTCAGTAGTTACCTACCTGTTAAATGCTGTTTGAGAGTGTTTAGTTTGACTATTGTCCAAAAGAGACGAAATTCAATTTTGTTCTTTTGACTTGATCCTCATCCGTATTGGCCTTTTTACGGCGTCTAACGTGTAGCGGGGGAGGGGCGTAAGGCCCCCTCCCGGTCAGCCCCTGATCAACACAGAACTTCGAGGAAAAACAAGCGTGTTGCCCGTGACGATAGGAAGCCGATGATATCCAATTTTAGGGTTCTAGTTCGTTCGTTGATTTTCCAGGTCAGGCTAATGACTGGAACGTCGGAACTGGGGAAAATCGGGACCGGCTAGAACTTCGTTAACTGAAGTTGCCAAGAGGTTTCCGGGGTTCTGATCATGAATTTCATATTAATTTTGATCAAAAATAACGTATTCATGCATTCAGGGTAGTTCGGGTCAGACCAGGTCAAGTCAACCAGTACGCGTCCTGCTGGCTATCTAAAGTAACCTTTCAACCACCACTGACAGCTTCGTAACATGATACGTACTACGTAGGCACCAAAACTACTTCTTAAATGTTCAAATGGGTGTAAAGTCGAAATCAGCAACAAAAACTACATGAAAAACATGTAAAACTCCAAAAAGTGAACAGAGGTCATCTAAGGTAAATCACATTGACGGTTGATCTGACCTTCACATGACCTTAACACCCACCATACTACATGGGAGAATAATCATTTTACATGCTAGAATAATTACGAACACAAAAAGACTGGAAACGCTGGGATAATGTGCGCTGACATACGCCCAATCGCGATTCCGACGTGCAATGGTTTTGAGAAACAGGTCACATGCCAAAGGTCATTTGGGTCGGGATTATGAAATATTAAGGGTAGGTGTAGGTACAATAACTCAAGAATACTGAAAGTGTCGTCGCAATCGGCCGCTTTTTGCGCGGGTTATTCGCGAAAAAGTGAGGGGGACCGACCGTCCGACCCCTCATTAGTGCCCCTCATTGAGAGGCCGCAAAATTGACTTGGCCGTAGGTCATTGTTATTAAAATTCTAAGGTGTAGGTTTCATATATACTGTCACTCGCATATAGCACTGAAAGTTTAAAAGCGATCGTTCACTAGGTTTAGGTATGACGATCATCGGGAGCATTCTGAGGTTGGGCCACTTAACGTGATCTGGTGACCTGAGGCTTTAAATACCTACCTGGGCCTGACATTTTTGCAGCTCGCACAGGAAAGATGAATGATAACTTGTGCCACAATGGTGGCATGTTTTAGATATTCGCGGAAAAAACGCAAAACGAAGTGTTCAAATACCTCCAGCAGGGTGCACACTGAGGTCACTTTAGGCCAGCATTGAACTCGACTGAAAAACAGCATTCAAAGCGAGTTGGTAATTTCCTTCAGTGCTAATATTCCTATTTCCTCTCTCGCTTATCGATCGTGTCTAAAAAATTACATGAATTTTTGGGTATCTAAGTCAGAACACTGGGCATGATACATATGTATGCTAAGGACAGTGCAATGCTTTGGCCCAAAAACATCATTGGATGCCATATTATGGGACCAGGGCATTCTCAATTCTGCATTCAGTAGGCTTGTTTGTGGGTTTTATTAAACTTTATATCAGTTTGTCATCAATCTTCCACTTTCTTGGACTGATACTGGAAATAGTTGCCCTGCAAACATCACACCTAATCTTGGAACTAGCTTTCAGACAAGGTTATTGATAGAATGGACCTCTGGAATAAGAGAAGAGAAATTTACTTAAATATCTGGGCTGCACAATGAACATTGTATTACAACCACTGTGAAAGAATAGCACTTGAGAACCCATTGACCTGCTTCAATAAAAAAGGGCCATCAACAAATACAAGTCAAATTTATACACATATTGAAAGAAGGTGAATATATCGTATTTTGGCTGCTGACTGGCACAAAATCATTGCATCAAATTGCCAGACTTATCCCATTTGACCACTGCATCATGATATTTGCATACAAAAGCAAAAAAGGTGTTTTCCATGGTTGAAACACTTTGCATACTTGATTCAAGACATTTTACATCAAACACAACATTAGAGCATTCCATTCTTTGAACAGCAAATGACAACCCTTTAGGCTTGTCACAGCCTAAACTATTGGCTCACATTAAACTACTGATCCTTAATGTAAGATAGATAGGTACCATCTTTGAGTAGGTGGGTATCAATTTGAATGTAAACCACACTGGTGTACATGAGTCTGATATTATAGATAGATGTGGGATCAGTTGCTACCAATATTGATCTTCAACTGGTAGATACAGCTCTTCAAAGTTATCATGGGTCCACTGGTGTCATAGATCTAGTCATGACAGTCAATAAATGCAGTGAGATCATGGATCCTAGCATTATCCAGTGATGTCTGAGGAAACTTTTCTTGCAGTTTGGAAGAGCTCTGTTAGATAGATCTGAAGTGATTACAGCTCACAATGCACTTTTTTTATCCACATAGATCAAGAACACAGACCATTGCCCTTGGCCTATCACAAGGTCTATTGATATCATGTGCATAACATATTTTTCAAGTAGCCTCCAATGGGATCATAGCCCTGGCTCATTTTGTTGTGAGATCTCCTGCATGGGCTAAGCCACCAAGGGCAGGGGTCCTTGGGGTTCAGATCCCTAAGTAATTTTGTTGCTGCAGTGCAACCCAATGTATAAAGTGACACATCTTGCGTTTTGAGGTTGGACCCCCTCCTCTCCTTCCTGAAAATGTTGTGGAGCCCTGATCCCCTGGAATCAAGATCAGATCAGTAACCATCCAACAGATCTATGCACGTGTCCAAGCCCAATACCCAGTTTATAATCATATTTGACTGAAACATAAACTTTGCAATTACATAATTATTTCTGAACCACCCTGCCAGACTCACCTTCTCGGGCCTTCAGATAGACCGTGTTGGCCACGATGTTCTCCAGCTCCATCAAGTCCAGTTTGAAGCCTTGATGATTGATCAGTTTTCAAAAATCCATCCAATCCTCCCACAGAAGAGTTCAATTAAATAAACTGTGGCTTGCCAAGGTAGCAACCCACAAGTGTCATCTTATCCTCACCATTCCTTACTCTGTCTCGTTCTTCATCGCACACTGCTAAACTTGCAACAGGGCCATAAATTAGGTTGCAACAATGACTATAAAGGGCCCTACAGCAACACTATGTGCATTAGGGTGTATCGTCGAATTTTGATTTTTTTTAATCGTCTTCACTACTAAATTTTATTGGTCCCTGGCATGTTTGAAGCCGTAGGATACCAATCAAAAAAATCTGGGACGAAAACCTAGCCTGCTGCGAGCGGTTGAACGGAGGCCTGTCGGGACGGCGCCAGGCGTTGAAGTCTCCCCGTTAGTTACGCGCACACTAGCACCACGCGGCGGCTGGCGCCGTGCCGCCGCGTTCCCGGTCAGCCGTGTTTTAGCGTTCACTGACGGGTCGAAGTGATTATTCTAAGCTTTCCTAAGAAGCTTTCTGCCCCGCAGCTCATTATTGAGCAAGAATATCGCACAAACTGCATAGAACATTGACATGCAGGTTGTCGGCACATATGGAGAAGGGGATGTTTTAATGCCTCCTTTAATAGGAAGAGATTGTGGAAGAACAACACATTTCTCTTGGAAATTACTCATCCTCCTTCTTCCTACGTGCCTGCTTTAGTAATCGAAGTACCCCTATTGACTCTACGTTCTTGATTCGGCTGTCGATTTTATGCATGGAATTCCGCTATATTATATTTTCTCGCTCAATGTCTCCTGAGCTATATTGAGGCGTCACGGGACAGCAATGCTCAGCACACAACCGCAGAAAAAAGTCAATGTGGCCATGCGTTTTGTATGCCAAAATGTGTGAGCCTTGGTGTGTACCAGCAGCCGTTGTCACCATTGTAATTTTCACGACTTTATCTTTATAAGGATGCAATTTCCCACTTCCTAGTTCCCAGACTGGGTTTGGAGATATTATAGTTTTACAGAAACATTTGGGAATGTCTGTAATGTAAGTTAAAGCGAATACCGAAAGGAATCCACATATTTTCGATTTCCTGTTTGCTGTATTGCTTATTAAATGCCAGACATCATGATGGCATGGCTGCGATTGATGGTATGCCGGATGGCCAGGGTACGAACTCACGGTAAGTCAGCTTGGCCGGCAGGCATCAACAGGCACAATAGTCTTACACTGATATCGTCACCCTCAGTTATTCGTCACCATTCAGCAACAAGCCCAGAGCTTCGGGCTTTGAACCGTAAGGTGCAGGTGTAGGAGCATCTGGAGCAAGACATTGCGCCGATTCGAAGGGCTGGAAGGGCAGCATCGCGGGGGCTGGAATGCGCCTGAGCGGCTGAGACCATCCCATTGGGACGGGGGTGTTCTGGGTGCACTCAGCCGCTCATGCTGGGAAATGCATCCAATGGAGCTCTCCATTCGAATGATTAGGGTGACCTTTAGTCTAGAACAAGGAAGGATGACTGTTGGCTGGTCCCGAGGATAGATACAAAGGACAGGTAATGACATCATATAATGAATCGAAGACGGCCCCGGTCCGATCCTCTGATAGAGGTTCATCAACACGTATCTCGTTGTGGACCATTTCGTTTTCCTCCACCGTAGTTTTTGCACCGACCTGAACCGGTTGGAAGGTAACGATGTTCAGAAACCATTAAGATCGTAATTGTATATTCGTTGTATATTCGTTCACTGAGCAGGTAGGACAGGTTCAACACAGTGAAAACCTCATCCTATCATCCAATAATTATAAAGTAGTCTTCATGGAATGGAAAGGCTAACCTAACTCAACGAATATACAATTACGACCTTAATGGTTTCTGAACATCGTAATATTCCAACCCGTTGAGGTCGGTGCAAAAACCACGGTGGAGGAAAACGAAATGGTCCACAACGAGATACGTGTTGATGAGCCTCTATCAGAGGATCGGGCCGGGGCCGTCTTCGATTCATTATATGATGTCATTACCTGTCCTTTCTATCCTCGGGACCAGCCAACCATCATCCTTCTTTGTTCTAGACTAAAGGTCAGCCTAATCATTCGAAACGGGTGGGGATGGGGTAGAGCTCCATTGGATGCATTTCCCAGCATGAGCGGCTGAGTGCACCCAGAACACCCCCGTCCCAATGGGATGGTCTCAGCCGCTCAGGCGCATTCCAGCCCCCGCGATGCTGCCCTTCCAGCCCTTCGAATCGGCGCAATGTCTTGCTGCTACACCTGTGCCTTACGGTTCAAAGCCCGAAGCTCTGGGCTTGCTGAATGGTGACGAATAACTGAGGGTGACGATATCAGTGTAAGACTATTGTGCCTGTTGATGCCTGCCGGCCAAGCTGACTTACCGTGAGTTCGTACCCTGGCCATCCGGCATACCATCAATCGCAACCATGCCATCATGACGTCTGACATTTACTAAGCAATACAGCAAACAGGAAATTCGAAAATATGTGGATTCCTTTCGGTATTAGCTTTTAACTTACATTACAGACATTCCTAAATGTTTCTGTAAAACTATATCTCCAAACCCAGTCTGGGAACTGGGAAGTGGGCAATTGCATCCTTATAAAGATAAAGTCGTGAAAATTACAATGGTGACAACGGCTGCTGGTACACGCCAAGGCTCACACATTTTGGCATACAAAACGCATGACCACATTGACTTTTTCTCTGCAGTTGTGTGCTGAGCATTGCTGTCCCGTGACGCCTCAATATAGCTCAGGAGACATTGAGCGAGAAAATATAATATAGCGGAATTCCATGCATAAAATCGACAGCCGAATCAAGAACGTAGAGTCAATAGGGGTACTTCGATTACTAAAGCAGGCACGTAGGAAGAAGGAGGATGAGTAATTTCCAAGAGAAATGTGTTGTTCTTCCACAATCTCTTCCTATTAGAGGAGGCATTAACCAAAACATCCCCTTCTCCATATGTGCCGACAACCTGCATGTCAATGTTCTATGCAGTTTGTGCGATATTCTTGCTCAATAATGAGCTGCGGGGCAGAAAGCTTCTTAGGAAAGCTTAGAATAATCACCTCGACCCGTCAGTGAACGCTAAAACACGGCTGACCGGGAACGCGACGGCACGGCGCCAGCCGCCGCGTGGTGCTAGTGTGCGCGTAACTAACGGGGAGACTTCAACGCCTGGCGCCGTCCCGACAGGCCTCCGTTCAACCGCTCGCAGCAGGCTAGGTTTTCGTCCCAGATTTTTT
The DNA here is from genome assembly GCF_019059575.1 of Amphibalanus amphitrite. Lineage (NCBI taxonomy): Eukaryota > Metazoa > Arthropoda > Thecostraca > Balanomorpha > Balanidae > Amphibalanus > Amphibalanus amphitrite. The sequence goes on along the minus strand of NW_024881732.1, from coordinate 302,627 downwards.
TGATTGGTATCCTACGGCTTCAAACATGCCAGGGACCAATAAAATTTAGTAGTGAAGATGATTAAAAAAAATCAAAATTCGACGATACACCCTAATGTGCATCACCATAGCAGCTTGCAAAGCTTCTTAGGTAAAAGTTACTGCCTGAATCACCACAGTAGGTGGAACTATGGTCATGAGTACCCAAATATAGGAACGTTCCCATTTTTGGGAACGGAGTTCCCAAATATGGGAACGGGCGTTCCCATTTATGGGAACGGAAGGTAATTTTTCGGCCGTTCGCCCACTAAAACTCATTAGTGCATCACGTCTCAAAAAAGTGCACGCTAATTTAAGTATCTACTAAGTCTCTATAAAATTATCTTTAATCTGACCGTTGCACAAGGAAATTGACCGTCGAATGATATTTTTAATGATTTTTTGAAATGACGGAATGGTGAAAACATGGGTTATACTACATTTAACTTGCAATTTTAAGGAAAATGAAGCGTTTTTTACATTTTGAGGTCAAGTATAATAATTTTCGCCTGGTTATGAAGTTTCATACTAGCGACACCAGATGCTGACATATGCAAGCGAACACGCGGACAGTCCGGGGGTAATATTGGTGACATTTGGTGTCGGGGCGCACGACCGCATGGAACGTCAGTGATTTTACCGAACTACTGTTGTAAACTCAGTTTCAGTGGTTTAAAATTATTCAGCTGTATTTTATCATCCCAGAAAGATATATTTTTTTTGGATGCTAGCTGTTTAGAGTTGTTTTATAAGGAGCGTCATGAGCGTGGTTTTTGTCTTCCGTGTTTCTAAGCGTGATCGTTTTGGGGGAATTTCTCTTATATAGGTCGCTCTGTGTGGCTTATTTATAGTTTTTATGCTGATTTCGATCATTCCTCGTGCCCATCCTACCAGGCCTTTTGCCACTTACACTCATCAAGAAAGGAAAAAACTAGATTTTCATTGGGACTAGGTGTTTTGAGGGTGTAACATATTCAGCGTTCCCATTTTTGGATACTTCCTTGTGCTCGTCAACTATCGGTGATAAACAGACAGATGCTTGACATGTCTCCACCCTCGGCGCGGACGGTGGATATAGGTATGGAAGACCTTGTTGAACATCGCTGAGCGTTGTGAATTACGTATCCTGCAGAGGGGGGCGTGCCCGCTGCGAGATCGACGGGAATAAAAGCGCAGAAGACCGGGCGAAACATGCGACGGTCTTGCCGGAAAGGTCATCTGATGATTGTTGCGTTAACAATAATTTGCGGCGTTGGACGTGATGCTTGTTAATGAAAAGAGCCCCTGAAAGGCGTCGGTGAAATCGTTCCCAATTTTGGGTACGCCGTTCCCATAATAAGGAACGCTTGCAGCGCCAGTGTACGAGAGCGTTCCCAAATTTGGGCTCGCGGCCCGGATGATGGACTGCTTTAGAAATAGGGGAACGATTTGAAACTACGATGGGCCTTACAATATCAAACTCTTTCCCAACAATATTGAGACAAATATCAGGCGGTTCACGATCGTTTTATATTTTTTGGACGTCATTTAACGGTTCTTTTTCTTGTTTTAAATAATGCCTACATGGCGTTCCCATATTTGGGTTTATCGTTCCCAAACATGGGAACGAAAATGCGTTCCCGAAAATGGGTACGCTTGACCATAGTTCCGCCTACTGACCACCCTCACCCAACACTTCATTCCCATTCAATAAGCTCGCTGAATCTACTTTTCTGACAGTAGAATCTTCCAAACTCCACATGCTCCGGGTAACTCGCAGTCTAATCACCATGCAAACACATCAGACGGGAGCTGGTACGCCTCGCAATACCCAATAATATGTAATTTTCAGTAACCCAACCCACCCCTAAGGTGTGCACTCCTCTCCTGTGATTAGCGATGGTCAAGGTTGTTCAATAAAACAACGACTAAAATAAGCTCAAACCACTCTTTATTTGACGTCATATTTTGTAATTAAGGCAAAACTTCAGATTTAGGTATTTTGAAAAACAAATTTATAAATATTTATATTAAAATTTTTATATACTTTATTATTGCAATTAGTAATAAAGATTTTAAAAAGCAATTTCTTTACCGCTTACAATAAGCATCATATTTCAGACACTTTTTTTTTACAAATTTCCTTCAACGCTTTTTCCAACCATCCGTGTAGTAAGAATCATATTCGGATTTCTATTTATTGTTGAATTGAATTTAGGATCACTTCCTTTTACCAAAAGTGCATTCAAGCAAAATCCAACAATAAAAAGTCACTGATGTCTGTTTTAATTTTCGAATTAACTACCCCTTTTTCACCAAGACTCAACACTGTTGTCTGTTCATGATGTTGACTGTAAACTATTTTTCCTCATAAGCTACCTACTCATATTGTTTTACCCATTATGTCCCAATTTATTTATAAGGCCATACACGATTGCGGTGTGAAGTATGCTGCTAATGGGTATCTGGCTGTCTTTGGAGAGAGTAACTTACGCATCTCGTTCATCTCTCAGTCCCGTCCTATTTGGAGCTTAAAGAGTTTCTTGCAAAGTGACCAGGGCATATTTTAACAAATTTTTACTGCGTCCCAAAGTTGAGCAGAGGGCACGTGCTACGACTAAGGGCACAGGGCAAGGAACAGAGTAGGGCACTGAGGAGGGCAGAAAGTAGGGCACGGCAGGTTGCAGGGCATGGCACAGGACATTTTAGAGGGAAGGCCGGGTACAGGACAGGGCAGACAGCAGGGCACAGGTCAGGGAACCGGACAGGGCAGGGACGCAGTGGGTTAAATCAGCAGGGGCTACGTCCCAAGGCTAGGGGGCTGCGCCCCAAAATGGGACGCAGTAAGTGCCTTAAAATATGCCCTGAAAGTGACTGATACATTTTTTGAATTGGCAACAAGAAGGAACAGCGAATCGTGGGGCCAAAAATGAAAAAAAAAATTATATTTTGTTCAATTTTATCATCTTTGTGATTAAGACCCCTAATGCATGGGCTTGTGCGAGCTTTTCGAAGGTGGCAGTCTTCCTTTAATCAAATCATAGCCTTAGAGAAATCTAACCTAAAAGTTTTTATACGATCTAACCCAAAAGAATATATTGCCGCCAAGAGGTAAGGAGGTTGTGAATATCAAACTACTATTAGATTGACTGACATCGAATTTGTCATTTAAGTGCAAGGCAATTCTGGCGCACTAATTGGTTCAAAAATTTTCCAAGGGCGGAGTGGGCGTTTTATTTTTAAAGTAAGCAAGAAGTGTTTATTGAAGGTTTGTTATGTGCAAGGTATATGTATATTGTGAGAATGCGGTAGCTGGAAACTTAATTATGATAGTGATTGCTTGTTATGCATCAGTTAGGGTCTAAGCCCTAAGGCTGAAAGAAATATCCGAAGGTTGGGACTTTTCAATTAGACAATCACTATTCTTTAGAATTGTGATTTTCTATTGAAAATCCCAACCTGAGCTACCTCTCTAGGGGGGTGTTTAGCGTTTCTGCCGCGATTTGGGTCATTTTGATCCCTGCAAAAACGGCACGGTAGAATTGCTTGCCATTTTCAGCGTTTGGTCCCCTATGGGGGAGCTACCGGCTGGCATCGGTCGCTTGAAATATAATTAACCCGTTTTGGGGTAATCGGCACGTGCATTTTCCCATAGGGTTAACATGGGGGAAAATTTCAAATGCGATTTGCGCAAAAACTCCACGTTAGAAATGGATTGTTTTTTTAGGGTGGGTTCTCGGGTCGGGACTTCACCTGCCGGTGGTGGCCGTTTAAAATATAATTATACTTCCTTAGGGTAATCGGCAGGGACAGTTACCCCATGTTGAGCCTATGGCGATTTCGAAAAATTATTTTCAAATCGATTTTGCCAAAAATTTCCACGTTAGATTTTGAAAATGTTCCAATATGTTGTGCACCGGGGTGTCGGCTACCACATGGTATGGGTCAGATATGGGGCGATTGAAAAGCACGTGCCACGTGCAAACGTGTTTGATGGGGTAACCTCCGGGAAAATCCGACACTGGCCAACTGGGGGTCCTATGGCGTGGAAACGACTTCAACTAGCGACACCAAATCAGTGCAGCCGGTGAGCAGATGAGTCCAGCTTATCGCACTAGTGGTCACGTGGCGCACGTGCTATTGCACGTGCCGTGGCACGGGGTCAATTTTGGTGCTTAAATATACTAGCATTGTGAAAGGCAAGGAATGGGGGAAATGGCCGTCAGGCCGTCAGTTTTTATGATAGGGTTGATCTGAAAACGGGTATAGGCACAGAATGAAGGGGGCTAAAAAACTGCTATCTCGGATTTTTTGTAAAATGAAAAATTTAAAATTCTGGGGAAATTATATATTCGAAAGGTGAAATTTCCCTAAATTTTCCCGTTTTTCGAGTTAAGCCGTCCACTGTTCAGAGACGGTGACACCGGCCGGGGTCGTCTTTTACATGCCGATGGCCACTTATATTGGTCATGACGTGGCGTGAGCCGTTAAGCTATCAGAGGTCCGGCACGTGCCACGTGGCCATGTGATTGAGCCGAGTACCTCCCACATAATGGTGTTTTGGCCAACTGTTGGCCGTATAGCGTGGAAACAGAACCAGCCAAGAACACTAAATTGGGTCAGTCGGTGAGGGGACAAGTCCTGCTTACACCACCGGTGGTCACGTGGCACACGTGCAAATCTGGGCACCTCCATTGCGGAGATATTTTATAGTGAAATATTCAAATAAACATAACTTTGTCAGTTTATGTCCGATTGGGCTAGGATTTAGTGGGTGGGCGAATTGTTAAGCGACAGGAACGAATGCGCCAAGTTTGTTGCAGTGCGCCACGTTTGTCTCAAAGCGCCATTTTTGCCGCAAAGCGCAGAATGTGCGTAGCTTTGTCGAACATGGGACGATTAGGATGCGATGATGGAGGGTTGGTTGCTTAAACAGCAGATATGAATGCACCACACTTGCCGCAAGGCGCAATATTTGCCTTAATGCGTCAGTGTTTGCGTTTTGCGGACGGCGTGCGTTTTTTGCGGCGGTGTTTGCGTTTGGCGGCGGGCGGCCGTTTTTGCGTTTTTGTGGTGTTTGTGTTTCGCGGCGGGCGGCCGTTTTTTTTGCGGCGGTTTGCGGTTGGCGGCGGGCGGGCGTGCGATGCGGGCGTTTTTTCGGTGGTATGTGCGTTTTTGCGGTGTTTGTGTTTGGCGGCGGGCGGGCGGGCGGGCGATGCGGGTGTTTTTGCGGTGTTCGCGTTTGGCGGCGGGCGGCCGTTTTAGCGGCGGTTTGCGGTGGGCGGCCGTTTTTTGCGGTGTTTTGCGGTTTGCGGCGGGTGGTCGTTTTTTTTGCGGCGTTTTGCGGTTTGCGGCGGGCGGCCGTTTTTTTGCGGCGTTTTTTTGTGGTTTGCGGCGGGCGGCCGTTTTTTGCGGCGTTTTGCGGTTGCCGGCGGCCGGGCGTTATTTGCGTTGTTGCGGTTTGCGGCGGGCGGCCGTTTTTTTGCGGCGTTTCGCCGTTGGCGGCGGGCGATGCGGGCGTTTTTGTGTCGGCGGTGTTTGCGTTTTTTGCGGTGTTTGCGTTTTGCGGCGGACGGGCGTTTTTTTGCGGCGTTTTTTTGCGTTTTTTCTGCGGTTTTCGGTGGGCGGGCGATTGTTTTTTTGCGAAGTTTGCGTTTGCGTTTTGCGCGTGCGTTTTGCGGTGTTTGCGTTTGGCGGCGGGCGGGCGGTTTTTCACAATTAAAGTCCCAACCTTCGGATTCGCAGAGCTGTTCGACAAGCGCTGCCCGGGCCTATCCGAAGGTTGGGACTTTTCAATTAGACAATCACTATTCTTTAGAATTGTGATTTTCTATTGAAAATCCCAACCTGAGCTACCTCTCTAGGGGGGTGTTTAGCGTTTCTGCCGCGATTTGGGTCATTTTGAATCCCTCAAAAACGGCACGGTAGAATTTTTTGCCATTTTCAGCGTTTGGTCCCGTATGGGGGAGCTACCGGCTGGTACCGGTCGCTTGAAATATAATTAACCCGTTTTGGGGTAATCCGCACGTGCATTTTCCCATAGGGTTAACATGGGGGAAAATTGGAAATTCGATTTGCGAAAAATTTCGTCAATTATATTTGCTGATATTTTTAGGATCGGATCTCGGGCAGGCACCCCAACTGACGGTGGTAATTATTTAAAATATAATTGACAAAATTTCGGGTAATCGTCACGAACAGTTACCCCATGTTGAGCCTATGGCGAATTTGAAAAATTATTTTCAAATCGATTTTGCAAAAAATTTCCACGTTAGATTTTGAAAATGTTCCAATATGTTGTGCCCCGGGGTGTCGGCTACCACATGGTATGGGTCAGATATGGGGCGATTGAAAAGCACGTGCCACGTGCAAACGTGTTTGATGGGGTAACCTCCGGGAAAATCCGACATTGGCCAACTGGGGGTCCTATGGCGTGGAAACCACTCCACCTAGCGACACCAAATCAACGCAGCCGGTGAGCAGATGAGTCCAGCTTGTCGCACTAGTGGTCACGTGGCGCACGTGCTATTGCACGTGCCGTGGCACGGGGTCAATTTTGGTGCTTAAATATACTAGCATTGTGAAATGCAAGGAATGGGGGAAATAGCCGTCAGGCCGTCAGTTTTTATGATAGGGTCGAGCTGAAAACGGGTATAGGCACAGAATGAAGGGGGCTAAAAAACTGCTATCTCGGATTTTTTGTAAAATGAAAAATTCAAAATTCTGGGGAAATTATATATTCGAAAGGTGAAATTTCCCTAAATTTTCCCGTTTTTCGAGTTTAGCCGTCCACTGTTCAGGGACGTTGACACCGGCCGGGGTCATCTTTTACATGCTGATGGCCACGTCGATGGGTCATCACGTGGCGTGAACGGTGAAGCTATCAAAGGTCCGGCACGTGCCACGTAGCCACGTGTTTGAGTCGCGTACCTCCCAGATTATCGTGTGTTTGCCGATTTGTGGCCTTATAGCACGAAAACAGCACAAGCCAGGAACACTGAAATGGTGCAATCAGTGAGGGGACAAGTCCTGCTTGCACCACCGGTGGTCACGTGGCACACGTGCAAATCTGGGCACCTCCGTTGCGGAGATATTTTATAGTGAAATATTCAAATGTACGTAACTTTTTCAGTTTAAGTCCGATTGGGCTAGAATTTGGTGGGTGGATGAATTGTTAAGCGACACGAACGAATGCGCAATGTTTGTTGCAGTGCGCCACGTTTGTCTCAAAGCGTCATTTTTGCCGCAAATCACAGAATGTGCGCAGCTTTATCGAACATGGGACGATTAGGATGCTCTTTGGTTGAGGGATTGCTAAACGGCAGATATGAATGCACCACACTTGCCGCAAGGCGCCATATTTGTCTTAATGCGTCAGTGTTTACGTTTAACGGACGGCGTGCGTTTTGCGGCGGTGTTTGCGTTTTTTCGGTGTTTGCGTTTGGCGGCGGGCGGCCGATTTTGCGTTTTTTGTGGTGTTTGCGTTTGCCGGCGGGCGGCCGTTTTTTTGCGGCGTTTTGCGGTTGGCGGCGGGCGTGCGTGCGTTGCGGGCGTTTTTTTGCGGCGGTGTTTGCGTTTTTTGCGGTTTTTGTGTTTGGCGGCGGGCGGGCGGGCTATGCGGGTGTTTTTGCGGTGTTTGCATTTGGCGGCGGGCGGCCGTTTTAGCGGCGGTTGGCGGCGGGCGGCCGTTTTTTGCGGCGTTTTGCGATTTGCGGCGGGTGGCCGTTTTTTGCGGCGTTTTGCGATTTGCGGCGGGCGGCCGTTTTTTGTGGCGTTTTGCAGTTTGCGGTGGGCGGCCGTTTTTTGCGGCGATCTTGTGGTTTGCGGCGGGCGGCCGTTTTTTGCGGCGTTTCGCCGTTGGCGGCGGGCGATGCGGTTTGTTTTTGCGGCGGCGGTGTTTGCGTTGTTGCGGTGTTTGCGTTTTGCGGCGGACGGGCGGTTTTTGGCGGCGTTGTTTTGCGTTTTTTTCTGCGGTTTTCGGCGGGCGGGCGATTGTTTTTTTTTGCGGAGTTTGCGTTGACGTTTTGGTCGTGCGTTTTGCGCGTTTTGCGGTTTTGCGGCGGGCGGGCGGTTTTTCACAATTAAAGTCCCAACCTTCGGATCCGCAGTGCTGTTCGACAAGCGCTGCCCGGGTATTTGGGTTGGGAAGTTCTCGCTCAAAATTAACGGTTTCAGTTTCGATGAAGGAAAATAAGTTCTTTTGAATGAATTGTTTGGAAAGCATCCTTTCCAAGTGCCATTACAGTCAATCGACACATTCTACATTCTACACGGGTCTAAATTCACCCCTCTAATTTACACCTTTTGCCTGAATTGCGTGATCGGATTGTAGGCAGTAGCGGCGGAACACCTTCAATTAAGGGAGGCACTGCTGACTTTTGGTACCATTCTTTCTATGCGACACCCATAGGGCTATTGTTAAAATGCCAAAATCAAAGGGGGCACTGTGCCCCACTCCCAGTGCCCTCCCCATTTCACCTGCTATGATTGTAGGTAGGCATTGTTGTGGTCTGCACAACAAGCACTTGTTGGTGTGGGTTCTAGCTATGTCAATTGTCCTTTCTTACATTTAAGCTGAATTAAAAAATGTGGCAGCAGGAGCATTAATAAGTGTTAACATATCATCATATGTAAAACTACTAATCTAACTTAACCGAACGAAATGTTACTCAACCTTACCTGACTGTGGTGATTTATAGTAACTTATTTTTTATGGAAAAGTATTGTTAGTATCTATTAGTTGTCATTTTTAAAGCTTAGAAGGATGTGTTCATTGTATTTGTTTTTCTTTGGAGAATTTTGCAGTTCTTTGAGGGTGTTAATTGCTCATATAGCTGCTTCTGTAGTTTACCCACAAAACCTAACAGGCAAGTCAATGAGCCAAACCAACCTGAGTGAATATTGATAAGCTAGTGCTGTCCCACACCAATTGGCAAGGGGGCTCAATGAACACCAGCCCATATCAAATAATGCAACTTATTCTTAACATTCCACTGGCACATTTGGCTAACGGGGGAATCTGAAAACAGGGCGCCTGTGGGCATTTATTTAAGGCTTTTGAAATTTACTTGACCTAATCATGTGACAATTAGTCTGCTAAAGGCATCAAAAGTGGAAAAAATATTCTGATAATCTCATAACTAAAAAATGCCCTCAGGCCTCAGGTGCCATGTTTTCAGATTCCACCTGGCTAACCTGCTAGGAAACCTGCCTGTCATCAGTTAACATTATGATGAAATGCGATGAAGGATTAAAGTGTTTTTTAGGGATGTGCTCTAAATGTTATTTATGGCCAATAAATCCCCTTATTCTACACTGGTCTGATTGTACACCTCTTATTCCACCACACTATCCTTTTCAGTTATGGACTACCTGCATCATGAAAATTCTACTGATGTTTTCCTCGGTAGGACATAGGTACCTAACAGTGTTTGCTAGTCAAACTTCCATGGTATAACTGTTCCCATGATGATGTATGTAATCTGAGTGTATTTGCAGGTGTCTCAACCTGTGCCAATCATTTGATGTGTTGGCAGATTGGCAATCATCAACAGTAAGAAGAGGATCGAAGAAGAGGATCCAGCTGAACAAGAGTGGTGCCCGACTACACATGGTCGTGGCTCAATAGGGGTTGGTGTGCGCTCTGCAAATCTGGTGTCATCTTGAGCACATTGTGCAGCAGGACCTCTCAGACCAGCAACCATGGGTTGCACTATCAGCACAATGGACAAAGAGGCAGCTGCCATCTCACGCAAGATTGACAAGGACCTGCGAATGGCTGGCGAGCAGGCTGCCCGGGAGGTCAAACTACTCCTTCTCGGTAAGTAACCAGTAATGTTTTATGAGAAATGATGTTATTGACTAGATCTAGAAACGATAATGCTATCAATGAAGTCTTGTTTTTTTCTGTTGGCAAAGTGCTTTAGTACAAATGCTCGTCCAGTGTCACAGTTGGTAAAAAGTTGGACTATGGTGGTGAGAGTGAGGGCACCAGCTCGAGTCCCCGACCCCCGCTCGATATATCAGTTCTGCCGGGGACGATTTGTGGTTAGAGGGCGCAGTCACAGCCAATCAAAGTCGGTTGAGTATGACGAATATGTCCGGCTCTGATTGACGGATACGCACACTCACCTGGTTGGGCTCCTCATCACTACCGTAGAGTCAGTTATGGGTGAAAAAAGGTGAGTGTAGGAAAGGACAGGAATCCCATCGAAGAGACGCGCCAGACCGAGTAGTAGGGATGGCAGTGCGTCAAGCCAGTGATATCGCCTGGGCAAATGCGTCTTCCGGTGAAGTAAGCAAAGTGAATATACAATACATGTGTCTGTTGTGGGTGTCCCTGTATCAGTGTGATCAGCAGAAGAATGAGAAATAACAGACACAACATGGTACAGAAACAACACTAGTCTGTATTCCCAATAGCTCATCTTTTAAGTCATACTCCAGCAGTCTTTTGAAAGTACAAATGTAGATCACTCGCGCGAACAGTTTCAATGGGAAGACGATTCCAAAAACGTAGTGAAGAAGCGCTGACGGGTATCAGTGGATGTACCTATGCGGTGTCAGGAGTTTCAATGGATGGCCACGGATGGCCACACTATGCTTTGGCATCTACATTTCCCGATTGCCCAGAATCGCCCGGTGCGACGACGGGGGTCAGAGCCTGCACAACAAGCTTGTTTGGCATGCGCTCTAGGCTTGGGAATCTGTCCAACCCAGCCATTAAAAATTTTGCGATATTTCTTTTAAAAAAGTCAGTACTAAACATGTTTATGCTGAGAACTATAGAACAATTAGCTGTTTTAGGGATTTAGCTCGATTCTGACAATTTTTCTATCATAGTTGATGGGATGCAGTTTTTCTGTCCACTTTTTTAACTAAACACATGACGACCAAATCTGTGTGACGTCTTTGCTCAGCTATTGCGTTTTCACCTTCCAAAGGAGCGGGAGAATCAGGCAAGAGCACCATTGTGAAGCAGATGAAGATCATCCATGAGTCGGGCTACAGCCGAGAGGAGTGTGAGCAGTACCGGCCGGTGGTGTTCAGCAATACCATTCAGGTGCGTCATTGGAAGGGAAAATCAACTTGGAAAAGAAAACATTGGAAGAAATAAATTATAATGGTTGTAAATTTTGCATGTTTCTGTACCTTTTCATAGTCATTTCTGGTGCAGATGAAGTTAAACTATAGTTTTTGGATGTCAAGGTCATTTCGCTAATTCGGCTAAATGTGTTCGTGGTTGATTGGTCTGTTCTCTCGTTTTTTTATTTAAGTTTTGGCGAATAACTGTCTCGTCAGGTGGTTTGTGAGGGGTAGACCAAAGCGTAGCTCTTACTTGAAGATGGAGCGCTGATTGTCTGCCCAGTTTTAATTGAGTTCGTGCCATTTCAGAGTCTGATGGCTATCATCCGCGCCATGGGTCATCTCAGGATAGAGTTCGCTGACTCGATGAGGAAGGTACGTTATGCATATCTTCGGAAATTCGGGCTACGTTCTTGAAACGTGTATCGTATCGTCTGAGCGTAACCCAATTTGTGCTGATAAATCAGGATGTCAGATGTATTTGGTATAGGTACTAAGAATGGGTAATCTGTTAACTTTTTTTCTTGCCTTTTTCCTGTATTCGCCTACTGATATCTCTGCGCTCAGCATGCAACGCTTCTTCTACACTAACCTGCCAGCTACCAAGTGTTTGTTTAATTGCGCGTGTGCACAGTGTTTCATGTTTCGCGTTGTCCTTCCCGAGTCCGGGCTTTCGTCAGCTGTATTCGAGCTCCTGTGTCTGTGAGTTTGTCATGGTCTATGACGGGCTCACATCGGACCGGAGAGTCTTGATAGCACCTGCTTCCTCATGCGTCATATCATTGATAAGCAGCCACAGTATCTTAAAGAAATAAACATTACGGCAAAAACTGTATAATGCAGTCAAACATTTCCTTGTTAGCAGCCTTGTAGACGACCCCTTGTGGCCAATACTTGCACATTGGTACATATTGCCTTTCTACGCATTGCTGTTCTTGCCTGAGTGCCGCTCTGTCACTATTTTGATCTTTATCAGCATCGGAAACGGGAACTTTGTAAGTTTCATTTGCTGAAAGTTGTGCTTGCATGCAGTGTGGCGTAAGATGCATCATGCATGATCTGTTTATTTGTTATCTGGCGCCTATTTTTTTATGAGTTCAGCTCGAATGTCTGAGGTCTGAACGAATGGGAGGCATAGCCAAAGCCTACGCCTTGGCCTACGCTAGGGGACGTTTGTTCCCAGATCCCGGCCCTGATCGTTTGGTCGGCAGTTTATAGACTAGTGCAATTACTCATTCGTGTAGACATTACACATATGTGCGCAGTCTTTTGACATAGTGTATTATTTACAAACACTCGTCGCATCAGCAAGCGTGTCGAAATGCATTGGTGTTGCGTGATTGGGGTCTTTGCCATTACGGACGTTTGTGATTTGATGATGAGTGGCGGGCATTTCCTATCTCCTATTTCAAGTGACTGAAAATTGGAATGGTTGGATTTGACAGTTTTGTGTTTGTCCTGGATTTGATACTTTTGTATCTCGGAAGATGTTTTGCTAATGTGCCAGTGTAATAGCATCGAATGTGTGCCTCTTTACCCTCGTTACTTTCTTTAAAACCACATCTTGCATGGCACCCGCTTTAAAAGTGAACCCTCAACCCTGTTTACCTTTCACGCCATGTTTTTTCCTATTTCTTTCGTTTATGCCAAAGCATGATGCTTTCCCGTATGTGTGTGATCTATTTATAACGCCCTGAACTGGTTTTAAAGGGCAAGATTGGCCATGACTGATTGGTATTACCTATGTTATTGTACTTCAAAGACTGATCAGAGCAGAAGTGTCGTGTGAATGCCATGAAAAATAAAATATCAGCACTATTCGGGTGACCGAGATCGATTAGCTCAGAATCAGAACTCCCTTCGTTATCTAAGTATCAGAACTCCCTTCGTTATCTAAATCGGCTGTCCGCCTTTAACGCTGTCTCCTCCATGGGTTCAATGGAGGAAGCTCACTGATGTTGGTCCCCGACGGGTTTCAGGACGACGCGCGGCAGTTTTTCACGCTGGCCTCGGCCACTGACGAGGGTGTGATGACGCCCGAGCTGGCGCACATCATGCGCCGTCTGTGGGCCGACGGCGGCGTGCAGGCCTGCTTCCTCCGCTCCCGCGAGTACCAGCTCAACGACTCGGCCGCCTACTACCTGAACGCGCTCGACAGAATATCCAAGAGCAACTACGTGCCCACCCAGCAGGACGTGCTGCGCACGCGCGTCAAAACCACCGGCATCGTGGAGACCAAGTTCAGCTTCAAAGGACTCAACTTCAAGTAGGTGGCTACGGCGGTGATGTGATTTGGTTATTGATAGAATGTGGGTCGGTTTGCAGTTTTTAAAAAGCCTCGGAGTATATCCATAAGCCTCTTAGTGATCCTGGCTATCAATTCGGAATTATGTTGATGCAGCCAGAAGAGTTAAGCTAAGCACAGCATAGTTGGCAAATAGTTTACAAGTTTGCATACACTTTGATTGCCAGCTATGTTCCAATGATGTTAGTTTAGTTACACTGATTGTCGTTTTATCAAAGAGGTTACTATAAGGTTACTATTTTAGTTGCTTTTTTGTATGCTATGATTGCTATGTTCCTAAGATGTTTCATGTCACTAATATCGTTATCGCTGACGGATTTTTCCTCCGGCTCCGTGTAGGATGTTTGACGTCGGTGGCCAGCGCTCGGAGCGGAAGAAGTGGATTCACTGTTTCGAGGGCGTCACCGCCATTATCTTCTGCGTGGCCATGTCGGGTGAGTGGCGATACCTGCACAGCGATTTCTTTGGAGTGCGCTATGTAGCAGTGTCCCAGAATTGCATTTTGGATTGGGTGTCGGAGGGAGAAATTTATCAGCAATAAGGGGGAGGAGAGTGGAAAATAGCTGGTCAGGTAAGGCCCAAAAAGAGTGAAAACAGATAGATAGCATGAACAATAGAACAATAGAACAATAGAAGTGTGGCAAAATGTATGATGTAAAACGATCATCCTCTCAAATGCTTTCCTCGGTGAAACTGGGAGGCAAAAATTGCTATGAAAAAAAATTGGTGGTAAGAGTGCAAAATGATTTTCATTGGGATATTGTCGTTTCACACCCAAATCAACAAATTTTAGGTCACTGCTATGTAGTATGCCAGTCCCCTTTAGTCGCAACGAACAGAGATTGACGACACTTGGCGGGGACCCGGGATCGTGTGGCCGAGTTTATACATATATTGTGAATTTGTCCAGCAATCCATTGAACAAGTTGTGCGCGTCATTGGGATCCGCTATTATTTCAGCCGAATTCAGTGTGGTTATCAAAACTGATTGTCATAACGGTCGAACTAACGACATCCGTTAATGCTATTTTATTTTTTTATAACCTTTTGCAAAACTTTCATTATCACTACCTTTTCAATATTTTAACATATTCACTTCAATAACGAACAACCCAGTTACTGAACACTTTTCCCGTCCGTCGCATTTCGTCTCACTTGACCAATGGTCTCGGTTTCCGTCAGCGTACGACCTGGTGCTGGCGGAAGACGAGGAAGTAAACCGAATGATCGAGTCGATGAAGCTGTTCGACTCCATCTGCAACAACAAGTGGTTCGTCGACACATCCGTCATCCTGTTCCTCAACAAGAAGGACCTGTTCGAGGCCAAGATCGCCCGCAGCCCACTCACCACCTGCTTCCCGGAGTACAACGGTTGGTAGCGCCGCCCGCAGTCCACTCACCACCTGTTTCCCGGAGTACAACGGTTGGTAGCGGGGGACAGTGGAATTTCCCAAGCTATGACGGGGTGTGATGACCAGCAACGTAACGGAGTATAATGAATCGTCATGAATCGTGTTTGGCAATAAAGTATATCGGTTGGCTGGTCGATTTTCTCGCAAATAGAACATCCGGATAGTGATCCTGAGGGTAGGGACATGCACTTTTATCGAATAGTGTACAGTCTGTCTTAAAAGTACCGCGCAAAGTGACGGTGGATCCGTCAAGCCATACCGAGGTAGGAGTGCTAAATTTGAGTCACCGAAGCAATGGACATCCTCGTCCATGCCACAGGTCATTTAGTTCGGTGACTTTCAAATTATAGCACGCCCTTCCTCGGTCAGGCTTGATGGATCCACCGTCACTTTGCGCGGTACCTACTTTTAAGACAGACTGTACGCTACGATAACTGAATCAGGCCATTCCAACGCTTTGCGCGCCGTTTTCCTTTGCCAACACATTGGATTGTTCTTTTGCGTGTTTGTCTTGTCTGTGCTGTTTTGTACGACTCGTAGTGCACCACTACGTTGAAACCGTGTGCAAATGTGCATCATGTCATGTCATGGGAAGCTGGCTTGTCGTAGCTGCTCTGCATTGCCACTCGTTGTTCATTTTCGCGCTTTGTTGCGATAATGTGGCTTACATGCACCAATCTCGCTGCACAGGAGCCAGCACGTATGAGGAGGCTGCGTCCTACATACAGCTGAAGTTCGAGAACCTCAACAAGCGCAAGGGGTTGAAGGACATCTACACCCACTTCACGTGCGCAACAGACACCAACAACATTCAGGTGCGTTTACACAATATCTCGATACTGTACATTCGCTTTGAGATTGCTTTTGAGAGCTAGATATTCCTGGATTGTATGAAATTGTGTATTTCAGTATTGTGGGAAGGGCTAACAGTAAAATTGCGGAGATAAAGTCTGTCGGGTTTGCTAATTGCCGAATGAATATATAAGCTGTTCTCAGTTTGGCGGACCCGGGTTAAGATTCTCGCCCGTTTTGTGTTGGAATTTTTTATGGATGTACGTACATATGTCGTTTTTTCTTGCACGGTGTATTTAAACACTTGCCTGTCGTTTGTTTCAGTTCGTGTTCGATGCCGTGACAGACGTGATCATCAAGCACAACCTCAAGGACGTGGGCCTGTTCTAACGGACTGGGGCGCCACACCGGCGCACACGACCGCCGGTCCACCCTCCCGCCAGTCGGGCCAGAACTCAGTGTGCCGGGCCGGCGTATCGTAGCGTAGCGCGGCAGAGCGCAGTCGCACGCGACTGAGTCCGACCGGTCGCCTGCCGCGGTAGCGCCGACAGTGCCGTGGACTTGTCGGAGCGTCATGCTGCCTGCGGCGTTTTCCGCTTAGTTTGAGGTGCGTTGAAACGTGCTAAAGCGTGCTGAAGTCTTGCAAGATGAGATTATAGAAAGGGAGCGCCCACGACTATAGATTGCCCTTCTGTGCCTGCTGGGGACCATATTCGCCGATGTTCATGCCATGTGTGAAGAATTGGACGCACATTTCGCCCGAAACTGCCGCTTGGCGTTATCGCTGTTCCTTGGATTTGCGACGCTGGGGAATTAGCTACAAACAAACTCAGCTTCGGCGACTCTGGGATCGCCCTGTGTAGTCGTGGCGATGTCAGGGGCGAATAACGCTACGGGAAGTGTGTGCTGAGAGACTGATCGAGGCTGCCGCCATGGTTCAGCGGACCGTCGAGTAGTGACTGTGTGTATGTGTGTGTGTCGGACCGCGGTCTTCTCGGTGCTTGTGCATGGAGGCACCTTCAGTGGTCGGCGGTGCTGAGGCGAGGCTTGCAATATCCTTGCGTACCATTCTAGCCCGTGTGGCACTCAAACGCCCACGAATGCTGCATGCCGATAATAGGGGATAATATGTAGGAATTTGGGCGTCGTTCCTCGCTCCTACTGTAGAGGTGGACGCCGTACTTTTGTAAGTCTAGGCCGTCTCACATGCGTCGAATAGGGAACCGGTGCCTTCCCTCAAGTGCCTCTCTAAAACGAAAATCGGTGCCCATCGTGCAACCGCGTCTTCCACGGCGGGGCAGTGCTACTGCTGATGACATTTTACCTCGTGATCTCTGTTTTGGCACTCGTTTTCTGCATTCCCTTTGATACATTCGACTTTGCGAAACGGCTTTTTTACCTGTCGATATTCGGTTCGTTCGTTTTCACGTGTATGTTTCCAAGCTCGTGTATCCAGTTTGTAAGAATATTGTAATGAAGTGTAATAAAGTCTAGCTCGACTTTTATCTTCTTCTTTCTATGCCTTTTTCAAATGTTCAAGCTCGGTAAGTTAGGTTAGTATCGGCTGTAATATCAAGCTTATTGTGCGATTCCTTAACCCTCGCCCGTATTGGTGTTTTGCCAGCAGCGAACTTATGGGGGGGGGGGGGGACCACCCTTGCCATTCGGTCCCTGTTCGCGCTAGAGCTTCGCGGAAAAACGAGCGTGCTGTCAGTGACGAGAGGACTTTTAAGGCCCAAGTCATTGGTTGACCTTCCAGGTCAGGTTAATGACCCAAAAGTTGGGAAAAGCGAGATCTGTCAGAACTTCGTAATGTGAGGTTATGGAGTTTTTCGTGGTGCTAATCACGAATTTCGTATAAGTTTTGATCAACGATGATGTATTCATGCGTTTAGGCAAGGTTAGGTTAACCAAAAGGCGTCCTACCGGGTATTCTTAGTAGGTGTCAATCACCACTGACAGCTCCGTAACATGCTACGAAGGCACCAAAACTACTTTGCAAGTCTTCAAAAAAAAAAAAATGGTTGCTAAATTCGAAATCTGCTCCAAAACTAGCGTGGAAACATGTAAGCTCGAAAAAGAAACCAAGGTCATCAAAGGTCATTGACCTTACCTTACCCTTATGTGACCTTGACACCCACCCTGATGCATGGTAGGGTAGACCGGGGAAAGGCGCAATCCAGGACCCGCGCCCCGCTGGGGGTCCTGGATTTCCACGCCCTGCTGGGGGTGTTTGAACACCCCCCCCCCCCCTCCCCTTTTCACTCGGCTCCTGGGCCACGTAGCGATACGCGGAAAGCGGTGTTCGAAAGAGCGCCAAAAACAGTGAGAAAATTACTCCGGTGACTTTTGGTCAGGTCAAAGGTCAGGTCACCAGAGGTCATTAAAGCCAAAATTTCGCCGATTTTCAGGTCAAATGTCGACAATTTCCAAGAAGCCAACGCATAACTCGGGAACCAATAGAGCTACAGCGCCGCGGAAAATCGCATTCGATAGCCGTATTAACCCTCGCCCGTGTAAAGGGTCGAACGCACCCCCTCGGTTTTTCGCGAAAAAACTCGCGTAAAAAGCGGCCGATCGCGACGAAACTTTCAGTAGGTACCCTCGCGTTAATCAATTTTACACCTACCCTGAAAATTTCATGACCCTAACCCTAATGACCTTTGACCTGTGACCTACTTTTCGAGACCATGTTCGGAATCGCGATTCGGCGTATGTCGGCTCGCATTAGCCGCGCGTTTGCTGTCTTTTTGTGGTTTTAAGCGTACAAACATGGGATATGATGCTGCTCCCATGCATCAGGGTGGGTGACAGTCACCGGAAGGTCAGGTCAGGTCATTGACCTTTGATGACCTCGGTTCACTTTTCGAGTTTTACATGTTTCTCGGGTGGTTTTTGGAGCTGAATTTGAATTTAGCAACCATTTGAAAATTTATTATGTAGTTTTGGTGCCTTCGTAACATGTTACGAAGCTGTCAGAGGCGGTTGCCACCTACTACGAATACCCTTACTGGTTGACCTGACCTGACCTGACCCGATCTGCGGATCTGGCCTAAATGCATGAAGACATCATCTGTGATCAAAACTAACGAAAATTGGGTATCATCGGCTTCCTCTCGTCATGGGCAACACGCTCGTTTTTCCCCGAAGTTCTAGCTCGATCAGGGGCGAAACGGCAAGGGGGTCCAACGGACCCCCCCCCCTTACGTTCGCGGCTGGGAAAACACCTATACGGGCGAGCCGCGAGGGTTAAATGACTTATTTTTTAAGCAATATCGTGTTCCTCTCGACAAGATGCATCGAATGTATTATAATTTGACCTTTAGAGGTCAACTTAAAATTTGACCTCAGGTCAAAAAACAACCTGACCGGAAAAGGTCATGTTGCAATTTGCATAGGGGAAGACGGGGGAACACCGCCCTCTGGGGAACACCGCCCACCCTGATATCAGCAATATAAAAAGGTCTAGTCTAGGGCGACAGCTGAGGGTCGCCGCTGCCAGTGTCAGCTCACATTATCCGCGCGTGCCGCGTTTCCAGTCTTTCTGTGATTGTAAACGTCCAACCATGTGATATGCTGTTCGTCCCGTGCATTACGGTGAGTGTCAAGGTCATCCGAAGTTCAGTCAGGTCATTGACCTTTGATGACCTCGGTTCACTTTTTCGAGTTTTACATGTTTCTAGGGTACCTAGTTTTCGGGTTGATCACGAATTCAGCATCCATTTGAAGAATTACGGAGTAGTTTTAGTGCCTTCGTAACATGTTACGACGCTGTCAGCAGTAGTTGACACCTACGGATAGTCGGCAGGACGCCTACTGGTTTACCTTACCTGACCTGCCCCGACCAGCTTAAAGGAAATAGTTCACTTTCACGAAATTATTTTTTTTGCAATGGATTTGTGATTTTTTATGTTCAAAATGATCAGCAAAGAAAATAAAACCTTTTTACAACAAAAGATTATTTTCTATATTTTTGATATAGGAAGAACTTTTCAGTTTCTGTAAGGCACACGCAATCCAGTATGAAAAGAGCATGGGTCCCGAAAATTCTTCAGAAACTATAGAGAAATTATCGCGGCCACCGGCATTTGGGCGATCTGCTCGTGCTTTTGTTACTGGAGCGCATCTGGAGCGCCTCACTGGAGCGAATTTCTCTAGAGTTCTCGTAGATAATTTCTCTAGTTTCTGAAGAATTTTCGGGACCCATGCTCGTTTCATACTGGATGCGAATATATGCAAGGCACACATCCTCAACGCAACACACATTTTTCGGGACGAGAAATAGAATATCTTTGCCTAGGGTGATCGTTGGGCTGTAAAAGCTCCTGATTTATGCTCGTCTCAGCCCAAGCTACGGAACTGCTATTCCAGTTCAAAACCCATGTTAAAATGTGAACTATTTCCTTTAAATGCATGAAAACATCACCCGTGATCAAAACTAACATGAAATACGTGATCAGCCCCCCCCCCCCCCCCCGAGAGCTCCCATAAGTTTCACTTTACGGAGCTCTAGCAGGTCCTAATTTTCCCAACGGGTCATTGATCTGACCTGGAAGGTCAGTAAATGAGGTCTAGTACCTTTAAGTTGGGTATCATTGGCTTGCTCTCGTCACGGGTAATATCTATGCTCGTTCTTTTTGTGAAGCCTTACCTCGATTAAAGGCCGAACGGTCTGGGTCCGATCGACTTTCTCCTTCCCCCGCATACGTGTGCGGCTGCGCAAATGACCAATATGGGCGGCGTCTAACCCGTTTTTCTTCAAAACACCAACAACTTTATCTCCAGCCCCTGGTTCAGAACAAAATGTGACGTTTCCGGCGGCTCCGATACAACTGTAACACGTTCTTGTTAAATAGATATGGGTGTTTTGTGTTAGATCTCACAACCATAAATTTCCGGATACAGGGTTGGGCAGATAAATTGGGACAAAATACATATTTGCATTTAGAACGCCGTAGCTTAGAAATTTGTAAACATAGGCATTTCAAATTTGGATCACATATTGTCACACCAATTTTACACATTTTCACCAAATATGGTCACCGTGGTCCACCTGCATCAGTCCTTATCGGTGCCTGGAATGGCCGCACGCGCGGCGAGATCTCCCGTCTGAAATGGCTCGTAATTGTAGCCAACTGGCACTATTGAGGCTCACCACAGTCATATGGGGACGTTCGTTAGGCTCACCCGCAAAAACGCCCCAGCAACCAGAACTTGTGTGGGCTGAGGTTTAATGAGGAAGGGGGTACAGTTTGGGTACAGTCCCTTGGGTACAGTTTGCGGGATCCTCCGTTTCAGGAGATTTTGTATTTAATTCACTGTATGCCGGGGAGCTGACTCCTCGAAGAGCATCAGTCTATGCAGGATGTTGCCTTCTTTCATCTTGTTGATTCGAACTGCCGGAATAATGGTTAGGTACCCTGTAATGGCGAACCCCCTCCCGGTTCCGTAAAATAAGGGGGCCCCACGTGACCGTCATGGAAGTCACCGAGTGGAATACCATCACCGATGTCTGCTGCATTCTTTTTGGAACTAAGATCACGTCTTCTGGGCTGGTTGCGATGTTACATGGTGTTTGCGGTTGTTCATATGTTCGGTTATGGGGATACCGTCGTCGAAAAAGACCTGCACGTGCTTGCTCGCTTCTCCAAGCCCTTCAAGAGGAAACAATTTTTTTAACGTCACAGCTGCTTCAACATCTATGTTGACAGGTTGATATGCATTGCATCAATGCATAAGAGCACATGTTTGAGATGCTGGTATATCGCTTTCTCATGGCTCGGCTACCTTCGTTGTAAGCTCGCGCCACTGTTTTCGCGAGGATCGTCTGATTTAACTGAATTTTGCCTTTTAGCCCCCCTGGAGAACCGGGGGAGCGGCCGGTGTCAATGCAATTGGTATGTAAGGATGAGTCAATATCATCTCTTCCTCCAACGTTTACGTCTGTTCGATACACACTACTTTCAGCCATTTGATGGAGCATAATTAGAGTATTGGCACGCATGTGCGCGCGGACTAAGTTGATAGTGGCTTGCTTAAGCCCACGTTCTGTGACCAGCCGACTCAAAATTGCAACGCAACCTGCATAACACGGAAACGTATTCATTAGCCTATATTTATGTTCAAAAATTATCTTTATCACTCAAAAAATAGTCGTTTTAGAGGAAGTTAAAATTTGTCCCAATTTACTTCTGCCCAACCCTGTACGTGCCTATATGCCGGGTTCAAATTCTTTCCAGTTCTGCTTCATCTTCCGCTGTCCAGGAGCCTGTCTCCTCCTCCTCCGTCGCAGAGCCTCAGCCTCCTCCGTCGCAGAGCCGCCCGCTTCTGCCGCGATATCCACTTCTGGGCACCACAGTACCTACACGTGAGTACAAGTAGAATCCTTCTGATACACAAATATTTCACCCGAATGCGAATGATTAAGTACTTTTATACCTGGTACACTCTTTTGGACGGTGCACTGATAGCGTTTTACGTGATGTTTCCGTTTTCGTCTAATGGTCGCCTAATTTTTAAATTTAATTTTTCACAGGGTAAATAAAAGAAACGATACAGTGGAATCCGCTTAATAAATCCACCTTGGTGGCAAGGTGTTTTGGATTCATTAACCGGAGTCAGTTATTTTCATTCAAAAAGCATGTATTGCAGCTGCACGTTCCGTTCCCCTGCAATACAAGCGTATAGGCTAGCATTCCCCATTGCCAATTACTTATTCCAATGAAAGTGACCAGGGGCGGTGGTGGTGACCATTGAAAGTGACCATCGGTGGGGTCGCGTGGGTCCGGATCCCCAATAATTTGACTTTCGTAATGCAGCCTAATCTATAAAGGCGTGCGTTTCAGGGTTGGATATCCCCTTACATAAACTTCGACCGTAGAAATGTCCTGGAAAGTGGCCAGCGCACACTGATCAGCTGTCACACCAATTGACTCAACATATTCATCCACGATCACTACCAGTCACGCCTGCCATGCCAACGCGGAACAGCCGAGCGTGCCTGCTTTGCCGGGAACATTTCTTTGAGGTGCATGGTGATTGCGCTCTTTATAGCCCTGCACTTTTACTTTTAGAACTCCAACTGCTGCAGACCGCTGCTCCAGAGCGGTTCTTTGGGAGCTGGTTGGATGCCACATTTCTAGTGGGGAGACGTCTCTGCGGACTCCGCAACTCTGAAGTGCCTTTATTAAGCGGGATGCGTGGATTTATTAAGCGGATTTATTAACTATGGGATGCTATGGGTATCTATGGAGAACTAATCCTTGAACAGCTCAAGCGGCCACAATAAGCGGCTGGATTTATTATCAGAGGATTTATTAAGCGGATTCTACTGTAATACACGAAAACCGTATCGGCGCCAAAACTGTTTTACAATGCCCCTCCCCCAACACTCCCCACAATCCACTCCTGTTTTCCATCCCTATTTTTCAATCAATTTGTTATCCCACGTTCCCTCATGCATTGTATTTCTGCTCTCAACAACTCTCTCGTCAAGTTCATCTCCCGGCGGCCGTCGCCCGTCTGGTTCCTGCGATCCGTCACCATGGCGCATCCCGGGTATGGACACCCCAAATCAGCCCCCGGGGAAATCCATCCCGAAACAAGATCTCGGTGGACGGAAGCTGGCATTCATGGATCACTGGTACACTCTGCATCCTTGGATCCACTTTTGCCCCACTCGAGGCAAGGTGCTGTGTTTCCACTGCGCCCGGGCCAACGCGCTGAGCAGTAGTGTTCCGGCGAAAGAAAAAACGTTCATCGCCGAAGGCTTCAGCAACTGGAAAAAGGCTCTGCAGAGATTTTCACAGCACGCTCGCTCCGAGCATCATCTGCGTGGCCTGACACCCTCACACAACTCAATCACAGGAGTAATAGAAACAGCTGACGCCAAGCAGGAGAAAGTCAGCAGGGAGAATGGCCTCATGAAGGTCATAACGAGCATCATATACTTGGCCAGACAGGGTCTGGCGTTCAGGGGTCATGGAAATGGCGACGGCAACCTCATCGAAATGCTCAAACTCCGAGCATGCGACAGCGAAGAGCTGGAGGAGTGGCTACGGAGAAATGGAACATGGCACCAGGGCACGCAGAACGAGATACTTCAGCTCGTCAGTAATGAAGTTCTCCGCAACATCATATCGGGAATGCGCGACACCGTGGTTGGCGAAGTACCTGACGTACCGCCCTTCTCGGTGATCGTTGACGGCACACTGCACAGGACATCGGCGGTAACGAGCAACAGTCGATTTGCGTGCGATATGTGGACAAGGACTTCAATGTGCAAGAAAAATTTCTGGAATTCTACCAAGCTCAGTCACTGACTGGCGCCGACCTATCCCGGTTAATTGAAGATGCCCTCAGGCGTCTAAACCTACCTCTGACTCGCCTGACTCGCCACTCAGGTCTCGCGCTGCACGGTATCACAGCTGATGAGCAGCGTCCGGCTCACCAAGGAGCTCCTGCAGGCTGAGCGTGACAACGCCGACCCGACACGATCCAGGGGCCGCACGATAAGTTAGGCAAAATTCCCCCAAAGTCCTCCAAATTCCATTACAAATCCTGTGCACAATCCTCTAGATTGAAGTGTTACAGTGTTAAAACAGTGTTACAGTCTTGAATATGCTTCAACGCTAGTTTGAGAGACATTATAACAAATAGTAAGAAAATTAACCTCATTCTCATTCTTCCTAAAAGTAAATTCCGGATTCAAAATGAAACAACTTTTTGAGAAGCTTTCGGCATTGCGCCATCATCAGCTCTGGAGTTTTTTTTTTTTGCAAACATTTGAAAAAGAGGCAGGGTCCTGGGTCATCACAAGCTTCTCTTAGCGGTGGCTCTGTCCTTGTGGATCCTTCTATCAAAAGGTTAGGATTGAATTTATGAAAAAGCCAAGAAGCTGAACATTCAGTGGGAGAAACAGGACCACTCGCGCCCGTGGGTATCATCGCACGGCAGTGTCGACCGCCAACAGATCGACACCAAGTTTGTTACTGCTCGAAGCATCGACACCGAAGGTGAGTTGCAGAACTTGCTAAGTGTGGTCGAGCCACATGAGGATGGAGCAAAAGGCTTGTTGGAAGCCGTCCAGAGTACGGTGGAGGCGTTTCGACTGCCGCGAGACAAGCTGGTTGGTCTGACAACAGACGTACAAAAGGCGGGAGGCCGTATATAGCGCGACAAAAATCATTTTGGTGACCTCCGACAACAATATACAACTATGCTTTTTAACTACGAAATGACTGGGGCATTCAGAAATACCCAAATTAGCTTGCTGGCATTACGTCATTGACGTTAAAACGAGCGAAACTTTGGGAATGTTTACCATCCATCACATGCCGGTCAATCTGCTATGTTTAATGCGCTGTGTTCGTCGCTTTATCAAATAGAAACTATCCGACAGTAAGCCTATTTTTTTTTTTGAAGTTTCACGATGACCAAGGACATAATCAACACAGAGCTAGGTATTTCACTTTGCATAATTCCTCTGCACAATATCTACATGCATTTTTTATGAGAGGTTACGAACAATGCTTCATAAAATCCCGCTTTTCTCTTCGAGCAGTTAAAGTTCCACGGAATCCCACGCCGTAGTTCTGTTTTTAGTTGTTCACTCTCAAGTTCCAGATAAATTTAGCTGCTTTGTCCTGCGATCTTCGGAATTATTACCATTTTTGTATGACGCGTATATGCCCGACCCGGCCGCCCGCGCACCGAGGCCGGGCGCCTTGGGCGATACGAGTCATGTCGCTGACCCCACGCGTGGGCTTATTCCGGGTCGCTGATTGACTCGTTGGTTGACATGTCACGTGACACAGCTGGCTGCGCAGAAAGCTATCAAGTTCCATACAGTTTCTGACACAGGAAGACCTCAACCGGATGCATCGCTACCTCTCCTGCAAACAATGGGGGTTTCAGCGTCAGCGTGACTGAAAGGTGGATCCGAGATGTGTTTAAAGAGGGAGGCGATCTTCGAGCACCTTCAATCTTCGGGTGGCATGAATGTTCCTCTTGAGAAAATCTCTGGGGTCCGTCAGGAGGGTCGGCGGCTCTCCGCCCATCTTGTGGAGGCGGCAGCGTCACCCACCCGCGGACCAGAGCTGGCGAAGAAGCTGAAGGTGGAGAGGACCTCGAAATCTTCAATACCTTACAGCACAGAAGAAGCACTTGCTCTTCTTGTAGCCCTTGGCCTGAGTAAGGCACAGTACCCGAGGCTGCGAACCGACGCCATCGTGCACAACGCGGATATTTATCCAAACTACGGCCGCGAAAGGGCAGCTAAGGCGGTATGTGTGCCGGAAGAGGATGAGATAACTGTGTCCCTGCTGAAGCATCCGTGACACTTCAAGCACTCCTGGATCATACAACTGGCCTGATTATCCAGCTACAAGAGGAAGTCGTTCAGAGACTGAAGGAGGACAATGACGACAGGCTGGACCTGCGATGCTACTTTAAGTGGGGAATGGACGGCAGCTCCGGCCACAGCAGGTGGAAGCAGGCCGGCGACATTGAAGATGATCAGGTGATGGTGGCTTCCGTGGTGCCGCTCCGGATCACCGATGAGAGAGGCGGGGTCAGGCCCATGTCACTCCACTTTTGATGACATCATAAGGGGGCCTCAGGACAATAATGGCGCGGCGCGCCACAATCGCTTCAAAGCTACTTGCCAACCGTTGCCATTTTTGAAAATATTATTTTGAAATAAAGTTCCAAGTAATAAAAATATTGTAATAAAGTTGTTGAATAAATCGATACCATAACTAAAAACTTACTGAAAAATGATTTATTCATAGTAAAAATATAAGCTCGATGCGTTTTTATGTTGCTTTCCTGCAACTGCAGAGGGTTTTTAAATCGTCTATATCTTCAAAACCGGCCATTTCTTAGCATATTGCTGCTCTTTTTTATCGCTAGAAAATTAGTTGGACTTTCTAATGACATCAATCGTTGAGCGATATGTGTAGAGTGTCACCAACAATCTTCAAATGAAGTTAGTCATTTTTACGTTGTAAAGGAATGGAGTACCCCTTTTGAGCATCAGGGGTGACGTCACTCAGGATCTGTCTCTGATTGGTCGGCGGGGGAGTGACTGTACCTTCTATAGATGGCCTTGGGCGGGGTGGTGTGGTATAACCACACACCCAACTCCACCCGCTTCTGCCGGCCTATCTCCGTGAAGTTCTTGAAGGAGAACCGGGACACTGTGCTGAAAGAGATGGAACTTATACAGACACAGATCGCCGCGCCGAGGCCACTCAAGCTGGAGCGTGCCACGTGCAGCTACACAGGGGGCTGTCATCCCGAGCTTTCCTATGTGCCGGGCGCCCGACTGTTTAACATTACCCGTGACGTCACCGGGGCGTACACTTGTCAGCTGGCCTTCCCCGCAAGTTTGGCTTTGAATACGATTTTGAGGGTCACGGTTGTAAACAAGTTTCTTTCCGGAAACGTTCCGGAAACGCTGGAAACGTTGTCATCCTTTTATTTTCCGGAAATTGCTTCATTACTAATTTGCGCCTAAAATCACTTTAACCCTCGCCGGCACAGGGGGGGGGGGGTGCACAGGTGATGCAACCCCCCTAAGGTTTTTCGCGAATAACTCGCGTAAAAAGCGGCCGATCGCGACGAAACTTTCAGTACCCTCGCATTGATCAATTGTACACCTACCCTGAAAATTTCATGACCCTGACCCAAACGATCTTTGACCTGTGACCTACTTCCGAGACCATGTTTGGCCGGAATCGCGATTCGGCGTATGTCGGCTCGCATTAGGCGCGCGTTTGGCAAGCTTTTCGTGGTTTCAAACGTTCAAACATGTGATTTGTTGTTGCTCCCATGCATTAGGGTGGATGTCAAGGTCACCTGAAGGCCAGGTCAGGTCATTGGCCTTTGGTAACCTCGGTTCACTTTTTCGAGTTGTACCTACATGTTTCTAGGCTAGTTTTTGGTTGGAGCTGATTTCGAATCTAGCAACCATTTGAACATTTACGAAGTAGTTTTGGTGCCTTCGTAACATGTTACGAAGCTGTCAGAGGCGGTTGACACGTATTACGAATACCCGTCACGACCCCTATGGTTGACCTGACCTGACCTGACCCGACCTGGTCTGAATGCTTAAAGACATCATCTCTGATCAAAACTAACACGATATTCGCGATCAGCACCCCGAAGAACTCCATAGCAGCCACACTTTACGACTTTCTAACAGGTCCCGAATTTCCCGATTTTCGGCTCATTGACCTGACCTGGAAGGTCACCCGATGACCTAGGATCTTAAAATTGGATATCATCGGCTTCCTCTCGTGACGGGCAACACGCTCGTTTTTCCGCGAAGCTCTAGCTCAATCAGGGGCCAATCGCGAGGGGGGTCGTACCGATCCCCCCTTGTGCCGTCGAATGACGCAAAATGGCCTGTGCCGGCGAGGGTTAAGCATAGGCTACTTCACGCTTTCCTAATTGTAAAGTGTTGCATTGTCCGCATGGTGAGGAGAACGCTAACCGGTCAGAACGGCGATGTGTTGTGAGGAGGGCGCCGACAGGTCAGGAGGGCGCTGCACGGTGATAAGGGCTGCGACAGATCTGGAGAACGCTGTCCGTGAAGAGGGCGCCGACAAGGCAGCAGGGCGCTGTATGGTGGGGAGAGCGCCAACAGGTCAGGAGGGCGCCCATGGTGAGGAGGATGCTGTACGATGAAAAGGGCACAATACGAGTGAAGAGGGCGCTGACAGGTCAGGAGGACACTGTATAAAGAGGAGGGCACGGACAAGGTGAGGAAGGCGATGTACGGTCAGGAGGGCGCCGACAGATCAGGAGGGCCGTCTACGGTGAAAAGGGCACCGACTTGTCAGGAGGGCGCTGAACGTAGAGGGCGCCGGTATGGAGGGCTTTGTATGGCTAGGAGGCCGCTATGCAGTGAGGAGGATGGCGACAGGTCAGTAGGGCACTGTACGGTGAGGAGGGCGCTATAATACGATAGGCGCTGCCAGGTCAGGAAGGCGCTGCCAGGTCAGGAGGGCGCTGACAAGTGTGGAGGGCGAGACAGATCAGGAGGATGCTGTGTGATAATGTCCATGAGGGTGCTAACTGGTCTGCCCGGAGGGCACCGAATGTGAAGAGGGTGCCGACAGGGCAGAAGAGCGCTGAAGGGCGAGAAGGGCGCCGACAGATCAGAAGGGCGCCTAGCAGACAGAAGGGCGCTGAAGGTGAGCCGAGGGCGCTAGATGGTCAGGATATTGGGAGTGGATATCCGGCATTTCAGGATTGTGGGTGTATCTTCACCCACAAAGAGATATAAAATTGTAAATCTGGGCGCCAGCACCGCATGATGACGCCGCAATGGCTTACCGTCGAGGACGACTAGAGTGCTGGACACTGAAAAGGCGCCATCGGCGCACAGAATGATCGTGGAAGGCGCCATCCAGGGCGCCCTGGATGGTGTATTTCCAGAGGGCGCCTGCTAGATTTGGGAGGGGCTAAAGCCCAGTGTGCCCCTCCCCCCTTGGCTGCGCCCCCGAGTCCTTTGTCTAGCGATTTTCGAAGTATGTATCGCGTCCGTAGGGGCCTTGGGACCTGCCGGTGACCACAGGGGCCTTATAAGGCCCCTGATGACTCGGAGACCCGTAGGCCGTGTAGGTACGGCCTACGGGTCCCGAGTCATGTGGGCCATATCACCGCAGGGCACCGCATCTTTTCCGAGATAAATGACCGTTCTGAAGCGTGTCGCATTTTCCTGAGCATGATCTGGCGTTTACATAATATTAAGCGCCTGACGGCCCCTCTCCTGTCTGCGGCTGACAGCTTACTGACAAGCCACCTGGCGATCGCCAACTCAACCCTAATTACAGCGTTGTCCGCTAGGTGGCGGGGTCATACAATCCCAGTCAGGACAGGGGATTCTCATGATTATTTTGCAATCATATTTTCCCCCTTTTTAAAGTCATTTAAAAGCGCTATTGCACAAGTAATTTTTCGATTAGTAGCGATTCCAGCCGCCGAATCAGGGTCCGGATGGAGCCAGGGAGCGTATGCTCCGGTGACGTCACCGCAGTGCTGCAGATTTGTAACATTAGCGAGCCCGGACGATCTTACCTAACTTATACGGCCTTGCAGCTACAGCCTCTCCTTGACGATGGTGGATGGGAAGGTGGTCAACCTGCTGACGGGAACCAGATCTGCCCAAACCTGCAGCATGTGTGGAGCCGGCCCATCAGAAATGAACAGCCTGGAGAGGGCGCGTCTCAGACCCGTGACGAATCTCGAGTACGGCATCAGCAGCCTCCACTGCTGGATAAGAGTGTTTGAGGCGATACTCAGGATAAGCTACCGTCTTCCATTCAAGAAGTGGACAGCTCGCACGCCAGAACAGAAGAAGGTAAAAGAAGTGACGACGGCGCAGGTGCAGCGGCGCGTATTCACGACGATGAGCCTCGGCGTGGATCAGCCGTGTCCGGGCGGATCCGGAAACAGCAACGACGGCAATACGGCCCGGACAGCCTTCCAGCAGCCGGAGCTGTTCAGCGCTGCGACTGGGGTCGATGTGGAGCTGATCCGCCGGCTCCACGTCATCCTCCAGGCAGTCAGATGCTGCCTGCCGCTCTGTGGTGAAAAGCTCAGCGCCTTTTGCTCGGAGACGGCTGAGCTGTATGTTCGTCTCTACAGCTGGTATCCGATGACGCCCACGCTCCACCGTCTGCTGATGCACTCTGCTGCCCTTGTGGAACACTGCCTCCTACCAATCGGCATGATGAGCGAGGAGGCCTCCGAGGCGCGTCACAGGGACGTCCGACTGTACCGTCTGCAGCGAGCGCGTCGTGACTCGAGACTGAACACGATGGCTGACGTCTTCGGTCGTCTTTCGGTCTTTCGGTCGTCAGCAGCGACCCCATCATCAGCAGCTCTGGCGCGTCAGCCCGGCGGAACGCCAGATCACACAGCCGCCGGCCACTGCTGGCTGAGACGCAGGCGCTTCTGGCTGAGCCGATGATGCGGAGTTCTATTGGATATTGGAGCCTTGGATGATGCAGCAACCGATTGCCAGTGACGTAATCGCCGACAGTGACAGCGACTGAGTCACGATCTGCACACTGCGGTGAAGTGACGTGAGAAGTGCAGTTGCATATTCAGCGTTTTAGCTTTATGTGGCTGTGATATGTTCGTATTCGCTTATGTTCACAATACAGTTGTGACGGACCAGATACGTTTATATATCGATAAATATCTTCCAGTGGAAGAGCTGATGATGAATCAGATATTTCGCCACATTGGAAGAACCTTTAAACGTGTATTTGTCTCGTGGATTTTATTTTTAGTTTTGTTTGGTGCGACCGCTGAACTTTGCAAAACAGGCGATCGATTTTCATTCTTTATTATTATCAGTATAAATTTGCATACATTTGGTTTAAAACGAATAAACAGATGTGTTGCGCAATTTTGCTGGTATGATGAATAGAAGAAGATCGCCTCGGTGGACAAACGAGTCGGCTACATCATGAAAATCGATCATGAATTGCCAACGTAAGTAACGTTAGCCAGCCGTGTAAGCGATTGCAGAAACGTAATTTGATCTATGAAATGTGCATCACAATTTACTTAACGTAACGTACCTAACTCATGACCTCAAGATGGATGCCAACGATGCCAACAAGACTAATGACGAAACTTCGAGCTGCAAGTCTCACCGATCGAGCTATACGACGGTATCACGAGCGTCTGCGAGATCGGTCAGAGCTGCTAGTACACGACTGCGGCAGCTAGAAGAGCAGCAACGGCTTGAAGCAGCAGCCGAGGAATCTAGAAGACAGCTGGCGGAAACGAAACGACAGCTGGAACTAGCCAAAGCAAGACACGCGCTGGAACTTGCCGAGATCGACGAACAAGATCAGGTAGAAATGGAGGAATGTGCTCGATCCCTCCGTCATTCTTCTCAAGACGTGACACGGTGTGACCTGACGAATGCCATTGAATCCCAGCCAGAGAACGACAGTCGCCGGATACCAACTCGGCTGGAACCTGAGCAGGTCTCGCACTGGCCTGAGCCAGTCTCGCACCGGCCAGAGCCACCCTCGCACCAACCTGGACCAGACTCACACGTACTTGAACCAGTCTCACACCGTCCTGATTCAATCTTCATCGTGAGAGAAAACCCCAAACTGGACATTCTGCCCTTCGATGGAAAGTACAGCCGCTATCCATTTTTCAAGCTTCAAGTCGATGAAGCCATGAGATCCGGCCAGTTCACCGACCTGCAGATAATTCGTCATCTGCGGGACAGACTCAAGGGGCCGGCCTTTGAAGCGGTACACGGAGCTCTCCTGTCTGGGTGTCCTCTGCTGAGGATTATGCACGCGCTCGAGTCTCGCTTCGGGAACCGCCTGCAAGTGACGAACGCCGTAACGACTCAGCTCCTGAACTTCGACACGATACGATCGAGCGACACAGAACTGCTCTCTCAGTTCGGCACGGCAGTGTATAACGCTATATCAACTCTTCAAGCAGTCGGCTTTGAGAGCGAGTTGGACAACTTGCGCACGCTGCAGTTGTTGACGGGAAAGCTGCCACTGGAGAGCCAGCAAGCTTGGGGCGCCTACGCTCGGCGCCGATGTGAAGACGGGAGGAAGCTGTCGTGCGGTCTTTTCCACGAGTTTCTGGAAGAGCACATAAAGGATCGACATTATGGCGTCATCGGCAGCAGCCTGCAATGCCATCCGTCACATGATGTCAAGAACCGCTCCGGCAGTCGCGGACGCACGAGCAGACGCGACCGTCACGAGCACCAACGAGAACGCCATGGCTACCATGGGGCCGGCAGGACGAGCCGCCCACCTGCCGAGCCTCCCACCTCTGTGTACGCAGCCAACGGATCTGCCCAGGGAACCCAGGGAGCCACAGCGCGTCGACCAGTGGCCTGTTTCTACTGTGGCCAAAATCACTATATAGCTCGCTGCGAACAGTTCCAGAGACTGACACCGAAAGACAGACTGTCGTGGGTTAATACGAAGAAAGCCTGCGTCCGCTGTCTCAACACATCCCACCAGTCATCTGACTGTCACCGAACAGGACCGTGTGGCATAGAAAACTGCACGCAACATCATCATCGACTTCTACACCCGGCTCAAGGAAGCACGACTGTGATCAACGCGGCGAAGGATGGACACACGTCCATTCTGATGAAAACGGTCGTCATCGAAGTCTCCGGCTCCACAAAACGAAGGTGCGTCGCCTTCCTGGACGAGGGAAGCTCAGTCACGCTCATGACTGATAAGCTGGCACAGGAACTGGGACTTCACGGGAAGCGTCAAAATCTGCGCATCAAGACAATGTCTGGACTGACTTCAGTCAACTCGTGTGAACTCACCCAGGTGACCATCGAGAACATCCACACCGGTTCAACACACCTGCTGGATAAGGTGGCTAC
This sequence comes from Amphibalanus amphitrite, assembly GCF_019059575.1. Classification (NCBI taxonomy): domain Eukaryota; kingdom Metazoa; phylum Arthropoda; class Thecostraca; order Balanomorpha; family Balanidae; genus Amphibalanus; species Amphibalanus amphitrite. The sequence continues at coordinate 269,626 of NW_024881732.1, read as the reverse complement.
TGTTCCCGAGCTGCAAATAGACAAGAATCCCGTGACGGCAAAACAGCTGAAGCGCATGTTTCCCGAGATCGAAGAAATTGGGATCAAACAGCTGGATGAGCCGCCTCAGATGCTGATTGGCCTTGACCACGCGGAGCTCATCGCCACTCAGAAGATCATCAAGACGTCGAAGAATGGTCCTCTGCTCCAGGAAACGAAACTGGGATGGACCATAACTGGGCGCGTCATCGCTACGGAAGACACCGAGACAGAGTGCGTAAACTTTCTGAACAAATCTCTGAACATGTATCCGGACGACAGCGCTGGCAGCGCCGGGCTACTCAACCGACAGCGACTGCAGCGACATCTGCACGGCTGGGAGTGCTGGCGATCTGAGCGACATCTGGAGAACAGAGCACTTTGGCTGCAAGTATGCCTTCAGTAAGCCGCACAGCCCAGATGACAGGAAAGCGGAAACGATGCTACAAGAAGGGGCAAAATACGACGGAACAAGATGGACAGCCCCGCTTCTGCTCAAAAACGAAGATGAGAAGATGCCTGAAAGCCGAACGATGGTAGAACAGAGAGCCATTGCCTTGGAAAAACGACTGGATCGCTCTCAGCAAAAGAAAAACGGCAAAACACCAAGTCTCGCCGAGCTGGTGTACGAAAAAATGGAGAGAATGGTATCAGACGGCCATTTTCGAAAACTGAGTGAAAATGAAGCCCAAGAAGGACACAAGAATGTCTGGTATCTCCCACTGCTCGCGGTGCAAAATCAGAAGAAGCCGAACAAGGTGCGCCTAGTGCTAGACGCTGCCGCGAAGAGCAATGGCAAGAGCTTGAATGACTTTCTTCTCCAAGGGCCAGACCACATGAACTCTATACCGGGGATTCTGTGCCGCTGGCGGGAGAAAAGAGTAGCAGTGACCTCTGACGTCATAGCTATGTTCAGTCAGATCAAAGTGCGAGAAGAAGACCGACCACTTCTGAGATTTCTGTGGCGGGGCTCACGTCGCACGGGCCGATTTGATGTGTACGAGTCTCCGGTGGTTATTTTCGGTGCCACCTGCTCACCAAGTATCGCTGAGCACTGCTTCCGGCGCACGGCGGACGAATTCACCGAAGACGAGGCAGTGAAGACAGCCGTACGAGAGGACACCTACGTGGACGATATTGTCACCGGTACAGACACCGAACACGAGGCAGTGAAACTGATTGACAGCGTCACAGAAACACTCAAGAAAGGAGGCTTCAAGCTGGGCCCGTGGGCCTCAAACTCTGAAGAAGTCCTCCACACCGTCCAACAGGAGCAAGAACAGCAAGACAGTCGGCTGCAAAGAACGTTAGGAGTCGGCTGGGAAGCTCGCCTCGACACTCTAACCTATGAGCCAATCGCTCCGCCGAAACAGCTAACGAAGAGAACACTTCTATCGACAATGATGTCGGTGTACGATCCGATTGGATTCTTGACAGGATTCCTCCTGAGAGCGAAGGAGCTGTTGCAAGTCCTGTGGAAGTCAAGCGTCAAATGGGACCAAGAACTACCGAGTGAAGTCCAGCAGAAGGTGAAGATGTGGATGGATGAGCTGACGCAAACGAGAGATATACACATCCGGCACGTCACATCTTTCGTCAGGAGGCCGGCATCTCTTCTGTCGATCTGCACGCGTTCTGCGACGCAAGCGAGATGGGGTTCTGTGCAGTGCTATACTATCGATGGATCGACTCGACTGGCTGCATTCAAGTGAGCTTTATCTCTGCTCATTCTCGCGTTGCTCCCGTGAAGAAAATGTCTATCCCAAGACTCGAGCTTCAAGCTGCCGTCCTGGCCAGCAGAATGATAGCCTTCATCAGAAAAGAAACACGGACCGGCATCAAGTCGACAACATGTTGGTCGGATTCGAAGAACGTGCTTGCTTGGCTGCGCAGCACGAACCGAAGATACAGTGTATTTGTCGCAATTCGTATTGCGGAAATACATGACGTCACGGGGCCGGCTGACTGGCGTTACGTGCCGACGGCGATGAACGCCGCAGACTCTGGCTCCAGAGGCCACAAAATCGAAGATTTGTGTCCTGACAAGAAGTGGATTCGAGGGCCAGAGTTCCTCTACAAACCGGAGACAGACTGGCCAGATGACTGCTCAGATGCAACCGGCATTCTCGAGACGGACATTGAATCCAAACCGGTGGTGCTCGCTACAACAGTGAAGATCGAGCCCAATTTTCGAGAAAGCACGCCAGATCTTTCCCGATTCTCGCGCTGGACAGTGGCGGTGCGCACTGTGGCCAGAATACGAAGATGGCTCAAACTCGTCCGAGAAAGAAAACGCGGACCACTCACGGCTGATGAACTACGTGAAGCGGAAGAAATATGGACGAGAAGAGTCCAGGGTGATTCTTACCGTGATGAACTCATATGTCTTCAACAAGGACATCCGATCAAAAACAAGAGCCAGCTCTCAGGCATGACCGTTGGGTTGTTGGACGGCATCATTTGCCTCGACTCTCGCGTGAAGCGGTCTCCAGAGCTGTCACCGACTGCGAGAAATCCGCCGGTGCTAGCCCGTGACCACAAATACACGGAGCTACTGATCGAGCACCTGCACCAGAAAATGGGACACCGAGCGCACGACGCAGTTCTGGTGAGCCTCCGACAGAAGTGTTGGGTGCCGCAAGCCGCTCGCAAGATTCGCTCGCTTGTGGCAAGATGTCAGACCTGTAGGGTGCGGAAGGGGAAGCCGCAGACGACAAGAATGGCTCCGCTTCCGTTGGCCCGAGTCACTATGCTCGAAGGCGCCTTTCGGGCGACTGGTATGGACTATTTCGGCCCGATGAAGGTGAAACGGGGGAAGACAGTGACGAAGATCTGGGGCGTACTGTTTAGATGTCTAGCCACGCGTGCCGTGCACATAGAGCTGACGGACAGCCTGGACACTGACACGGCCCTGATGGTGATATCAAGATTCCAGGCGCGACGAGGAAACGTGCAAGAACTATGGTCAGATAATGGCAAGAATCTCACCTCGGCAAACAAGACTCTGAACAAGCAACTCAGAGCACTGAACCGAGACAAGATGATGGCAAAGCTGTCTCTGGAGGGAATCAAGTGGCGATTCATCCCGCCGTCCGATCCTGAGGCAGGTGGCGCTTGGGAGCGCGCCATTCGTACGGTGAAAGACACGCTAAAGATCGTCTTGAAGGAGCAGACCCCGCGGTTCGAGGTGCTACAGACGGTCATGGCAGAAGTGGAGAAAATCATCAATTCGACGCCGCTGTTCCACGTCCCAGTGGATGCAGCTGATGACGATGTGCTCACGCCGTTCCACTTCCTCATCGGCCGCGCTACCCCTGCTTACCCGGTGGGCTCGCAGGTGCAAAGCAGTGAGTGTCTTCGTCGAAGATGGAAGCACGCTCAGGTGCTAGCCGACCATTTCTGGAGAAGATGGGCACGAGAATATCTCCCTACGCTAGCAGGGAGAACAGATCGAAGTGGATCCAGTCGTCTCGCAACGTGGAGGAGGGAGACGTGATCGTTGCAGATCCTCAGCATCCCCGTGGACTGTGGGTCAGAGGAGTGGTCACGGACACTGTGCGTGGCCCTGATGGAGTGGTGCGATCGGCTCGCGTGCGGACGGTGCATGGAGTGCTGCACCGCCCCGTTCGCAAACTCGTAGTGCTACAAGTACTTCGCTGTACATAAGATGTGCCTATCGAGAGCCATCCGTGCCGCGATTGAAGTAATAGAACATGCCAGCCGTCACATATTGTCTCAACATGCATTGTTGAGAGAGGCCGGGGTGTGACGGACCAGATACGTTTATATATCGATAAATATCTTCCAGTGGAAGAGCTGATGATGCAGCAGATATTTCGCCACATTGGAAGAACCTTTAAACGTGTATTTGTCTCGTGGATTTTATTTTTAGTTTTGTTTGGTGCGACCGCTGAACTTTGCAAAACAGGCGATCGATTTTCATTCTTTATTATTATCAGTATAAATTTGCATACATTTGGTTTAAAACGAATAAACAGATGTGTTGCGCAATTTTGCTGGTATGATGAATAGAAGAAGATCGCCTCGGTGGACAAACGAGTCCGCTACAACAGTATTGTGACTGATTAGCAGGTGGTGTTGATTTCGTAATAGTATAGGCCTAATGATTCCGTGTACGTACTGTGACATGCGTGTTGTAACCGGTTGAAATAAAATCAATTTTTCTTCAACTAGATTGATACGGACTGACTTAACTTGTCCAATAGCAATAGCATTTTAAATATTTCGCATTTCATTCCTGCGCTGTTGATAATGTATAAGATGTGTTTTCGCGTCCTCATAGTATTTTCATTAAATATTACACCACGGGGCTGCTATGGTAAGCATAAAATAAATGCACTTCATATGTCCCGGAAACATTTCAAACAACATCCAAAAATTTTTCACCTCAATATTATTCGCTCTCAAGCGCCCAGAGGCTCCGACAGGCGAAACTGTATTTTTGTCGCGCTAAATGCGGCCGCCCGCCCATTGTGAGACGGTGAGAGCGCAAACACTGGTTGGAACAGCGGCCTCTAGAAGCGAGTGAACGACTGGTTGGGGCGTGCCCTTATCACGATATGGTGTGTACCTACTGTGTATGCCACAGAAGTGACTTGGCACCAGAAAGTGTAGAAAAGACTGTTTCGGAGATCCTCCACTGGAAGACGGATCTCTGTGCCTTCACGACCCACTTCTTCCGCAGTTCCGCACTTCTTGTTTGTTTATTGGGGCTTTAGGGCGCGCCGACTGCAAAGGTCATTTTGCGCCCATACCTCCGCACTTCTAAGTCAAGAACAAAAAAAGTTGCGAGAAATCAGCGACGAAGTGCAGGTGTTCCCTGCGATGTTCGAGGTCCGCTTTGCAGAACACCTTCTGGCCTCCATCAAAGCGATTCTTAAAGGTAGTGTGCCAGCTTTCTTGGACCGTATGGAGTTAATGGCCCAGATAAGAACCGGATTTTTAGAACTTATCCATACCTTCAAAACTCATGGAAACGTCTTAAATTCTTCAAATTTTGAGTACCCCAGTGCGAAATTCGCCCCGACGGGTTGTCGGTCGTACCCCAACCACATTTCACACCACTATGAACAATAAATGCACACACTGAAATCGCTATTACCGATATGCTCATCCAATCAAGTTTCGATAAACCCGTTCATCATCATCTCCTGCGGTTTCGAACACGCCTGTTAGGTGGCTTCTGATGCTCGTCGAGGTCGGAATTTCCAAATACGCGTGGTGCGTCGGGCCGCGCGCTCTGACTTCGGCCAAGAAAAATGCGTCAGCTGATCATTGTCATTTCTGCCACTTGCGTGTGGTGAAATGGGGTCATAACTCATAAGACGGCTTTTTCATATCAATTATTTTACATAAAATCATATTTCAAACCATAAATAATGTTCGACAGCCAAATAAAAGAAACAATACCAATACGGGCTTACAGTTTAAGGCCTCGACATTGTGTTGTCTACGATTAGACAGCTGATAACTCATTCCCGTACGTCGTATGGTCGTAACACTATAATGACCTTTGCTTATTGTCACAAGTGCGCCGCATTCGCGATTGTTGCCCGACGCCTGTTCGCAGGTGAGCCCACTACAGTTGTTATACATATCTAAAAACCGAAAAACTTTTAGGCGAAAAAGGCACTATTCCAGGCCCATTTTTGATTTTTTTTTTTGCGATATTAGGTAAAAACAGAAGCTTCTTATCCTAGGAAAAATAAAATGGGAAATCTTTCAAAGGTGGCACACTACCTTTAAGAACATTGAAGCGTGCAGAGGTGTGGCGAGAGGCGGCAGAGACCGGGACGAGAACAGAAAAGGCGGAAGCGTCTGGTTTGGAAGTGGGCGTCAGACGGTCGCACGCTGGGCCTGACGGCGCTGATGGCTGATGTCTGCACCATCTACTGCCACCTGCAGAAGACGCTGCAGCGCGGCGATCTGGTGCTGCCGAGTGCCGGAGGTGCTGCAGACACGAAATCCGACCCTGCTCCAGCTGGAAATGATGACCGACGGACCTCTGCCTGGTGGTGAAGAAGAAAAGCTCGGCCCGCGCTCGAAAGAAACCCCTGCTCGGAGCCACAACGGCAACGTGACATCGCAGCGGAGCGTAAATGCGGTGCGACAGGAGGTTGTAGGGCATGCTACAAGCTTCCTACAGGACAGACTCCACGTCGAGCAAACAGTCGTCAAGACCATGATGGACTTCTTCAGGCGCCTACTGCGAAGCAGTTCGTCTCTGCGAGCCGGAGTCTGGCTAGCGGTCTGTTCGGAGCCGAATGTGTTACGCAGCTGACGGCAGACGTATGCGACTCGTGGGCTCGGATGAGCAGCGAGAGAGACCGCCACAGTTCGATGACGGAGCAGCTTAATGCGATGGCAAGGAGCGCTACCGGATTATACCAGAAGCTGCTGTTGTCTGTGCTGTGTGTGACCCCGCACAGAATGGCGACGGAGCGCGCGGTATCGCGCTTAAACCTAGTGCGGAGCACACATCGCCTCAGTATGCAGATGGACACGGTCAACGATCGGCTGATCATCGGTGGAAACGGTGTCGGCACGGCGGCATTCAATCCTCGCCCAGCAGCGGCCGAGTTCCTGAGAAAAAAGGAGTGACGACGCCGGCTCCCCGGTCCGCTCAAATATGTACAAGACTCGCGACTTCGTCAAGTTCTTCCGGGCAGACGGGGCTGTCTGGGTCAGGTGGGATTGTGATCGAGAAATTGTGTAGTTGTGTTTAAAGTGCACACACAGTGACAAACTCTTCAGCCGTCGGAACAACAATGCATGCATTCACGACGCCACTCGCGATTTTGGCCAATTAAACGGACACGCTCTTTTTTGAGGAACTTGTTCTAAAACTTCACTATAAAACTTCATTATATGTAATGTCCCTGTTCTTTAGGAATAGGAACATCCTAGCAACTACGATACAGCGAAAATACATAATTTTGCTCTACAGCATACGCGCGGGAACCGGGGGGGGGGACAGTGGGGGGCACCTTGCCCCCCCCCCCAACTCTGGGGCCGTGGGGGTGGTGCCCCTACAACTTTGAGACGGAATACCGCACTTGCTTTTTTTAAGCCAAGGGATCAAAAATAAGTGGCCTAAAACCGGTGAGAAAACTCAAATTCGGGGTACCCTAGGTTGATCTCTATCCTGGTGTGCCCCCCTCCCCAGTCTGTAAGTAGTTCCCGCGTCGCTGCTCTATCGGGGAAACTTTTGGGCATTTGCCCACCTAGTGAAAATTCCTTATCCGAGGCCCTGGGCTGTTGCTATTCACAGATAAAGAAAACAAATTTAGTTTTATTTTATTAAATAACTGTCACATGATCAGCGATGTTTTCTTCGAACAGCAATCAGCAAAGATAGCACGCAATGCTCATAAAACATAACAATATTGATAACAATATCCTTCACGTAATGAAAACATCAATCAATAGTCAATACACATGACTGTCTAACTGGAAGCACCGTACGGAATTCTCCGCCACGTAACAACACAAAGATCAAAGGTTATCGGTAGTATCCGAAAATAGTCTTGAAATCGGTGTAGGTATAGAGATACTTGTCACCGTACCCGTACACGAGCGCTCCTTCGCCGTCGTCGTTATAGTATGGATAGCGGAACTTTGGCCTGCAATAAAGAGACTGGTCAATGCATGGACTGCATTCAGTTACTGGAATATAAACGTAAAGAGCTGTCCTGAAAGATCGCATCGAACGATCTTGAAACAAAATGAACATGCTACGCATTGTGATCGCTTTGACCATAATGGGCCGGACGTGAGAGAGAGAGACAGAGAGAGAGAGAGAGAGAGAGAGAGAGAGAGAGAGAGAGAGAGAGAGAGAGAGAGAGAGAGAGAGAGAGAGAGAGAGAGAGAGAGAGAGAGAGAGAGAGAGAGAGAGAGAGAGAGAGAGAGAGAGAGAGAGAGAGAGAGAGAGAGAGAGAGAGAGAGAGAGAGAGAGAGAGAGGAGAGAGAGAGAGAGAGAGAGAGAGAGAGAGAGAGAGAGAGAGAGAGAGAGAGAGAGAGAGAGAGAGAGAGAGAGAGAGAGAGAGAGAGAGAGAGAGAGAGAGAGAGAGAGAGAGAGAGAGAGAGAGAGAGAGAGAGAGAGAGAGAGAGAGAGAGAGAGAGAGAGAGAGAGAGAGAGAGAGAGAGAGAGAGAGAGAGAGAGAGAGAGAGAGAGAGAGAGAGAGAGAGAGAGAGAGAGAGAGAGAGAGAGAGAGAGAGAGAGAGAGAGAGAGAGAGAGAGAGAGAGAGAGAGAGAGAGAGAGAGAGAGAGAGAGAGAGAGAGAGAGAGAGAGAGAGAGAGAGAGAGAGAGAGAGAGAGAGAGAGAGAGAGAGAGAGAGAGAGAGAGAGAGAGAGAGAGAGAGAGAGAGAGAGAGAGAGAGAGAGAGAGAGAGAGAGAGAGAGAGAGAGAGAGAGAGAGAGAGAGAGAGAGAGAGAGAGAGAGAGAGAGAGAGAGAGAGAGAGAGAGAGAGAGAGAGAGAGAGAGAGAGAGAGAGAGAGAGAGAGAGAGAGAGAGAGAGAGAGAGAGAGAGAGAGAGAGAGAGAGAGAGAGAGAGAGAGAGAAGGATCGGGGAAAGAGGTTTGCTAAGGTGGAAATAGTGGCCGGAGCGAAACCAGAAAGAGAACGGAAAGGAGAGAAGGAAAGAAGAAAATGACCAAGGATGTGCTGACAGGCTTACCTTTGGTAATACGGAAAAACTTCTTTCGGGAACTCGAAGCTAAGGAACCGCGCATTCCTGGACGAAGGCTCCTCTTCTGCGGTGACCGCGGGCGCACTGCTGGTCTCCGCCTTTTCGGGAGCGGCGCGGCGGATCCGGCCCGCGGAGCCCGGCGACACCACCAGGGCGAGTAACAGCACGAGCAGCGGCAGCGCAGCCGAGTACACCTGCAAATCACATCCACTGTCAGCGTACAGCAGTGGTAGGAGCCACTGCCAGTGGATCACTGGATATTTTCCCCACGAAACGGTTGGCAAATAGACGGCAAACTCATGACGTGCGGATTAAGTTGATTTCATGCTTTTGTTCCAGAGCGCTAAATGAAAAGGTCAAATAATGGTCTGAAGATACAAAATCTGCTTTACTGGACTTAAGAATGGAATCATATATTCTCTGTATTTCAACTCTATAGACCTGTTTCCAGAAATGTGCATGGATCCGAGTGATGGATCTATGATCTCAGTGGATCTCGGAGCAAACTGCAGGTTAGAATCTATGATCCCACCGGATCCGACGCGAAAAATTTATCCTGGATCTGTGATCTCACAGGATCTGACGATAAACCAAGAACATGGATCTATGATCTGAGTAGATCCCACAATGCACAACATTTAAAATCAGGTTTCCAAGTGTTTCTATGTCATTAAGTGCCACAAAACTATTGAAAAATTTTCTAATCGCTGATCTCACTGGATCTAAAGCAAAACAATCATATTCGGGTCTATGATCCCCACGGATCTCTCGACGAATTACAGAGCTGGATCTATGATCCCGACGGATCCGAGATAAGGATCTGTGGGATCAGATCCCAGATCCATTTTCTCGGATCCATGCACATGTCTGTTTGTTTCCACACTTACCAGGTCAGGTGTCAAAATGATAAATACGTCATGTCATCATGTCAGGCCAGCATTGCGATTCTGGGTAGGTATGTCAGCGCATATTAACCGTGTGTCTCCAGACATTTCGTGATTGAAACGTGCCAATATGAGAAGTGGTGTTTGTCCCATGCTTTATGGTGGGTGTCAAGGCCTCGTAAAGGTCAAGGTCAAGGTTATTTGGGGTGTCAAATAACCTTGGATGGCTTCGGTTCACTTTTTCGAATGTTACAAGCTTGTGGGCCAGTTTTTGGAGCTGATTTCGAATGAAGCACCCATTTGAACATTTGATATTTATGTTTAGTTTTGGTTCATATGTAACATATTACGAAGCTGTCAGTCAGGCTAAGAGCTTACTTACCCTCATTCTGCTGTGTGGAGGTGCCACTGACAGTTGTGAAGAAGGCGTCGAGCCTCAGCAGTGCCCTCGGCAGACGGTCTCGGGGTCCCGGCGCAGACGGTCTCGGGGTCCCGGCGGACCGTGCGGGTGGCTCCTGAGGCGGCCCAGAGGGTGCTCCGGGTCTCGCTGCCTCCGCGCTCCGTGTGTCACTGCCGGACGCCGCTGACCGCAGTGAGAGTAGAACCCCACACCCATCGATTGCGGTTCCGGTCTGACCGGCCGCCGCCGCCGCGGGTGCGCTCAGCACCGGCCAGTGTCGAGATGACCGGAACGGCAGGCTGCAAGCGGCCCGGTTCTCATGCACGTGCGGCGAGCCAGTTCTGGCGCTAGGTGCCGGTTGGTTTCAAAGCAAGCTTTACCCTGCACGGATTCACATCCGTTAGCGATTTATACATCGTCTGCAGTCGGTCTAAAATATACATTCCCTCTTCCAATGAGATAACGGAAAAGTGCTCACCTGAAGGATAGTGTATTTAAAGGCACGTACATTCGTAATATATCCCGGCGGCCGCTGGGCCTCAGCGCCACCCGCCGGCCGCTGGGGGGGGGGGGCATATAGTTGCCCCCCCTTTACTTCTGCGACGATATCGTCGCAACGCGAAGAGATAGAGAAGCGAAACTTTGCACACATCTTCCTGAATACCTAGCCGAGATTGTGTCCAAATTTGGTGTCGATCCCATTTGAAATGACGTCACAGTGACGTCATAAGTGAAATTATAGATTTACGACTCTCATATTCCTCACGATACATCAGATATATGGGACCGAACATAAAGGGCCGATTATTGGTCAGAAACTAGATGGAAGTGTAGTTAGATGTTTTAGGATGACAGCAGGTGCTGTCTAGTTCATTTACAGTTGAGTTTCATGCTCAGCGTCATCAGAAACGGTCCATATCGGAAAACTACAAAACTGTATGACGTCACTGTGACGTCATCTTAGGTGCTACAACCACCAAACTTTCCTCAAACATTGCCGAGGTATTCATTTGAAGCTATGCCAAGTTTCACACTCGTAGCTCATCAGGTTTCGGAGATATTTCACAAAACGTAAAGGGGGGGGGCAACTTTATGCCCCCCCCCCCAGCGGCTCGTGGGATATTTTGCTGCATCAGCCTTCTTACAAAAAAAAAACACTTGTTAGTTTCAGTGCTTTCGGTCATTTAATATCTATTTGGTCTTTGACCGTTTTCAGGGCTGTTGGGTCACAAATAATACTGCGGCTAGACGTCGTGCTGATACGACTGTCGTGTGATGCGTCGGAGCGGCTGCGCATGTCCCGTTAGGACCGTCATGTTTCAACGGGACAGGCCATCCAAACATTGGACAGTCACGCCGGAGACGTTCGAAGCCTTCTCTGGAGCCGTCTGTGCTTTCCCGCTGGCTGTGTGAGCTCACCGAGGGTCAGCCCGGAGCGGGGAACTATGATCGAGTATCCTCAGGGTATTGTTATATTTACCTATAACTGACCTTAACTGATAGCAACTCGCATATTAATCGAATCGTCATGCCGGTTACCTGCTTCCTGATATTGCTAAGTTTATTTAATCTTGAACTATGAGTATCTCACGCTTATTTTCGCACATTTTACTAACTATGTAAGCAGTTGCGTACCTACTGATATTAATACTTTGAGTAAAGCTACCGATAGGCAATGGCGGACGATGGGCAACCGTCATGTTTTAACCTGCGCCCCGCTGGGGGTCCTGGATTTCCACGCCCCGCTGGGGGGGGAGTGCTTGAACATCGCCCTCTAACTCGGCTCCTGGGCCGTGTAGCGACACGAGGTAAGCGGCATTCGAAATAACATCCAAAATAAGGACGAAAACACGAAGTCATCTTTTAGGTGAGGTCAATAGTCAGGTCACCAGAAGTCATCAAAGGTAAAATGTTGCCTATCTCAACATTTTTTTTTTCGAAACAGTGGCACATCACTCAGGAACCGGTAGAGCTACAGCGCCGTAGAAAAGCACATTAAATAGCCCTTTTAACGCTCTTTCTGTCGCAAGCCCTGCGATTTGATCTAGGTCCAAAAGTTTAGCCTCCAGTGGGCAAAAACTCGAAAACTGGCCGTTTTTACGAAAACACTTCCTGTAATATTCTATAACTCAAGGAAGGCGCAGTTATTTTGCCAGCATCGTGTTTCTCTCGTCAAGACCCATCGAATGAACTATGATTAGACCATGAAAGATCAGCTTGAAAATTTGACCTCAGGCCAAGGTCATGACCTGACCGGAAAAGGTCATGCTGCATATCAGTAGATCCGTTTCGTCGAGCCACAACATATCTAAGGCGTTTGCATCGCTCTAGCATGTCTTTATCAGACGTTATCAGCGAAAAACTCAAGATACCATTCGTGATCTGAAATGACCTCAGGGACATAACGAGGGGTCATGGGTGCCTTATTCTGGTTCCGTGTGTCATGCTTACTTGTAGCTTGGTATTCGAAAGTATTTAGAATGACGTTTGTGTAAGAGAGGCGCATTAAATTGTCTCCCATTGGCTTAGGTATAATAGAGAGGGCGCAAAATTGACCTTACTGTATGTCACTGATATCCAAATTCCGAGCTACCAAACTTTGCTCATGCTATTGCTCTTATCAATTGCTGAAAGTTTCAAAACGATCGGTGACTAGGTGTAGCTATGGTAGGCTTTGGAACTTTTTTTAGGTGAGATGACGTGACCTACCTGGTAACCTGGTCCTGAGTGACCTTGAGCTGAAATTTTAACAGCATGTGTAGAAAAGATTTATGGAAAGGTGTACCAGAAAAGGAGGCGCCCCGCGCCGCCGTTTTAAGAGATATTTGTGTAAAGCCGCAGGGGGTGTTCAACCCCCCCCCCCCTCCCCCAGCAGGGAGCGGGTTAAACATGTCGTAACTATAATCAACCAAGTCTAGACAGGACGACACGCTTTCTAATGTGTTCATGCTTTAGGTGTAAGCCTTAACTCGTTCATGGGTACAAAAACCATGCACATGACCTCATTTGATGCAAAGGAAGTGTCCGCTGTTGAAACATTCTGAGGCAACAAGTGATGTAACGCTGCATCTCCGGAATTACAACAGATAAGCGGCCAAACCGGTCAAACAGCCAGGCTGTTCCGCACAGTCCGCAATCCCACGGGGGTCTTGAATCAGCGCGTTTCATCACAAGTGTGTATCAAGTCGCATGCTAGGAAGACATCACCTATCCATCCGCCTCGCTGAGCGACAGGGACTCGTGATACCGCCATGTCCGTCCGCTGACGCAGACCAGGTCAGCCTGCTTACGGGACGGTACTGAGTGCGAATGTGTCCTTAATCTGATTACGCACAAACTGGTTCGGGAGTATATCACACATTGCCGGCCCGGTAGCACTCGTAATACTAACCAGTGATAAAGGAGTGGCAGATAAATCGATGGCTTCGAGGGACAAAAGACTTTTGTCTATTGTTACGGTTTTGAATCGCGATCCCTATGAGCTGATTTTGACAACTTGGAATTTAGTAGACAGGTGGCAATGACCAAGCTTTGTAATCAAATCAGAGAGCTGCCTGTTAGCATGTTGGACATCTAATAACGGCGTGTCCATAAAACGGATACTCGAGCTGTATCTGTGGTGTAATTAGAACCATACGGACATAACTATGCAGAAAACGAATTAGATACCAACCCAATACCTATCTGCTTTGCCTAGTGCTTTCCATTTTAGAACGGAGATGTGCGATTTTGCTATTGTTTTTTTTGTAAAACATGCATACTTTTTATGGCTAAATTCGTGATCAGTGCTACGAGCCGATTTGTTTTGAGTGTTTTCGTTAAAAATGAAAACGTCTGCACTGTTGTATGCCGGTGAAAAAGTCGAAAAGTTTTGATGGCTAGGACAAGGAAGCAAATATACCTACTCAGGGACTGAAGGCGAAAAATAAAACAAATTTGAATAAAAAATAAAGATAAATAAAAAAAAGCTGCACCACACCCCCAAAAAATAGTGGGCCAAAACCGAGGAGGTTTCCGTTTTTGGAGGGGTTACGACCCCAGGCCGTGAACTGTGGCCGCTCCCTGAGCAAAGTCCTGGCTACGTGCCTGAATATACTTAAGGTACCTACATCAGACAGCCATTCTTTCCGTCGGTTACGAACAAGAATCCGTTACTTCTTAGCACGCCTGCACCAGAATCAATTAAAGTCACACATTCCTACCTACACCGAATGAGAGCGAATGCCAGACCCGTTTATAATAGGAAGCGGAAGAAAGTGAGAGATGGCTAGCATGATTGCGTAGTACCTGAGCTCTGCAGAGTGTGGAAGCACAACTTTCGAATGCAGTGCGGATACGATTGCGCAAATACAGAGCTCCTCTGACGCTGGAGGTCGCTGATTGGATGGTTTCCTCGCACCGTCCTTGGGCAGAGGGCTTCACTCGGTGACTAGATCAGCCCGCGTGCACATGCGGGCCGGGTCTCTGCAGTAAGTGCAAACACCGCACTGTGCCGGCTCGGAAAAGTGAATCGTGATTTCCCGCTTGCATCGCTGGAAGAGCGGAGCGCAGAACAACAGGTTGGTACTTTTTGAATAGTTGTTGCGCTCTTCTACAGTTTATAATTATGCTTCTCATCCTTGTAAGTAATATCTCTGTATTGCATTGTTTTATCTGTAATGCATATTGCATATCATAGAGCACTCAACGCTTTACGTTTCAACGGTTGACATGCCTAAATGTATAGTAAGTTCCTGGCGAACGACATCATTGCAACTCTCGACATACCTTTTGCCTATGCAGTGCTTATGCAACATGCATTGGCATTTTCGTCTTGCTTTTCTTACTTTCTTTAGTTGACTTTTCCTAGGCATCAAACCGCACCAGCTAATTGTATTTCATTTCGATTTCCAGTTCTGAAAAACAGTTCTGCAGACGGCGTAACATCGATTATTGCCCCGGGCGCAATACTCTCACAGCGATGAGGTCCTCATTCGTTCTGGTGAGCTTTAGACGTTTGCTGTAATGTTGATAGATGTGTCGTGACTCGTGATAGTAACTTTGCTAAACCAAATAAAACATTTGTCATGATTTGATCATCAGTGATTGGCACTTGCACATCACATTACCTATGACTTCTTGCAGCCACTCGTTGTGACTGGCCATCTGACGTGAGCCCCTCCTGCAGATGCTGTTGGTGTCGGCGGCCGTCACCTACGCCGCGCCATCGGACCTGTTCCGGCCCCCCGAGAGGCCGCTGGGCCAGGACTTTGACCCGTTCACCACGGCTGTTCTGCAGCAAGTTGACCTGTTCGTGCGCAACCACTTCCCGCTGCACCCGGCCCAGCCGTACGTGGACCGGCCCGAGTATATCGGAAAGCACGGCTTCCGCGCCGAAACGCTGCTGGAACGCCTCAGCTAGCGCTGCCCCTATGTTCACTGAAAACAATTTAACCCAAGGCTGGCGAGTAAACCGGTGTTTCGCGGGTACCCCTATCCGCAACCATTTTTAACCACCCTCCCAGGAGTAGAGTAAGGTCCCATTGCAGTGTAGTCGTCCCTGCTCTCAGTGGATATCTTCGCTGACAGCGGTTATATCCGCTCAGAGCAAGTACGACTACACCGCAATGGGACCTAGCACTACTCCTGGGAGGGTGGTTAAAAATGGTTGCGGATAAGGGTACCCGTGAAACACCGGTTTACTCGCCGGCCTTGGGTTAAATTGTTTTCAGTGTTCAATGTTCAGCGCTCTCGGTCTGCTATTTCTCGTTTTCAATAAGAACAGAAGAGCTGCAAAGGTTAAGTGACCACAGTCATGTTCAGTGGCCACAGTAGCTTTTTCTCTCCTATCGAGAAAAAATGGATGCGATTTTGGATGGTTGGCGTAGCTGAGTCATTGCAAAGTTTTAGGCGATGTACCTATAAAGGTGTTCATGTCTGTCGAAGAATAGAGTGCGTTACGCTTATAAGAGAGAACTTGAACTGAGAGCTTTACTGCCCGATTGTTGTTACGCCGTGTAGGCACGTCTATGTACCTAATGGCGATCGCCTGGCTTCGGCTAGCTCTGCTGTGATGAGACATGTTGTTGTTGTATTTGTTATCCTGAATAAAAGTTATCATGCTTCAAAGGTGCGGTTTTTTGCTTGTTGTTTGCGTTAGCTAGCAGTTGCATTTTGATCCGTGATATGGGAAAGCTACAAGATCTTTTTTTGTGAATCGTTCGCACTAATCCGACAAGCTGCATATATTAATAAGCCATTCCCGTGAAAATTCGACAAATAGCGTGAATCATAAGCATATCTTAGTGACCGAATCCTCAATAAAATCTGAATAAATGACAAATGATAAAATTCGGGTATATTCGGGATCGGTTGACGAAAATCTGTGATCGAATATACCCGAAATTTGTTATTTTGTCATTTATTCAGATTTTATTGAGGATTAGGTCACTAAAATATGCTTATAATCATGATGATTTTCTTCACAACGCTTAACTCTATAAAAATAGCGTGAATCACCGAGTGCCTCAGCAGTGTCATAGCCACTCGATAGCCACCGAGTAGGGGAGAGTGGGGTAATTTGGCCGCTTTTTTTAGAAAACGATGTAACTAAAAATCGACAACACATTTCTGCATTTTCACAACGCTGACAGGTGTTGCATACATTTTACTTTCTTGGACAGTAAACTTGAAATGATTGAGTAACTACTTATATTGAAATTGTGGCGTATTACAAAGGTCTGCAAAGCGGCCAAATTGCCCCACTAGCAGGGTTATTTGGCCGGGGGTATGGGGCAATTTGGCCGGTGTTAGTTTGAGGCCATGATTTTTGTTATAGGCGAGTCAGCTTCACATTCAGCAATGACGCGTGTCCTATGACGCATTTGAAGCATTTTGGAGGTTGACTCAGCCGTCACAGGGGTCGAAAATAGTCAAAATAGCGGCTCTAGATGCGACGACAGTTTTTTACGAATAACTTTGGAAGTAATCAAGTTAGGCCAAAACTGAAAGTACCACCGTAATTCTCTCGTCATTCCGCATCGAAACATGTATGTGTTGACCTCGAGATGTCAAGGTCAAGGTCAAGGTCAAGGTTGGCTTCAGGTCACGTTACCTCAGGTCGCTTGACCTCAAGGTTACGTGAGTTCAAGGTCATCATGTATATCATTCGATGCGCCTTGACGAACTGAACACAATGAGACCATTTGCGCGGATGTATCTTTTTTCTGTAAGTTTTTTATTAGCAAAAAAGCGTTAGGTAACCTTCGATGACGTCACATGCCCTTACAGCTGTCCAATAGGAAATATGGCATCAAGGTAGTCAAAGTTGGTCATGAATTATGTCCTTTATGGTATAATAGACCATGACAACTCGGCCGTGTAGGGGTGCTCAACATCCTAGACCACGTGCTAATGTGCACGAGTCTTTTCGCTAGAAAATTGATGTGTCTGTTTTGGTCGGGATTAAAAAATATACTTTTGCTCGCTCTCGTATACGTTACGATATCTCCCTTACATGGCGCGGTCGTATTAATTAAAGTAAAAGTGTCAATATGGCGAGTGATGACCCCAGTGCCCTGCTACAACTAGCCACAGCGGCTGAAGAGTTTGAGGGGGCCAGCGGCGACATCAATACGCCAGCAGATGACACCGCATCAGCTGCAGAGACCTCACCGCTTTTGCTCCTGCAGCAACAGCTAACGGACCTGCGAGCATCGCTCCTCGAATCCCAGGCGCGCGAGGCCCAGCGAGATTCCCTAATGGAGCAGCTGACTCATATCGTGGCTGCCCAAGCGCCGAACACAAGCGCTCCTGATCAGTCATCCTCAAACCGCTCAGTACAGCGAGAAGTCAAAAATGTCAGGCCACCGACCGGCACGTACGAGATGTCCTCCGTGGAATACCGCACGTTCTGCCGTGACTGGCGTGACTACCAGCGTCTTACACAGGACTGTAATTCAGCCACCGTGACGCACATACGTCTGATGTGTGACGCACAGCTACGGCAGGCCATCGATACTATTCATGGCGATAAATGGCAGAGCTACAGCGTCGACCAGGCACTGCAGGAAATCGGCAACATCACCAAACACAGTAGCAACCCAGCTGTGGCTCGCAAACGTTTCCACGCGCTAGCACAGACGCCAACTGAACCAATCAGAGAGTTCGTCGTCCGGTGTAAGCAAACTGCCGCCGACTGCCGCTTCACGTGTCCCTCCTGCAACAGCGACCTTACCGACTGGATGCTGACTGACCAGATCACCTGCGGCGTCCAGAGCGAGGCGCTACAGCAGGAGCTTCTACTGAAGCACAGCAGCTTCTCCAGCTTCGAGGCGCTGCGTTCGTACTGTGAAGCGCATGAGTCAGCATATAGAGACAAACATGAGCTGTCGATGGCTTCCGCCACTTCTGTAGCTGCGGCCGTAGCTCCAGTCGACACCGCTGAGGACATCGAACAGCCGGATCCAGATCAAGCACCCGAGCTTGCCGCCAGGATGTCCGCTCACACCCGGCAGAAGCAGGGCAAATCCCACCAGCCGGCAGCCCCATGCTCCTTCTGTGGGCGCGCTGCACACACCAAGGGTCGACAAGGCTGTCCGGCGCACGACAAATTCTGCACCCAGTGCGGTAAGAAAGGCCACTTCAGCACTGTGTGTCGAAGCAAGACAACGCTCAGCTCGGTGCGCGTTGAGCCTAACGTCGTAGCTGGTGTCGGGCGCGGACTTCCTCGCCTGCAGCTCACTGTGATTCACCCCGGCAGCCGCAAGTCGCGTGTTCTCAGCGCCATCGCCGACACCGGTGCTGAAGTCTCCGTCATGGGTCGCTCACATCTAACACAGCTGGGACTCAGCCCCAAACACTTAAAGAAGACGCCAAGACGTCTGCAGCATGCAGCCGGTGGTGGTCTGCAAGTGCTTGGCACCATCCGGATGCGGCTTTGCCTTCAAGACAGGCAAATCACAGAAGACATATTTGTGGTAGCGGGCGTCAGTGACATGTTCCTCTCGCTATCAGCATGTAGGAATCTGAGCATCGTACATGCCGACTTTCCGTGTCACCAGATCGGCGCCATCTCTGGCGCTGATCATCCTCCTGAAGGCGCCGACATGACCACAGACAGGCCCCACCACCTGCCTGATCGTCCAAACCAGCTCCCATTTCCACCCACGGAGGGAAACATACCAAAGCTGGAGGCCTGGCTGAAGGAGCACTTCTCGGACAGCACCTTCAACACCACGTGTCAGCCGCTCCCGGCCATGTCGGGGCCGCCACACCACATCCACCTGAAGGATGGAGCTGAGCCGTTCGTCGCTCACACACCCATTCCAATTCCACATCACTGGAAGAAAGAGGTCAAACGTCAGCTGGATGACGATGTCGCCAGGGGTATCCTGAGACCAGTTCCTGCCGGAGAGCCCTCGGAGTGGTGCTTCAGGATGGTCACTGTACCGAAAAAGGACGGCAAACCGAGGAGAACGGTGGATTTCCAGCCCGGTAACAAAGCATGTCTCCGCGAGACTCACCATACCCCTCCACCATTCGACATGGTAAGCAGCATCCCCCCAAAAAGCTACAAGACGGTTCTAGACGCCTTTAATGGGTATCACCAAGTGATGCTAGACGAGGAAAGTCGCAAACTGACAACCTTCATCACTGAGTACGGCCGATATCAGTATCTGCGTACACCGCAGGGTCACTGTTCAGCTGGTGACGCCTACACAAAAAGATATGATGACATAGTCGCTGGTGTGGAAAGACAGTGTAAATGCATCGACGACACTCTGCTGTACGATGCAGGTATCAAACAAGCGTTCTTCCACACATTCGACTACCTCACGCTGTGTGGCAGAAACGGTGTGACATTGAACCCCGACAAGTTCAAGTTCTGTCGTCGTGATGTCGAGTTCGTCGGCTATTTCCTAGGATGGGAAGACTACAAGCCAACAGGCGACAAGCTGTCAGCCATAAAGAACTTCCCTATGCCGGAGCAGCCATCCATCACAGACATCAGATCCTGGTTTGGGCTGGTGAACCAGCTCGCGCCGTTCATGGCCGTCTCACCCCTGATGGAACCATTCAGAGACCTTCTGAAGCCTGGAGCCTCCAAGAAAGTCTACTGGGATCAGAATCTCCAGACGATCTTGAACAAAACCAAAGAAGCCATATGCAGTATGGCGGCAAATGGACTCGCCTACTTCGACCGGTCCCGGCCAACCGCCGTGGTGACCGACTGGTCCAGAAATGGAATTGGCTTCGTGATCCTCCAGCAGCACTGCAGCTGTGCCAAAGATCAAGCGCCGTTCTGCTGTACAGGGGGCTGGAAGCTGGCCCTCTGTGGTAGCCGCCATCTGTCTTCGGCGGAATCAAACTACTCAGCGGTGGAAGGCGAGGCACTGGCCGTGGCGTGGTGCTTCAAGAAGGCCAGGCTGTTCCTCCTCGGTAATCCGGGCTTCCTTCTTCTCGTGGACCACCGGCCGCTGGTGAAAATCCTTGGCAACAGAGCCCTCGGTGACATATCAAACCCAAGGCTGCTTCGTCTCAAGGAGAAGACGCTGCTGTTCGACTATCGGATCAAGCACTTGCCTGGGAAGCAGAATCTGGCCGCAGACACGCTCTCGAGGTACCCAGTCGGCGCTCTAGAACCAGACAAGGATGACACGGACGTTAGTGAGGATCTGGAGGCCCTGGGCGCCATTGTGGCAGCATTAACGGCCACCTCAGAAGACGTCATAGCCATGGATCCCCAGCATGTCAAAGACGCTGCGCAGTCTGACGAGCAGTATCAGCTGCTGTCTCAGAAGGTATCGTCAGACAGTTTCGCCAATACTCGGGCCCAAGAAGACCCACTAGTGCGAGACTTCTACAATGTCCGAGACCGTCTGTGCATAGCCGACGACCTTTTGATGTACGGCGTAGACGAAAAGGACCTGAGACTGGTTATTCCCAGGAACCTCCGCCGTCAGATCATCAAAAACCTGCACTCTGCGCATCAAGGCTCATCTTCCATGCTGGCACGAGCTAGACAGGTTGTTTACTGGCCCGGCATGGAACATGACGTCCAAGACCATGCCCGGCACTGTGAGCAGTGCCGTCGCCACGCGCCGTCTCAGCAAAGAGAACCACTGCTTCCCTCCCCAGCCCCAGACTACCCGTTCCAGCAAGTGGTCGCCGACATGTTTGAGCTCAACGGAAACATGTACCTGAGCTACGCTGACCGGCTGACAGGCTGGCTGGAAGTTCACCATTTTCGCTCAGCTGTGACGTCAGAAGCGCTCTGCGGCGTATTCCGCCAGCTGTTCCACAGATGGGGCGCACCTCAAGAGCTGTCGTCTGATGGCGGACCCAACCTGTCAGGGCGGCCCTTCCAGCTGTTCCTGCGCAGGTGGGGCGTCCGGTGGCGCGTCTCGTCAGCCCACTTCCCTCAGTCGAACGGCCGAGCTGAGGCCGCCGTTAAGACAGCCAAGCGCATCATACGCGAACACACAGGAAGAGGAGGTCATGTCAACACGGATGAGGCAGCACAGGCGCTGCTGATGTACAGAAATACGCCGCTACGAGACGGCGGTCGGTCCCCGGCACAGCTGGCGCTGGGCAGGCACCTCCGCGACAGCATCCCGTCACCGTCACAGCGGTACAAGCTGAGCCCCGAGTGGTGCCGGGATCTCCGCCGACGGGAGCTCTCCATGGTCACCCGCAGCGAGAAAAGCAAGGCCGCTTATGATGTCGGCACGAAGGAGCTCTCCGAAATGTCGGTCGGCGACAGCGTCCTCTGTCAGGACGCCAGAACCAAAGCCTGGGACCGCCGAGGTGTCATCGTAGAAAAGTCTCCGTTCCGAAAGTACTTGGTCAAGATGCAGGGCACTGGCCGGGTGACGATCCGTAATCGGCGTCACCTGAAACTAGACTTACAGAAGTAATGTGCTCGTGAAGTCGGCGTGACTATCCGACTTGGAGGGGGGCTGTAGGGGTGCTCAACATCCTAGACCACGTGCTAATGTGCACGAGTCTTTTCGCTAGAAAATTGATGTGTCTGTTTTGGTCGGGATAAAAAATATACTTTTGCTCGCTCTCGTATACGTTACGATATCTCCCTTACAGGCCGTCCCAGCATAGTGACTCTGAGCGCACCGGCCAAGTTGCCCCGCTAGTCCCGGCCAAATAACCCCACGTTGCCATTCTGAAAATTTTTGTTACGGAGCGAGCGAAGCGAGCGTAGTCTTTCCTTAGATTAACGGAAATTTCTGAGTATGAGCGGCCGGCCGGCCGTGGTCACGCTTTTGCGAGGCTTATATCTCAGCAACCACTTGACCGATTTACACGCGGTAATTTTTGTAGGGTAGCTTCATTCCTTCTACCAAGTATTGGACTATTCCTGATGCATGTGGGTGACCCCTTATGCACGTGCCACGTGCAAAACGAAGAGATGTCCGTTTTGTAATTGTTGCAATATCTCGGTAACTACTTGGCCGATTGCGCTGAAAGTTGGCATGTAGGTAGGCACCCACTAGGCACTGCATATCCATGTGCCAGAATTGGGGCGCTGCTGCACGTGCGCACGTGCAGGGGTCGTTTCCAGATCTCGAGAACGGCTCGACCGATTGCGCTCAAATTTGGTACACAGTTAGGGACCGGCTAGTAGGGTGCCGTGCACAAGTCAGCTGGGACCCACTCTGCACGTGCGCACGTGCAGGGTGCCGCTTCCAGATCTCGAGAACGGCTGGGCCGATTGTGCCCAAATTTGGCACATCGCTAGAGACCGGTTAGTAGGGTGCCGTGCACTAGTCAGTTGGAGGTACCCCTCGCAATTTCGCACGTGCAAGGCCCACCCTGTCGCTCGCTCCGTTAGTCGCCCCAAAAGGCGTTATACTGGTCTATAAAGTCGTCATGGCTGTACAGAACTAGCTGAAATTGCTCTTGGAACCGCTGAACACCCTCAAAAAATGGCACTATAATGTTGGAATTCGTTTACAGCCCAAATACTACATGTTATACAAATTTTTAAACGGAAGTAAAAGTTACCATTTTCTAACGTAATTCACCTTTTATTAATTTTGAATAAAACTAAGAGGGGGAAAGTTTTGACATTTGTTCTCGAGTTAGTTTTGCCGATGACAAATGAATAGAGACTAAAGTTATTTCATTTACTTTTATCAGCTTTCGTACAGGTGGGGGCGGCCAATTTACACCACCGGCCAAATTACCCCACTCTCCCCTAGCTATGACACTGACGTTTATGATGTGGCCGTGACGTGACGGGCCGGCACATCAAGACACCCACCACCCTCGCCTCACCCATCGGAGTTAGAGACTAGAGAGGTCAGCGCCGTGTGAACCAGATGGTCTCTGGGAAATACAGTGGCCAAACAGGCCGTCACAAGCGCATTGTGTGGTATGCTCAGAAACGTGTATTGCACTAACGTGATTATGAACACAGGCGTCGTGCGGAAAAACATTAAACTCATATGAAATCATTATTACCTTTAATTATCATTAACGAAATCGACATAAAACATGCGCTTCGACTACGTCCTTCAATGTTGACATATGCTTCAGATGTCAATATCGTTTTCTATGCAACTAAATTGAGATCCATGAATTACATAATAAACCCTTAGCTCAATTGCTCTAACCAAGGTACACTTTGTCTGCTATTGCATTTCAAATAAAGCCCTAAGAACAAAACAATTGATAAGGGGCTGCTCAATACCAACGCCTTCTTTCAACCTCGCGTAAGGCATGTGCTGAATGCGCAATGTACGATATGTTCGTCTCTCACTAACCGCTGAGTGGCTTTTGTAGGCGAGCCCCAGACTACAGTGACACACCTAACCAGCTAAGTATCCGACCACTCCTGGCCTGCGGATCAGTTGGAGGCTGCTCCATATTCTCGACCCAGCGGCCCACTCCCGCACTGAATCCACTGGCGCTGTCCGAAGCTGACCAGTGATCAGTCGCAGCCGCCGAGCGGGTCTGGTAGGGCCTCCCGCTGCTTACGACTGACGGCGGAGCGCGGCCGGGATCCTGGGTCGGGAGACCTTCGGAGGCCGGCCGGCCTGCGGCGACGGACGGCGCCGCTTCGGCCGCTGGGCGCGCCGCTCTGCCTTCTCTGTAACGTGGGCGGCGTCAGTACGCATGGATGGGTGATGGAGCCTACGCTCACAGTTCATAGTCCAGCCCAGACTCACAGCCAACCTACAGTTAAGTCAGCGTCCACACTCCGCAGCTCAAAGTTCAGCTAGCCTACATGGCCAGCACGTAGTTGGTCGATCATCACACGCATGATAGGCGCGACGCTTCAGCTGTTAGACCGGCTTCGCAAATCGGCTCTCGAAAAACGTTTGCATAACAACTAGATACTCAGCCCTGCGCGGTGTGGCACGCACTCTAAGCCTGTAATGTAAAAATTATGCAATGAAAAGCAAAAGTGACCAAACCAGTCACGGTACTGTTGCTTTCAGCGGTACTTCATAGTTCGTTGTCGCACGTGTTAGGATAGTTGTTCAGACGCCCTGCTAACCTTTTCTGTCGTCAGCGGAGGCCGCGGCGGGACAGGTGATGGTCAGCTCCCTGTTCACACAGCCAGCGAAGGCCCCGGCGGAGGCATCGGTCGAAGAGCACGCCTCGACAGCTCCCAGCAACGCCTCCTTCACCTACAGACAAGGCTCTGGCGTGTTACCGTCGGAGCAGCATTCATGTGGAGCAACGGGACTTAGCTCGGATGAATCCGTTATGCATGACCGCCATGTTTTTCAATATGCATAGGGTTATGACTCGGGACACGCGGTTGCAGAATGGCGGCTGATGAACGTTCAGCGGCAATGTAAGCTGTAGAGGCTAGAAGGCGATCACATTCAACAGGCATCCAACAATCAACTGGCTAGAACGCGATCAGTTACGGACGCATACCTTGGGCGTGGCCTCGGCGGCCGAGAGGAGCTTCTTGACCTCGGCGACGTTGACGCTGTCGTCCTCGTTCAGCAGTCCCATGGCGCCGAAGGTGCACTGGTCGGCCTCCTGGAGCGCCGCCCCTGCCGCCTTCAGCGCCTCGTCCAGCGGGCCCACCAGCGCCTCCAGCTTGGCCTTGTCGTCCTGCATGTCGCCGTCCCGCGGCCCCTTCCTCTGTCCCGGACCACCCTTCCGCCGCCCGGAGGAGCCGCCTGCGCGGAGAGGTGGGGGTTAGCCGGGGTATCGCGGGGACCACCGCCGCTGCAAGGGCTGGCTGGATTAGACATGGCTATAGCTAGCTTTACCGTGCCCCGCCTCCTGAGCTAAATTAAGTACTCTAAATTACATGACTGCTGATGAAATGCATGCCGCCATTATTCGCTTTGCCTAGTCTAGTTCTCGCTTCTGTCTCCTACCTTTCGTCCCCTCATCCGAGCTCGCTTCGCTGTCTTCAGCCGAGGCGTCATTTGCATCGGATTCAGTATCGTCCGCCTCCTCAGAGGCCTTACCCTTCTTCCCCTTCTTTCCCGAGCTTCCTGAAAGAGAACATGAACAATACTTACATGTGACAATTGAAAAAAGGGGGCTGCAGCTTTTCAACCAATTCAGGAACTGTCCATTAACCCGCGCCCAAGTGTGTGGGGGTGTTTGAGCACCCCCCCTGCGGTTTTTTTGGTATACCTTACCGGGCATCCTTTCCCCACCTTCCCTGAAAATTTTAGACCCAGATCACCTCAGGTCAGGTCACCAGGTCAATCGAAGTGACCCAACCTCCAAAAAACTTTGGGGTACAGCCACGGCCATAGTGGTTGACAGATGGTTTTGAAGCTTTCAGGACTTCAATAACTCATTGGTACCTACTGTGTAAAACACTGATTTGTATGTCTGTGTGTGTATACTGATGTGTGCACCGATTATTTTTGGGTCCATATTACATGAAATAATGATCTGAGAGGCTTTTACCAAAAATGCAGTCAAAAAACTTCACAAAAAGTAAATTCAGCTTGCCTAAAACGCAAATATCTTACATGACCTAGGTTGACCTTGACCCTGACCTTGACCCCTGTACATCGTCGAACAACATGTTCCATGATAGGTGGGAGGTAAGACTGGCAAAAAAGGCCGAAATCAGGGTGTCAAAAGCTCACAAGGCCCATGGCAAACGCAAGATGTTTGGGGGGTGGCAACCACCCCCCCCCCCATGTGCGGGCGAGGGTTAAGTAGGTACCGAGCGAAGCAGCTCGGTAACGTATAGGGTCCAGCTCACTGCAGCCAAAGAAGCCAGAGACGAGTATAGACGGGAGGCTGACCGCGATTGGACCCGACCCCCACCAAACACGATTTGGCAGCACTGTAAGGACGCCTGCTGGGCGTGAAGTTTTCCCTTCACCATAGGGTTTACACACAAACTGGTCAAAGTTTGAGCCAGGATATACTAGTCTAAAAATGCAAAAAACGAACAAATTTTGGCATCAATAGATTCAGCATTTCATCGTGTGCCTCAAACCGTCCATCATTTGGCCTCAAAGAAGGTAAAAATTGTTCAAAATCGAAGTTGAAAAGATGCTTTCTGAGCACATAATCTGGTAGCAATCACGTGACCTGCTATATGCAGCTTATCGATAATTTACAAACATAATTATTAATATGCTGCTTTAAACAACATTAATCATACATTTTGAGCTTTCAGTACTTTAAATAAGGTCAAAACATCGCAAAACACAAAAGTTAATACAATAGTCACGTGGGTGTCAGGAAATGTCACAGGTGCGTCAAATTTGTGACTTGGGCTTTACTTTCAAACATCGGATCTACCTGTTTCTTATAGGTATCTTGATTGGACCTTGATTGGCCCGAGGACGGATTGTGGTGTCAGCGGACATGATAAAGGTGTTGGTGATATCGATCATCAACGTGAAGCCGTGTTACTTCGTCCCTAGACTGCAAGTTTTTAACGTAACCTTTAGAGTGGTGATGCCGGAGACAGAACCGCAACACCAGAAAGGCGCTGCCAGAGTATATAGAACACCGGCGCTGCAAGGTGTTGAACGAGGGACTGGCCGGACGCGGCACTGAAGAGGTCAGCAACAGCTACTGGCCATTTTTGCAAGGAGGTCGTGACAAAAAAAAAACACACACACACACATCACGATATTTGCTGACATCTTTGTGGGGCAAAACAAGTCTTGGGCTCTTTCGGCCCTCATGAAAAAAGCCATTCATTCGAATCACCTCGCCCTTCAGACCCTGACGCTCAAATTATTCGAGCCAGGACACACCAGCATGAGCACCGATGCTCTGCACCGCCAGACCACAGGCCCTAAAACATAAGGTAGGACGAAGTTTTCTACCAAAAATGTTCTAGAATAGCGCACGAGTCCAAGCTATTTCCGTCGTTTCTTTACAATTATGTCACAAATAGGCTTTTTCTGTAGTTAAGTAATATATCGAAGTTAAGCAACCAGTTTCTAAAAATTCAATAAGCAAACACTTATTTTAAATGTATAAGCCTAGCTTATATAGTCCAACTCTAGTTGAATAATTAAGAAGCTACTAAATTTTCCAGATGTTATACATATTACGTACTTAAGACAAATACGTTGCTAGGGCGTTGCTAAGGACTCTTTCGCATTTTTTGATGCTTGGTTTTTGTTACGAGGTGAGGGAAATAAATTAGGCTTTAATTTTTTCTGGTTTTCTAGGACTAGAGGTGTCAATCTGATACCAACTTTTTAGTATACCGATACCAAACCGATACCAACTTGGTATTTGGTATTTCAAGGCGAATGTATTTGGTATTTTGTTGGTATTATGAATCCTCTCTTTTGTATAAGAGCCCGAGAACTTGGTAAAATGTTGGTATTTCCCTCATATTCCCAAGTTGGTTCGGTTTCGGTATTTTTTTCCATGTGTATTGTTGGTATTTGGTTTGGTATCGGTATCATGATTTTCCGTAACTGACATCACTATCTAGGACCGTCTTAATTATTTAACTTGACATACTTTTCTTGCTTCATTATCCAAAGCTTTTTTAATTATTGGTGAATTCCATCGTGGAAATAAAAGGGCGAACAGGCCACAGGGCTGCACAGTGCACATGCAAGTCGACTGATAGTGAAATAAAAGGTAGAAGTGTCTGTTCCATTAGAAATTTAATGTGATACAATGGAACATGAAGCAACAGAGGATCAGACGCAAGAACCACCAAGTAAGAAGTAAGAACCCAGAACCAGCAAACGCCATGCAATCAAGAGCAGCCGTGTTAACGTTTTAATAGCTTTCAGAAAACCTTGGAAGACGCCAGACGGTGAACAAACAAGAGATCTTAGCAGACCAGTAGTTACTTGATAACGAGAGCCGCCAGGGGAAAATCAGCAATTCTTAAATGGCAACCCATTTCAACATCCATCTAGCAATGATTGTGCCAGAGAGGCACAATCACTGTGTTTTGTATCTATATCCACTGCTAAAAATACGTAAATAAATATAAAAACTAAAACAATGCGTCTTTTTCTACTGAAAGCAAGTCCTAGTGGCACGGGATGAATAACAGGTATCCCAATGAATTGCGATCTATTCATTCAATGCGTAGGTAATTCAGGGCATCGAGGCAACACCCTTACTGCATGGTACTGCGGATCGTTGACGGGTTCTGGATGACTCCGACTCTGACTCAGACTTTCAAAAATGAACTCTGACTTCGATTTCAAATGTCGGATCTGACTGACTCCGACTCCACAGCCCTAGCAGGTCTGCGGAGGCAATGGATTTTTTTTTACTCCGACTCTGACTCTGGCTTTAAAAATCGACTGACTCTGACTCTGGTCAGAACTGTCGACTCCGACCGACTACAGCTCCGACAACAGAACCCTAGTAGGTCTGAGGAGGGGTAGAATTTCGGTGACTGACTCTCCAGCTTTCAAAATCGACTCTGACTCCGACTCGACGACTCAGGTCAGAAATGTCAACTCCGACCGACTTCATGACTCCGACTCCAGAGCCCTACTGCCAGCCATCACGCCAGGGAGCTGCAAATCGTATGCTCCGTGGCGGTTTATGGCATTAAGTAGACAATGCGGCTGAATCGCACTA
This sequence comes from Amphibalanus amphitrite, assembly GCF_019059575.1. Classification (NCBI taxonomy): domain Eukaryota; kingdom Metazoa; phylum Arthropoda; class Thecostraca; order Balanomorpha; family Balanidae; genus Amphibalanus; species Amphibalanus amphitrite. The sequence goes on along the minus strand of NW_024881732.1, from coordinate 240,598 downwards.
TGAAACACCCTTATTGGCTCCAAGAACCGCGAAAGTTAGCGCATCACCACTGGGAAATGTGACAAGTTATCGATTAATTGGCCCTGGACTTGGTTAAATAACATGTTGATGATCATATTAGCACACATTTGCATTATCATCTATCTCAAGGCTGCCCTTAAGGCGGCTCTAAACTATGGCAACTTTCCCTATCTTCAACATGTAAATGCCCTCGGGCATCCTCGTGGTGACATAGGCATGGGAGTGCCAGGTTGGTAGGAACTAGAATTCGACGCCCCCTGCACCAGACCAACAGGCAGCTGGAGAAGAGGTCGGTGTTGGACTTTGAAGACTAGATCAAGGCGGTCGATCGGGCGAACCTGCGAGGTATGGAACTTCGCACAATCCTCCAACTGGAAGAAGGCATGAATCGCCAAAATCTGTGTCTTTCGCAGACCGACGAGAGACCGTACCTTGCGCAGATGAGAGTGGTGCAGTTCAGACAAGGTGACGAGCGCCTGTTCATCGAGTACGGACACAGAGAACAGCACTGGAAGGCATACCAAATCTTCGAGCAGCCGTTCGACTGTCGGAGAGCCCAAATGCACGGACCAGCACAACCGCCACCCACACAGGCAAACTTCAGGAGATCCTCAAGACTCTGGGGCCATACATACATGGCATGGCACCCATGGCACGAAAAAAGAGGATCTACTAGGACAACCTCGCAAAGGTTGCGAGAACGCCATAATACCAGGTTGGAAAAAGGAGCGAGAGTGACCCTCAAGGGAAGAAGCGGCGGACCGTATGCGGAAGCACATCTGCTCCGTCTTCTACCAGGAAGATAAGCACCGAATTGTTTATGGTCGTGCTGCTCCAAATGCTGCGGCTCCTACAAGGTTGTGTGCAATGTGTTTGGCTAATCAACTGAAATAGCTGGCGTTTGATGCATGCGGCGTACTCACAAGAATGAATCTATCTGGCTGCATGCTGGCATTGTGATGTGAGTTACCCGCGCTCAGCGGCGTGAAAATATTAAGATCTATCAAATATAATTCCATAAAACTGAACTGTATTTTGGTCTTTTTAGACACCTTCACTTTGTGTCGCCAGTCCAGTGCAGTGGCGCGGGAACCGGGGGGGCTAGCGGGGGCTGAGCCCCTCCAACTTTTCGGCTGGGGGGGGGGGGGGCTCGTAATGTATTCGAGTCCCCCTCCCCAGCTGGAGGAATCGAAATCGGGAATCTACAAACATAATTCCATGGATTCATACATAGGCGCGGGAACCGGGGGAGGGGCAGTGGGGGAAGCTTGCCCCAACAACTTTGCGGCCGTGGGGGCGATGCCCCACAACTTTTCATGAGGCCAAGAACCGTTGGGCAGCTTGTCCTCCCCAAATTAGGGGTTGTGGGTCACAAAGGAAAGCACATAGAAAGCATGTAAGTGAACAATTCTCTTCTTTCACTGGCTCGGCAACTCATTTGGCAGAGTAAAACCTTTATTCCAGGTTGCCAAGTAGTTTCTTCACTCAGCTGAGACGGAATACCTCACTTTTTGCATATATTTTCGTTTTTTTTTTTCGTTGAAAAGGCCAAGGTCTGAAAAATAAGTAGCCTAAAACCGGTGAGAAAACTAGATTTGGAGGTATTAGAGATGGTAAGTTGATCTCTATTGAACAAGTTCCCGCGCCACTGCGCCAGTCAGTTTGTCGTTCAGTCAGCTCGCCAATGCCAAAATACCGCATCGACCTTTAAAACGAGCTACAGTGTTTTGGCTTCTCCAGACTGTCTAAAAAGGATCCATAAACCAGTCCAAACCATGATATCAAATATTAATAATAATTAATGGGTAGTAATATTTAGTGCGAAAATTAAATAGAAATGATTTCATTATATTTGTAAATAAATGATTTCATATTTGATTTCATTATTATTCACAAATACTGTTCTTTTATTTATATTAACAGTAATGCAGAAGTATTTGTCATTTTATATACCAATACATTAATCACTCACCTAGTACCTGCTCGTTCATCAATTTTGTTAATCAATCAAATCCTATCATGGTTTGCCTAATGGCCACCCACACTGGAACAAGTTTGATAGCAGAATCTACTGGACTATTTTATTTGTCAAAAACTGAACAAAATATCTAGGTAAAACCAATGGTATGTAAATACTATTACATTCCCAATCATCTTTAAGATGAATCTGAATATGATGTCTGACCTGTCTTTTCGACACTGGCGTCAGCTTCACTGTTACCGGTCGAGCTGTCCGCCTCGGACTCGGCTTCGTCCGCCGGCTTCGGCCCTTTTCCCTTTTTCGGCGAGCGACCTGAAACGAGTTTATAAAAGATAATAAATAATTCAAGGTCACACTAGATTTGAGTCGTACATAAAGCACAGTTTCAAGGATATCGAGATCGAGATAATTGGAACATGACCTTCAAAGCGACCGGAAGTAGGTATAATTTGATCCCACCCCCAAAAATGTATCGACGCTCGTTCAGTCACCACTCACCAGCCTTCTTAGGTGCAATGGAAGTGCGCGCGAACACACACACGCCATGCGCATCAACCAAGTCTGAATACTTTTGGACAAGATAACCACGTCAGGCATCGCTGTGGTGGGAGCCAGTGGCGGATCCAGGATTTTCACTGGGGAGGGGCTGCAGGTCATAATTGGGCGCCACGCCCCGGATGGGCGCCATAGTCGCATCGTATTGGCGCTGAAATATTGGCGCCCAGTGGCCCTGACAAGAGGCGCCCAGGATCAGTATGTACAGTGACACCACACGATTGGAAATATCGGTGCGGAGCGTACTGAAACGACGTTATTCGACTGATTTTTGCATCCTAGTCCTAGTATGCGGCACTCCGATGAGTTGCGAATTGAAAATTGGCGCCACTGCGCCTTCGGCGCAGTGGCGCCAGTTTTCCTTGGGTGGGGGCTGCCAGCCCCCGCAGTCCCCCCCCCCTGGATCCGCCACTGATGTTTGCATCTATTGGAGCGTCCGGTGCATAAACACTCACGGTCGTCAAGTTAGATGTAAGTGAATCCTAATCTATAATCTAAGATTCGGAATCAGGTGAGCCCCTACGATTTGGACCAAACTTGGTCAGTGGATAGTACGTAACGTCCTGATTACGATGCACCCAAAATCTAAGCTCGGCCCGCCATATTTACGAAGTTACGGATGTTTGAATTTCAAGGTCATTCGGGAGAGCCCCTACGATTTCCGTCAAAATTTGTGTACGGACACTCTAGATGCTCCTCATTACGAATATCACAAAATTTAAGCTCGGCCCGCCATATTTACGAAGTTACGGAGGTTTGAATTTCAAGGTCATTTGGGTGAGCCCCTGCGATTTCCGTCAAAATTGGTATACGGACATATTACATCCTCCTCATTACAAATATCATAAAAGTTAAGCTCGGCCCGCCATATTTTTCAAGTTACGGAGTCACAAAGTTACGGAATTTCAAGGTCATTCGGAGAGCCCCTCCGATTTTCGTCAAAGTTTGTATGCGGACACATTACATGCTCCTCATTACGAATATCGTAAAAGCTAAGCTCGGCCCGCACTATTTCAAAAGTTAGAGATGTTTGAATTTCAGTGAGTTTCAAACGTCAGTAACTTTTGAAATAGTGCGGGCCGAGCTTAGCTTTTACCATATTCGTAATGAGGAGCATGTAATGTGTCCGCATACAAATTTTGACGAAAATCGGAGGGGCTCTCCGAATGACCTTGAAATTCCGTAATTTTGTGACTCCGTAACTTGAAAAATATGGCGGGCCGAGCTTAACTTTTATGATATTTGTAATGAGGAGGATGTAATATGTCCGTATACCAATTTTGACGGAAATCGCAGGGGCTCACCCAAATGACCTTGAAATTCAAACCTCCGTAACTTCGTAAATATGGCGGGCCGAGCTTAAATTTTGTGATATTCGTAATGAGGAGCATCTAGAGTGTCCGTACACAAATTTTGACGGAAATCGCAGGGGCTCTCTCGAATGACCTTGAAATTCAAACATCCGTAACTTCGTAAATATGGCGGGCCGAGCTTAGATTTTGGGTGCATCGTAATCAGGACGTTACGTACTATCCACTGACCAAGTTTGGTCCAAATCGTAGGGGCTCACCTGATTCCGAATCTTAGATTATAGATTAGGATTCACTTACATCTAACTTGACGACCGTTAAACACTCACGCTTCCTTGCTGGAGCCATAGCTGCGAGCCGGGCCTCAGCAAACTTCCTCATTTCTTCGGCCGAACAGCGCACTCTGGACCAGACCATCTGACCACATGGGTAAATATAAGAACGTTCGGAAAGATAGGAGGGTTCCTCAGCTCTTCATTCGAACAGCGCACCCTGATCCAGACCATCTGACCGCACGGGTAAATAGAAGGACTGGTTCACAATGCATATGCTACATAACAAAAATGACACTTTACATTTGCACAATGCACGGACATAAGCCATGTGTGATACTAAATTTGTTATTACCACAGCTGTCCACAATAAAGCAAACATCTCTAAGAGGCCTAAGCCATCAGCATTGCATTCATTGTTTCTATCGCCTCTACGTCATTGGCCATTGGGCATCGACAATCAAACGTCGAGCGATACTATTCTACTGAACATCGCTTTTACTTACCCCTGCGGTAAACATACCAAAATATGTAGTTGAATTATTTTGTGTGACCAAACAAGTCAAATCTTTCCAAAATGTCGCTATTCTGATGAAGTGAGACACTGTGCATTTCAAAAGGCGGTAGAATATCGAAGATAAAGACGTAACATATTCAATTCAATAAATTACTTATCTATAGTCACCGTGAACTTACCTTGGGAGGTAGCTCAACGCCGGCCAAACACCTTTCTGCAGTCTTCTTTGCCACCATCAGCGACAGGGAAGGGTTCACCTTCTTCAGGTCATGCACCTTGCAGGCGTCCTGCATGCTGGCCTTCACGCAGGTGATCAGCACGTTCGCCTGCTCGGTGGCCAGACATGAAACTGTCATCGGCGACAATAGCCGTGCAGGACACATTTGAAAGCTATTTTAGTTATGATTCATTTAAGTCACGTCACTGGTAGTACACGAGTACAAAATTACGGGTACACGCAAAGAGGCGTGTACCCGAAAATGAGCTACTTTGAACAAGGAGCCAATATATCCTGCAAGGAGCTACGGTTTGACAAGCTACTGTGACTACTGACTATCTATAAAATATCAAGAATTACATAAAGGGAATACTGCATATTAGCCGTTTTCACGACGGAACTTTCGCAGAGGAACTTATTTGATACCTAAAAAGTACCTACTCTTTGAGGCCTTAACATCCCTCAAACTGAAATATTTTATGTTCAAAATAATTTTAGAAGTTTAAATCCGGGCATTCTTTGCCCTCAAATCACTTATTTATTAACAAACACAGCAACTTTCGGTTCCAGTAGCCCACCTTTCGACTATGAGGTATCAAATCAGCGTGGTAACTTGCTCCCACTTTGCTCCCTCGGGTATCTAATTCCGGAATTCTTAAAAACAAGGAAAGTATATATCGAGTTCTCTTTCATACCTATTCAGTTATGTTTTAATGGTGATTAAAATATGGCAAATTTTTTAATTACATTTCATATAAGAAAACACGCAAAACAATGAAACAAAAATAACTACAGCAGATAATTACCTTCAGGTATCTAATTCCGACCAATCAGCACCTCAGTAGGATATGACGTCATACAAGAATGGTGGTGAAGGCCGTTTGCAGTCCCGGCCGGTAGGTCACGTGACCGCCGGGCGCCTCGGGTCACGCGGCGGTCGGGAGTCGGACGCGGGGCGTGGTCGCGGGCGGACGCGCGGGGCATCATGCTTTGCTTTGCTTGCTTTGTCAACTTCATATAACTTACTATCGCATTCGTGTGAAAGCCAAACACTGCTCAGTGCCCTTAGAAATTGAATTTTGGAAAGCTCAAGTCCCTATAGCTCCTCAGGTCGGCAACAGTTGAAGCCTCATCTGAACCCATGTGAAAAAAAAACAAGGGTAAGGAACCTTGTGTTGCTTTTTCTTTTACCGTCATAATTATCTCAAACCATCACAATTTTGAGTTGCCACATTGTCTGCTTCACTACATTCGTGTAAAACTTGGGTGAAGGCTGGTGGCTCAAAGAAAGGTGAAGATATTTCTTTAAGTGCCTAATCCGTGAAATATCCCGGCTTTACAAATCTACACTTTTCATTTTCTCCACGATACATTTTTTAAAATTGTTTAAATTTAATCTACATTTGTTAAAATCGGGGCTTTGGTTTTGTGTAAACTAGATCATAAAGTTTACTATAGTTTTAAGTAACCTGATGGCTGAAGAAAATAGTTATTTTGCTAAAATGATGTGCGGAAATTTGTTGCTTTCCAAATCAAATTACTCATACCTATATTTCATTCAAAATTAGGAGGCATTATTACTGTTTTTTCTTGTAACATGAACTGAGTTTGGGTACGGTGCTCCGGAAACGTTGTGGAACTTTAAGCTAGCTAGAGCAGTTTCCATAAAAATTGTTTAGATAGTTGACATGGCTTGTTGACAACTCTTTTGCTGTTTCTAAAAAAGTGAAAAAAATATTTTCCTGCATTAAGCACACAAGGCATGTTATTCTCATAAGCTATCGAATGTGTGTGTGTGTTTTTTTAAGCTGTTTTTTAAGCTTTGAAGCTGTAACTTCAGTTACTTCACTTTAGAACATATTGCCCAGAATGCGTCACTGATCATGAGCTGGTATATCATATCATATGTAGCAAATACATAAATGAGAATAGTGTGTCATGAATTTTTGTGCATGCTTCTGGATCATCTGTAATTACATCAAAGGCTCGGCTCAAGAGTGTCCTGCCGACCAGCTTATGCCCAACCCTTTCTGTCCGCAGAACGTCGCCTGCGACTCCCGCACGCCGTTTGCCCCGGCCGTCCGTACTGGTCTTCGCGCTGCGAGCCGCGCTGGAGTTCGCGGCGGCGTCGTGGAGCTCCCATCGGGACGGCGTGTGATGCCCGCGTCGAGCTTATAAGCCGTGAGCTTCGATTGGCGGCTCACGCGGTCACCAGCTGTATGTACAGCCTCGGCCCCGACGACCCCGCTAATGGCCGAGACCGGCATACCCCCGGCATGGGTCCGCTGTCCGGCGCAGCGCTGGCCGCCCGCATGCTACTTTTGGCTGTATCGCTGCCCAGCGGGAGCGCGCTCCACGCTGCGGAAGAGGTACACGTTGCGACCCGACTGAGGACCGCAACCGGATGGTGACACGTCGGCCTCTGCGCCCTGGACGGGGCAGGCGTGACCGACGTCACAGTGGAGGAACGCCCAAACAAGACCAGCCCACCGTCGGAGCAGCATGGAAATATCATGTTCTGCCTGGACGTCGGACCCGGCGGCCGCAGTGCACCTGCACACGTGCGGAGAGGGGCGCTGGAGGCTACTCTGGAGCTTCTGCCATTCCGCGGCGCGACTGCTGGCAAAACGGCGGCGATTGAGGCGGTTGGGAACAGCTGCAGCAATGGTGATGGCGGTGATGGCGACATGGCGGTTTGGGACTTCATCTCAGCGCGGCCGCCGCCCAGGCGCCGCTGCGCCCGGCTGCTCAGCCACCTACCGGATGGCGGGTGGCCCTTACGGCCCTCACGCCCGTTCGGTCTGCGGCCACGTTGTGGGGTGGCGGTCGCGGGGTTAGCGGCGTTGGACTTCGTCCTTTATCCAGACTGCACCGTACCATCTGAACGGATGGATCTGCCAAGAAAGATGACATCCAAGGCGGCTATGAGGCGATCACAAAGCTTCACCAAGAGCTTCTCCTTCATGGAGCCGGCCGGCCGTTAAGTCGCAACACCGGCTGCCGAGTGCCAACAGCTGCGTGCGCTGGCGCCGACGCGTTGTGGGCCGCCCTGCTGACGCCCAAGCTGCGATATCAACCATCTATGAATAAGTGGCAGCGGTGGCGGCTTGTCAGTTGTTAACGTGCCTTAACAGACGTTGCGAATAGCCCGCGTTGGAATCACATGGTTGGCAACACAACGCAAGTAAAAATGGGCTTCCTTGATGAACCTACTTTTTAAGCATTGTAGCCTTTGTAATTTTGGATGTTTTGCTGTAGATATTATTTTCTACATATATACTATATAGGCACTCACGTGCTTTAAATCGCGCAATGCAATTGAACCATGGTAAAGACAATGATAAATGAACTGAGAGCTGACATGCCCCATGCTTTGTGTGTGTGTGTGTGTTTTTTTTTTTGGCGAGTCGATAAAAGTGGTTTTGGACACTGGATGAGTTTTTAGGGGTGTGGTGAGGGGGGATGTAATTCCACAGACCTCTGTAAGATTCACTAATGCAGTAGGTCTGTACGGTGTTTAGTTATCGGAGCATTCTTTGAAAGTCGTGAATAGGGCCACCGAGTACCTAAAGCCGTGATATTCCCCCACAAAAAAACTTCTTTTAAATAACCGGGGATAGGTACATGAGCAGAGTAAATGCTATTACGAACGCCTATCACAATGCTGAGCGAATAGGAAAATCCATAGATGGAGAATTGTGCCGCGTTACGGGTGCTCGGGCGCAGCCAATCCACCGTTACCCCAGCGGTGACCTTGACCCGCATCGTCTGTCTCGGCTCCAAAGCCAAACCGGCGTGGAATTGGGAGCGTTCGAGCACTCATGGTCCAGCGCAATTCTCCACCTAAATCCATTCCTGATACACATTTGCTTGCTCATAGTCATGTAACCCCGTTAAATTCACCCAACTTTCATATTGGTCGCTCCATAGACAGATGGCCACAGAGATCAACTTAAAAGGCCATTGTTGCATTCATTTAGTGGAGATCATTAAAGAGCCGTGACAGGCCACAAGTCGCGTGACATCATACGTGTAACGACCAATGACGTCGGCCTGCAAAACCCAATGGAAGCGGCTAGCAGCATGCAATAAAACAGGGCGCTGCTTTCTAAATGTCTGTCGTGCGCCATAAATGAATATATTCTTTGTAGCCTGGCAACTCAGTATCTTTTTTTAACTATTGTACTAGTATTTAATAATTTCATAATTTTATAATTGTGCTTACGCTTTATGTTGATAATAGTGATAAATCCTTAGATAAAGTAAATCGATGTGATATTTAATAGAAAAATAGCAAACTAACGCACCATTCATTCGAAAGCTGGGGAACCTACTAAAAAGAACTACTAAAATTCCTGAGGAACCAAAGGATCAAATGGGGATTAAATAGATGCCTGCTATTCCGTCGTGAAAACGGCCATTGAAACGAACGATAAAACTAGTTTTCATCCAAGGATCTAGTTTTTTCTGCACACCTCTCAAGTAGTCATACCAATGGGCCACTATGGGGTCGGTCATCACCTTTATAAAGAAAAAAAGACGAAAAAAGAAAACCCACTGGAAGCATCGTTAGTCGTGCCACACACGGGTTCAGATGTGTTCAATATTCTTAACAAGGCTGTTGTTCCGTTGCGTTCCAGTAAGGACAAACCCACCTTATTGTGACGCACAAGTCAAAACGTGCTGCAGGATTAGACAGGGTACCCAGAATTAGAAGCTGCACAGTGCACGCCCTTACCTTTCTTTTGGCCGGTACCGATTCGATGCCGTCCATGCAGTTCTGCGACATTCGCTTCATCACGTTCTTGCCCTGAAACAGACGTTAGCATCGTAGAAAATGGATGGCGGTGGTAAGTAGCGTTGGTGCGTTTATATGTACCTTTTCTTGATACACGCAAACAAACTGATAGTCATCTAAATGCCCGTCATTGTGTGCATGTTGTACTGTGCCTACATTCATGCGTCCGTCGGCGTCCGTCCACACGCCATTCTATCCACCCACACGCCATCGCATCCATTCCATATCCATTGGAAGTATCGCCACCGGCCACCGCTAACCCACCTCCGCGTCCCCGGTGTACGAGTCGATCAGTTTGACAATCTCCTCCTGAACCGGCGCTCCGTCGCTGTCCAGCAGGCCCAGCTTTTCAAACACGCACTGCTGGACGGCGTTCTCGTTCACCCGTTTGTTCCTCCTGCGCTTCCGCTTGCCTTTGGCTGAAACATTCAAACACTGCCTCTGAAACGCTAGAAGTATTTGTAACGACAAGCAGAATCGTACTTTATTACAACAAGATGGTATTTCATAACAAAGTTATTTCTGATCTCAAGGTACTCAGCGCGCGTTAGACACCAGAAAACGCACATTCGGCCCCCTCTCCGCCAATAACGCAGGCGCGGATACAAGGGGGGCATGGGGGCCATGGCCCCCCCTTGGCCGATTTTTTTCAAAAATAAAATAAAAAGTTAAAAAGCTGAAAAGGGGGCCTCCTGAAAATAAAGTGGCTATTCATGTTGAGATGTTGCCTGAACAGCTAGATAAGCTCAATAGACGCAGTTTTTTTTTGGGGGGGGCCAACAAGTGGGAAGATGGGGCCTCCAACAGGTGGGATTATGGGGGCCTCCTGGTTTCTAATGGCCCCTCCCTTGGAGATTTTCTGGATCCGCCCCTGCAATAACGTGATTCAAAATGTTCCGTGCATCCTTAGTAAGTAGTAACTAAGTACGTACAAATGTGAAAGGGAATTGTATTTCTGCGTGGTTGCTGCGTATTCAGAAATTAAAGTGTATTTTTATTCGTTTATTTAAAGCTTCGATCTGACACCAGAAATCCTGCTAGAAATAGCCAATTGGCAAAAGAAAGGTGGTCCTGTGGCAGATAATGTGTGCATGAACACCAGCGCACTGTGTCACAGACACCACCTCAAACCTTAAATAGGAGGCAGGCGGGGTCACAGCGTGACACCCGTGACCGGACTGAGGTCATCCGCACGTCACACGGCAGCGAGGGATGTTCTGACTTCTGAGCAGTACCTATCCCCGCCCGAATTCCTTTCGTTTCACATTCGCATTCAGGAAGCAAGTTGGCGTGACAACAAAACCTTTAAACAATTTGGATTTTCACAGTGTTAGGTATTCGCTTTGCGTCGTGAATGACTAGTGGCAATCGGGAAAGGTAAAGCACTGAACGATGAAGCACGGAAAGATGAAGCATAGGACTGAATAATATGCTACGTCCAATGTCCATGGTTATATCCCTACGACTGAGCACTGGATATATGCGGCGTCGATAAACTTTTGATGCCTATGGAAACTGGCTCGGTTCTCGGCCAGCCAGCCCAGCTCTCTCCATTACCTTCTGTCATTTTACTTACCAGCTTCAGTGACTTCGCTAACGCAGGTTTCGGTTACGTCGGTGACCTGAGAAATGCCGTAATATCAATGTCACAAGCTAGGGAGTGGTCCCTTACTGAGGATGCGACGGGACAAGTTAAATGGGCTCCAGTTCTGTCAGACTTTCCTTGATGCTGGCATACTCTAGTGCATAATCTTACATAGGTGGATCCTATGTAGGTCCCCTCACACGAGGGGCAACTGAATTTAACTTGCATGGTTGCTGCGTGTTCAGAAATTAAAGTGTACTTTTATGAAAAGTGTATAAAAAAGTGTAAAAATGAAAAGTGTAGAAATTAAAGTGTATTCATACCCACACTGATGGTGTGGGTATGGGTCTACCCTTAGGTCCAACGTTTGCTAACATCTTCCTGTGTTTCCATGAGAAAAAATGGTTAAGTACGTGCCCGTCAGAATTTCGTCCATCATACTACAAGAGGTATGTGGATGATTGCTTTTTGATTTTCAATGACATTTCACATGTGGATAAGTTTCTCGATTTTTTGAATGGTCAGCATCCAAAAATGAAGTTTACCAAGGAGGTCGAATCAGACGGCTCACTTCCTTTTTTAGATGTCCGGATAAGACGATCTGGAAACTCGCTAGAAACATCCGTTTATCGCAAGCCATCATACACTGGCCTCGGTCTTAGCTTTTTAGCTACATCCCTCTCTCTATTAAGAAAGCCATCCTAAAGACTGCCATCTATCGCGCCTATAACATTAGCTCGTCTTTCAAACTTTTTGATATGGAGATCAGCTTCCTCCGTAAGTTCTTTACAGAAAATGGCTACCCAAAGGCTCTTATTGACTCAGCGATTTCCAAGTTTTTGAACAAACGGTTTACGCCCAAGGTCTCGACGTACCACGTAGAAAAACTTCAAAAATATTTTGTACTTCCCTATTTCGGGAAACAGTCGCTCAAACTAAAAGAAGCAGTAGAATCACTTCTGAAAAAGTACTATCCCTACATGAACCCCAGGCTGGTGCTACGCAACAAACTAAGCATAGGCTCCCTGTTTCGGTTCAAAGACGTTGTCCCTAAGGCTTGCCGCTCTAGTGTCATTTTTAAATTCAGTTGCCCCTCGTGTGAGGGGACCTACATAGGATCCACCTATGTAAGATTATGCACTAGAGTATGCCAGCATCAAGGAAAGTCTGACAGAACTGGAACCCATTTAACTTGTCCCTCGCATCAATGTCACAATGTCAGGTGATATCAATTATAGCAAATACAGTTCAATGATTAAATAACAATTACGATGTCGGCCCATCCCCCCCCCAAAATAAATTGGGGAAATCTTGGGGAATAGCAAGTAGTTCCTCCTCTTTTTTCCGTGACTTGCCTCAAGATATGAATCGCAACTAGAAAATGCATGCAAAATACCAAGCATTGTAAAACCTTATCGGCTAAGAACACTCGTACGATGCCTACCTTTTTTGAAGGCGTAACGCCACACGGCTCGGGGGCACCTGGAAGCAAAGAAAATATGATAATGTGGCGTACTTAAGCGGTCAATGTATACTGTAGGGGTGACCGAGATTTTCGAATTTGCAATTTCAGTTCGGCTCACCTTTTTTCCGATGTAAAATTGAATTTTAAGGTGAGATGTCCTCTTGCAATTTTTTGATAAAAACACTCCTTTCGTAGTAAATTTGCACATTTGTATTTAACCCTCGCCGGACCTATTGGTTTTCTATATGCGCCCCGGCCGAGAATGAGAGGTTGGTACGACCCCCATCGCCGTTTCGCCCCTAATTGAGCTAGAGTCTTGGGGAAAGAACGAGCGTGTGCGCCGTTACAAGACGCAGCGATTCGGACCGATTTTAAGGCCTGAGATTAACTGGTGACCTCTGAGGTCAGGTCAAGAGGCGCAAGACCGGTTCGGTTTTTGGTGAATAACTTCGCTCAAAATGGTCACAGAGCCACGATTTTGTCAGCATCGTGTTTTGCTATATCAGGCGCGTCGAATGGTATACTTTTTGTTCGGGTGAGAGCAAGTTAGGGTGTTGACCTCGGGTCAAGGTCAGGTCAGGTCCCCTTAGGTCACGACCTTGATCAAAAGAGGTTATGCTGCATATCATTCGATTCGGCAGGTCTTCCTGAGTCCATTCGTGACTTTTGCGACTCGCTAACTCAATTTGATCGGGAGTTATTGACGAAAAACTCATATCACCTTAAGTATTTGATACACTCTTTATTTGGCTCATCACAAAACAGGATGGAATGAGGACAGGTGGTGATATTACGCAGTTTGTTCAGCATTTGCATAACCTTTTCCTCTCAGTTTGTTTTGCCCTTCCAAGCGCAACTTCTTCGACTCTTCTCCCAAGCTTCTCCACTTCTACCGTGAGACTCTTCTCCTAGATGATCACTGAACTGGAGGACTGAATCTTGCAATGGATTTCAGTCACTGCGCCAGGATTTAAGCGGAACCAGCTCCTTCACGATCTCTCTCACACCGATCTTCTTTCTCGCTCTTTCTTTTTCGATCATCAGCTGTTCCTGAATCAAAATTCCTCTTTGCAACACAGCCCTTACGGCTGGTAGCTACTTCATTCTGGTTAAACTTTCTACCATTTCCGACCAAATCCCTGATCTTGCCGCCAGATGCCTTCCTGATGGTTCGTTTGGCCTAAGCATCCATCTACGTTTAGCTTTGGGCTATCTGCTTGAATTATGGGCCCTGATGGAAAAGGTATAAAAAGGCATCAGAAATCGCCGCACTCTATCACTGGACTCGGATGAATGGAAACCACCAAACCGCTAAACCTACTGATCCTATTGATATGTTTAATGTTTAATTGTTCAGCTATAGGTGTATAGGTATCTCCATTCTCCACTAAGCCTATTAGCCTAAATATGAAATAGTAGGTAACTGTTTTTCACTCCATCACCTTTTCTATTTCTCTAAACTGCATGTCTATCTGTCTATCTGTCTGTCTGTCTGTCTGTCTGTCTGTCTGTCTATTGTCTACATGTCTGTCTCAGTCTCTCTCTCTCTCTCTCTCTCTCTCTCTCTCTCTCTCTCTCTCTCTCTCTCTCTCTCTCTCTCTCTCTCTCTCTCTCTCTCTCTCTCTCTCTCTCTCTCTCTCTCTCTCTCTCTCTCTCTCTCTCTCTCTCTCTCTCTCTCTCTCTCTCTCTCTCTCTCTCTCTCTCTCTCTCTCTCTCTCTCTCTCTCTCTCTCTCTCTCTCTCTCTCTCTCTCTCTCTCTCTCTCTCTCTCTCTCTCTCTCTCTCTCTCTCTCTCTCTCTCTCTCTCTCTCTCTCTCTCTCTCTCTCTCTCTCTCTCTCTCTCTCTCTCTCTCTCTCTCTCTCTCTCTCTCTCTCTCTCTCTCTCTCTCTCTCTCTCTCTCTCTCTCTCTCTCTCTCTCTCTCTCTCTCTCTCTCTCTCTCTCTCTCTCTCTCTCTCTCTCTCTCTCTCTCTCTCTCTCTCTCTCTCTCTCTCTCTCTCTCTCTCTCTCTCTCTCTCTCTCTCTCTCTCTCTCTCTCTCTCTCTCTCTCTCTCTCTCTCTCTCTCTCTCTCTCTCTCTCTCTCTCTCTCTCTCTCTCTCTCTCTCTCTCTCTCTCTCTCTCTCTCTCTCTCTCTCTCTCTCTCTCTCTCTCTCTCTCTCTCTCTCTCTCTCTCTCTCTCTCTCTCTCTCTCTCTCTCTCTCTCTCTCTCTCTCTCTCTCTCTCTCTCTCTCTCTCTCTCTCTCTCTCTCTCTCTCTCTCTCTCTCTCTCTCTCTCTCTCTTGTGACCGCTTCCACTCCTCTCTCTCTCTCTTGTGACCGCTTCCACTCTTTTCACGCCGATAACGTGATATATCATTTGGTAGTTTCTTAGGATTAATGTTTTAATCCTTTGACTTATGTCTAAATTTGTTCGTGATTATCTCAACACGTTCTCAGGTAGCCTACGCGAGAACGTTTTGTCGGTGATGATGAACGGTTGGTTCGTCGTAACGTCAATAAATGTCTGATACTGGAATCGAAGCACAATTTATACAGCCTTGATTTCCTAAATGTGTTTCATAAAAGTTACACAAAAGTTAAATGAATTTTTAAAGAAGTTCGGGAGGTGATGGTCTCCATTTACCCGCTTCTGAATCCCCCTGAGCGTACCTTCGTCGCTGTCGGCAGCTGTCGAGTCTGCGCCGATCAGTTTGATCACCTGCTCGGGCTCAATGCCAAGAATGTCGACAAGACCGGATGAGCGGCAGGCCCCTGTGAACACACAAAAACCGAGTTTAATGAAATAAATAACAAACGCCACAAAACAACGCATGTGCCAACAACAAACGCAGACGGGTTAAAACGGGTTCAGCTTATAGTCGTGGAAAAACTTGTCCCTGAAGTGGTTAACCATCTATAACACTTTTGTGTGGACTTTTCGGCACGACAGCTGAGTAAAATCGAATATTTAAAGTGTCACAATAGCCTTATTCATTCAATCCTCACCCTTCACCGATTTAGCCGAAGTGAAGGGGAAAGCGGGATAAATTGGCTGTTTCCCAGCCAGCCATTTGGTTCGGCTCAAGTCCGCTTTGCCCCGGTAGCTCTGACATGCCCGTTATGCGCCAAACTCCATATAGAAGCGGACATTGGGGTTCAGATTGTTATTATGAGTAAAATATAAGTCATTTTCTTCATTAAACGGTTGTTTCTCTATGCGGCGATCATTTATGAAGCACGCCACACTTAGTTACCAACGAGCGATATCATAATAGCTCCATTTTTGGCAGTATACTGGCTGCGGCCGAGTGCGACGGTGGCGCCGACTATCGGCTACTCTTGCAACTAGGCCTCGCGGTGGCTCCGGCGGCCAAACTTCAGATGAAAACGTCCCTGTGTGGAGACTTAACGATAAACTGAAAAATGCGATATAATGCAATTAAATTCAGTAATATGCGTTTACCCTGACGTATTTTTTACCAATATTCGGGGAGAATTGGCACCGGGGATTTGGTAGGAGAAGATAAAATGTTTATGAACATTCCAAATTGTATTATACCTACATTGCATTGTCAAAATATGTCTCAATATATGCGAGACGTCATGCTGTTTGCCGTAGTATAGCGAAATTGTTTCATGAAAGACTCAATACAAATATAACGGGAGTGATGTATCTTAATTTCATTTGGTGGTGCAAATATTTTTTCTTCCATGTCCCGATCCCGGGTCGAATTTTTCTCTCCTATGGATAAAAAGTGCAGAGATGTGTTGCTCAGTTAGTGAGCTACAGCGTAGTATAGCGACATTTTCATGTAAGCTGCCTATTTTTTCATACTGTGCTAGTTTCCACGAAAATCCGTGCATACACTGACCAATATTTTTTTCTTCCATGGCCAGATCCCAGGTCCAATTTTTATCCGCTATGGATAAAAAATGCATAATAAATGTTGCTCAGATGGTAATCTACAGCGTAGTATAGCGACATTTTTATGTAACTACCCTATTTTTTCATACTGTGCTCATTTCCACGAAAATCCGTGCTTACGCTGACCAACATTTTTCTCTTCCATGGCCAGATCCCAGGTCCAATTTTTATCCGTCATGGATAACAAATACATAGATATGCTGCTCAGATAGCGAACTACAACGTAGTATAGCGACATTTTTATGTAACTTCCCTATTTTCTCACACTGTGCTCATTTCCACGAAAATCCGTGCTTACACTGACCAACATTTTTTTCTTCCATGGCCAGATCCCGGGTCCAATTTTTATCCGCCATGGATAAAAATACATAAATATGTCGCTCAGATGGTGAACTATACCGTAGTATAGCGACATTTTCATGTAACTTTCCTATTTTTTCACACTGCGCTATCACCCATCAAAATCCGTGCTCTCACCGACCTTAGTTCTCTGGCGTTGCCGATAGGCGGCGCTGGCGTCGCGTCCCGCGCTATGGCCGCGCCTGGCGCATAACGCAGACTTAGGCCGGTATAAGCGGAACGCCGTCAGAGCCGGAGTTTGGGTCGATATGGCTCTATTCCGCTTAGCCAGCCCTTGCCGTAGCGCTCCCGAGTTGGTATGGTTTCGAACTGCCAAGTCTGGCTCAAGTCCGGCTCCCTGCCACGGCTCAAGTCGGTTACAGGACAATTTCCGAACTGCGTTTTGCCGAATGCTTATTCGCCGAATGTCAATATGTCGAATGCATTTTGCCGACGTGTCAAAAGGGCGAAGTGCTAAAAGTCGAAATGCAATTTGCCTGTATTTGCCTTTTGCCTTTGCCTGCAATCTCTCCTAAGGCGTTGCCATCGGCACTGCACTGCTTCGCCACGAGCAATTTGATGTTTATTTCCACATGGTATTGGTGCTTTTAAACTTGTTTGTGCCATGAATAATTATTAGTTATGAAATCAGGAGATCAAAGGATATCATGTGACTTGCTTCTTACTTGGGGATTGCACCAAAAGTAAATTGGTGATCGGTCCTAAGTAAATAAACCTAACCTAACCTAACCTAGGTTTGCAGATTTACATTTCGGCAAAGTTACATTTCAACTAATTGACATTTCGGCAAACTGCCAATTCGGCAGATTGACATTTCGGCAAATTGACATTTCGGCAAACTGACATTTCGACTAATTGACATTTCGACTAATCGACATTTCGGCAAATCGCATTTCGGCAAATTTACATTTCGACTAATAAGCATTTCAGCAAATTGGCATTTCGGCAAAAAGGCATGTCGGCAAATGGCATTTCGACTTTAAGCATTTCGACTTTTTGACACGTCGGCAAAAAGCACATAGGCAAAATGACATTCGGCGAAATGCATTCGGCAAAATGACATTCGGCAAATCGCCTTTCGGCAATGTGTCCGGACACCGCTCAAGTCTGGCTCCCTACGGCCAGGTCCGGCTGCCTCGTAGCTGCTCTGGCTTACTGTAGCTGAAGTACGGTTGAGAGGTACGGCACGGCTAATGCGCGTAAGTCCGGCTGTGGTGCGGGCGAGCTCCGTGATCGTGTGTCAGCTCCAGTAGAGCCTCAGACCTTGCCCGTATTTTAGCCTGAGCAAATGCCGGAGCTAGCCAGAGTGAAACCAGCTACGGCCCAGACCAAATTTGCTGGCTGTTTTTTTAACCGATATAGCACAAACCTATGGCACACTTCTGCACTCTAAATGCCAGCTAGACGTCTATCCATATTGCTCTTTGGGACATTTAGCATTAACCCTCGCCCTTATTGGTGTTTTGCCAGCCGCGAACGTATAGGGGGGGGGCATAGGCGTCGCCAGAGATTTTCGGTTGGGGGGGGGGGCAAAATCAACTTTTGTGTTAAAACTTGCCTTTCCCCAGTCATTACTCACTCGTTTTACATATCATTCGACGCGCAATGGTGCGAGGAATCCGATGGTGACAAAGGTTTCCTTCTAGCTATGACATGTAATTTTTACAGAAAAATTCGAAATTTTGAAATTCCATGACAAAAACGACTGGTAGAATTATAACTAGTATATAGTGGCTGCGATTGCCGACGCACTGCAGAGGGCCCCTGTGCAGACGCTCGACTCTAATGATCATTACCCAGAAAAAGGTGAAAAACGCTCCATTTAATCGGATCACCCTGCTAAAACATCCATTCACGCATGCATGCAGAGGTTTTACGTGAAATGCATAGGACTTATCCCAGCCGCCGATCGTAGCTAAGTTGGGCATTCGGCGGAGAGTGAATGTCAGAAGTGTGAATCGGAAGTACCTAATTCATCTTTGCTCTAGTGAGAGGAAGTGTTTTGTTCACTCGAGTGTGAACAAAAGTTTCTCGTTTTTCGTGTGAAGGGAAGCGCTGCAAACGTGCACAAAAACTGTTAAACGGAACCAAAAGTTACGCACGGCATAGCGGCAAGGGATCCATCAGAGATAGGTTTGGGACTTCCAGGCCATTTCAGGCCACTAAGGGTCAGTCTCAGTGCTGACTCTCAGAAGCATGCTTAGGGTCCCGGAGATCGGCGTGGGTCACCTCAAATATTTACGTGTACGTGGTGCTTTAGGGCTTTCCGAGCCCAAGGTGGGGCCCTCAGAAGCCAGTGTGGGCGGCGGGCGCTAAGAGACTAGGGTGAGCCTGGAGCCCTCGGATAACAGTGTGAACCCTCGGGGTCTGTGTCGAATCCCTAAGGACCCTACGTAGGGACATAATAAACATGGTGTTGCGGACCTCAGAGGGACACGTGAGCTGTGACCCCTCAGATGCCGGCTTGGGGTTAGCAAGGTCTGTCGCCTCCAAAGTTTGACTGAACTATCAGAGGCCAGTTAAGGTTCTCAGAAATGTTCGAACTTCGAAGGCTCGAAGATCCCTGTATGGGCCCTCAGAGAACATGGACACCAGTGGAACTTTCAGAGGCCGGTTTGGGCCCTCTGAAAGCTTCTTTAGGGATCAGTGGAGCTCCTTAGGAGCCTTTGTTTAAAGCAAGCTCATGAGCCCTGCGACACTTGTACGGTACTTGAGCCTGTCGCAGACATTTGACGAGAGTTGAGAAATGCCCCTAAGATTTCGTTTCACGCTTTGAACGAAAATTGTGTCAGCACTCCAAAACTTATGAAAATCAGCTGTAAAATGTAATAAAGAACGAACTAGGAACATGGAATGGATCGCAGCATTGACATTTCCGAGTCTGGACTCGGAGTCTTGAAGATTTTGGCGACTGCGAGTCAGACTCTGATTTGAACTGCACGCTCCAACCGAGTCTGACCTCACAGGCATTCTCAGAAAGGTACCCCCATTTTTTCCCGACTCCAAAATCTCATCGGATCTGTATCGATCTCAGGGGGTGCCCGGTCCGAGGTTGGGGGGCAAGCTGCCCCGCTTGCCCCCCCGTGGCGACGCTAATGGGGGGGGGTCCGTTAGACCCCCTTGCCGTTCGGTTCTTGGTCGAGCTAGAGCTTCGCAGATAAAACGAGCGTGTTGCCCGTGACGAGAGGAAACCGAAAATACCCAACTTGAAGTCCTAGGTCATTGGTTAACTTTCCAGGTCAGGTCAATGACCCAAAAGCCAAGAAAATGGGGACCTGTCAGAAGTCAGAACTTTGTAAAGTGAGGTTATTGTGGTTTTTTCGGGGTAATGATCACGAATTTGATTTAAGTTTGATCACAGATGATTGTTTCATGCATTTAGGCCAGGTCGGGTCAGGTCAGTCAGGTCAACTATAAGTAGGGGTCCTGCCGGGCATTTATAGTAGGCGTCGACCACCACTGACAGCTTCGTAAGATGTTACAAAGGCACCAAAACTACTTCGTAAATGTTTAAAATTAAAATTGGTTGCTACATAAATTCGAAATCAGCTCCAAAACTGGCCTAGAAACATGTAAAACTCGAAGTGAAACAAGGTCATCAAATGTCAAAGATCTTGACCTGACCTCCGTCACTCCGTGTGACCTTGACACCCACCATAATGCATGGGACCAACATCTTTTGTCACATATTTGAACGTTTAAAACCACAAAGACTGGAAACGCGCGGATAATGTGACTGACATAACTCGTAGCCGAATCGCGATTCCGGCAAGGCATTGTCTCAAGAAATAAGTGATAGGTCAAAGGTCATTTGGGTCAGGGTCATTCAATTTCCAAGTTATGTGTAAAATTGATTAACTCAAGGGTACTGAAAGATTCGACGCGATCGGCCACTTTTTGCGGAAGTTTTCTTGTCGCGGTAAGCCGAACGGGGTCCGTCGACCCCGTCCTTAAGTGCGAGATCGTCGCTTCAGAGAGTTCCAGTCAAGATTCCTTTACTACTCGTTTCAGTCGCTTCGTCTCATTAAAGAGCTCTAGTTCCATTAGCGACGAAACGGCGAAGGGGTGGTGATCGGCCTCTCCCCTAGCCCGGGACTTATGTTCTGTGTAAGTTTTGTTGTCGATTGCCGCCACAAAAAACGACGACACGCGCGCCACACGAGGATGATTTGAAGCGAGTAACTTCAATGCCCTGTACCAAGTTCTTCGGACATTATGCTATGCACGGCACCCAGAAAAAAAATTGTCTCGGCATCCATAGCGGTGCAAGACCTAAGGTATGGAATTCGAAAGAGCTAATATTACGACAGTATAGCACGACCTCTGCTCACCAATGGCCATGAGGCCCAGCAGGGCCGTCGCCGTCCAGAGCTTCATGTCTGCTGCTAGTCGGACACTGCGCGGGCCTGGCGCCGCTGCGGCGGCTCCCAGTCTACGAGCGCTGCTGGGCGACCCCCTCCCCGTTTGGGAAACGACAAAACCACGGCAATGTCAGGAGCTCACTCCGAATATGCCGGGACGGGTGCGCAGTCAAGTCAATACCACACTATTGAGCTGTGTACGATACGGCTAATTCCATAGAAACTATGTGGTATCCGCATAAACAAAAGAAAGACACGACTGACCCCTAGTCTTATTTCCCAATTCCCATTTTGCTATTCAATAATGCATGTCGACCGGCGTCTGACGCGAAGACCCTGAGAATTAGGGCGATACACTGTGTGAAAACGCCGTGTGCAGCTTTCATTTTTCATATTCGTACCTATCCCGAGCCATCATGCATGCATACAGACGGACAGATAGCCTCTGATACCGTATACTTTACACCTCATCCCCCTTTAGGTTTTTCGCAAGCATAAAAAATGGCGTGTGGCGCCACCGTTTTGTATATCGTATCATGCATCCTTTCTAATGGTAATTTAATGCTCTTTTGAGCTCTGCCTTCCCCGTATCACTACGTCGCCTAGGAGCCGTCTTAGAATTTTGAGTTAGAGTTACAGTTAGCAGTTTTTTTTCAAACACCCCCAGGCCCCAGCAAGGCATGTGTATCCAGGACCCCCAGCATGGCGTGGGTTAATGTGTGCTGAACGGTGTCCGGACAAATTGCCGAAAGGCGATTTGCCGAACGTCATTCTGCTGAATGCATTTCGCCGAATGTCATTTTGCCGATGTGCTTTTTGCCGACGTGTCAAAAAGTCGAAATGCTAAATGTCGAAATGCGATTTGCCGACATGCCTTTTTGCCGACGTGCAAAAAGTCGAAATGTCAATTTACCGAAATGCTTATTCGCCGAAATGCGATTTGCCGAAATGTTGATTAGTCGAAATGTAAATTTGCCGAAAGGTCTATTTGCCGAATTGGCAATTTGCCGAAACGTCGATTTCCCGAAATGTCAGTTTGCCGAAATGTCAATCTGCCGAATAGGCAATTTACCGAAATGTCGATTAGTCGAAATGAAAATTTGCCGAAACGTCAATTTGCCGAAATGTCAATCTGCCGAATAGGCAATTTGCCGAAATGTTGATAAATCGAAACGCTATTTTGTCGAGACGCCAATTTTACGAAATTTCAACTTTCCAAAATGCTAATTGATCGAAATGTCAAACTATGAATTGATTTTTAACGGAGCCTTACCGTCCTTGAGCTATTCAGGACAGCCAGCATTCCACATCTGGTTCTACCTGAGACAGGTATTATCTTCCCTCCTCGGACTCCGATGGGTGATGAAATGGCGCACACTGGTTAGGGTTAATTGTTAGTCACTTACAGCGCTGGTGGTCACCGACTTTGGTCCTCATCGACCACTGATGGGCCGGGAGTGAATCCGGGCATTGGTCGTTCTCCCCTCATCGCATCGTGACGCTCCGGCTGGCGAGGGCCGTGAGAAGGCGGAATCGGGGAGCCGACCGGCAGACGGAAGTGGACCCGTGGGGCCGGCGGACGGCGGTGGATCTCGGGAGCTGCCAGACGGAGGCAGATCCGAAGAGCCGGCGGATGGAGGCGGATCCAGAGAACCGGTGGGCCAAGGCCGATCCAGGGAGCCGGAGGGCGGAGGTGGATCCGGGGAACCGGCGGACGACGATGGATCCGGGTCGGGAGGCCGGCGGGCGGAGGCGGATCAGTGGAGCCCGCAGACGGAGGTCGAAAGTGTCGTGCGGCGGCGAGTAGTTCTCGCGATGGGCTCTACGCGCCGAGCAGGCGTGCCGCTTGTGAGTGACGGTGCGGTAGGATGGTGTTGTTTTGCGTGTTAACAGTTTTTGCTTTGTGAGCGTCATGTTTTTATGTAAAGGGGGCGGGGTGTGGTACGTATCATGAGCCGTCCCCCCTCCGGCAGGGACTGGGATCGCCCATGCCTGGGTCGGAGCAGAGGCCGTAAACGCGCGTGCGTGCGCCGGCACGGCGGACGGAGAGCGTGGAGAGCCGGCACGGGAAAGTCCCGCGCCGGGTGTGACCGATATCGTTTTGTGAAGCGACGCGTGACCAGAACAGATTATGCTGTTCTCGGCCGGACTGTGGTCAGGAGTCGCCGGGCCGATCAGTGCGAGAGTACGTACAGAAAGAATGACTTCTTCTGCCACTCTTCAGATTCATCAGATTCAGATTCAGATTCAGTGTATTTATCATATTCCTCCATACATTCGAGGCTTTTCACATGACACGTCAGTTAAATGGTAAAGGTAAGAAACAGTAAAAAAAAAAACGGGGTTATGCTATGCTAAAAACCACACATGCTAGTTCACATATCGAGCAGCACTCGTTCCAATGCTCGCTTAAAACCGCCCAGGCATTGACACAGCATCTCGCACCTCGTTTGGTAGGTCATTGTACTTCCTAACTCCTCTGTTGAAAATCCTCCTCTCTCCCGCACATGTTCTGGCCCTCACAGTCACCAGCCTATGAGCATACCTACTGTTAACGCCAGACGCCTTGAGACCCTAATTTTTCGCGATTATTTTAAAATGCGTGGAATAATTTCAACCATATTTAGGAAATAGCTGTTTCAAGACCTGCCGAAACTTTTTCTTCAAATACATTTTGTTGTCACTTAAATATTTGTGGCACTTGTCATTGACTCGTAATGTTAACTGTTTTTTCATCCTGGATAGAGGCTTTCATACGTCATATGACATTAGGCTCCGCCCACGACTGCGGCATTGACCCGTGCCAATCAGCGACCTCTCTACAAACGACACCCCTGCCATCTGTAAAGGACTATGAATTTCGCTGACGTTTCACGTGCTATGAATCGATTGCAGCAGACCGTCAAGTAAATGTTAGGCTCTTGTTGACTCTTGTAGGTATATGGGACCAAGAGGACCATCACTCCTCAATCTACTACTCACACATGCTTCGAAAAAACGTTAACGATTCCTAACAAATACGATTTTCGATGTAGGATATCTGTTTGGTTAAATAGGTACTAGCGAGCCTTATGATGTGAAGCGAAGGCAATTAGCTAATTATTGCGCTGGTCGATGGGTGCATAGCGATGTACAAATCAGGAGCTACTTGATTACATCCGACATCCCATTATCGCATTATCTGCAACGCCATAGGCTTTAAATACAGGTGAATATTTCCTAACCTTATGTCAGTTATATGCCATATGCCCGTCATTTGCAGCTTATAAAAAATAAAACAAATATCAGCGAACATATCAGCATTGTACAAGCAATGCCCATTGAGCATTTATGGCTCCTCGGTCATCATGTCGCTCTTTGGGCACTGTCAGACAAGACGTTACGCACAACTCCGCCGGCTTTCGGCACCGCTCGACCGCCCCCGCTCCCCGCCACAGCGAGTGACCGCGCGCCGGCCCGAAACCGCCGCAGGCCAAGACCACAGAGGCGGGGCTTAGCTGTGACGTCATAACGCATCACAGACTGACTGGTGATAGCCTCTACACGCCGGGTGAAAATCTGGCTAGAAAATTAACATTACGAGTCAATAAAAAAAAATAATAAGAAGTGCCTGAAATATTGAATTGGCGACAAAATATCTGAATTGTAAAAGTTTCAGCAGGTCTTGAAACGGCCATGTCCTGAGCTTGGTTGAAATTCTTCCATGCATTTAAAAATAATCGCGAAAAATTAGGGTCTCAAGAGGTCTGGCGTTAACAGTAGTTCGATGCTCATGATCGGCAGCAGAAAACAGACTCAGTTCGCGAGGTTCACCAGTGACAAGTATGCGGCGTATCAGACACATCTGGTGATACGTGACAAGTTGCTGTGCGGTCATTAGTCCGAGACGACGTACCTCTTGACTAATGTGATCATATTTGCTTTTGCGGCTAATGACTCTGGCACAAAAATTGATCAGTTTTTGTATGCGGTGGAGTTGTGTGGCTCCGCACGTACCATAAATCGATATGCAGTACCTGATCATTGACAGAACTAATGCGACAACAATTTGTTTCATCAGTGAGACGGGAATGCCGTGGCTCAGGCAGACAAGTGCAATCAAAGTGCCGGTACATTTCCTCACAACGTGGTCGATACATAAGCCTGGCGATTCCGGGCTAATATGGGAATAACGCTGGCCCGGCTGGCCCGAACTACAAACGCCTTGGAAGGCTGGCATCATGGCTTCCAGAGTCGAATGGCCTGCAAGCATCCAACTTCCAAGCACGGCCACCCTGCTCGAACCCTGCGGGATGAGGACACGGGACGCGCAGAGCTGGACAAGTTTATCCGTGGCCTGGAGCCATGGCGGCGACGCCAGTGGGTAGTGCTGGCAGCAAGGGTGCGGCGTACAGTGGAGCGCCGACAAGACGGTGAGCTCAGTGTTGCGGAGCTGGTGCGAGGGATCGCGCACAACTTCGCATGCACCGTCTTCGCTCATGCACCGTCTTCGTTCGCAACTGTCGTCCTTCTGCCCCCCCCCCCCCCCAGGCAGCCGTCCCCGTCTCCTGGCAGTGTAGGTCATGGACGTGTTTCGGAGGGCTGGCAGCCTAACCGATATACACGATATACCGATGCATGTGTATTGTGTAGCGCGGTGGGAGAGCTTAGAGGAGTAAATACATGCGAGTACGGGTAGTTTGCTTGACGAACGGTTGTTTGCTAGTGTGATATCTGAAAATAGGTCGATTTGATTAGTCTGTTTGACAAACATGATTGTAGATTGAAGATAGGAAGTAACTAGATTAGAGTGATGGATATGTACGTTGACTGCATAGTTCATGTGATTGATGAAGTGAAACTGACAAAGACAATACATTGCATATGGAAACCGCTGTAATAATGGAGCGAGCGAAGCCAGCGAAGTGTTTTTTTTTTTTCAGAGCGAAGGCACATCTCGACAAAAATGCATGTAGTGGAAATGATATTTCAACTACATAAATGACATTTCGACAAATTGATATTTCGGCACATTGCCATCGCCGTAAATTGGCATTTCCACATATTGACGTTTCAGCTAATTGACATTTCGGCAAATTAGGTAACATTTCGACTGACATTCCGTCAAACTGGCATTTCGACAAATTGACATTTCGGCTAATTGGCAGTTCGGCAAATTGACATTTCGACTAAGAGACTTTCGGCAAAAAACATTTCGGCTAATTAGCATTTCGGCAAATTAGCATTTCGATTGACATTTCGACTAATTGACTTTTCGGCAATTTGACATTTCGGCAAATTTACATTTCGGCGAATTGACATTTCGACTAATTGACTTTTAGGCAAATTGACATTTCGATCAATTGACATTTCGGCAAATTAACATTTCGGCAAATTGACGTTTCGACTTTTTGCACGTCGGCAAAAAGGCATGTCGGCAAATTGCATTTCGACTTTAACCCACGAGCCGCTGGGGGGGGGGGCATAAAGTTGCCCCCCCCCTTTACGTTTTGTGAAATATCTCCGAAACCTGATGAGCTACGAACGTGAAACTTGGCATAGCTTCAAATGAATACCTAGGCAATGTTTGAGGAAAGTTTGGTGTTTGTAGCACCTAAGATAACGTCACAGTGACGTCATAAAGTTTTGTCGTTTTCCGATATGGACCGTTTCTGATTACGCCGAGCATGAAACTCTCGACTGTTAATGAACTAAACAGCACCTGCTGTCATCCTAAAACATCTTACTACACTTCCATCTAGTTTCTGACCAATAATCGGCCCTTTATATTCGGTCCCATATATGTGATGTATCGTGAGGAATATGAGAGTCGCAAATCTATAATTTCACTTATGACGTCACTGTGACGTCATTTCAGATGGGATCGACACCAAATTTGGACTCAACCTCGGCTAGGTATTCAGGAAGATGTGTGCAAAGTTTCGCTTCTCTATCTCTTCGCGTTGCGACGATATCGTCGCAGAAGTAAAGGGGGGCAACTTTATGCCCCCCCCCCAGCGGCCGGCGGGTGGCGCGGAGGCCCAGCGGCCGCCGGGTTAAGCCCTTCGCCTTTTTGACACGTCGGCAAAAAGACACGTCGGCAAAATGCATTCGACAAATTGACATTCGGGGAATAAGCATTCGGCAAAACGTAGTTCGGTAAATTGTCCTGTAACCTTCTGAATTGTGCCCTAAAATTTGAGCTCGGGTCAACGGTTCAGCCTCCAAAGGGCAAAAATCCGTTTTTACGAAAATTGTTCTTCTTTAATAACAGCTGATCAAAAGAAAGGCACAACATTTATTTTGCCAGCATCGTGTTCCTCTCATCAAGACGCGTCGAATGAACTTAATTTGAAATTTAAAAAAATCAACTGGAAAATTTGACCCAAAGTCAAGGTCATGACCTGACCGGAAAGTGTCACGTTGCATATCAGTCGATCGGTATCGTCGACATGAACACATCTAAGGTGTTTTATCGCTCTAGCATGTCTCTTTCAAAAGTCATTGCAAAAAAAACTACTGGGGACTTTTCATCTATTGAGTAACATCAAGAGGGGTCATGGGTGCAATATTTCGGTTCAGCGTGTCAAGTTTACCTGTATCCCGATGCTTGGGAGTGTTAGGAATGACGTCCTTCCTTGAGAGGCGCCTTTCAATTTTCGCCCTTTAATTAACCTAGGCATAATGGAGAGGGCGAAAATTGACCTGAGAGATGTCAATCGGATACCAACTTTTTGGTATACCGATACCAAACCGATACCAACTTGGTATCTGGTATTTCAAGGCATTTGGTGTTTTGGTACATTTGGTATTTTGTTGGTATTCTGAATCCTGACTAATGTAACAGAGGTAGCTAATTTCGTAAAAAGTTGGTATTTTCCTCATTTTCCAAAGTCGGTTCGGTTTCGGTATTTTCTCATGGTTTTTGTTGGTATTTGGTTTGGTATCGGTATCACTATTTTCTGTAATTGACTTGACATCACTAGACCTGACGTTATGTCACCGATATCAAATTTCCGAGATAAACGTTGAAAGCATACTGTTACTCTTATCAAGCGTTGACAGATGAAAGGAGATCGTTCAGTCGGTTAACACTGAGAGCTTTTTTGATACATTTTAAGCATATTAGGAGAATTGGTCTAAAACAACACCCTGATCATTTCTCCGAATATACCCCAATTACACTTTCTTTGAATATCGCTCTGAAATTCTTCTAATATACCCTATAAAATATCGCACCGGAGAGCAATTTGATTCCTTCTCTATTCCAAGCAATACCCACATTACACTTGATGTAAACCACAAAGATTCCCGTACATCTAAGCTTCTAGTATTCCTTCCAAGCATATAAGGGTAATATCCTGCAAACTATACTCGAATTATCCAGCCTAAAATTCCCCCATTATAGTTACTCTATTTTTTCATTGCATTTTTGCACTACATCCCAACAGGGAATGAAAAGAAATAATTTCCTAGTTATACTCGTCATGAGAATCAATAAGAAGCTGCCTTTATACCCCCATGCATCCGATTCCCTACACTTTAAACACATCCGAAATTAACAAACGTTTGGTCTTTTATTATCACAAATTAAATATTTCTGTTTATTATCACAAAGATTGTACTCTTATCGATCAGAATATGCACCCGGACAATCTTCCGGTCATATTCCGTATATATAGCCGCGCTCGTCAGAATGCTTACGGAAAATCGGAATACCGATACCAAACCAAATACCCACCAAAACCGCGGAGAAATACCGAAACCAAACCAACTTGGGGACATGAGGAAAACGCCAACTTTTTACCGATTTCTAAGCCTCTTAAACATTAGCGAGGGTTCACGATACCAACAAAATACCAAACACATTAGGATTGAAATACCAAATACCGAGTTGGTATCGGTTTGGTATCGGTATACCAAAAAGTGGGTATCCGATTGACATCTCTAGTGCAGACACTGACGACAGCCGCCGCACTATGGTCGCACACTAGTCGCACAATGGTCCGGCCATGCTCCTAGCCGCGCTTAGTCGAACATTTAATACAGAAACTGCAGCCGCAACACTGACCAACACTGGCCATGCTCCTAGCCACGACACGCAGTGCAGCACGGACAGCGGCCACTGTTCAGTGGTTTACAGCTCTGCCATATTCTTCGCGGCGCTCGCTGTTGGGGTAGTATCCGCTGCTACGCGCATTACCTCGTGCGCCAGGAACCACATTATTGATCTGGTGCATCGCGCCACCTTCAGGTTGAAAACATAGTGCGCGATGCCGAAAAGAAGAATGGCATCCTTCAGCGACTCACTTTGAGCTACCTCGCAACCTTCCACCACAACCTTGTAGGTCGTTGTGAAGGCATCTTCTATGATCACCGGTCGCATTGGGACATCGTTTTCTGTCTCCAGCACGACCATCCTCTCCTCTTCGAGGAGGCACAATAGGACGGAGCAGGCCTCGTCTGCCGGGCAAAATACATCTAATTGTTCAAACATCAAACAATGCTTTAAATTTACACGGTAAGGGGTTTAACCCTCGCAGCGCGGGAGCATTTTTCATGCGAGGACGACAAGCCGGGGATGGGGAGTGATATAAACCCCGTCATCACCATTTCACCACTAGACAGGGTCTCGGAGCAAAACAAAAAAAAAAAAACGATTTGAAAGCCATAAGATGCAGCGATTGGTATCTCCTTTTAATGTGATAGGTCACCCCGTTTTAAGGTCATAGGTCATGCCAAGTCAAAAGGCAAATTTGACCCCATCGTTTCTTATTAAAGGAACTATCCCACCTTCTAAAATGTTGTTAAAATCAGTTAAATTGTGCCCGACTTTATAGATTGGATGACCAGAAACACGGTTCTGGCATTTATTTTTCATTAAACATCTTAGGCTTCCCATATTCCAAACACAAACTTTCAAATATGTGACGTCACAGCCCAAAATTACCTCCTTCCCCAGGCCACATTACTGTCATAAAGCTGATTCTTTTTATGATGATGTAAATAATAAACCAAATTATTACAAATGCATTCAGATATATTCAAAAAGAAGAACGGCGAACAAAGAACGGCTACCCGCCCCACTTAGTTAGCAGGCTCCAACACGAAGCCCAACGTGATAACCGCCTAAGGCCGACTAGATCGGGCTCTGCCCCCGTCTATCTTGCGCTTCCATTCATTGATGATGCACTCAGCCACAGGATTGAGGGTATCATTAGGGCTCAAGTCACCTCAACCTGAAAGTTGCATGGAAAGGAGGTCCCAACCTGAAACAAAAACTAGTGCGGGCGGCCTATACCAACCAGCACCCTGCCCAGCGGGTGGGGGCAGGAAGTGTCCATGCTGTGAGGCAGGGTTGCGTGGGAGATGTCATGAAAAGAATGTGGTGTACCAGATGGAATGTCAACTGTGCGCACAAGGCGAGTCTGTGTATGTCGGTGAAACACGCCGATCTGTCAGGCTTAGATATAATGAACACATGAGAGATGCAAAAAACAACAAACTAGACACCCCTTTTGGCCTTCACCAAACGAAACACTCTGTGCAACTGGACTGCTCAAACGTCTCAATCAAGATTCTGCATGCGTCAAAAGACGGCCCAGATAGAAAAATTTGGGAATCCATTTTTATTCGCGAACTTCAACCCACTCTTAACACGCAAACCTCGTCTTGGCCTATCATCTGAGTGGTCATTATATCTAAACTGACTGACCGTGGAAACTTGTGTGCGCGGGTGTGCGCCGTGCGGTTGTGCTGTTGTATACTTCTGTTATCGTATGCATGCATGTACTTACCTCATATATGCTTATCTCCATATTTTTAATGTTGGTCGGGGGGTCGGGACCCATTATTGATGATGTACCCACGATATATACTATCTCCGCTGAACGTATGACTCATGTTTTCGACATGACTATCTTGTTCTGCACTTCATGATAAATCTTTTATGTCTCTGTAAGTTTTGCATAGATGCGTTTTTAAAGAGTAGCTGGGAAGTGCGTGTGTGATTTCTGCATGTTCGTACCAATTCGAATTTTCTGTTCCATGCAAGTTGTGACGAAAATGATCTAAATAATACATAACGGTTGATAAAGGCGCAAAGCAAAGCTCCCGAAACTGTATTTTGTCTTTTTGAAATTTTATATCTTTTGGCTAATATGAGAGTGGGGTTAATATCTCTTATTATATTCGAAAAGACACAAATCTTTCGTTTCATGGAACCTTGATCACTGTGCAAAATGCGCAGTGATCAAGGTTCCATGAACCGAAAGATTTGTGTGTCTTTTTGAATATATTTGAATGCATTTGTAATAATTTGGTTTATTATTTACATCATCATCCAACCTGTCATGGATACTCAACATGATTCTTTTTACTCTGTAGGCACCACAACAAAGTTCAGACCAAGTTTTAAGCGATTTTTCAACGAACAAACCCATTTAAATCAGAATGACTAAACGAGGTGACGTCACACTAACGGTCGCTCCATGTTGAAGATAGGGCCTTGCGCAAGGCCCATTTTCAAATGAAGGGAACGAATTTCTTCAACACCAAGAGGCCGCGGGGGTTGCAACCTAGATAGATAGTGGTTTCTGAACCTCGCCGCAAACTTGGCTATCTCAACTCAAACCCCATGTTAAAGGTGGGATAGTCCCTTTAAGAGACAAATAGGGGAAGATTAAGGGAACCCTATGTAAACACGGTTATTGTCTCTGTTCAGAGATGGCGCAAAATGGACCTGACTTTAGGTCAACGATATCAAAGTTCCGATATATACATTTTGTACGTACTATTGCCCTTATCAATTGCTGTAAGTTCAAAAGCCATCAAAGCCACGACCTGACATTGAGAGACCGTCTGAAATGTTCTCAAAATGTGCACAAAACATGTATGATAAGGTTCGCCCATAACGTGTTTTTTTTTTTTAGATATTCGCGATAATACCGCAGAGGGTGTTCCCTCTCCCCAGCAGGGCGCGGACTAATCAGCTTAGGTTATCAGGTATTACTGCACTGCAATGTTATCAATAATTTCTAATGGTTAACAGTACTTTGTCTTAAACGAAAAAAAAAACAAATAAAATAGCATTTTCCTTATTTTTGGTCGTTAACTTAAACATTCAAAACGTACTAAGTCGCAATATATGTCGAAGATCCTTGCCGAAAAGTTCAGGAATTTGAAGAAAAAAAAAGCAACAGGATACACTAACCTTCTCCTCTCCAAAGATGAAGGGATACACCTTTTTTATCTTCGTGATGCTCATCCTGCCGGATATGATGTCTGTACGACGGTGCGGCAGAGTTTCTTTCGACAGTGTAATGATCTCGTCCTTCGTGACGTTTCCGCCAACCAGCTGACCCAGCTTCTTTTCGGTAGCAGCTCTCGAGAGGAGCACTGGCGGCTGGTAGCCCACCAAGCCGTCCACCCGCATCGACGTCACTTTCTTGGCCATCTTGAGCTTTTTCCGTTTTTCCAGAGTGGCTGGGCTGGACGTTTTTGGTGTTTTTAAACTTCGTCTTCAGCTTGAAAGCCACGTAGTCCTGAAGCAAAAATCACAAAATAAGCCAGACAGAAATTTTTCTAAAAAAAGTTCTGTTGGCTTATTTTTTCTAATTTTTTTACTTTTTTCTAAAAAAAAGTTCTGTCTGGCTTATTTTGATAATGACCTGTGGTCGAAATCATCAATTATTATTTCAATATTTCATCATTTGGTATTTCATTGTAAGGAGGTTTTTTCTCATAGAACTACTTATACCTATGCCTTACATACAGCAAGTGCTTCAACAAGAAAGGAATACAGTCAACTTCTGTCAGATAAAAGTTCAGGTCACCAGAGGTCATCAAAGGTCACATTTCACCTATTTCATTTTGGGGAATATTTGTTTCTGGTCCCTAAAAAGCTGTTTCTGGCACCTAATTGCTGATTAGCCCCAAAATGCTTATTCGACCCTAATATCTGAATCTGGCACCTAATTGCTTCCACACAGCCTTAAGTTGCCAGATCGTCTAGTTGAACTCCGTATTTGCTGTTTGCTGATTCAGCACCAAAACCAAAACATCCAGCACCTATTTAATTCCACGTTTGCCTACCTAATTCGCGTAATCTTCCTGATTTTATGTATCCTAACAACATGAACGTTACATTCGGTGATGTCAAGTGCCATTTTCGCCAGTGGAGATAATGATTAATGCCATTTCTAGCCAAAAGAGAATCACTAGCCAGCTATGGTGCAGCATAGCAAGACGCTCCTATACCAGCCCGCTATGTAGAGACTAGAGATTATTGCACCCTCAGCCATTTTAACGTGATAAGTTTGGATCCGTCACTTCCAGCCAGGCTCTCAGGTCATAAACTGGAGTAAAGCAAAATGTCAACTCTGAACAGACATGCCACGCAACCGGCCCTTTTTTCAATATTATTAGCTTTCTGCAATCATCGTCTGACTCCATCTCGATCAAACGCAACATCCGGTTTCTACAGGGGCGTTTGACTGACCGGCCACACAATAACCAAAAACAAAATCAAAGCTTCATGCACACATATGACATAAGTAAGAAACGGATGAAAAAGGCACAACCACGGCACAACTCTGCGTGGCAAACAACGGACAATGTCCCACGCAAGATCCCGCGTTTCTTCAGCGGCCTTGAACGGAATGAAAACATTACATTTCTTTTTTGGAGCTATTTGATGACGTCAAAAAATACAATACCCGTTTTAATGGTCAAAATCGAGACAATTACTCACAAAAATGTTTCCCTTGAACCATTACAAATAAATACTTTTAAATATTTAAATGACATTGTTTTTTCAAACAAATCAATATTATTTGCTTACTTAAACGTCATATACAATGCTGAGATCACTACGGGGCTGTCTTAGAGTGTAGCTGCACTGGCAACCTTTAGGCTAGACTCCAGGGGTCATTATACCAGAACAACATGATTCTACCAGCCAGTAGTTCATTTTTCTACTAGATTGGTGCTACGCTCAGCATTTAGGTGCCAGATTCAGAAAAAAGAGTAAGGCGTACCGATGAATAGGTGCCAGAAACAGCTAATTAAGGTCATTTTCCATGATTGGTGCTGGTATCCACCAAATAGGTGCTGAGGACCAATTTTGGGGCGAGTCAGCTTTTAGGTGCCAGAAATAGCTTTTCTGGGACGCAATTAAATGGCGTCCTTTCATTTTCAACACTATCGAACAATTCGGCGCATAGCTCAAGAACGAACAGAATTTCAACGCCGCGGAAAACGCCGCGTTCATTTGCTGTTTCTAATAAATGTTTTCAGATTTGACCTAAGGTCAACCGTTTACCTCTACAGGGCAAACTGTTTAAGCTGACGCACTTATTAGTGATAACTTTAGACAGAAAACTTGCATCATGTTTCTTTCCCCGCATCGTGTTTCTCTCGAGACGCGTCGGAATTATTATAGGGGAGACGGGGGAGAAGTGAGCCAGCCCTCTGCAAACTGCGTGGTAGGTATTCTTTTTTCGATAAAACCGAGAATAACGCGGATACTATGCTATCGGTCACTCGGAAATCGTAACAGCAAGACGCGCGAGACTCCGCACCTTAAATTGGCAATACCATCGTATTCATTTTCCATCCAGTTTGGCAACAAAACCCAAAAGTTTATATTTGCTCCAAAAACAAACTTTTGCATTTTGTTGCCTTACAAGGCATATACTTTGTTTAGTAATAGACCCAATCGAAGGAGTGAAGCATGCTGCCTCTATTTGCTGTGGGTTCCGGCCGACTGATAACATAGTCTTTGAGTTATTACCGGTTTTGTCGAAAAAAGAATACCTACCACGCAGTCTGCTGAGGGCTGTACATGGTTTAAATGGTCTAGTTGCTTTTCTTTACCTAAACTTTGTTGTAAATAACTAGTTTCTTTTCTTTACCTGGCCGGGGGAGGGGTTGGCACCCCTCCCCCCCCGGACGGCGAGGGTTATATGTATAGTTACACCATTGTATACCTGCCTTTTTTGTCTCGAGTGTGCCAATAAGTGCCTTCTAAATTCATACCCTAGGACGTAAAAAAATAAAAATGACGAACTAGGAGCACCGTTCCTAGTAAACCACAGAGCTGTCATAAATTCGAGTAAAATATGAGTATCATGAAAACAATAACTTTGAAAACTTGAGGTTCCTACTCTATTATAATCTGACAAATTTTAAAAAGAACGGACTTGAAGTGCAAATACTGTAGATATACATGCCTCTATATTGCCTCAAATATATCCGGAAACGTTTTTCTCTCATAGCTTTTTAACATATCGTGGCTTGCCCAGATAATATACAGCGATAGTACTGATGAGTAGTACTGAGCGGTAGGAGATGCATTTTTTTCTCCAGATCGGGAGGTGGCCGTCTTCAGGTTATACTCAGGAGTCAGGACCACGGAATCTGCCACACAGTCCACAGTCCAGCAGAACGACATCAGGAGCAGTAGAAAGGGCATCGAGGCTGCCGCTCACTTAGAACATATCAAAGAACATTTCTATTACGAAAACACACATACGCACGCACGCACGCACGCACAACACACACAACACACACAACACACACAACACACTTGCACACAAACACGTATACACGCTTAGTCACTACAGTCTCGGGCTTGTGTCGCAGGTTGGAACGGTCGAAGGTTTGAACGTTCACTGGGGGTATGCTGCCGTCCAAAGGAAAAAAAGGGTAACTCGATTTTTTGGGAAATTGAGATATTGGTATCAGTGGATAGCTCTCGACGAGACACATCTCCCAATATCTAAAAATATATATGATGTATATGTAAACTTTCGAGATATAGACGTTTGAAATTTGGCATTTTGTGTTTTTTTGTAGCAAGGGCTGAAACTCGCATTATGTTCAAGGGAAAAAAGCGGCATCTCGATGCCGCTTTTTTCCCTTGACTTTACTACGCCAGAGGAATCTAATTTCAACGGAAAGAGACGATAAGTCCACAAATAGTGTCTCCTGGCTGGAGGTGCCTTCTCGATTGTTGACATGAAATCACTGCACAAGGACCACTTTAATTGGTTCTTATTTTAGCGCCAATTATTTATTTAGACAAACTCCGATATAAACAACTTGTTTATGATTGCAACATGAAAAAGGAATAAACAAACACCTTTATTAGGAAATAATTTACTTCTGACAATATTCAAACATCGCTAAGATTAAACCCGGCCTACTTTTCTGAGCAAATGCATCTGACGAACCGCGAGACCTTTGAACCTCCCGCCAAAGCGGCCATGGCTTGCAGACTGCAGTAATTAATTCATAGTGCGAAAGTCATACGATTAACGATGGCCTCCAATGTAAATTACGAACATAAAACTATTAAAGGGAAACAATTCATCAAGGTGGCCTGGGACAATCCTGACGCAAAATATTCTGCAAACTTCGTCCCGATTTCAAGCATCAAGTTCAATGAAGATGATGTTCTCCAAGCTGGTACGTCCGTGCGAGTGAAATACGGGAAGACACTCTGGACAGGGACAATCGAGAGTCGCCAGTGCCCGATAAAACGCAGCCGTCCAGCTTCTGACTTCGTGGAAGGCAAGTTACACTTAATTGCGTTCTCAATGCCTATTGTCTACAGCGTTTAATAAATTCCACCAAATAAATCAAAATCTCGCTACTCCTAAACTGTCAGCAGACTGACTGCGGCATTATTAGGATTAAGAAGATTGGTTGTCCCGGTAGATGTGCTCAGATCCGTTGTCATCGCTTAACACCCCTATTTACTGCTCGTAAGATGCAAAATATTCCCCAACTTATTCGATCAGAGAGTAAAAACTGAGGCGCTTCGTGCCGCTTGATTTTGAATAACCGGCCGCGTTGGTGAACACCCAGTGCATGCTTCTTTAGCCGTACCCACCAAAGGCGAGGTCATCATGCAAGGTCAACATCCGAGCTCGTTTTCAGAGCTCATTTGTGTGCCAAGACAGCTCGCTGCAACAAATGCTTGGAGCAGTAGCTTTAATTTGTATGGCTTCGTCACTTGTGGTTCATAATTGACACACCTTTAACCTCCCCAGATGTGTCCGACGACGATCTTCCGCTTTCAAAGCTGGCGGCAAGCCTTCACAAGCAGCCCGGTGCCCTGACAGCCGATGGACCAGTCAGCCTCAATCAGCCGCCTGCGGGGACGTCCGCGTCGGTCCGACTTGGACAACACAACGATGTGGACCTAATGGGGCCACACGACTTCATCACAATAATGCAGAATCTCCAAAGCCCCGAGTATGTCAGTAGCGTGTTGTCCGACGAGGCATTCCAAACCATCGTAAGTGCCGACCTCTCCACCGAGTCGCCGCCCTGCCCCGGCACCTCCGGCGCGGGAGAGCCGCACCCGACTCTCCTCCCAGGGCCCCCTGGCTTCTCTGCCGAGTCGCCGCCCTGCCCCGGCACCTCCGGCGCGGGAGAGTCGCACCCGACTCTCCTCCCAGGGCCCCCTGGCTTCTCCGCCGAGTCGCCGCCCTGCCCCGGCACCTCCGGCGCGGGAGAGTCGCACCCGACTCTCCTCCCAGGGCCCCCTGGCTTCTCCACCGAGTCGCCGCCCTGCCCCGGCACCTCCGGCGCGGGAGAGCGGCACCCGACTCTCCTCCCAGGGCCCCCTGGCTTCTCTGCCGAGTCGCCGCCCTGCGTGGGAGAGCCGCATTCTTCACCCGACATGCAGCCGAACTCGCGGAAACGTGCGAGAACCAGTGACCAACAGAGTCGAGCCTTCCTCAGCAAGCATGGTGTTAGGCCAGTTCCAGAGAGCTGCAGTAATGGCACGTGCAAGTACGGCTGCGCTGAGCGGTTTTCTGAGGCGCAGCGCGCACAAATAAACCAAAGTGTCAACCTGTTGCCCAGACAGGCAAGAGTGCAATGGTACGCCTCACATGCCGATGACATAACACCCACTGTTGTGGACTGCCTGCCCGTCAGTGACCCGGCCGCCCGAAGGAGGAGGCTGATCGCCTACTTCCTGCCGTTAGAGAACGGAAGGAAACAGCCCGTGTGTAAGGCTTTCTGCCTCGCCACACTTGGCTTCAGTCAGGCCAACGATGGGCCAATGCTGTCCGCCGTGCGTGCCCTATCTGCTCCGGAGGAGACACGGGGTCGCTCAGTCCCGCCTAACCGTGTCAGTAGGGAGGTGCTGCGGGCACACATCGAGAAATATGAGCCGGTCAGTCCGCACTACCGCTACCTACATGCTCCAAAGCGCAGGTATCTCCCTGCCGATCTCACAGCCATGGACATGTACAGCCACTTAACGGAGGAGCAAGGCGCGAACTTTTGCACATATGAAACATTCCGTAAAGCACTCAGGGAAGCAAATGTCAGCTTCACGCGACTTGGCTCGGAAGAGTGCGACATGTGCAAGGCATACAGCCTCCACATCAAGGAGTGCCATGTCGATGCGGAGTGCCAGGTGTGTTCCGATCATGGAACTCACCTGAAGAACGCAGAAGAGAGTCGAAGAGCCTACCAGAAGGACAGGGACCGAGTGGCGGGGGAGGACGAGACTCTGGTGTCCGTGGACATGATGCGAGTGACCGTCCTGCCAATCCTGCCACACAAGGTATGCGTGTTCACGCCACGTCTCGTCGCATATAACGAGACGTTCTCGCCGCTGGGAGGAAGCAGGTCCGGGCGGCCTGTCAGTGTCACATGGCACGAAGGTGTCGCAGGCAGGGATGCGTCTGACGTGGCGTCGACTTTCGTGAAGTTTTGCGAGCGCAACCGCAACGCGGAGGCAATTACGTTTTGGGCAGACAATTGCTCTGCCCAAAACAAGAATTGGATCTTGCTGACTGCTCTGCTGCACCTCGTCCATCGCCAGGACCTGGCACTCAAGACGGTGACGGTAAAGTTCCTTGAAAAGGGACATACCAGCATGTCGGCAGATGCTGTCCATCAGGTGGTCAATAAGTTTCTGTCGAAGAAAAATGAAGTAGCCGACTTCCAGGACTTTGTTGAGGCGTGCGCCCATGCATCAGACGTCGTTGAGATGGCAGCGACTGACTTCCGCGACATCAGTAGCGGGATCAGCGCCAGCAGACTGAAAAAGCTAGCTGGCGAGGACCTAAGACCCACACTCAGGAAGATGAGGGCAATTCAAGCGCGGCGAGGAGAACATAGGCTTTTCATGAAGGAGAGCCACGAACAGCCAACTTGGAAGGCCTACGAGATAACCAAAGTCACCTTCGACGAGATGGAGCAACCTCCGAGACGGAAGGTAGAGAGAGGAGTGAACAGAGACAAACTCGACAAGATAAAGTCGCGGTTGGCGCCGCTCATGAAGCCGCACAAGAGGGCCTTCTGGCTCGGACTCGAAGGCAAGAACGTCCGCGATTTGAATGGTTAGTCTGTGTGAAGGGGGGGGGGGGGGGAGCGGGGGTGATCCAATGATCAGTCCGAAGCGCTGAGCTTTGGGTGATGAAATAAGATGAATTGAGATGACCTGGTGATGATTCAGTGTGACGAGACTGTTGGTGACTTTTGTTTGTTTTGAAGTTCGAGCACCGCGGTCTGCTTCGTCACACCTTCGTGACAGCGCAGTGCGTCAATCAATTTTTACTCGTGCCAATGTTGAAGTTGTTTCATATATGTTGGTGTTGCATGCATAGTTCAATGTAACATTCTCGCCAATTATATTGCTCTTGCGACAAGCATGAACAACAATTTGTACCTCCCCCAATACAACAGTTGCAGTGATTTTTGTTTGAGACAGGCTGCTGCTGGTTGCATCATCGGTCAGATTTTTCCGAATTCGAGAAAAGCATGCTCATCGGGTTGGGTTGATGTATTATGATCGACAAGTTCGATTAAAATACATCTCACATCCTCTTTTCTTGCATTATTTAAATCGCCCTGTAGGCATTTAAGCCATTCATTCTGCCATTCATTGTACCTGTCAATCTGAAATGCCTTGTAAATATTTGGGATAAAGTGCAGCTTTTCAAGGGAAAAAAGCGGCATCTCGATCTGAGACGAGTTGCCGCTTTTTTCCCTTGCATGGAACTTCAGATACAGTCGCTGGAGGCAAAGTCAATAAACATTAAGGCTGATATATTGCATTAGGGGCATATCTTATTGAAAATAAGGCGATAGTAGGATGTAGCAAGTCTTGCCGAGTCGAATGGTGGTAAGAATATTGTACTCAATCGCACAGCGCCGATATAAATACCTACAACTTGACTGAAATGGTTTTCTAGCTCTCCTGAAAAGTTCAATTTTCAGAGATGCCCTTTTTTTCCTTTGGACGGCAGTATGCCTCCCTGATCAGCTGCAGGATGTTCAGGAACGGGCGCACGTCGTCGCGATCTCTTGACTGCCACCAG
Organism: Amphibalanus amphitrite; assembly: GCF_019059575.1. Classification (NCBI taxonomy): domain Eukaryota; kingdom Metazoa; phylum Arthropoda; class Thecostraca; order Balanomorpha; family Balanidae; genus Amphibalanus; species Amphibalanus amphitrite. The sequence goes on along the minus strand of NW_024881732.1, from coordinate 199,925 downwards.
AGGCGTGCCAGGTGGCCGGGAAACAGCTCAGGAGATGTTCCTCTCTTCAGTCGCATGAGGTGCAGCTTGGCACGAGACCATGCTCCTTCGATGCCTTGCGTGTGCACCGCCTGGTCTGCTGGGTTGATGAAGTTGTTCTGCAAACATGCAACACATTTGGCTTTTCATCATCAAGTTTCATTAAGGTAGCGCAAAAACATTTCAATAGTTGTATCTAGGCATTTCTCATATCGTATTGATGCTGCAAATTTTAACCCGTCCAGTAGCCTACCTGGTGGTTCACTGTCCGGTGGATGTAGTTGCCGCCTGGGATCGCGTCTATGCCATGGTAAGCAGCCCATTCGTCCGAATACACGGTGGTCCCAGGAGCGATGTGACGCTGAATCAGCGGCAGCAGAGTGGCCGCGTCCCGCCGGTCCACGCGGATGAGGCGCAGCTCTCCTGTCCTGCGCCACAACATCCCAAAGACCTAAGGTCCAGCGATCCTCCTCCCATAGCTGCGGTTACCACCGCCGCGCAATCCACCGCCGGCCACCGCACCGCCGGCCACGCCGGCCACCGCACCGCTGGCCACGCCGGCTCCCGCACCGCCGGCCACGCCGGCCACCGCACCGCCGCGCCGGCTCCCGCACCGCCGACCACCGACCGCACCAGGCACACCGCCGGCTGCACCACCGGCTGCTTGGTCACCTAGGAACAGGCTGTTATATCTAGGTACATACGTTTGCCCCTGAAGAGGCTTTCATCTATCTCAACCTCTTCTCCTGGGCCGCCCATGGGTGGGCGAAGGGCTTCAAACAGCTTTCGCACATAATTCCGCCAGTCAATGACGGTGTCTTTGACGGTCGTTAGGGTTGGAGCAGTCAGTTTGATTGATTGGGACACGGACATGCCTTTGGACATGGAGTACACGATCCATAGTACCTCCCTTTTCCCCACTTTAGTGTTTGGCTTGCCCTGCGCGTCGAGCGAGGCAAACCATGTGCCGACATGGGCACCGGGCCGCACAGGGCTCATACCATGCAGCTGTGATCAGGATATATAGAACAACGGGTACCTACACCAACGACGCGGAAAGCGCCCATTTTACCTGGATGAGTTACATGATGGGTGATATATTTTTTGAATATGGAAAAAATAGTACTCTTGTCTCTTACTTACTCTTTTCTGACGAGTAAAGCCAAATTCATAAAGCAGCTATTTTTAAATTATATTTACCAAAAATAACATACTAACCATAGTTTAAAACTTAGTCTAAAGTTAGTTGAAAAGCGTATAGTTAATACTGAGATGGAAGGAATTAATTGAAGGCAGAAATGGCGCAGCTGTTTAATTCTTAAAATGTGTTCGCAAGCAGGATTTACGTGATGCTAGCGATATCTATTAACGTAATTGGGGACGCTGATTGGCCGATCGAGTCCGTGAGCAGTATCACTAGTTTAAGTCAGTACAGGGTTGAGGCAATGTGCGCATGCGCAGGAACTTGTGCTCTCATGGACGGGCTTTCGGTACCTCGGGCAGCGCCCAATGCTTTTTGGACCTGTTATGGCCTCCGCATCGAAAAACGCTAGATAAAAAGGTTTTAGAGAAAGCTTGAGGCTACCAATCCCCACAATAATATTGACACTTTATCTTTTCGCTTACGTGTGAGGCTCGCTTGAAAAAGGTCGATATAACATGGAAACCCTATGGGGTAGTAGTTTTTGAGCGCCCATTTGGCCTAATGCTACCAACTGTTACTGGCTACCCCTGGCTGTGATAGCTGTTTTCGACATCTGACGCAGCGAAACTGCGGTTTGGGGCCATTCTTAAAGTAGCGCACGATTGTGGTTACCCGGCCAGTGCATTGAGGCACAGCTGGGTTATAACCCACTGCACCGCAGATGCTCCACTGCTCTCATATGTCACGAGCCAGTCCCCTTCGCACTGCAGCGGCTGCGTTGGGTGCCGGGATCAAACCTTGCCTCTGGCAGTAGTTCAGGGCAGCCTCCTCGGACTCAATCAGTTTTAAAAACTCGAAGAGGTCCGAGTCTGCCATTTTGGAATCAGGGTTACCAAAGCTTGGGATTTGTCCCAAGATCTTGGGATATTGAACCCGACCTTGGGACCTTGGGATTCAACAGCAAACCTTGGGATTTGTCCCGAGCTTACGACTCCCGCTAATTTTAACACATTTTTTTTTAATTATTGGAAAAAGCAAAAGTATTAATAAAGACCAAACAAAGGAATCAGGAACACATCTATCACAAGTTAATTGTTTTTTTTTTTTTTGTAAACCGTCCTTTTTGGACGAACACAACCGAGCGTTCTTTCGTTTGGTTTCACTGTACCTTACCAAGCAACCAACGAAGCACGAAAGAAGCGCTAGTTCCAAAAAAGCGCTAGTTTAAAACTATTGTTATAATTCCTATCGTAAACCATCGGACGCTCAACGATGCATTGGCATAGGTCAACATTCATTCATTTTGATTCATCATTCTGTGATCATCTCGCGGCTCGGTTCGTTATTATACCTTGTGTTGTAACTATTGTTGATATTTTTGTGAGCTGTCCCAATATTCGTTCGGGTTATCGATGCTAGTCAAGAGCGTACATTTTGGATGGTTTTGCCGCCAGACTGAAACCGCATGAAACGGGAAATAAACGTAAAACCCAGACAGGTAACTTGCTGTGTCTCTGTACCTATGCCTGCGTGTGTAACTGTGCCGAATGCAAGTTATGTTAACGATATTGATTTATTTAGTCAACCAAAGATTTGAAAATACGTCAAATACACTTTATTTGCTCTATATTTGGTTTCTATAGACCTTGGGATGCACATTGGGCTTTAATCCTGTCGACCTTGGGATATGGAGCTCGATTTTGGGAAATTCGCGCGGCGATCTTGGGATTTAGAAAAATTCCCGTTGGTAACCCTGTTTGGAATGCTGGGAAATGGATGTAATTAGGATAAGGATTAGAGAGTCGAGGCAACATTTTCAATTACACTGGGTGGGTAGGTTCCGGTACCACAGACGGCGGAACGATTTGAGACAAGGAAGGGGTATCGTCTCAAGGTAGGTCAACCCCGTCGTTTGAACTCAAATTTGACGGTCAAGGGTCAAGGTCAAGGTCAGGTTCACGGAGGCTGCCCACAGTGACGAGCGATCATGTATGACCACTTTTGGTCTTCTTGAGCCCATAATTCGGGATGTTATCCGGTACCCCGTCATTTGACCTCAAATTTGACCTTGAAGGTCAAAGGTCAAGGTCATGGTCACAGAGGCTGCCCACGGTGACCAGCTATCATGTACTACCACTTTTGGTCCTCTTACCCCCATAATTCGGGACGTTATCGGGTACCCCGTCCTTTGACCTCAAATTTGACCCTGAAGATGACCTTAGAAATGTTTTATGTCTATTTTTGGAATCAGCGTGTCCTACCTGACCTGATGTGTTTTCAGCGAATTCTGAATCCGACGCTGAATCCGTCGCTATCTTCACGCACGTGCAATTTTTTGGCCCCTTAGCTCCATTGGGTGGGCCACAGTCTGCTGTGCAAATTTGGGGTCGTGACCGTTGTTGACCTAGTATGTATGGTATGGGCTACCTAATGGCTCGCAGTGACAGACAGCGAATGCTACCGGAGAGCCATGAGGGCGGAGCAAAAGCCAAATTCCTTAGTTGTCCAGCCGGCTAATATGACGTCGCTTTCAGGGCATCTCCCCGAGCATTTCCTATCATAACAACGACGACGCGTATTTTGCAGACGAGCAGAGGTCAGCGTGAGCCCTTCATATGTCAGCAAGGGGTTCTCAGAGCCCATCTAGGTCAGTGGGGCCGGTACGGCGTCCTCTAAGGGCAAATATAGCCCCCCCCATGCCCTAAAAGGAAGATGTGGATTGTGGGGCCATCAGAAGCGGCTTGTGGTCGTCGGCATGGGCAGTAGCGGCGGAACACCCTCAATTAACCCTCGCCCGCACATGGGGGGGGGGGCTGGTTGCCACCCCCAAGTAGTTTTTCTGCTCTGCACTCAACATTTTTAGAGCTAGAAGGCTGATTTTTCGTATGGCTGCTCCTCTATCCTTTTTTGATGTCCACTGAAAATTGCAAGCTTCTGTGGTTTTTGGTTTCGGAGATATGACCTTGTTTTTCAGGTCATGTCATGGCCCAAATGACCAATTCTCAACATCTTGCGTTGGCTATGGGCCTTGTGAGCTTATGACACCTTGATTTCGGCCTTTTTTGCCATTCTTACCTCCAATCTATCATGGAACATGTTGTTCGACGATGTACAGATGTCAAGGTCAGGGTCAAGGTCAACCTAGGTCATCTAAAATAATTGCGTTTTAGGCAAGCTAAATTTACTTTTCGTGAAGTTTTTTTACTGCATTTTTGGTAAGAGCTCAGATCATGATTTCATGTAATATGGACACATAAATACTCGGTGCAAACATCAGTATACACACAGACACACACAGACATACAAACACATACCATTCACCTGATTACGTGACAAAAGATCGTATGGAAAAAGATCGTAGGAAAATAATCGTAAGATGAAGATCGTATGTCGCAAAAGAGCGTAGACTAAAGACCGTAAGCAAAGGATCGTAAAGCGAAGGATCGTATGAAAAAAGATCGTAGGAAAATGATCGTAAGATAAATATCGTATGTCGCAAAAGATCGTACGACCAAAGATCGTAAGCAAAAGTTCGTAAAGCAATGGACCGTATGAAAAAGATCGTAGGAAAATGATCGTAAGATAGAGATCGTATGTTGTAAAAGATCGTAGGCTAAATATCGTAACGTTAAGTTCGTAAAGTAAATAATCATATAGAATAGGGTTGTAGGAAAATTATTGTAGCATAAAGCCCGTTAGTCGTAAAATATTCTACGAAAAACCGTCACGTGCGTGTGCTGCTGTGCCCTGTGGGATGCCCCTGTTGGGGTGCTCAAGTCTTATTGGGGCCGTGCTCAATCCAGCATTGGGGTGCTGAAGCACCCCCAATGATATACAAATTCACCCATGCTTAGGTCACCTTATATAGAAAAAGAAATCCGAGATATAGAAACCACGAATATTTATGATGCCATGTTATCCACTTACTTCGAAAATGTTCATGCCCACAATTAGGTATATCAAGAAATTCACAATTACGAGTGTGACTACAATGGGCTTCGATGCTAGAGTATGGGTGTGGATTCTGAACACACAAAAAAGACATTGGGGCGTCACAGGCATAGGTGTGCCCCTCAGGCTGGGTGTGGCCCCTATGCCAAATAGGACCCTCACATTTCACATGTTGTTACCGGTCGCGTGTACTTTCCGGTTTCCAGCTCGAGAGTCTCGATTAACGGCAAAAAACTGTATTGCCACTCACACGGCGATAACATCCCCCCGCGGGTTCCCAAGCTCGACTGCCTTCCCGCCGCGTCTCTCGCCGCGCCGCGTCGCGCGGCGTCGCCATGGCAACGGACAGAGGAGATGCAAACTCCGACACACATACCCACGGACGCACGGCGGAGGGCGGCTTGGCGACAAAGAACCAAACATTTTTACTCTGTTACATCTCCCCCCGCCAGCCAATGCCGCCTCTCAACACATACAACGAAGCTTCCAAACACATACGATATGTACACTACACGCACAGATATGTCCCTGAATACCTCTCACATTTCGTAATCGCTTAGCCACTGCGGCCGACGTCGGGTTCGCGAAGATCTGCGCAGGCCATCGTTAGAAGGCTCAGTAGTGGCTGGCAACTGGAATCGCACTTGCCGCGGCGGAGATCCTTCAGCGCTTGGCCGTGGCGATTCTTGAGTTCCCTGTTCGCCGCCCCGTCGTGGGGACCGCAGGCAAGGTCGAGGTGATGGCACTTCACACGGTGCTGTCGCTTCGTGTTCAACTGTGTCACATGGCATCGCCGCCTGCGTCACTTCATGTCTCGCCATCCCGGGCTGTGTCGACTGCGGTACCAGGCCACACGGCACGTGAAGATTGACGGAGGCGGTCCGTTCTGCCTCATCTGGTGGCTCCGGTTCGTCGTTCGCCCAGTGAAAGAGCCGACGTACGCGCGGAGATGCTCGTTGGAGGTACGCTGGCGGGTTTTTCCATGGTCTCAGCTGCGCGTGGTGGGCTCGCTGTGAGTGCCCTCTCTGGTCGCTGACCTCGTAGGTCACGCCGTTGTCGTTCACTCGCGTCACTGTCAGCGGGCCAGCGTAGCGAGGTCCGAGCTTGCTGGCCAGCAGGTTGCCAGGGCGTTCGATCGCCTTCTTGACCTGTTCGCCGACACGGAAAGGCGCGAAGCTCGGATGTCCCGGACTCCATGTACGCTGCGTCGTCAACGGGACTCGCGGAACATCGCCGATCTCGTGCGCGCGTCCCAGCAGGTACTGAGCTGGCGACACGCCCAGTTCGGAGTGCAAGGTCGAGTTGTACGCTGACACGGCTCGGGGAAGGCGTAGGTCCCAGTCGCCAGGTGCACCGTCCAACATTCGCAGGGACTGACCAAGCGTGCGGTTTAAGCGTTCCACCGCGCCGTGACCTTGTGCGCGCAGTGGCGTGGACAGAACGTGGGCGATGCCCCATCGCTCCATCACGGTCTCGAACTCGGCCCCGCAGAACTCTCCGCCGTTATCCGTCAGACAGCGGGCCGCTGGACGAAGGAGTGCCGGCAGCACCCGCTGTTCGAATGCCGTAGCAACCGCTGGCGACGACTTGGACCGAATCGGCACCGCGATACCAAACTTAGAGGCATGGTCGACCACCACAAGACACCCGATGTGGCCGCGTCCGCTGCGGGGAAGCATCACCAAGTCTGCCTCGATCAGTTCGAACGGTGCGCTGGCGGTGATCCGTATGGTCGGAGGAGACTTCACGTGGGAAGACGGCTTGAAGAGCTGGCATTTCTTGCATGCGCCAACCACGTCCGCCACGATGTTGGCCGCTCCGGGACAGAATACCTGCTGGGTCACCATGTCGATTAGCTTGTCGCGACCGGCGTGAGCCGACTCTTCGTGCGTGGTCCCAACCAGTTCCACAAGCCAGTCTCGGGACACCACCGGCACGTGTCTGTGCTCATCGAACTGATACACCACCAGTCCTTCGACCATGGCAACTCGATCCCAGTGCTTGCGGAAGTGACGAAGAGATCGTAGCAGCATTGCCCTGCTTGTCTTCCGCCGCACATGATGAGCGAGAGAGCGGATCGCCCGGTTGTGCTGCTGGTGTTCGCGTACAGCTGGGAGTTCTGGCACGCGTTGCACCTGAGTCAGTCCGACCAAGGCGTCACCATCTGGCACATGCTGCTGCTCCAACAGGGGACTCACGCGATTCCCACAGGTCACCTCTCGCCGTTCCACGTCGATGATCGCGCCAGCTTCGTGCAGGAAGTTCACACCCAGCAGCAGGCAGTGACCGAACGAGCTGCTTCGTTCGATCACCAACGGCACGCGAACTGTCTTCATCTCAGGCGAAAGTGCGACTTCAGCTTCAACGTACTCAGTTCCGAACGTCAATCCAGCGAGTCCCTGCAGCGCAACATTGCTCCGTCGAACGTCGGAATCTCTGAAGCCGAGGCGCCCCAGCGAGTCAGCACTGCACAAGCTGACGGCCGCGCCGCTATCCAGCAGCGCGCAGGCCGCCTGTCCATTGCAGATCGCTGCTGCCGAGCAACGCGAACTGAACAGATGGCCACATGCAGGACCCCTTGTCTCCTCTGCCTCGCTCTGCAGATTCTTCACTTGCGCTTCCGGACTGTGTCGCCGAGACAGTCCCTGATCCGAGCCGTCACGAGCTCGCTCCTCGTTCACGATGTACGCTGAGAGCACGGGGTTCTGCTCATCTAGCGCGCCGGTCTCAGCGAGAAGGTTAAAGTGAATGCCCGCCAGACAGTGCAGGTGAATGTTGCCGTGTTTCGAATGGCGCGCACTGCAGAAGGTCATGGGATGATCAGGTCCGAAGTGCACCAGAACTCTCACATCGAACAGGCAGGCGAAAACCGCAAGCAGCTCCACAGCCAGCGGCTGTCCGGGCAGGCGCATCAAACGCAAGGCCTGGCGCACAGACCGGTCGAGTTTCAGCCCATATTTTCCCGGTGAGCGAAGGGCCTCGTCGATCAGCTTCGCACGGAGCTCGCGGTTGACAGCCGGCTGAAGCGCGTTAGTGCTCATCCACTCGCAGAGGCAATCTACCAGGCTGTCCCCTCCCCCCCTCCGGCCGATGCGAGAGGATGAGACCGGGAGGGAGGCCCGTGTCGGCAGGAGTCTCAGGCGCAGGCGGCGCGCCGTCTGGGGCGCCCACGCGGGACAGCATGTCGGCGGCAGCGTTCAGACGACCGGGGACGTGACGGATCTCCATGTCGTAGGCCGCCAGCTCTTCCACGGTTCTCGCGACCCGATGGTTAATCAACCGCAGTGAGTGCAGGTGAACGAGGGCCTTATGATCGGTGTACGCGATGAAATGAACCCCAGCCAAGAACGAATGAAAAGTTTTCACGCCCCACCGGAGCGCCGCGAGTTCCCGACCGGTCGCTGAATAGCCACGCTGGGCGTTCGTGAAGGACATCGAGGCGAACGCGATGGCGCGATCCCGCCCGTCCTGACGCTGAGTGAGGCACGCGCCAGCCCCATAGGCCGAAGCGTCGACCCAGAGACAGGGAGGGTTGGCGGTGTCGCTGTAGTCTGGAAAGGCGAGCATGACGTCGCGGGTGATCTCATTCTTCAGTTGTTCGAACGAGTCAGTCATTTCGGGTGTCCAGGTAAGCGCAGTGGAGCCCGACTGGCCGGTGAGCTCAGACAAAGGGCGAGCGACCTCCGAGCAGCGGGGAACGAACTTCCGCTGGAAGTTCACGAGGCCGAGGAACCGGCGCAGCTCCTGAACAGTCTGCGGCCGCGGGAAGCTTTGAACTTTCTCGATGTACTCAGGGGCCTTGCGCAGTCCAGCTGCCGAGAGCTGATGTCCGAGAAACTTAACTTCAGGCTGAAACCAGTGACACTTCGATGTGTTCAGCGTGATCCCGTGCGCCTCCAGCGCCGACAGGACAGCGTCCACGAGCTGCAGATGGCCGGAGAACGACGATTCCATCAGGAGCAGGTCATCCAGATACACCACAAGCTGCTGACGTGAGAATCCCGCGAAAATGGCCTGCATTTCGCGCTGAAAGACAGCAGGAGCGTTTTTCAGTCCGAAGCTGAGACATCGGAACCGGTAGTGGGACCGCTGCGTGCTGAACGCGGTGAAGTCCCGCGACTCTTCTGCGATGGGAAGCTGGTAGTAGGCTCGTTGAATGTCCAGCGCGCTGAACCAGCGCATATCATGCGCGCTGTAGACGGAATCTGCTACATCTGTCATCGGGAAACGCTCTGTGACGGTGCGGCGGTTCAGGCGGCGGTAGTCGATGCATAGCCGAAGCGAACCATCGCGCTTCCGGATCGGAACGATTGGTGCATTCCATGCTGAGTTGCAGTGTTCGATGATCCCCAGACGTTCAAGCTCCAGACATTGACGCTCGACATCTTCGGCGATCGGTGGAGACATCCGTCGGGGTCGCACGTAGATCGGGGTGTCATCCATTAGTTCGATTCGGTGCGCGGTCAGAGCAGTCCGCGGGGTGTCATCGTCATCACCCCCGAACACTCTCGAGTGCCGGTCGAAGATTTCCTGCACGGCGTCGCGCTGTTCACGTGAGAGGCCAGGTATCTCGTCAGCGGACGGCGGACGACTGACCTGTTCGTCAGCGGCGTCCGACGAAGCGGCAAGGACTTCCACGGGGGGATCGCAGTCAAACATGTTGTCCGCTGCAGTGTACAGCTGGCCGATCAGTGCACCTTTCCGGACAGTGGTTGGTACAAAGCCTCGGTTGCAAACCAGCACACAGGGCTCGGACAGATCCACAATTCCATCAACAGGTTGCAAGCAGGGCGCACTGGCGACGTCCCCAGTGAACACATACGAGCGGGAGGGCGCATCACAAACGTCGCAGGTAGGCTGGGAACTGATCAGGCAGGGGAGGGTCACAGAGTCACCAGGCGCAACTGTGACGTCTCGAGTCGCGTGACAGGGCACTGCGCGGGCGAAATACGCACAGGCGGAGTTGCGATCCCCATCAGGCAGGTACAGCGTCCACTGCGAACCATCCACATGTCGACCAGTGACCGCTCGGCGAGAGACATCGATACACAGTCTGTGTCGTTCCAGCGCGTCACAGCCGATAATCAGATCAGTTACGGCGCGGTCCGAGTCGAGCACCAGACAGTCTGTGAGCTGAAGCGGCACCCCGTGCAGAACAACGGAGACCTCTGCACGTCCCACCGGATGTAGCGTGCGGCCGCCGATCGCGTGAACAACCTCCGAACACGGTCGAATCACAGCATCATCAACCAAGTGTCGCGCGATCATGGAGCGGTCAGAGCCAGTGTCTATCACGCCCGTCACATTCTCAGAGCACCCAGCCACAGTAAACTTCGCGTGAAGGGCTGGCTGCGGTCGGGCAGACGAGGCGAAGACAGCTTCCGCATGCAGGGGAAGCGCGGGGCTAGAATCGGTCGTAGCGGCTGGCCCCGCCGCGGCAGTACGACCATCTAGTTTTCCGTCTGACTGAGTGCTGAGGCACGCCGGCCGCGGCGGAGGGCTCGAGAAGCCCCACGCTCCGCATGCATTACAGCCGGGCTTGGCGGGTCTTCTCGGGACCTGTCCAGCGGGAGTGGCGAGCTGGGGCGGCGCGCGCGACCTGGGGCTGAGGGGACAGGCCCATCGTCGTGAGAGGTGCGGCAGTCACGCGCAAAGTGGCCAGAGGCGCCGCACGTGAAACACATGTCATTGGCACGCCGGCACTCGTCCGCGGTGTGACCACGGCGGCGGCAGAAATCGCAGCGCAGAGGGTTCCTTTGACGGTCGCGGGTTGGCGAGTGTGCCGGCTGCACGGCGGTCGGTGCGCGGTGTCCGCGGGCTGACGCACCACGTGACTTAAATGCACCACGCGGGACGCTGACGGAACGATGAGAGCAGTCCGAGTCGCTGTCTGACTCGTCAGTGGACAAACGGAGGTCGTGGTGCGCAGGGCGTGACCGTGGTGACGTTGTCCGGGGGCGGGAGCTTTTGCACGACCGGCGCGCGGCCGTTGACTGACTGCCGTGCTCTGCTGAAGCACGTGCATATAACGAGTCGTGTGTGCCATCAGCCTCCGACTCGAATCGTTCACATTCCAGGTATGACACCAACCCATCCCACCTGAGCGTGGTATCATGATTAATCAGCGCATAACGCAGCTGCCGGCGGAGAAAGTCCGCGGCACACGTGGGCAGCGTTGACAGCAGTTTACGTCGGAGATCATTGCTCACCTGTTTGTCCGCCTCAGGGTACGCATCTTCGAACAGCGCAGCCAGCCGGAACGCATACACTGCCAGAGATTCTCCCGGCCGGCGCGCGGCGTCCCGATATGCGTCCGTCGCAGTCGTCTCCTCGTAGCCGCGCTGACGAGCGGCCCACTCCAACATTCGGCGCTTGATCACTGGGTACGGGCTGCGGGGTCCGTTAGCATCGAATATTTCCAGAACGCGGCCCGACAGCTTTGAACGGAGCAGCGCCGCAGCGCGTCTTCCATTGTACCGCGGTATTCAGACGTACAGTACCTTTCAAACCGGGCGAAGAATTCGTCCATGGGCTCTGCTGGGTCTTCACGAAACGGGAGCAGGTCGTGAGAGCGAGTCGGATGACTCCGGACCGTCTCACGACTCACTGGAGGCGCCCCGACGGGGGCGACGGCATCGTTTGTACCGGCGCCATTGTCGCCCGCCGGAGCCGCCCTGACAGATACGGCCTGCTGTAGCGCTGTTATCTGCCTGTCTTGATTTTGCATATGCTGCCGCATTTCTTCCATGAATGCGAGCATAGCTGTCGGTTTCGCCTCCGTGATGGCGTCAGCTGGCGGCTGTGGTGAATCACTAGCCGGCGCGGGGTCAGAGGCCGACATGGCGTCGGAAAATTACAAAGTTACGTTAAAAAAGAATACTAACGGCACGGTACTGAGTCTCGCTGGACTAGGGACGCAGCGGACGAGCCCCCAATGTTACCGGTCGCGTGTACTTTCCGGTTTCCAGCTCGAGAGTCTCGATTAACGGCAAAAAAACTGTATTGCCACTCACACGGCGATAACATCCCCCCGCGGGTTCCCAAGCTCGACTGCCTTCCCGCCGCGTCTCTCGCCGCGCCGCGTCGCGCGGCGTCGCCATGGCAACGGACAGAGGAGATGCAAACTCCGACACACATAGGGTTTGTTCCCGTCGCTCCTCTAACCTCCTCCAAGCTCCTCTAACCTCCTCTCGTTTCAAAAAATCGTTACCGTCGCTCCTCCAAGCTCCTCCAAGCTCATCTTGATTTCACATCTCACCACCACTATTTGCCTCCTCCCTCATCCCAAACGAAAGTTGGTTTTTTGGAGGAGACTCTTGCGTAGACATATTTGGCGCACGTAATACAAATGTGAATTGTTTATAAATGAGATTTGAGGGAAGTGGAAATTATTTTAGTGCTTGATGACGATTGGATATCTTCAAATAGTAATGTTTGATATTAATCTCAGGTTATTTTATTAGAAAGCGATTATTATCTCTTGATTTATGTTTGCGCGCCATAAATCGCCGACCGTTACAGCCCGCAAACAGCTGATTTCCTCGCGAAAATGTTCCCGTGGCTCCTCTGAAACGGCTCTCCTCCAAGCTCATCCAACCTCATCCGAGATTTTTTGGGAGGAGCGACGGGAACAGACCCATACCCACGGACGCACGGCGGAGGGCGGCTTGGCGACAAAGAACCAAACATTTTTACTCTGTTACAATGTTACCAAAAATATCGTACTATTTTTAGTGGGTTATTCATAATACATCGAAGGCATCGATAAATCAATAGCAATCCTGTACCTAGAGTTTGTTTCAAGATTTCCATTTTGCAATCGTGGTTTTGGAATATCGACAACATTTTAGGAGCAAAAGGTGGTGCCGCAACCTTTTGCTTTCCAGCCACCATCGTCCCCCTCCGCTACCGGGCGCCGCGAGTGGAATTGCGAGGGGGGACACCACAGGTCTAACAGAGGCACCACAGGCCTGGCAAGGGCACCATCAGTCTCGCAGGGACACATTGGGCCTGTCAGGTGCACCACGTGCCAGTCGGGGTCTATGGGAGAAAACCGAAAGGCATCTCTTTTGGACGAGCGCCATTCTAGACAGTCTCAAGCATTGCGATACTTATACCAGTAAAACGCCTTTTGGGCGAAGAACGAGCGAGCGAGATAGTGAGCCCTGCACGTGCGGAAGGGCGAGAGGGTACTTCCAACGGGCTTGTGCAAAGCACCCTTCTAACCGGTCGCTAGCGGTGTGCCTAATTTGAACGCAATCGGCCCAGCCGTTCCTGAGATCTGGAAGCGGCATTCTGCACGTGCGCACGTGCAAACGGGGTCCAAAATGACTTTTGCACGGCACCCTACTAACCGGTCCCCAACCGTGTACCAAATTTGAGCGCAATCGGCCCAGCCGTTCTCGAGATCTGGAAACGCCCTGCACGTGCGCACGTGCAGTAGCACCCTAACTGCAACACATGGGAATGCATTGCCTGGTGGGTGCCCACCTGTATGCCAAGTTTCAGCGAAATCGCCCCTGTAATTACCGAGTTACTGAAATGGGAACAAATTTGGCACCTCTTCTTTTTTGTATTTTGCACTGCAGTGGGGGTCACTCACATAGATCAAGAGTATCCGACCTTTGGTAGAAGGGATGCAGCTACCCTATACAAATTACCGCAAGACAATCGCTCAAGCCGCTGCTGAGATATGGGCCTCTCAAAATCATTACTTTTGCAAAACTGCTTGAACACCCCTGACTTTTCACGTGGCACGTGCCACGACGGTCACTGAGATGTATCAAAAGTAGTCAATTACGGGGTAGAAGGGATGGGGCTACCCAGCAAAAAAGACCGCAGGCCAATCGGTCCAGCAGTTGCTGAGATGTAAGCCCCTCAAAAGCGTTACAGGCCGGGCCGGGCCGGGCCGCTCATACTGATATTTTTCCGTTATATTGAAAAGGCTTCGCTTCGCTCGCTGCGCTCGCTCGCTCGTAATAATTTAGCATGGCAGTGGAACGCGAAACTATGTGACGCCATGAGCAGTTTGTTAGACCAGTAAAACGCCTTTTGGGCGAAGAACGAGCGAGCGAGATAGTTAGCCCTGCACGTGCGAAAGGGCGAGAGGGTACTTCCAACGGGCTTGCGCAAAGCACCCTTCTAACCGGTCGCTAGCGGTGTACCAAATTTGAACGCAATCGGCCCAGCCGTTCCTGAGATCTGGAAGCGGCATTCTGCACGTGCGCACGTGCAAACGGGGTCCAAACTGACTTTTGCACGGCACCCTACTAACTGGTCCCTAACCGTGTACCAAATTTGAGCGCAATCGGCCCAGCCGTTCTCGAGATCTGGAGGCGCCCCTGCACGTGCAGTGTGCACACGTGCAGTAGCACCTTAACCGCAACACACGGGAATGCATTGCCTGGTCACTGGTGGGTGCCTACCTGTATGCCAAGTTTCAGCGAAATCGCCCCAGTAGTTACCGAGTTATAAAAATGGAAACAAATTTGACACCTCTTATTGTTGTATTTTGCACGTGCACTGGGGGTGACCCACATGCATCGAGAGTATCCTATTTTTGGTAGAAGAGATGCTGCTACCCTACAAAAATTACCGCAAGTCAATCGCCCAAGCGGCTGCTGAGATATGAGCCTCTCAAAATCACTACTTTTGCAAAACAGCTTGAACACCTTAGACTTTTCACGTGGCACGTGCCACGACGGTCACTGAGGTGTATCAAAAGTAGTTAATTACGGGGTAGAAGGGATGGGGCTACCCAGCAAAAAAGACCGCAGGCCAATCGGTCCAGCGGTTGCTGAGATATAAGCCTCTCAAAAGCGTTACAGGCCGGGCCGGGCCGGGCCGCTCATACTGAGATTTTTCCGTTATATTGAAAAGACTCGCTTCGCTCGCTGCGCTCGCTCGCTCGTAACAATTAACCCGCGCCCTGCTGGGGGGGGGGGGGGGGGTGTTTTTAAACACCCCCTTGTGGTTTTTCGCAAATTCCCGTTTTTGGTACACCTTATCATACATCAATTCTACACATGTTGTAAAAATTTCAGACCAAGGTCATTCAAGGTCAGGTCACCAGGTCACTTGAAGTGACCTCACCTCATAAAAAGTTTCAATGTCTGCCATTGCTACACCGAGTGACTGATTGCTTTGAAACTTTCAGCGATTGATAAGGGTAACAGTATCTATAAATGAATGTCTCAGAATTTTGATATCGGTGACCTAAGGTCAGGTCAATTTTATGACCTCCCATTACCTATAAGTCGAGGGGAGAAAATAGAAATGCGCCTCTTTTGGACGAAAGACATTATAAACACTCCCTAGCACTGAATTACAAGTGGTTTAAGCACACTGAACATGAAAATGGTGTCCGTGACCCCCTATTCATGCCCCTGAGGTCATCTCAGGTCACGAATGGTGTCTAACAGTTTTTCGCAAATAACTTTTGATAGAGGCATGCTAGAGCGGTGAAACCGCCTTAGATTGTTCAGCTCGACGATACGGGTCGACTGATATGCAACATGACCTTTTCCGGTCAGGTCATGACCTTGACCTGAGGTCAAATTTTCAAGTTGACCTTTTAAGGTTAAGTTATAGTTCATTCGATGCGTCTTGACGAGAGGAACACGATGCCGGTAAAAGTAAGCTCGTACAAGGCTTGGGTAAACAATTATTGCAGAAAACCTGTTTCCGAAAAAATCGGCTATTTTTGCAGTTTTTGCCCCCTGCAGGCAAAACCGTTGACGTTAGGTCGAGTGACGAGTCTGAGAGAATTACTCAGAAAGGGCGTTAATAGGGCTATCGAATGCGCTTTTCCGCGGCGCTTTAGCTCTATTGGTTCCCGATTTATGCGTTGGCTTCCTGGAAATTGTCGACATTCGACCTGAAAATCGGCGAAATTTTGCCTTCAATGACCTCTGGTGATCTGACCTTTGACCTGACCAAAAAAGTGACCGAAGTGATTTCGTCATTATTTTTGGCGCTTTTTCGAACGCCGCCTTCCGCGTATCCCTACGTGGCCCAGGAGCCGACTTAGAAGGGGGGGGGGTGTTCAAACACCCCCCCCCAGCAGGGCGTGGAAATCCAGGACCCCCAGCCGGGCGCGGGTTAACATACTGATGAAGAAAATTGCACCTAGTGTGACCACTCATGCCCCAGAGGTCATCCCAGGTCATGAAGGGCCCCACTTGTGATAAATACATACATGCTAGAGCGATAAAAGTACCTCAGTTGTGTTAAAGGGACCCTCCCACCTTCAAAAAAGTTTATGAATTGGCATGAAAGTGATGTCGCTCGGTCAGAAAGAGCGAAAACGAATACCTACCAAATTTCACCGAAAATATTTACCGGTTTTCAAGATATTAGACTTTACTTTTGTTTACTTTTTGGGATCTCCGCTGTTCCTAGCGCCTTTATTTGGAAGCAATAGTTTGGCAGCTGAAAGTGCGGCACTTGTTGCGCGCAAGGCAGCATATGCCACCGCGTGCTACAAAACGTTTTAGTCAAACATTTAAAAATCGTTAGATATCTGCGCTGACGTCACACATTCAGAGGGGTATTTCATGCATTAGCCCCTCTGAATCAAAATGCTGCAATTTTGAAATTCAATATTTCCGATTTAAGGCATTTCTCGATGTGTGACTGTGAGTGCCGAAACCGGTAATTGTGAGCCAGGGACCCCATTTTGGCTATCTCAACTCAAATCTAATGTTAAGTAAGGTGGGAGGGTCCCTTTAAGCTCGACGATACGGATCGACTCATATGCAACATGACCTTCCCGGTCAGGTCATGACCTTGACCTAAGGTTAAATTCTCGAAATAACCTTTCATAAGGTAAACCCATAGTTCATTCGACGCAGTGGCGCAGCCAGGGGGGGGGGTCAGAGGGTCCGCTGACCTCCCCCGAAATTTATGTCAGAGGCCCGCTCGAGAAAGAAAGGGAGAGAGAGAGAGAGAGAGAGAGAGAGAGAGGTGAGAGGAGGAGAGTGAGAGTGAGGTAGAGTGAGAGTGGAGAGGAGAGTGAGAGTGAGAGAGTGAGAGTGAGAGTGAGAGTGAGAGTGAGAGTGAGAGAGAGTGAGAGTGAGAGTGAGAGTGAGAGTGAGAGTGAGAGTGGAGTGAGAGTGAGAAGAGAGAGAGAGAGAGAGAGAGAGAGAGAGAGGAGAGAGAGAGAGAGAGGAGAGAGAGAGAGAGAGAGAGAGAGAGAGAGAGAGAGAGAGAGAGAGAGAGAGAGAGAAGAGAGAGAGAGAGAGAGAGGAAAGAGAGGTCCTAATCTACATAATCGGACGAGCCTGCTTCAAAAAGTGCCTGCTGGGACACCACGGGTGAGGGGTAGGCCTGGGGCCCCATGTGGACGGGGCCCGGGCCCCCTGGGTGGATGGGACCCGGTCTCCCCGTGGATGGGTCCGGGGGCCGGGAGAACGGGCCCCGAGCCCCGGGTGGACGGGGCCCGGGGTCATCAAAGGCCAGTGCGGGGTCGTCAAAGGCCAGTTCGGAACCTCTGAGATGGTGTGAGCCCTTGAGGCCAGCGTTGGTCCTTGAGAGGTCAATGTGGGACCCCTTGACTGGTATGGGCCCTAAGAGACATGTGTGGTGCCAATGCGACCCAAAATAGACACAACTAACGACATGGGGCTCTCAGAGACTAGCAGCGGCCCTTAAAAACCTGCACGGGCCAAACAGATCGACAGGGGCCCTCCGAGATCGGCAGAGAATAAGAAGATAGCATGGCGCCTATGATGGGCAGGCCCGGGCTCTCAAAGATCAATGTTTCACATCCAAATCAGCTGAACATGGCGGCACTCTGACATAATTTTCGGGTGACCTATAGCAGCTACGCAGATTCTCTTTGTACACAGGATGTCAAATCGATGCAGCCGAAGGTACTGAAAATTTCGTGTCGATACGTCCGGCGGTTAGGAAGATATTGAAACATCAGCATTTTATCAAACAACAAAACGTTCAATAAAAACAAAGGACACAATATGGTACGAAAATATATTTTCTTGTGATACTGTTGCATGCTTACCAAATATGAGAGGAAACCCCAAAAAAATAGCTAAATGTCGCACCAAAGGAATGGTTTAACTTTTTCAGTAAGTGTTCAGCTAGCTAAAGCAAAGTCTATCATAGCGGTTGTTTCTCACAAAAACACAATTTTCAGGTAGAAACATTCACATGGCGACATATAAATAAAATAAATATCAATTAACTGGGCTACATATCTACCCCGATGTTATCCCCCAAGCAGGCAGTAAACTTGTGACACACAGAAATCAGATCACAACGTGCTGAGCACACGTTTCCGCGTGACGCGTTACACTGCTTCTCAGGTAACTTCAAACGCTTGCAGGACCGTCTATAAGGACCGTCTACGCTTGCAGACCGTTTATAATTGATACACACGGTAAAGTGAATCATTATTATTAATTGTAAAAGATAGCCTCTCTAGTCACCTCATCGCTAAGAAATATTGCCAGCACACAGCTACTCTGACCAAAAATAAGCTAGCTTTAAGAATTAACTAAAAAAGGAACTGTCCAGCTACCCTATTTGCAGCAGACAGAATCGAATCGAGGATAATGAGCAGCGGTGTAAAAACTGGGCACATTATCTGACAGTGTTGACCACAGCACTAGCCGGGTTCAGTCACAACAGGCTTTCACAGTCTCGGTCGACACTGCTGTAACAATGGCAACAATAACGGCCGAGGTAGACCAGCATCGATCAAATACTGCGTATGATTCCGTTCACAGCCCAGTCCCACGCCCAACAACCAACCAAACAATGTAGGAAACCACGAGCCCACACACCCCACTTATTACCTATCCACTAAATCACCACTTTCCGCGTCTGACTTTGCGTCCGGCCCACTGTCGCTGTCGACTAAACCAGCTGCCAGGACGTCATCTCATCGTCTATGACCCCGGCTCACTAGTCCGTCCACTCAGCTCGCTGCTCTCCACTAACGTCCCCTGATCTGTGACGTCTGTCCTACTCCCAGCCGACACATGGGTGGGTTCACTCCGTCCCTTATCTGGCTCCTGCTCCACCATGTCTCTCCTGCCACCAACCGACACCTGAGTGGGCTCATCGTCAATCACCTGCACCAGCGGCTCAACCAGCTGCGGACCAGAAGCGCCCAGACGAATCTCGTCAATAGGCAGCTCCTGAGGTTCGCGATGTGCGCTGGGTGTCCGCAGTCTCACCAAGTCATCACCGTTGAAGTTGCGGACGAAGTCGTCCTCCGCCTGTTCGTGACGCGCGGTGGCGGGGCTGCGCTCGGTCTCGTCGCCGATCTTTTGAACGTACTCGCGGGTCGCCCACACGTACACATCCAGCGTTTTCTCGGCGCATTCCGCGATGAAGCGCACGAAAGGCCGCACGTCACCCTCATTCGCCAGCTGCAGGGTACGGTAGTAGATGTAGCGATCCTGTTTCCGGATGATGACCGGAGGATAGCCGGCCTGCATCATGATCAGGTTCATCAGCAGACGCGAGGTGCGCCCGTTGCCGTCGGAGAATGGGTGGATGAAGACCAGCTTGTAGTGCGCCAGCGCTGCGTATTTGACGGGGTGGAGTGATAACGTTTCAGGAGCGTTCAGCCACTCGATGAAGCTCTCCAGAAGAGTGTGGATGCGTCCGGGCGGCGGCGGCACGTGCTCGCTAACGTACACCTGGTTGGTGCGCAGCTCGCCAGCCGCGGTCGGATCGGCGTGGCCCATCACCCGGCGGTGGATCTGCAGCAGATCGTCGAGCGTTATCGCACCGACGCGGTTCACCAGCGTGGTGTTGATGTACTTGATGGCCGCGTCCAGGCCCAGGATTTCGTTGTGCTCCATGACGCTGCGTCCGCCGACCGCCATGCGAGTCTCCACTATGGTTCTCGTCTCGGCCAGCGTCATCGTGTTTCCCTCAATGCCGGCCGTGTGGTGGATCTGCTGAAAGTACGCCTCCTTCTTTATCCGCAGCGCCGCGCTTGACTCCGGAATCGCCGCGAGCTCATCTCGCTTGCGGTCGATGCGCTCTAGCTGCGACAGATCATTCTGTTCTACGCGGCTGCGTGCGCTGGCGGTTCTGCAGGGCGCGAGAGTGGTCCGGTGCGAAGATGAGCGCGCGCGTATACAGGTGGTTGGCGCGGGTGACGTCGGATCGCTCGAGGAACTCGCCATACTCAGTCAGCACGTCCGGGTGCCGCGGACTGAGCGCCAGCGCGTGCTCAAACAGCTTGCCGGCCTTTTCGAGCTTGCCGAGCCGACACATCTGTGTAGCAGCCTGCAGAGTGTTCCGAGCCTCGTGTTCTTCTTTTTGAACTGTCAGAAAGAATGGAAATAGTTGTCAGCTGAGCTGTTGTCAGCGGGCGTGTTAGCAGTCTCCTCGGACGAAGAACATTCTACGTCGTCCGGCCAATCCCGTTCGATAACCGCAGCCCAGCGCTCGCTGACCCCGAACGGCATTGACCGGACGACGCAGAATCTTGTCGTGTGGGAGACTCCGAATCCGGGTATATTCAGCCAGCTGGCAACTGGCGAGAGAGGGCCATGCCAGGCCCAGGAGGACCGTGCTGTCATCTACTTGCACTACATTTAACTTTCTATTCAAATTATTACAGGTGAACCGGGTGCGAGCGGGGTCGGGTAGTGGGTCCATGGTGTCATTCACAACAAGCACTGCTTAGTGGGGCATCTGGAAACACAGTCACTCATTAAACCATTTATAGTTCGTTTTTTTTTTTCAAAAGGACGCTGGCTCCAAGTATGTTTTTCGAACAAGCACGTGTTTAGCGAGCAAAACGAGCAAAAACTGAACCTGAGAAAATCGAACGTAGACTTATTTTAACATGTGATTTCTTCCCGAAAATTTCTATATGTGCGTTTTGGAACCAGATATGGGAACAGTGGTGACGTCATGCTGTCGAACATGTTTTGCAATGTAACGTATAACTATCATGGACGGAACCGCTTACTCGATTATAAGCTCGGCAACAGTGAAAAACTAAGTTTCACCAAATTCGTTGACACTTATCCCATTGCACGGACATTTGGGTGCCTGCTGCCACCAGTGACGTCATCAAAGTATGTTCATTTTTAAGAAACAATTTCCAGCTACTTACCGTGCACAATTTGAAATCGATTATTTTTTCAACTGACCATTTTCAACTGACCATCAACTGACCATCAGACCATTTCCTCGTGCAGCGGTGTGCAGCAGGGTGACCCACTCGGCCCGGCGGCTTTCGCGCTGGCTCTAGACCCGATCATCAGAAGAATGCAGTCACCACTAAATGTGTGGTACCTCGACGATGGGACCATCGGAGGTCCGGCTGACCTAGTCGCCGCCGACTTAGCAGTCCTGGCGACAGCCCTGCCTACAATCGGTCTCCAACTGAACGCCAACAAGTGCGAGGTCGCATTTGCCGGTCCAACGCCGCCACCATCACTTTTGGAGTCGCTACGAGGTACTCTCCCAGGACTGAAGGAGACTCTAGCAAGCGATCTCTCCCTCCTAGGATCTCCCTTGACCGACGCTGCGCTGCCTGTCGCCACCACCAGGGCTGCGGCCGTCATAGACCGGATGTGTGCCCGGATCAGCAACCTTGACGCTCACTCCGGTCTATTCCTTTTGGCACACTACACGGCCCCCCGGCTAACCTACCTTCTGCGGTCGCGCGCCGCTGTATCGTGAGCCGGGGCCGCTGCTGAATGTCGACAAGACAGTGCGGGAGACCCTCGCCACCGTCACCAACGTCACCATCAATGATGAAGCGTGGGAGCAGGCTTCCCTACCACTGCGTTTTGGAGGACTTGGAGTCCGGTCGGTGATGGCATTGGCCCTGCCGTGTCACATGGCATCCCTCCACGCTTGTCTGCCACTGACGCAAGAGATTCTCCATGCCACCGAGCCTCGCCAGTCGACCCAAGCACTCCAGCGTGCCAGGGCCGATATTGTCGCCAAGCTCGGTGAAGCCGCTCGTCAGGTGCCCCAGTCAGAAGAGTGCAAACAGCGTGCTTGGGATGAGACGTTCTGTAAGATGTCTCAGAAGCGTCTGCTGGACGGGGCAAACCAGGTGGCCCGGGCGCGTCTTCTGGCTGCTGCAGAGCCCCACACTGCCGCTTGGGTGCAAGCACTCCCCATCACCAGTGTGGGACTCCATCTGGATGATGAAACAGTGCGGGTAGCAGTGGCGCTGCGACTCGGGGCGTCGGTATGTGAACCGCATAACTGTCAGCTCTGCCATCGCCCCGTTGACCGACTGGGCCACCACGGTCTCTCCTGTACCAAGAGTGCTGGCCGCCACGCGCGTCACGCTAACCTCAATGACGTGCTGCGGCGGGCACTCAGCAGTACAGGGCTCGAGTGTTTTGGAGCCCACCGGCCTCGACAGAGGTGACGGTCGACGTCCTGACGGGATAACGCTCTTCCCTTTCAGCCGAGGAATGAGCCTTATATGGGACGCCACCTGCTGTGACACCTTCTCAGCAACTGCCGTCATCAGCTCTGCCTTAAATCCCGGCAGCGCCGCCCGCTGTGCAGAAGAACGCAAGCGCGCCCGCTATGCCGCTCTCCGTGAGAGATATGTGTTCATTCCTTTTGCGGTTGAGACTTCTGGTGTCCTGGGTCCGGCGGCCACAGGTCTCATGAAGGAGCTTGGCCGTCGGCTGACGTGCCGCACCGGGGACAAACGAGAAACAGTCTGGCTGGCACAAAGGGTTTCAATCGCTGTGGCAAGGGGCAACGCTGCCTCCGTGCTGGCCACAGCTAAACCAGCAGCGGCCAACAGACCGGGACCGTCACCGACGCCATCGTCCAGGCTGACCCCGAGCATGAGCACTCCGTCAATCGAGGCACCGGATGACGAGTCTGCTGCGGGGCCGCCGCTGGACTCAGTGGCTGACCCACCGGACCACCCACACCACTGACCCCTGCGGACGGCTGTCGAGAGGAGCTGCGCATGACACGCTCGCGGTCCTCTTCCCTGTGCTGTCCCGGAGCGTGCGCGTGTCCGACTCTCAACAGCAGGTCCAGGATTTAGCGGACCGTGGCCTGCTCAATGCTCATGCAAAGTGTGAATGTTGTATGCGTTCTGCTCTACACGTAGGCAGTTGATCGCTTTAAAGATGATGCTGTGCCGATGCCGAATGGATGGGCTCATGCTTATACAACTCTTCTCTAAAATATACATTTCATGCTTTTTTTTTTCGGTAATAAATTCTTGGCCAGACACTGAAGATGCCAAAACTCACGTGAGAGCTTCGATATTGAACTTTGAGCCAGCGTCCTTTTGAATAAAAACGAACTATAGCCAAAATTTCTATATAGAACTAAACAAAAACTCCCTTGGGACAATCACATTTGTTCATGATGGTGAAGAAAACCGGAACTAACAAAGACATTACTACTTATTCACAAACTTCTTTTGTGATAACAAAACAGGATATTGACAATTATGACAGGACAAACCTGACCGTAAATGATGGGCTCAATAAACATTCAATAAACTGAGTAAATTGAAGCCCATTGATGTGCAGAGCATAGGAGATATTGAAACTGAGCATGACATCATAAAGTTCCTATGATGGCATAAAGTGGAGCATACTGTCATATGTATAGAAAAGATAGTTGATGAACATATGAAAATAGAGCTCAAAAACATAACTTAAGAGTAATTTCCACTCTTAATGCAGTTTTGGAATGCAGCTGGTTTACCAACCAGGTGAGCTTTCAATTTTTCAGTTTTTTTTTCTAGATTCAGGAGTTCAGTCTAACAACAGACCAATTTCAATGAATTTTATCAACAACATTTGTTAGTACCTACTACCTACCTATTGAAAGGACCAAAAATTAATTGGTGGGTATTCCAAAAAGTACATGCAACATTGAACAGCTAGTACATGAAACAGCATGACCTGAAAGAGATGGGTCTGATATTAGTCATTTTCAGAAAAGATCAAACAACACTGAGGAGACTGGACAAGTTCCATTTTCAGATAACCCCTGGGACATCACTTGGAGGAAATATGCAGTTCACAATAAAACTATTGATAAATAAAGGCAAAGCAGGAAGGATTAAAAAATGAATACTTTTAATCAAAAAATAAATGTAAAAACAATACAGCTTTTATCAGTATAAGTATGTGAAAATGAGGTCCAAGCGGTGCCTATGCAGGCTGGTAGGTTGGTACCTGCCTAAGTTTGACGATGGTGAAAACCTGAAAAAAAATCTCCTGGGGCGATTTGATCAAGGTTTGTGAAATTCAC
Organism: Amphibalanus amphitrite; assembly: GCF_019059575.1. Lineage (NCBI taxonomy): Eukaryota > Metazoa > Arthropoda > Thecostraca > Balanomorpha > Balanidae > Amphibalanus > Amphibalanus amphitrite. The sequence goes on along the minus strand of NW_024881732.1, from coordinate 175,564 downwards.
ACGTGACATTTAGCATGTAGAAGGCTGACGGAGGGGGAGAAGCTCCAAATGTCACTTGACTAATATGCCCTCCGGCGCCCTGTTTTCACCGGCGTCCCCTAAGTTGTAGGATGGTAGGTAGGTAGTAGGCTCGTAGCCAGTAGGTTGTAGGTATGTAGGTTGTAAGTTTGCAGGTTGAAGGTTAATAAGTTCAGTAGGTACCTAAGGTTAGGTCAAATAAAATTGTTTTTTATTTACTTGGACTTAATCTTCACTTTTAACTACTTCAACTACACCTTTTCTCTACAGTGTAGGGCTCTGTCCTACTCTTCTAAAGTTACTTCAGGAATTCATATCAATATTCCTCTGGATTTTAAGTCAACAAATGCCTTCTTTGGTTTCCTTGTATCCAGATGTGCAGTGTGCACCCTTACATTTTATTTACGACAGCCTGAGAACACTGTCAGCTTCAGCGGACCTAGAGCAAGGCTGGAAGGGAAGTTAACTTTTTTTCCAAATGATAGGCATTCTGGAGACCTTTGACATTAGATTACTGATATGGGCTAAGCCCAAAACACACAGAAATATGCCCACAAACTAATTCAAAGACAAAACATTGACATTCACAGCAGGTCATGTGTAAAATACCTTGGTACTGAAATACTTACTCTCTTGGTCAGTCTTGGAATTTTTAGGTGCCAAATCAGTTCCAGGGTTGAACTTATTATTAAAAACATCACTTTGAAGATAAAGGTCATCTTCAACTGGAATAAATGAGACCCTTGACTTGGCACCAAATCCCAAATTTGCCCATAGCTGTACAGAGTCAAAAATACAAGAACACAAAAACGAAACAAATATTCCCAGAATAAAAACTACTAAAAGTGTTATCTTTGACATCGTTTAATTAAATACGACATTCCACACAATTTAACCCACACGGACATAATTTGTTTTCAGTGCATCAAAACAAGTGTAAAAGTTTACGTGCAAGTTTACGGCTCGTTTTTTGTTTCGCAGTCAGCGCAGCGTCAAAGCCAGGAAAAACTAGCGCAGAAATCTCTAGCTGAAAAGAAACAAGCAATATTGTCCCAAGAATAGGCCAATGTAGCTTCTTGTAAATGCGATTTTGATGCTCCATTGATCATAGAGGATCTGGTTGATCTGGATTAGGATGATATCGGATGTCTAGATGTTATCCCTCGAAATTAGTTAAAAGTAGGTGCTTATTTTATGTCTGCACACATTTGTTTCAGCTGCAATAGGTTCGTAGTTAGGCATTCATAACACTTCTTATTTAATACACGCAATTCTAAGCATTTTTTGAAAATGTATGGAAAGCCATAATGCAAGAAAGGACATAAACATCATACGAACTGTCAAAATACCGTTCTCTGAAGATAAATGTTCCTTTCTGGATTCTGGATGACCACTAGTGCTGCTCAGTGCGTTCTTATTGTTAATTCATCATTTCTGTAAGTCAAAATGCAAGTTGCATTTCGACTTTGGTCTTTTCTCGAGACCGTTTGTGACCGTTTGATGTAGTTAGGAGTATAAGACCGTTTTCAGTGTTGCTTGAGATGTTTCACAAATTTCCTGGAAATATAGGGAATTACGTTGTGTTTTTCTTGCTTGCGGAGCTTTCTGTACTTCTAAAAAATATACATGTGTCTCAAATATAGACATGTCTGCGCGCAGACGTGACAGTTCGGTCGAAAATTGGCATTCAATGATCGTGTATATTTGTCGTAGCTATTAAAGGAAATAGTTCACTTTCACGAAATTATTTTTTTGCAACGATTTATGATTTTTTTATGTTCAAAATAATCAGCAAAAAAATAAAACCTTTTTATAACAAAAGATTTTTTTTCTATATTTTGATATAGGAAGAACTTTTCAGTTTCTGTAAGGCACACGCGATCCAGTATGAAAAGAGCATGGGTCCCGAAAATTCTTCAGAAACAGAGAAATTATCGCAGCCACCGGCATTTGGGCGATCTGCTCGATCTGATAATGTTCCCCTGAATGTCCTAATTGATCAGTACGAGAACTTCTCTAGAGTTCTCGTAGATAATTTCTCTAGTTTCTGAAGAATTTTCGGGACCCATGCTCTTTTCATACTGGATGGAAATATATGCAAGGCACACATCCTCAACGCAAGACACCTTTTTCGGGACGAGAAATAGAATATCTTTGCCTAGGGTGATCGTTGGGCTGTAAAAGCTCCTGATTTATGCTCGTCTCAGCCTAAGCTACGGAACTGCTATTCCAGTTCAAAACCCATGTTAAAAAGTGAACTATTTCCTTTAACGTTGCGGACAAAACTTAGGCTTATGACGTAACGACTTTTCTTATGATTTTCAACAGCCTTATGCCTTTTGTAGCGACAAAAGCGGGTCTTGCGCCACGCAACTGTCCTTCCCGTGACTCGTAAGTTAGTGGATAAGGCGTCTGTCTTCTAACTCGGTGGCAGCGAGTTGGCGCCCGGGAATTTCCCCACGTCGTTTGACCCGTTTGACCCTCGTGTCTATGCCTATAATAAGCCAGCTGGCAACTGACGAGAGAGGGCCACGCTCAGGGGTGTAATTTTCCTAAAGTGATTGTGGGTGCCAAGCTGTAGGGGCGCCAAGCCGCTTTGGGGCGCAATGGATATAATTTATGTGGGGGCCTGTGGGGGCCGAATTTGATAACATTGCAAGCCGAAGGGCGCTTCAAGCGACATGCCTGACTAAGCAAATACACGGTTAAAAGTGTAAAGTGGCTGGAAGGGCGTAAAAAATGTAAAGGGGCGCCAAACGGTTACGAGGGCGTCATGAGACCATTAAAGGGCGCCATTCTCCTAGAAGGGCGCCGAGTGATTGAAAACATTACATGGTCCAGGGGCGCTGAGATGCCAGAAGGGCGCCGAACAGTCAGCAGCGCTAAGTTGGTGGGGACGTAGGGGCGCCAGACGGTTACGAGGGCGCCGTGAGACCATAAAAAGGGGGCCATTCTCCTAGAAGGGCGCCGAGTGATTGAAAACGCTATGTGGTCACCAGGGGCGCTGAGAGACCAGAAGGGCGCCGAACAGTCGAGGGATGCACGGTGGACAGAGACATAAGGACGCGAAACAGTCAGAGGGCGCCGTTAGATCATGAGAAAGGCGCGGTGCTGTCAAAAGGGCGCCATTCTTCCAGAAACGCGCCGAGTGATAAAAAACGCTATATTATACAGGAACGCGAGACGATCAGGTCACCGTTAGAGCATGCGAAGGGCCCGTGCTTTCGAAAGGACGCTTGTAAAAGACTTGTGGATGCATTTTCATCATTGCGGGAGCATAATGCAGGATTGTGGGTGCATCTGCTCCCACAAAGAGATATGAAATTACACCCCTGGCCACGCTAGAACCGGTAGGACCGTGCCGCAATCCACCTGCGGTACGTTAAGCTTCCGATTCAATATCACCGGTCACCCGAGGGCGGCAAGGTGGGTCCGTGGCAGGGCCTCGTCTAAGGAATTTTCACTGGGGGGGCCAGAGACTGAATGAGCCAAACCTAGGGTACCCCCAAATCCTGTTTTCTCACCGGATTTAGACCACTCATTTTTCATCACAGCCCTGACACCATAAATTTTTTTTTTTGAAAACTAAAAAAAAGTAGGCCATCCGACCCATGCTTGTATACCTATTAGTTTATAGCCTCCTCACATTGCCCCATCAGACAATAATAATCACACTTCTCGTTGAGCATGTGATTGAGTGGCAGTGCCTTGTCTAAGGAATTTGCATGCCGTGCCTTATGTCGAGGGCCCACACGCATATATATTTTTTTGCGAACCACATCGGTTTCTGATGGGCCCCGCTAAGCGCTCGCCGATCTCTGAGTGCTAATGCCAACTTCTGGACCTATACTTCGGCCTCTATGGTAGCCATAGCCAACACTGGTTTTATATGATCCATACCACTACCAGGCTTTAAGGGTCAATCTGAGAGTGGAGACCGTATTTTCCCACTAGGGCCCCCTCAGACCAGTGTAATGCCTGTGTATCAACTTGGAGACTGATGGCTTCTCAGGTGGATTCTCCGTAATCGCCGTTGATCTTCAACACAACCCCCCTGGGTGGTCGTCAGAGGCTATAAACTAAACAAAAATGAAGATTACCCCGTGTAGTAGTGCTCTGAGGCCCGTTGGGACCCTAAATGGCTGGCATTTGCCCTCCATGACTCCATGCCGACTTCTTTAGATAATCCAGCTGTCAGAGTTCCCGTCCCCACAGACAGACCACCAATCTGGCATCTGCGCCTACGTACGACCACCCAGAATGGGAGCCTGCTTCATTACGATTAGGAGCTACTCTAGCCGCACACCGGTGACCGTCCAGCCAGAAGTTGGACGCCGCATAGCGAGGACGACGATAGGCAAAAACAAGAGATTGACGCCCCGAGGACAGAAACAATTCAGATTGATACCTAAAGGAGAAATTTCGCCGGTAGAGCCTTGGACTCCGCGTGGTGAGGGCACGCGTCCCAGTTATAACAGTCAGTGACGTACCCAAAGGGGGGGGCACGGGGGCCATGGCCCCCTCCTGAGCGCCGAAGGCGCTCAGGGGCCCCTCAAGCCCGGTATATTTTTTCAAACACTGGATAAAACGTCTTTTACTAGGAAGAAAAAAATGATATCAAAGTTTCATTTATGTGCCCCTGGTTACCCGAGGGGCCCCTGATGACCCGATGGGCCCCTGCAGTCATCCGAGGGCCCCGGTTTCCTGGGCTCCTGGTCGCCTAAGGGGCCCCTGGTAGCCGGGGCTTGGTTGCATGGGGGCCCCTGATTGCCTGGGGTCTAGTCACCTAGTCGCCCCCTAGTCGCCTAGGGGGCCCTGGTAGCCGGGGCCTGGTCGCATGGGGCCTCTGGTCGCATGGACCCCTGATCGCCTGGGGCCCCTAGTCGCCAGGGGGCCCCTGGTAGCGGGGGCCTGGTCACATGGGGGCCCCTGGTTGCCTGGGGCCCCTGAGGGCCCTTAGTTGCCTGGGGCCCCTGGTCGGCTGGTCGCCTGGGCGGCCTGGGGCCCCGGGTGACCTAAGGGCCCCTTCGGAAGCAGGTGGCCCCCTCCTGGGCGAAATCCTGGGTACGTGCCTGATAACAGTCCGCGTTCGAAGCGCGACATCGCTCGATCTTTATGAGCCTCCTGGCGAGTAGGGGAGAGTGGGGCAAAGCGGCCACCCTAACGTTTCTAACGATGCCGACGCTTGATTTTTAAACTTGGAAAGATTCTTTCTATACCAATGTGATCCCTATTAAATTGTCTTTTATTCCAACTGCGTTTCATTTCCAAAGGCGTTCACATATGGGAGATATTGACAAAACTTTAAACCTATAGCATATTGGCCACTTTGCCCCATCCCTGAGGCAAAGCGGCCACTGGCGACTTCTCAAGTCCCGATATGAGAAACAGAATAGTTGCCTCATGCACGACTAGGGTATTTGATGGTGACAAGGTTTAAGGGAAGATGGATGTTTACTTTGTTATCTTCCCACCTATTGCTAAACAAAGAAAGAATTTTCTTGGAAAAACATTTAATTGCATAATTTGGTAACTCATGTAACCGAAAAGTGGCCAAGATGAATGCATGACGACACATTTGAATATAAATAATGTTTTTATCCAGATGGAAACAACTTATGGCCAATTGGGGGCTGGCCACTTTGCCCCGGCCGCTTTGCCCCGCGCATACCGTCCGAGACAAAAATATTCCAGCTCAGCTATTAGTGGGGTAAACAGCATTAAAATTGGTAGAAGGCATGTACGATAACCACGCAATGCATGGACAAAAACGCTTATAAAAATTCCAAACGGTTATGGAATAAAATAACATTTAAAAATTGTAAACATAATTGGTAACCTGGCAAGAAATGCTTTTCCGTGTTTCACAGAACAATGGCGATGGGCCTGAAACCCCGGTCTGGCTCATTCGAACGACCGCAAAGAGAAGTATAATTGGAAATCATAAATTGGAACTGACGCCAGCTGTGGAGGGCTAAAACGATGGATGGCCGCTTTGCCCCGGGTGGCCGCTTTGCCCCACTCTCCCCTACATGGTTACGGTTGGTGGCAGGCCGTAGCCATTCGAAGTCAGTGAGGGGACCGGCCGTGTGCGGCTATGTGCATACGTTAAATTTTGGGCTCTAATTCTGCCATAGATCACGAATTGCGCGATCGGAGGGTAGAGGGCAGGGCCAACGCAAAGCTCTGCTTAGCGGGGGCTCTGTACTTGTGAATCCTTCCATTCAAAAAGGTTCGGACTAAATTTATGAAAAAAAGAATATCCGGGACACGGAGTTGGGCGCCTGAAAAGACGAAATGTAACGCGCTGGCCTCGACCCCTGGCCCCTTCCTGGGCTCTTCTGAAAGACGCCCTAGAAAGAACAGAGGGAGACAAAAAAAAAAAAAAAAAAAAAAATTGCTGCGCGCACTCCGTCGCTCGGCGTCCTAACGGAAAAGGCCGCTTGGGCAGCGTTGCCTAGAGTCCAAACATAAGTCGTATGTCGGACATACTGACGTGCAGTTGTGGTAGCCGTTGTGGTTCCAGTGCCTGCGCCCACGCTGTGAGTTGCTAAAATACATGCATGGTAGAAATCAACGCTGTTACAATATATCACCCACGATCTAAAATCTATTTATCTGCGCCTGTCGTGTTTGCGCGACATCTGGTGGCACTATGCGACCTGTAGTTCTCCCCGGCGCACCTAGGTGGCACGGCCCGTTCCGTGTTGAACTGTTGAGGCACGACCTGGTGCTGGCGGAGGTGGGAGGTGACTAGGGCGCAACTTCCCGCTAATATAATTTGCAGGTAGGTGACAGTGAGTGGTATGCTGGGGCAAGCCAGCGGACGTGTCATTAGTAGACGTAATGACATGGTAGGTGACAGTGAGTGGTATGCTGGGGCAAGCCAGTGGACGTGTCATTAGTAGCGACGTAATGACATGGTAGGTGACAGTGAGTGGTATGCTGGGGCAAGCCAGCGGACGTGTCATTAGTAGCGACGTAATGACATGGTAGGTGACAGTGATTGGTATGCTGGGGCAAGCCAGCGGACGTGTCATTATTAGCGACGTAATGGCATGGTAGGTGACAGTGAGTGGTATGCTGGGGCAGGCCAGCAGACATGTCATTGGTAGCGACGTAATGACATGGTAGGTGACAGTGAGTGGTATGCTGGGGCAGGCCAGCAGACATGTCATTAGTAGCGACGTAATGACATGGTAGTTGACAGTGAGTTGTAAGCTGGGGCAGGCCAGCGGACAACCTTGACCGTCCGCCGCACCGGGGCGGCCGGGTGACTCATCCGGCGTGGCGTCAGCTCAAGGCCGCGACGGGCCCGTGGCCGGCGGTCGGACGGCCGTTGATCCGGGGTGTCGTCTTGCACCGGTCTGCAGCGGGCCGACTGGGTGTCAGGTCACTGCTGGCATAGGGCCATTCTGTGGAAGCACGAAAGCCGGCTGCTATGCTGCATTGATGATCTAGTGGTGACGTAGCATGACAGCCCAGGTAAATAGGCAGGCCAGTCAGGCATGGCCATGGGTGGAGAAAAGGGGGTTTGAGGGTGCACGACCCCTTCATAACGCAAAGCACCCCCACAAACAATGCAAAACCAACATAGCAGCTTGTTAACCAAAGTATCAAACAGAAAAGCACCCCCTGGGATTTAGGCAAATCTCCACCCCTGGGTATGGCCGGCTTTGTCGGGCATGCCCTCGGGATGGCGTGCCAGTGTGCGGTTAGGGCATTGTTTAGTGCGAACCGATGACACTGGTGCATGTAACCGAGCAAGATTGTGAAGGTGGCGCTGGCATGGCATGACATGCCAGTGGGCAGGGCATAGTTCAGGGCCAAGCTACAAGCTGGTGTATGTGACCACCCGGAGGGCCAACTGAGTGTCTGAGACGGGCGGCCACATTAGTATGGGGCGAAGGGTAGTAACAGAACAAAAGTGCCAACTGCCAGTATTCAAGCAACTTGGCAGACTAATTGGCTGACGAAAATTAGACCGCCGGTTAGAGGGGCGCGCCATGATTGCCTCGTGCGAAGGGCCCGCGCGTAACTAACAGGCCGGATAGCTGGTAACTCACCGGTGTTCCTTCTTGGTCGACCCATGGTGGCGGTAGCCGCCGCTAAAGCTATCACTCTACTCTCCGCGGGTTTCAACCGGTAAAAAAAAAAAATTGCTGCGCGCACTCCGTCGCTCGGCGTCCTAACGGAAAAGGCCGCTTGGGCAGCGTTGCCTAGAGTCCAAACATAAGTCGTATGTCGGACATACTTACGTGCAGTTGTGGTAGCCGTTGTGGTTCCAGTGCCTGCGCCCACGCTGTGAGTTGCTAAAATACATGCATGGTAGAAATCAACGCTGTTACAATATATCACCCACGATCTAAAATCTATTTATCTCATGGGTGTGTCAAAAGTGGAAATAGCCGGTGCGCCGTCTGGCAACCCGGCAGCCCGCCGCCATAGGGAAATTCATGCTTTTTGTCGCTTTTTCGCTCCTTATGAGTCACTTGATCTAATTAGAGCTTAACTAGGAACGAGGCGGGTCACTTGGATGTATTCGGGAGCCGAATACGGTGTTTTGGAGCCAATACCTGGGAAACCCTACCCGCCCAATGCGAGTTTTTAACCCGCGCCCTGCTGGGGGTCCTGGATTTCCACGCCCTGCTGGGGGGGGGTGTTTGAACACCCCCCTTCTAACTCGGCTCCTGGGCCACGTAGCGATACGCGGAAGGCGGCGTTCGAAAGGGCGTCAAAAATAATGAGGAAATCACTTCGGTCAATTTTTTGGTCAGGTCAAAGGTCAGGTCACCAGAGGTCATTGAAGGCAAAATTTTGCCGATTTCCAGGTCGAATGTCGAAAATTTCCAAGAAGCCAACGCATAACTCGGGAACCAATAGAGCTACAGCGCCGCGGAAAAGCGCATTCGATAGCCCTATTAACGCGCTTTCTGAGTAATTTTCTCAGATTTGACCTAACGTCAACGGTTTTGCCTGCAGGGGGCAAAAACTGCAAAAATAGCCGATTTTTTCGGAAACAGTTTTTCTGCAATAACTTTTGACCCAAGCCTTGTACGAGCTTACTTTTACCGGCATCGTGTTCCTCTCGTCAAGACGCATCGAATGACCTATAACTTGACCTTGAAAGGTCAACTTGAAAATTTGACCTCAGGTCAAGGTCATGACCTGACCGGGAAGGGTCATGTTGCATATCAGTCGATCCGTATCGTCGAGCTGAACACATCTATGGCGTTTTCATCGCTCTAGCATGCCTCTATCAAAAGTTATTTGCGAAAAACTGTTAGATACCATTCGTGACCTAAGATGACCTCAGGGCATAAACAGGGGTCACGGACACCATTTTCATGTTCAGTGTGTCTAAACCACTTGTAATTCAGTGTTTGGGAGTGTTTATAATGTCTTTCGTCCAAAAGAGGCGCATTTCAATTTTATCCCATTGACTTATAATGGGGAGGTCGCAAAATTGACCTGACCTTAGGTCATCGATATCAAAATTCTGAGATATACATTTTGTACATGCTATTGCTCTTAGCAATCGCTGAAAGTTTCAAAGCGATCGGTCACTCGGTGTAGCTATGACAGACATTGAAACTTTTTATGAGGTGAGGTCACTTCAAGTGACCTGGTGACCTGACCTTGAATGACCTTGGTCTGAAATTTTCACAACATGTGTAGAATTGATGTATGATAAGGTGTAAAAACGGCGGCGCTCCGCGCCGCCGTTTTTGAGATATTCGCGAAAAACCACAAGGGGGGGTGTTCAAACACCCCCCAGCAGGGCGCGGGTTAAGAGTCTGCATGCCCAAATTAACGTTGAGCGCGGCCGTTTTCGGTCGGTTTTCCGCGACCTTGTGGCGAAATCGCCTTATTTATTCAAACATGGTGGGCTAATTCGCTTAACTAGGAATGAGGCGTTGAAGAGAATTATTCAAGGAATAGAGCTGTGCAAAAATTTTTTTGTATTGTTAACACTGTATCCGCCCTCGAACGTTAAATATTGTTGACCCATCAGAAACACATCTCCTGGAATGCGTTTGGACTTGGCTGGATCTAATATTAGCGAGTATCTGCTAATGCAGTTTCTTGGCTTACACAGTACGCACACAAGCATACATACTTCCTGCCCTTGGTTATTCCTCACTTGAATGAAAATTTTGCTATAATAACTATTCCAAGCAGTTAACAGGTTTTAGTGCAGTGCCAAGTCGGAACCGTTCAGCGCCGCCAGTCTCCCAGGCGGCGCGTAACGGCCGCCGCCGGCCGCCGCGCCGCCGCTCTGGCAGGGTGTTTGACTTCATATCTCTGTTGCTAGAAAAGTTGTGGACCGATTTACTTGATTCTTGCATGAAAAGATCCGCCATTCAATTCTTAGCAGATAACGAAAATTTGACGTCAATTGCACGATCCGCTGCCCATATTGTGGTACTGCCATCTATTGACAAGGCTGGCGAACTAAAGCCGGGCGGCTATTTCCACTTTTGACACACCATGGCGCCTGTCGTGTTTGCGCGACATCTGGTGGCACTATGCGACCTGTAGTTCTCCCCGGCGCACCTAGGTGGCACGGCCCGTTCCGTGTTGAGGCACGACCTGGTGCTGGCGGAGGTGGGAGGTGACTAGGGCGCAACTTCCCGCTAATATAATTTGCACGGTTCCATCGTGAAATGACCATAAACACAACAGCCCTAGGTAATGGGGTATCATCGTTTCGTTTACGCATTTGTTTTTATGTTCACTGACGCCTCGAAATAAAAATTCGTTTGCCTTTTGGCTATTGCCGGCCCCCCCAGTACTCAGTAGTGACTTTTTGCCCTGACTGGGGGGGCCAGGTCAATGACTGCGGGGGTTTGCCCCCCCCCCAGTTAACATGTTAGACGAGGCCTTGGTCCGTGGTGCCATTCACAACAAGCACTGCTTAGCGGAGCACCCGGGCCCGCCCCATATCCACCCATTCATCTATTCGGGTAAAATTTCTGAAAATTAAAAAGCAAACAAACAAACAAAAACTGCCGCTTACTGCGGAGGAATGGAGCCGGGCAGTGCAACAGGGGTACCCCGCTGACATCATTTAGGTGCCTTGACCTGGTCAAGGCGTGTTCCACACTTTGTCAATGCCAGAGTGGTGTTTGATTCATCTGTGATTGAATCGATTGGATTCAATCAAACAAAATTTGTTGAATCAAAAAGGTTTGATTCACCGTCAGGATTGTTTGATTCACAAGCCATGATTGAATCAAACGCATTGGGAATCAGGGTTGATTGAATAAAAGATGAATGATTCATGAACTTAAAAAAAAATTGAAGTGAACGAACATAGTTCATTATCAACAAATATTAACACTACTGCCATTACATGACAACAAAAAGAACACAACAAATACAATACTATCCCTGATATTTTGTATATTTAATTGTAGTTAACTCCTTATGTCCACATTGCCGTTGTATTGCCAGCTGCCTCCGTCGCGCGCCGGCCCAGACTGGCCGGGGGTCGTACGTGACCCACCTTTTATTCAACAGGTTACGAAACGTCTAGAACACGCCCAAAACGAGTGCGAACTTGCACAGCAGCGACGAGGTGACGGAAGGCGCCAGCTTGGCGGCCTACGTGCCTTAAATGACATATCTTAAATTTACAATTGCGCTGCGCGTGCCGCCGGCCGTCTCCTCCCGGCCCCGCCCCGCACAATGCCATATAACTCATCCCGAGCCTGGACGGGGCGGCGGCGGCGCCGCAGTGGCACGGCGGCCACAAGATTCTAATACACTCCCCCTGATCTACAAATCATCGTACTGGGTCAGAACGGCAGGGCGTCTCTCACGCATGCCGCGGCGTAGAACTTCAGCGTACGTCACAGGGGGCACATTTTCCCCGTGGCTTTCGTGCGCACACTCTCGCAAGATAATTGGGCCAGAGTCGTCATTGTCATTGTTCGGCGGCTCAGTCTGGCCACTCTCCGGACTGGGAACGAAAGCCAGTCTCAGATCTCTCACGTGACGGGGGACATTGTCTACTTCCACACACTGCGCCGACACTTGTCGGGTGACTGTTCCTATGGAACTTGGCACATCACACCGGCGACTAGGGTCTCTGATCCATACCTTATCGCCTACATTGAACATAGCACACTCACTCTCTTCGCACTTTTCCTCACTCTCCACGTCCGGCACTCTCAGTTTGTAGTTGAACAGTACGTTGGCAGGACTAGAGTTCAGGTCATCACTGCGCGGCATCACATTATAGCGGTAGACTGCTTCCGCCACTGAGCAGCCTTTGCGCGCTACGATTGTTTTGACCGACCTATGATTTCTCTCAGAGACACCATTGCCGAACGGCGCATGGGCAGCTCGGTACCGGACGCTGACACCCCACCGGCTGACGAACTCGTGGAATGCGGCACTGCGGAATGAGGTGAAGTTGTCCGTCAGCAGCTCCCTCGGAGCGCCGCGCTCCAGGAATACCGACTCCAGAGCCGTGATGATGCTGTCGGTGTCCTGTCGCTTTATCCGCCGCCAGATCGCGTACCGAGACGGACCGCAGTCAATCAGAGTCAGGTACAGCTGATCGTTTACGTGACAGACGTCCATGCTGACCCTGTCCCAGCATTTAGTCACGCTCAGCGAACCATGTGTCCACCGCTGGGGCGCTGGATCGATGGACTGGCACCTTTCGCACTGGCTAACGACACTGCGCACCTGGTGCCTGCTCACAGCCGGGTCGTGCTCCCTACACAGGCGCAGCGTTCTCCCGATGCCTGGGTGTCCGCTTGTTTCATGGATCCTGACCACATCCGGCGCCGAGAAGGCAGCGCCGCAGACCTCCGGATCGCTTTGTTGGTTCAGCCACTTCTTCGGCACTCTCGTCAGTGCGTCAGCCCTGTTGTCCACTGACGGAACACACTTCACGGTCAGCTGGAGGCCGTACTCATCTCTCAGACTCTTCACGGTCTCCAGGCGCCTTCTAATCAGCATTTCACTCGCCGCCTTCGTCTTTATCCGAGCTCTGCCGGAGAGCGCATCTGTTAGCCAGTGATAGACCGTTTTCGAGTCCGTCACGACAGTCACTTTCTTCAGGTTCCATGCCAGGGACAGATTGATGCCACGCACAACAGAGTCCAGTTCTGCAAGGTTCACGTGTGTCTCGGGATTTTTCCGAAGCCAGCAGGCGTCCTCAACGATGCTGCCTTCCATCTCCAGCACGGCCTATGGCGAGGGAGCTGGCATCCACCCACACGACTCCCTCATCGCCGGTGACATCCCAGCGACCTCGTGCGGGATCGGCCGTTTTCACGCGCTGCAGCGTTTCCATGACCATTTTCTGGAGTTCTGGGTCGGTGATCTCGTCATCCCAGCCGTCTGTCGCTGCAGTGGCGCGTCTTTTCAGGTAGGATGCGGAGACACGCAGCCAGCCACACACCGGGACCTGACTTGTCAGACGTCCGCACAGCGAGAAGACTCTCTCCTCGTCAGCTTTGGCGGCGGCTGTAGATCCTGGTTGTCCCGCTTCCAGAACAGTCCTTGCCGCTCCCCCAGACTCGAATGCCCAGGACACGAGCACCTTCTGACACCTTCTCCGGGGATTTGCAGGTCAGACCGAGCGCCTCCAGATGACCCTTCCTCCAATGCAGTAGCGATGTTTTCATTTACGAGTATGTCGTCCACGTAAGGTGATGTAGCGGTGTGCACCCTCGGGTCACGTTTCAGGGCCATTTCCAGCACCTTTCTCATCACCATCGGTGCGAGACTGAGCCCAAAGCCAAGTCTGCTCAGACACCACCGTCTGCCCTGGAACACTACAGTCTGATACGGCCACAGCGATGCGTGCACGTGGATCTGCAGGTAAGCGTCTCGCAGATCTAGGAGAGACACGTTTCGTCCACACCGACGCCACTCACGGATTTTTTCACTGCAAACATCCGCGTCAGCTGTATGCGGGTCCAGGTGCGTATTTAACTCCCTGAAATCCATGACGGGACGCACTTTGTCCTTCTTCGGTTGGATGACCGCCATGAGCGGGATCGTGCCTTTGACCCTCCCGTGCACGCTCTCATCATAAGGGACGAGCCATTGATTCGCCACCCACTTGGAGAGTTCTCGCTCGTATTCGTGTCGGGCTTCTGTTGGAATCGGTACTCCTCTGCTGTATTGTGCAGCTGCTCGGGCTCCTTTCCTCCACACCATTTCCACTCTACCGACCACTTTTCTGTCTCATCAAAGTCACCACAAAGTCCTTCTCGTCGGCTCGATTAGCCGGTGCGGCCGCCGCCGCCGCACCCAACACCGGATCCCCACTGCTGTCAGCTCGATTCACTGCTGCAGCTGCCGCCGCTGCACCTGACGCTGGGGCCGCCTCACTGCTCGCCTGATCATGACTCACCCGTGCAGTCGCTGCCACTGCACGCGACACCCAGTCCTCTCACCATCACAGCTGACCCGGTCACCGGGTGAGGCCACTGACGCCGCTATATGAGACACCGCTGCCTCAACTCCGAATCTGACTCGGTCATCCGAACTCACTGTAGCGCCACCCAGTGCTCTGATACCATTCATCCCGAGGATGAACTCAAACCCAGGGCTTACGTGCTACGACGAGCACATCCACGGACACTGATTCACCGGACCGCAGCTGCACGCGTGCCACGCCTGACCCCTCACACCAATAACGCCCTCACTCACTGTCATCACGCTCACGGGCGTCGGTTCCACCTCCGACAAACTGACACGTGAGCTACACACTGGCTGCATCCTGTATCAACCAGCGCTTTGCAGCTCGCTCCGTCCACCGACAGCTGCGCGACTGGCAGCGCCCCGTTCATGGTCGACAGGAGAGGAGGCTGGCGCTGATCTCTCCTCCCGCGTCGTTTTCCGGACACGCAGAGGCGATGTGCCCCTGCCGGTTGCAGTTGTAGCACCTCACGAGGCTCCGTCCACCACGGGGGCCTCCACGGCCCGCTGTCCGCGGCCTGCCGTGCAGTCGCGGGCGATATGGTTCGGTTGCCCGCACGAGTAGCATTCATTGTGGCGGGAGTCCAGTCCTTGTGCCAGCGGCGGCGGCCGCGGTGTTTGTTTCCTCGTCGGCTAGCACGGCCCGAGCGCGACGATTAGCTGGCTAAACGGCATGTCCTCCATCCGTGATCCAGCCCGGAGCGCACGGCGTGCTGAATCTGGCAGTTTGGCCACGAAGGCACAGGCCAGGCTGTCGTCCGGCTACCTCCGAACAAGCCAGCCAGCCGGCGCAGCTCAGAGACGAACACGTCCACCGTCTCACCTGGACGCAGCCTTCTACGTTCAAATTGGTCGTAGGCTTCAAACCGATCCGAAGCAAACGCCGATGTCAGGGCCCTTTTGATGTCCTCGTACTTTTTCTTCATCTTCTCCGAGCTGTTGATATACCGCAAACCACCACCAGTGAGTCTCAGCGGGACGACGACGTGCAGTCCCTGATGCCGCGCAGCTGACACACAAGTTCGACCTTGTCCAGCCACTCGCACACGGGCTGCGACACACCGTCAAACTCCGGGATTAAGCGGAGATCAGCCGCAGCGTCCGAACCATCACAGGTCTCCTTCTCGTTCCCCATCACGGCAGTATTCCAAGGCCGAAATAGCTTGTAGTAAACTCCTTATGTCCACATTGCCGTTGTATTGCCAGCTGCCGTCCGCGCGCCGGCCCAGATGGCCGGGGGTCGTACGTGACCCACCTTTATTCAACAGGTTACGAAAACGTCTAGAACACGCCCAAAACGAGTGCGAACTTGCACAGCAGCGACGAGGTGACGGAAGGCGCCAGCTTGGCGGCCTACGTGCCTTAAATGACATATCTTAAATTTACAATTGCGCTGCGCGTGCCGCCGGCCGTCTCCTCCCGGCCCCGCCCCGCACAATGCCATATAACTCATCCCGAGCCTGGACGGGGCGGCGGCGGCGCCGCAGCGTGGCACGGCGGCCACAAGATTCTAATACATTAATTTTTTAATTGAATCAAAAAAGAATCATTCAAAAAAATTTGGCTGAATCAAACGTAAATCATTCCTTTTATTGTTTTTTGATTCTCTGAATCAAAAGGAATCGATTCACCAATTTTTTTGAAGGAATCAAGTGGTGATTGAATCAAACAAAAATCAAATGAATCAATGAATGAATCGATCCAAAAAAGGTGAATCAAAAACCAGTGGTCAATGCGTAGACCTTCCACAAGGTGACTGCTCATTGTGATTCATCGCAGCCGCATGTAAGCGGCTGCGACGGATCAAGGCCTTCCTAATTGGGTGCAAGCAGCGAGTTATTATGGTCAGTAGCTCCTACTCGGACTGGATCCCAGTCTCGAGCGGAGCCCCGCAGGGGTCTGTGCTGGCGCTTACCAGACATGTGCATGGACCCGAGAAAATGGGTCTGGGATCTGATCCCACGGATCCTCATCTCGGATCCGACGGGATCATAGATCAAGCTCTGTAATTTATCGAGAGATCCGTAGGGATCACAGATCCGAGTCTCATTTTTTGCTTGAGATCCAGTGAGATCATAGATCTCATTTATTTTTGTCAACACATATATCCCAAAAAAGCACTTGTTTCAACTCACAAACGTTCTGCTTTAGTGATTTTATGTGATCGCACGTCATGATCCATATTTTTGTGTCACTTATTGTCATAGAAACCCTTTAAAACATGGTTTCAAATGTGGTGCATGGTGGGATCCACTCAGATCATAGATCCATGTTCTTAATTTATCGTCATATCATATGAGATCATAGATCCAGATGATTTTTCATGCCGGATCCGGTGGGATCATAGATCCCAACCTGTACTTTGCTTCGAGATCCACTGAGATCATAGATGGCCATCCGACTGGGATCCATGCACATGTCTGGCGCTTACACTGTTCATCCTCTATGTGAGCGACCCGCCAACGTCCTGAACTGCAGCATCAAGGTCTCTGCAAAACTCAATCAGGCCGTCTGATTCTAAAAACGACGCGTTGGCTCTCAGCTATTCCCACCCCTGCTAGTACGACTTTTTCACAGCTCTTCTATAGTCGCTACTCGCTACCACTCAAGCTGGGGCGGAGGGTTGATAAAATACGCCAATCCAATCACACTATACGATGCTGTTCCATCCGGGCTGCGGATCTCGCCACCGGAACCGGACAGGTTCGTGACGTGGGCGTGTGGCGCCGACTGCTGTCACTCGCAGACGCTGATGAGGAGGCCGGTCGTCAGTCGCGTCCCGCTTGGACCGCCGGCACCCCGCACCGGCGGTATGGCGGCCCTCTCCCTGTGTCCACTGAGGGTGATGGTGGCCCTGGTGACCTTTCAGACAGTCCTAGTGCACAGTGAGTAGGGGAGAGTGGGGCAAAGCGGCCACCCTAACGTTTCTAACGATGCCGACGCTTGATTTTTAAACTTGGAAAGATTCTTTCTATACCAATGTGATCCCTATTAAATTGTCTTTTATTCCAACTGCGTTTCATTTCCAAAGGCGTTCACATATGGGAGATATTGACAAAACTTTAAACCTATAGCATATTGGCCACTTTGCCCCATCCCTGAGGCAAAGCGGCCACTGGCGACTTCTCAAGTCCCGATATGAGAAACAGAAGTTGCCTCATGCACGACTAGGGTATTTGATGGTGACAAGGTTTAAGGGAAGATGGATGTTTACTTTGTTATCTTCCCACCTATTGCTAAACAAAGAAAGAATTTTCTTGGAAAAACATTTGATTGCATAATTTGGTAACTCATGTAACCGAAAAGTGGCCAAGATGAATGCATGACGACACATTTGAATATAAATGTTTTTATCCAGATGGAAACAACTTATGGCCAATTGGGGGCTGGCCACTTTGCCCCGGCCGCTTTGCCCCGCGCTACCGTCCGAGACAAAAATATTTCAGCTCAGCTATTAGTGGGGTAAAAAGCATTAAAATTGGTAGAAGGCATGTACGATAACCACGCAATGCATGGACAAAAACGCTTATAAAAATTCCAAACGGTTATGGAATAAAATAACATTTAAAAATTGTAAACATAATTGGTAACCTGGCAAGAAATGCTTTTCCGTGTTTCACAGAACAATGGCGATGGGCCTGAAACCCCGGTCTGGCTCATTCGAACGACCGCAAAGAGAAGTATAATTGGAAATCATTAATTGGAACTGACGCCAGCTGTGGAGGGCTAAAACGATGGATGGCCGCTTTGCCCCGGGTGGCCGCTTTGCCCCACTCTCCCCTACTCTTCTCTGGAGATGGGTCACCGATTCGTATTTCTTTTAGCAATGATCCATAGATATGCAGCAAACCGCGGCGCGCAGCGCGGCAAAACTTGGTATAGGCTATGAAACGTTTATTTCGCATCATTTGTGATTCTGTTTTTTACCCAAGGTCCCCTACGATCAGGTCCGCAGTTCAAGTTAACCCGCGCCCCAGTGGCGGTCTCAGCCAGCTTCGCCCTAGTGGGGGGGGGGGGGGCATATGTTACCACCCACCTCTAACTCAAAAACTAAGAGGGTTAGGAAGACGCGGTAAAAAGCAGTCGATAGCTCTCAAGGCGTACGTTTGAAAGTACTTATGTCATTTTCATCTCAGAACAATATTGGGGTCACTGGAGGTCATCAAAGGTCAAAATTTGCCAAATGTCATTATATTTCTCAGAAAACATGCATTTATCTCAGGAACTATGATAGCTAGAAAAACGAATGGAAAAGCAATCGATAGCTTTGAAGCTTCGTATGATAAGGTCATTATCAAAATTGACCTCAGGTCATCGGTTTACCTCCAGAGGGCAAAAACTCCAAAAATAGCTGTTTTTACGAAAAGTGTTTTTCGACGATAACTTTCGACTAAAAAAGCCACGACATTTCTATTGCCAGAATCATGTTCCTCTTGCCGAGACGCGTCGAATGAACTATAATTTGACCTTGAAAGGTCAACTTGAAAATTTGACCTCAGGTCAAGGTCATGACCTGACCGGAAAAGGTCATGTTGCATATCAGTCGATGCGTCTCGGCAAGACAAACACAATGAGGCCATCCCCAGCGTTCTATCTCTTTCCAATCGAGAGTTATTGGCAAAAATCTGTTTGTAGCCTTAAATGACCTCGGATGACCTTTCTAGAGGCTATCAGCAAAAATGACACCTTGGTCATCACGGGTGGTCCAAATCATTGTGATTCTGAAATATTTGGACTATTCCTATGCGTACACACGGATCTAGAAGCATTTTCATTTTTCTCCATTGCCTTATAATGGTAAGGTCCCGACACTGACCTGACCTTACGTCACGGATATAAAAAATCCGAGATAAACAAATTGTAGGCGTCCATAACATCATGCAATCCACCAAGTTTGAAACCTTTCTGACAAACACTGCAGGCTGGACATGATTGCAAACTTTTTTAGGCTTGGTCAGTTAACTTGACCTGGTGACCTGACCTGACATGACCTGGGGTCAAAAATTTCACACATTGTCCGAAATTGATGTACAAAAAGCTACTCCAAGCGGCGCGGCACTACGCGCCGCGGTTTTTTTTATACACGCAAAAAACGCGACAGGGTGGTAACATATGCCCCCCCCCACTGGGGCGAAGGTTAACCTTCGCCCGGGGGGGGGGTGACTTTATGGTCACACCTGTCAGTTTTTTTTGCGTGTGTGCGAAACTTAGTTACCACTAGCTTAGTTATAGACTTAGTTAACGTTAGTTAAACTTAGTCATAACAGGTTATGTTGCATCAATTTTGCATCGTATGTGCAATTTTCGACCCAAGGTTCATAAGGGCAGGTCACCAGGTCAAGTAAGGTAACCATACCTACCTCAAAAAACTTTGTGATTTTGTCATTCCTAGAGTCAACATGGCTCAAAGATTTGAAACTCGGCTGTTGCATGAGGAACTAAATACAAACAAGTCGTATGTACCTATCTCGGAATTGTAATTGTGATATCGGTAATCTAATCTAAGGCCAGGTCAATTTGCGACCTCTCCATTATACCTACATAAGTCAACTGGAGAACATGGAAATGCTCTTCTTTTTAACGAAATCACCATCAAACATCGGGAAACAGGTGCCCATGGACACACTGAATCGGAAAATTGCACCTTCGACCCCTTTTATGCTCTGGATGTCATCTCAGGTCATGAAAAGTCTCCAACAGTTTTTGACAAAAAAATAAGAATTAGAAACATGCTGGAGACCATAAAAGCGTTCAGCTCAACCACACGAATCGATTGATATGAAGCATGAACTTTTGTGTGACCTTGACCCGAGGTCAAATTGTTAAGTTGACTTTTCAATGTCAACTTATGGTTCACTCGACGCGTCTCGACGAGAGAAACGCGTTGCTGTAAAATCAACGCAAAACAAGCCTGTTCTGTCAAATTTTGAGTTTTGCCCTCTGGAGTCTGGAGGCTAAACCGCAAGTCTGAGGACAATGCTCAGAAAGGCCTTTGAAAAGCTATCGAATGCCCTTTCCCGCGGCGCTGTAACTTTATTTGTTCCCGAGGTATGCTGCACCGATTTGTGATAAATTGTCGAAAAAGGAAAAATAGATTACCTATATTTTTACGTTTGGTGACCTCCAATGACCTAAGCTGATCGCAAAATAAGGTTTGTGATGTAAAAGGATCTTATAACGAGTTATTTTTATGAGTCTTTTCAGCTTTCTCACTTTCCGAGATAACCTGGTGCGGTCAAATGCCTACCGGCCACCATGGCGGAGTTGGCAGAGACCCCCACCTGGGCGCTGGTTAACCTTAGGTATAACCATGAAAGAACGGTATACACACAATTTATAATAACAATGCGTTCTTATAGCATGCTTATAAGTGTACGTACATTTTACGAAGCTTTCACGATTTTTTTCCGCTATATGTTTTACGTCGGGATCAGTTGTAAGCCCTCGAATAGTTCTGCTGACATATGAACTAACTAATTTGCAATTGGCGATTCTTACACAAAATGTTTTTTAACCCGCGCCCTGCTGGGGGGGGGGTGTTTGAACACCCCCCCTTGTGGTTTTTCGCAAATATCTCAAAAACGGCGGCGCGAAGCGCCGCCGTTTTTGGTACACCTTATCATACATCAATTCTACACATGTTGTGAAAATTTCAGACCAAGGTCATTCAAGGTCAGGTCACCAGGTCACTTGAAATGACCTCACCTCATAAAAAGTTTCAATGTCTGTCATAGCTACACCGAGTGACCGATCGCTTTGAAACTTTCAGCGATTGCTAAGAGCAATAGCATGTACAAAATGTATATCTCAGAATTTTGATATCGATGACCTAAGGTCAGGTCAATTTTGCGACCTCCCCATTATAAGTCAATGGGAGAAAATTGAAATGCGCCTCTTTTGGACGAAAGACATTATAAACACTCCCAAACACCGAATTACAAGTGGCTTAGACACACTGAACATGAAATTGGTGTCCGTGACCCTTGTTTATGCCCTGAGGTCATCTTAGGTCACGAATGGTATCTAATAGTTTTTCGCAAATAACTTTTGATAGAGGCATGCTAGAGCGATGAAAACGCCTTAGATGTGTTCAGCTCGACGATACGGATCGACTGATATGCAACATGACCCTTTCCGGTCAGGTCATGACCTTGACCTGAGGTCAAATTTTCAAGTTGACCTTTCAAGGTCAAGTTATAGTTCATTCGATGCGTCTTGACGAGAGGAACACGATGCCGGTAAAAGTAAGCTCGTACAGGACTTGGGTCAAAAGTTATTGCAGAAAAACTGTTTCCGAAAAAATCGGCTATTTTTGCAGTTTTTGCCCCCTGCAGGCAAAAACCGTTGACGTTAGGTCAAATCTGAGAGAATTACTCAGAAAGGGCGTTAATAGGGCTATCGAATGCGCTTTTCCGCGGCACTATAGCTCTATTGGTTCCCGAGTTATGCGTTGGCTTCTTGGAAATTTTCGACATTGGACCTGGAAATCGGCGAAATTTTGCCTTCAATGACCTCTGGTGACCTGACCTTTGACCTGACCAAAAAATTGACCGAAGTGATTTCGTCATTATTTTTTACGCTCTTTCGAACGCCGCCTTCCGCGTATCGCTGCGTGGCCCAGGAGCCGAGTTACAAGGGGGGGTGTTCAAACACCCCCCCCCCCCCCCAGCAGGGCGTGGAAATCCAGGACCCCCAGCCGGGCGCGGGTTAATTCAATGTCAACTTATGGTTCACTCGACGCGTCTCGACGAGAGAAACGCGTTGCTGTAAAATCAACGCAAAACAAGCCTGTTCTGTCAAATTTTGAGTTTTGCCCTCTGGAGTCTGGAGGCTAAACCGCAAGTCTGAGGACAATGCTCAGAAAAGCCTTTGAAAAGCTATCGAATGCCCTTTCCCGCGGCGCTGTAACTTTATTTGTTCCCGAGGTATGCTGCACCGATTTGTGATAAATTGTCGAAAAAGGAAAAATAGATTACCTATATTTTTACGTTTGGTGACCTCCAATGACCTAAGCTGATCGCAAAATAAGGTTTGTGATGTAAAAGGATCTTATAACGAGTTATTTTATGAGTCTTTTCAGCTTTCTCACTTTCCGAGATAACCTGGTGCGGTCAAATGCCTACCGGCCACCATGGCGGAGTTGGCAGAGACCCCCACCTGGGCGCTGGTTAACCTTAGGTATAACCATGAAAGAACGGTATACACACAATTTATAATAACAATGCGTTCTTATAGCATGCTTATAAGTGTACGTACATTTTACGAAGCTTTCACGATTTTTTTTTCCGCTATATGTTTTACGTCGGGATCAGTTGTAAGCCCTCGAATAGTTCTGCTGACATATGAACTAACTAATTTGCAATTGGCGATTCTTACACAAAATGTTTTTTAACCCGCGCCCAGTTGGGGCTCCTGGATTTCCACGCCCTGCTCGAGGAAGGGGGGCGGGGGCGGTGTTTAAATGAACACCTCACCCTCCCCTCTAACTCGGCTCCTGGGCCACGTGGCGATAAGGGGTAGGTGGAGTTCAATAGAGCGTGAAAAACAATGCCGAAATTACTTCGCTCACGTTTTTGGTCAGGTCAAAGGTCAGGTCACCAGAGGTCATTGAAAGCATAATTTAGCCGAATTCAGGTCGAAAGTTGACAATTTTCAACACACCGGAGCAAAACTCGTAAACCAACAGAGCTTCAGCGCCCCGGAAAAGCGGATTTGATAGCCCTATCAACGCTCATTTTGAGTATGTATTTCTCTCAGAGTCAACGGTTTTGCCTACGGGGGGGGGGGGGGGGGGGGTAAAAACTGCCAAAATAGGCGATTTTTTGCGGGAACAATCTTTCTACAATAACTATGACTCAAACCTTGCACGAGCTTACTTTTATCAGCATCGTGTTCCTCTCGTCAAGACGCATCGAATGAACTATAAGTTGACCTTGAAAGAAAAACTTGAAAATTTCATCTTAGACAGATCAAAGTCATGATCTGACAGGAAAAGGTCATGTTGCATATCATTCGATCCGTATCGTTGAACTGAACACATCTAAGGCGTTTTCATCGCTGTAGCATACCTCTATCACAAGATATCCGCTGAAAAACTGTTAGATGTCATTCGTAACCTGAGATGACCTCAGGGAGATAAGGAATGGTGACGACGGGTGCTATTTTCTACTTTTTGTGTCATGTCAACTTGTAATTATGTGTTTGAGATTGTTTGAAGAATAAATTTACCCAAAAGAGGCGCATTTCAATTTTCTCCCATTGAATTATAATGGAGAGGTCGCATAATTGACCTGACCTCAGGTCACCGATATCGAAATTCAGAGATATAATTTTTGTACAAACTGTTGCTCTTATCAATCGCTGAAAGTTTCAAAGCGATCAGTCACGCAAGCATCGAAGCCTTATGAGGTGAGGTCACTTGACGTGACCTGGTGACCTGGCCTTGAGTGACCTTGGTCTAAAATTTTAGCAACATATTCAGAAAAGAAATACTTGATAAGGTGTGCCAAAAACTGCGGCGTTCGCGAAAAACGCAGGGGAGGAGTTAGAAAATCCGCACCCCCGGCAGGACGCGTTTTTTTTTGCGTTATTTGCCTTGATACTTGGCAGCTCCGTCCGACCAGTGCAGTGCAGTGTGTTCCTAAAGAGGCACAGTATGCATGGTGGTCTGAAAAGTGCGCTTTTATATTCCAATACGTGCGTCCCTTGCACTAATAGCAGGCTAATTATAGGCTCAAGCTAATAAGCGCACCGGTATGCCAAAGGATAGGTTTATAAGACCGTATTACCAAACATTTTGCCTACCAACTTCCCCTAATAACTAGCCTCCCTTTGAAGGTAACCTCCTTGTGTCCTCCACAGGTAACAGCATCTGCGACCTGCGCTGCCCCGGTGGACAGAGGTGTGAGCTGCAGCTGGTGCAGAGCGACCACCTCGTCCACTACTGGCCGGTGTGTGTGGACACAGTACCCGTCGCACCCACCGAGCAGCCCCCGCCAGCGACACCCACCGAGAGCCCGCCGCTAAACGGAACCAGTCCCGCCAACTGCGCCCGCAAAACCTGCCCGGCTGGCTTCACTTGTCTCCTGCAGGAAGTGCAGTGCGTCACCGAGCCCTGCCTTCCGCAGCCGATTTGCACGCCGGACCGTTGTGCAAAAGCCATATGCCCGGTCGGCTATAAGTGTCTTACCGCGGTGATACCGGGTTCAAATCCCCACTGCGGCGACTTTCCACTGTGCCGGTATAAGCCGACCTGCGTGCCAGTCGCCAAGCCCAAGCCCGGTTTCTGTCCGCTGGCGCCGACCCGGGACCAGGCGCTGGCCCGGTGTGAGCTGGACACGGACTGCGCTGCTGACCTGCGCTGCTGTCCGTCCGCGGCCGGCGGCGGCCGGTGTGTGGCCCCCCTGACCGACCCCTGCGGCGGCGCGTGCCCGGGGAGGTCACCCACCTCCCCCGGCGTGTGTGTGGTCCGTAACGGGCGGGCCGAGTGTCGGGAGAACCCCAACTGCGTGCCGGGCAGCTACTACTGCCACCGGCACACCCAGTCCTTCTGCACTGACGGCGCCGACCTGGTGGGCACCGGGATCCACTGCTGAGGCTCGCGGCACCGGGATCCACTGCTGAGGCTCGCGGTGCTCAGTTGTTTGTGCTTTCCTTGTGTGTTGTCGTTTATTTGTTAAGTAATGTTCTTGCTGTATTTAGGCGTAATAAATATGAATACCATGTTATGTTCATGCTTTTATATCTGGTGACAAAGAATCCGGCACTTCATTTCATCACTCGACATGCTTCACAATATGCCCCATTAGCCCCACTCGGGTCGATCATTTTCATTATGGGTCGTTGCATATAAAATTTTGTATACCTAACGAAGTTTCTACAGGTCCCTTGCCCGGTACTGTGAAGCATCAGGTGGTGTGGGTAAGCGCAACACCGTCGAAACCGACGAACTGGTTATCTCCCTTTTCATCGACGTCGACGTTATCGCCGCTATCGTTCGCGTCCATATGCCGTCGGGCGGTGGCGGTGTTGCGGCGGAGTCGGGGTCGGTGTGGGCACTGTTCGGCAGCGGGGGCAGCTTGCCGGGCCCGACAGACAAGGCGGTGGATATCGCCGTTCCGAGGACCGCGGGGCATTGCTAGACGACCGATATCAGAGCTAGAGTCGGTGCGGGGGAGCAGACTGGCACAGTGGACCGGCAGCTTCCGAACGCCACCACTGAAGGGGGCTGCCTTCGTCACCTACCTTTGTCGCCCCGGGTCGGCCGATCACTACAATGGCCTTCCCCGGCCGCTCCAGCTCCACGAGAAAGGTGGGTTCACGTCAGCGTGACTCGTCCAGGTAGAATTACCTCCTTGGTGAGCTTCCTGTAAAATGTATATCCGCTAGTTGTGCTATTCTAGAGACCTCGTGACGTGAATGTTAGTGGGAGCAATACGCTACTCACTCGTATTTGTCACTCGCACAACATTGCAAGACATATCGATTACATTATTCAACCTTCGTTCAGCGTTGAGTTTCTCGACCCACCCTTTTCTCCGATTTCAGGCGCCAGCCTGCGGCGAGGGTGAGGTAACCAGTACGACCGGTGATGCCGCTCTCGTCAGGTAAGACAGGAAAAGGAATTAGAGAAATGATTCCATTGTGCTAATATGCATGATCACTGATCAGTGACCACACACATGTAGGTATTTACATATGCAGCAAAATAACCAAGTACAGCAGTGCCGTGACACTGTCAGGCACACAAAGGTACAGGCTGAAAGTTGTAATAAACCCTGCCTACCTTCCGACGAAAATTCACGCCGTCGACCAAAAGCTCTTATAGTTATGACCGTCTATTCTCGGTTCCCGCCACTACGAAATGACCTGAGCTGGTGACACAAAAGTAACCTCCGCTGGGTCACTACGTAAAGGCGGTGTCGTCTGTTCCTTTTCAGAGCCCCGAGTCTCGCTGGCACCCCTCGGACCACCTCGCAAAGGACCCAGCGGACCAAGGCGAACGCCCGAGAGCGCAGTCGCATGCACGGCCTCAATGCCGCCCTGGATAAACTGAGAAGGTAACGGTGCCGTTGACAATTACTACACATGTCTGGCGGGATATTTTTGCTCAATTTCTAGTAACAACCATGAGTGGTTGGTAAGTGAGAGCAAATTGTTTCTTCAATGATTGGTTCAATAAGATAGCGCGCAATTTCTAAAACACGCTGACGGCGAACTTCATGACCCTTTTTAATCCCTTCTTCACAGGCACATCCCCTTCGCTCGCAACACCAGCAAGCTGTCCAAGATCGAGACCCTGCGGATGGCGCGCAACTACATCTTTGTCCTCTCGGAGACCCTGTCCACGGGGGAGCCGTTCGACCCCATCACCTACGCCAGCGTCATGTCGCGAGGGCTGAGCCACGCGACCGCCAATCAGATCAACGGTTCACTCAACCTGCGACCCTGCTCGGTCAAGGTCAGTCGAGGTCAGGTCATCAGCAGCGCATTGGTACAAATGCTCAAGCGAAACTTTTAAATGTGTGCACATTTATGATTTTAAAGGTGTGCACATTTATGATTATAATTAGGGCTGCGGATCCGGAGTCAGTCTAGTCAGCTGTTGTGAAATTATCGAATTTCATGCATGCTCCTGCTTGCCTTCTTGCTTGCTTGCCAGAAGGTCTTGCCCCCGTTTCCCGATCCTAAAAGTCGAAGCGTCCTCTTATCGAAGCCGACGCCACCCTCTGTTCGCAGCTGCTGCCGCCGCTGGAGTCGTACCGCGCGTCTGGGTACGAGGTCGCGGAGCCGGCACCCCCTTCCGCTTCAGCGGGGGCGTCGCAGATGGAGTGTCACGTGATACCTGAGCTCTGGTCAGACGGCGATCAGCTGACCGCCTTTTCGGCCGCTTACTGAGGTCCAGCCAGGCGCAACCGACATAGCCGCTGTTCAACCCTGCAGATGCGCTTACTCTATGGGTGCTGTTATACTTTAATTATCCAAATCAACATCCGTAGCATGTTAGCGTAAACTTCAAGAAAAAAACTTTTTGAGCGCTAAGGAGTAATGAGCGTAGACAAAGACATGCTTATCAGTGATGTGACTATGGCGTTTCACGATTTATGCAAGAGGCTTTTACTTAGGGCAACCCGTCTTTTCCATTATTCTGCAATTTGCCATGAAAGAGAGTCCTATACGTCAGCCGTCAGCGTAGGGTTTAAATAATTCCTTGGGTGATTCCGAAAGTGAAAAGTTTGGACATTCAAGTTTTATTTTATTTTATCAAGCTTTTAGATACCTATCAACATTTGTTCAGCTGTTCGTCGGAAATAGGTAAAGTGCAGCTGTCCGCCAAATGTACTGGTGTGTCATACGATTATGCTGCATCGTTTTCATGGCCTATGTAAGGACAAGCGTCATTATACGAAATCATGTTTTTGCGAGTTTCAATCCGTGCAAACTTTTTGTATGCAATTCTAAGCGTTTTATGTATCCGCTGTGTGTCAAGAAACAGCAAGAATTGCTTTTGTTTTATATGCTTTTTCGGGCCTTTCCGCCGTATATTCGGGCTATTTCCAGCCCGACGGATACAGGGTCGGATCCAGAATTTTCTTCGGCCGGGAGCCCATGGAATAGGGTCGGCATGTTTTCCACCTACTAAGAGCGGCAAATGCATGATTAGAGCGCTTGAAGTGAAAATTGAAGACGTCAACTGTCTCTTTCGATTCCTCTGATGTTGTTTATGGATAGGATAGTGATTTGATAGTGCTGCGGCGCCCCGGTTCGCCGCTCAGCAGGGCGGCATTTTTCCGGCTTGGGGCTTTAGCCCCCAAAGCCCCTCTCCTGGATCCGCCCCTGGTGGGATAAAGGGTCCGTGAAGATATAAAGCTGCTAGTTCGCCAACAGGCTGGCGCATCGCCGCACTATGGGTCCGATGCAGGATTTAGCTCGCCAAAAATAATTGCCTGCTATACTGGCTGCTATAATGGCTGCTACAATACCGGAGGATGGAAGATTAAACATTCGAAATGGCTTTTGCATGATCTCTGACATGTACCGTGTGGCACGTGACGTGTGACGTGTGCACCTATTGGGTTTATAGGTGCACACGTAAAACATATAAATGTTTTTATGCACACATAAAAATAACGCTGGGCATTTTTATGTTAGCCGTATTCAGGGTGCTTTCTTTATGCTGCTTTGAGCTTTCTACAGGATGCATTCATGCTGTCTTTTACAGCATGAATGTAATGTAAATCAAAGGTAGTTATAATGTAAATCAAACAATGATATACCTATTATAAGCCTTTAGTCTTCCCACACAACGGAACATTTACCTACCCTCGTATAGTACCGAAAGGTAATATGCAGTGGGATCCGCTGCCGAGTCACCACTGCCTCCTCACTCATCGTGATGATTGGGTGTAATTACCGAAAGGTAATATACATCTGTGATTTGTTACTTTAGCATAAGAAGTGTCTTCTTTTGTTATGTGCATTTTGAATTGTGTACCCCGTGCCGGCGCTGGGCTCGCCAGCCGGCCGCCGAGCAGAGCTGCCGCGCGGCCCTGCGGCACAGCCTGCGTTCAGGCGCGCGCGCATCGTGATTGGTCGGTTGAGTCACGTGGCTCGAGCTGTAGTCGGGTTAGGTCGCCTTGGTGCGGGGAGTTGGGCTCCACCTTTGGACACGGCGGTGTGTGTCGCTGGATCGTAGTGGAAGGATCGGTCTGCCCGGCCGTTTCAGAAGCCCAGATCCACAGATTCATGTATAAACGAGTATAAACGATAAACGAGTGTCTGGAAATCGGTAGTCGGTCTGCCTGACTGTCTACCGGAGTAAAAGGATACTCGTTTATACATGCGTCCGCAAAATTAAGGGATCTGTCTGATCTGCCGGTGTCTGTAACAGATTTGGACCCAATGGGTCCCAACCCACAAATTGTCATATATATTCGGCCCATTTAAGCTGGCCGACGATTGTATCTTGTTCTGGGGCTGATAGGCTCGGTTACCCTTGACCATTCCGCAGCAGTCGCTGTTCATTGTTTACTGGGTTCATTGCAATCTGGTGTCGCTGCTATTTGCAATAATAACCAGAGATGGGGAAAACCTTTGTTCTCTGAATCACAATCAGCAATAGTGTAAAGGAACGAAATCGTAACATCATTAGACATCACAGTTTCTGTGTGTAATGAAGAACACAAAGTATGGCCTTGGTATATTGATTAATATCACAAACCTATTGCACTATCACTGTCAAGTTTCCTTGACGATGCACCTGACGCGTCTACGGCAGACCCACCTAAGGCGCCTCCAAGTCACGGCAGCTGCTGTCGCCGGATGTCCGGCTGTCGTTCTGTGGCAGTGTCGGCTCAGCCAACAGAGCGCGGGCATCTTTCATCAGGAGCGGCATCCGGCTGCTGGCCCTGGCTTGGCGACGGGACGAGGCGCTCTTGGCACTAACCACAGGGTCGCTCATGATTATGAGCCGCCCGAAGGCGTCGGCCATGGTGTGCGGGCGGCTGTCTCGGCGTGCCCTCTGCAGGCGATAGAACTTGTTTGTTCCGACCCTCCTCTGCCTCCTCACTCATCGTGCTTATTGGCAGCTTGGCAGCAGGCACTGCTGGACGACTGTAGTCTGTAGTCGCATGTACCAGGAGACGATGCAGGGTGGTAAGCATCGGGTACCAGCTGTAATGCTCGACGTAGAGCTCTGCAGTCTTGTTGCAGTAGGCTTCCAGTGACTCGGGTGAAAGCGGAAGCCAGCTGCTGACGGCCTACAGCACCACACGGATACGACGGACGAGATGCTCGTTGACTCCAGTGGCGGCAGCGAACTTGTCGGGGTTCTGGGACGCTCTCCGCGTAGTTTTGCCGCCATCGCTGTTGCCACTTCCACCTGGTCTCGGCTCGTCTGCGCGGAGGCCGAGTGAGGTGAGCATGCGCTTCTGGACGTCCGTCTTTCTCTCCTCCACCTACTTTCGATGCTTGTCAGTGTGGACCTGCCACTGTTCGATTGGCAGCCGGTAGCTGATGTGTAGCACAGCTTCAAAGATGCGGATCCAACAGTGCAGGCTGCTGAGTCCATATTCCAAGTCAGTGACCGGCAGGCGGTTAACCTCGTCCCAAGTTGTTCACGTTTCTCGGTGCTGCGCCGCACATGCTGCATCTCTGTGCAGAAGTGGTGCGGGTGCTGGCGCTCACTACCTTGTCATCAATCATTGACATCTGCAGCATGCATCGACACGTCACCCCAGCGTTTTCAGCGCCCAGCGGACTGTCCCGCTGTGCCAGACATTTCGCCCCATCTCCTGTGACCAGCTGTAGGGGCATCAGGGATGTCACCACAAGCTTGTCTCATAGCCACCAGTTTGCTGCCACTGGCTGTGGCCGGCACTGCTGTCCACACCCCGCTTACAGTGACAGATGAGATTCAAGTCTCGACCATCCCTGTGCCAAGGCCATCTATAGAAGGTACAGTCACTCCCCCGTCGACCAATCAGAGACAGATCCTGAGTGACGTCATCCCTGATGCTCGCAAGGGGTACTCCATTACTTTGCAACGTAAAAATGACTAACTTCATTTGAAGATTATTGATGGCACTCTGCACATACCGCTCAGCCGTTGATGTCAATGGAAAGCCCAACTAATTTTCCAGCGACAAAAAAGAGCAGCAATATGCTAAGAAATGGCCGGTTTTGAAGATATAGACGATTTAAAAACCCTCTGCAGCAGCAGGAAAGCAACGTAAAAACGCATCGAGCTTATATTTTTTACTATGGATAAATCATTTTTCAGTAAGTTTTTAGATACGGTATAGATTCAAGTTACAACTTTATTACAATATTTTCATTACTTGAAAATTTAAAAATAATATTTTCAAAAATGGCAGCT
Source organism: Amphibalanus amphitrite (assembly GCF_019059575.1). Classification (NCBI taxonomy): domain Eukaryota; kingdom Metazoa; phylum Arthropoda; class Thecostraca; order Balanomorpha; family Balanidae; genus Amphibalanus; species Amphibalanus amphitrite. The sequence continues at coordinate 144,222 of NW_024881732.1, read as the reverse complement.
GTTGGTAAGTAGCTTGGGAGTGATTGTGGCGCACCACGCCATTAATTGTCCTGAGGCCCCCTTATGATGTCATCAAAAGTGGAGTGACATGGGCCTGCCCTGTGCTTGAAGTTTTCCACTACGTCGTTTTGTACCTCCTGTAGTCTTTCGGTGGTGTGGTCCAGCAAGGATTGGAGCTTGACCTGAGCGAATGCCGGAGTGACTTCAATGCTGTCTTCAGGTGGCATGCAGTTGGCCTTTGGTGTGTGGACTCGATCATAGGCGGCGGAACGGAGGGGGGGGGGGGCACCGTGCCCCCTTGATTTTGCCACTTTAACATTAGCCCTATGGGCGTTGCATGGAAAGAATGGGACCAAGAATCGGAACTGCCCCCCGTGATTGAAGGTGGTTTTAGCAGTGATTGAAGGTGTTCCGCCGCTACTGGACTCGATGGTAATTGGGATACAAGTCGGCCCCACGCGATTTTGTCTCCATCCTCAGGTGAAGGCACTGTTCTTTGATGAGGTTGATGTCCACAAGAAGCGCTAGAGCGTCCTCTGGCGTGCATTGGGTGATCGAAACATCAGGCTTCGCCAGTTTCTCTGCAATAACTGGATCGCGAGTTGGAGATGCAATGCAACCGCCTGGACGAGCCGGGCAGATAACCGGCGGCCATTCCCCTGAAGGTTTGAGGCAGTGGCAAAGACCAGTGTCCCTGAGCTGGTTTCGTGACGCAAATCCTCACTGTCTCCCTCAGCTTGCTGCGGTGGGACATCTCCGCAAACGGTACCGGACGGCGGTTCCTGCCGTCTGCCGATGACTGACGGCAAACAGGCTCCGACAGGCAGAATGTCAGCTTGGCCCGTTCTTGATTTTTACGTAGAAATCGGACTCTTCTGCGATATGCGGCCATCCATTTTTCTTTTAACCTGCTCAACAGCTTTCTCAGGGTTCGAGAGCAGTCAGTTGAGCATTTAACCCTCGCCCCGTTGGGGGGGGCCATTTTGGCCCCCCCTGTGGTTTTTCCTGAATAGCAAGAAAACGGCGGCGCGCAGCGCCGCCAAATTTTCAGTACCTTTCTGGGCATCAATTTGACACCTTCACACCAAATTTCAAGTCTTAGGTCACCTTAGGTCAGGAGTTATTGAGGTCAAACTGAGGTCATGTTCGAGCAAAAGTGAGCAAAAAACATGCAATCTTGAAACGCTCACCAAATCTACAGTTATCAAGCAATTTCAAAGTTCTTTATATGGTCTAATAGACAAAAAGCGGCGCTACAAAACTGCTATCTCGGATTTTCAAAATTTTGGGTTTTTGACCCAAAAAATTTCAAAAAAGTGATTTTTTTTAGAAAAACTAAAAAAAAATCCAAAATTTTTCCGAATTTCGAAAAAACCGGAATATATGTGATAGTCCCTGCGCTCTTCTATATACATACCAAATTTCAGATCGATATCTCGTTTTTTGGCCAAGTTATAGCGAAAAAACTGTTCAAAAATGATGACGTCAAATTTTTGAACTCAATTTTTAGCGATTCTAGACCTCGTACGGCAAAACAAAGACCACCATTGAACTCCCCGTGACAAGTTGCATCGATTCGATACCCATTTTATGCAAAAATATCAACTTTGAAATTTGACCTTATTTGACCTGACCTTGACCTGACCTTGACCTGACCTTGACCAAAACGTGACCTAAGCTGGCCCCAAAGGCTGCCTGACCCACATAATCGCATTTGTCATGTAAAATGGACCATAAAACATGTATCACACGACACTTTCATATTGTGACCCCCCAGTGACCTGACCTCAGTGACCTGACCTGGTATCAGTGACCTCAAATAGCAAAATATGTGTTTGAAGAACATTTCCCCATCGATGATTTTCAATGAAATGCATTTTACTCGATTTTACAACGCATTTCTTGAAATGCCTGTAAACGGTGAAAATTGGACCTTTGACCTGACCTGTGACGTCATCGGTTTGACCTAGGTCAATAAAATTGGGTCACAAGGTAGTTCCCTGATAGGGCTATCCAACACCGTTTGCCGCTTGTCGCTACGTTGCGTGGTCTCGAGATCTTAGGGGGGGGGGGGCCAAAATGCCCCCCCCCCCAACGGGGCGCGTTGCTCGGCAGAGCCCAACGGGGCGCGGGTTAAAAAACGGGCGATACTTGCTAAAAATCCTCTATTTGAACCAGCCCTACACCATTAGGACTGGTGAGGACAATGTCTAGTATGACCAGCAATACACATTGCCCATCCGCTGCTGTTTTGAAGTGGTCATAAAAAGTTAGCGGACGTAAATATACGCGCTTTCGCTTCGATCTTCAAACCGAAACTACCCACTGACCGGTCAGGTCAGGCCACCCGAGGGCGCGGTCGCGTTCATTGACTTGTGTTAGAGCGCCCGGCATTTGGACCGCCTACGGCCTACCCGAAAGAACAGTTCCGGGTTTTTAACAGAATTATAGTTCGTTTTTCTTAACCCGCGCCCCGCTGGGGGGGGGGGGCAGAATCTGCCCCCCCTCCCGTTTTTCGCCAATAACTTCTAAACGCGTTACGCCAGCGACGTCAAACTTTCAGTACCTTATCATACATCAATTTAACACGTTCCCTGAAAATTTGAGCGAAATCCGTCGGAAAATTTTTGAGAAATTGACGTTTTAGTGACGTCATGTTCGCCATTTTCGCCTCAAAAACGGCAAAATTTCAAACGCCGCTAACATCTTCATTTTTAAAGGAATCAAGACGTAACAAAAAAGGTTATACGTGATTCTACTTTGTCTATCAAATGGCTATCTCGGTTTTTTGAAAATTTTGGATTTTAGCCAAAATTTTTCCAAAAAACTGACTTTTTTGGGAAAATATATATAAAATCCAAAATTTTGAGTTTATCGAAAAAACCGGAATATATGTCAAAGAACTGGTCTATGTGCACCTACATACCAATTTTTAGAAGAATCGGTTCAAAAATGTGGGAGTTATTCAAAATTTTATGACGTCACGACACACAAAAATTTTGAAAAATGATTTTTTTGGAAGTTCTAGACCTCGTACGGAAACAGAAATAGCACCATTTGATTCGCCGTGAAAAACTGCATCGGATAGACACCTTTTTAGGCCTTAACAACCAACTTCAAAATTTGACCTCACTTGACCTGACCTTGACCTGACCTCGACCTGAAATTCATCCAGAGGTGGTCCATATCACTTATTGAGTGTGCCTATTGAATTCCATGAGTAAAATGACCCATAAAACATGTGTCGCACATGCCCTTCTCTATATTTTGTTTTTGGTGACCTGACCTGACCTGACCTGACCTTGACCTTGACCTTTGAATGACATTGTGTGCAACGAATATTGTCTTGGTAGTCTAAGAACACGTTTTGGGCAATCAGTCTCAGTCCATTCTTCGGCAACTACGGTGCAAGGCCGATACTGTAGAAACTTGCATTTTGTACCCTTGACCTGACCTTGACCTGACCTCTGACCTACTTAAGCAAAAAAATTTGGGCTCTTAAGATCCGCCTTGTTCAGAGCTTTCGATTGCCGTTTTCCCCCGTCTTTCTACGACCATCGGTTCGGAAGTTAGACAGGGGGGGGGGGCAGAATCTGCCCCCCCCAGCAGGGCGCGTATGGCTGAATAGCCCAGCGGGGCGCGGGTTAAGTTTGCCCCTCACTGTAAACGTCTTTTTGAACACAGCACGAGAATTGCTTGCTGAATTACTGAGAAAACTGGTTGGCGCACAATGATTTGACCAGAGGCCTCTTGCACCAAAATCCTCTTGCACCAATGCTTGGATTATTTTGCAACGTATACCCAGTCCAAGCCTCAATTGTAACAATTTGCGTGCAAAATTTAGCAAGCACATGTAGGAGTATGTATTGGGCTATTGCAAACAAATATACCACCGTTAGATTAGCTTATTCTGAAACCGGTTTTTCGATTTTACCTAGCTAGGTAGTTTGGTGCAAGAGGCCTCAGATTTGACAGACGATCAATTTCATCAAATTTATTTACTATTTCACAGACTTGTAGCTCGTATTTGCTAATACCTACAGCCCCACAGGGATAGACGACTTCTCAGGAATTCTGTCTGAACTAATAAATAAATTGCACGGCGCTTAACATAACGTTAAATCGTCGGTGTTCAAAACTTATTTTGAAAATAATATTCATATCTACAATACAATGTGCGCCAACCAGTTTTCTCAGTAATTCAGCTAGCAATTCTCGTGCTGTGTTCAAAAAGACGTTTACAGTGAGGGGCAAACTTAAGAAAAACGAACTATAGGTACTAGTGTGTAATAGATACTCATCATATTTGCTATGAAACCTTTTCACATTTATTGCATTTCTGCTGGATCGTGAAATACACTTCTACAATTTTTCTGACCTGATTCGAGTCAAAGCAAGATGAGTAATGCGCACACGAGGACATGTCACACATCTGTGCGGCTCTGCCTCCAACTTTCTGCGAAGTGCTTACCTTTTTGACGCTATACCAGCGTCCCTCCTTACGCCACTGCCGCAGCCGAAAGGCGTGACATAATGTGGAAAAAGGCTTCATAGCTCGCTTCGCCGCGGTTGGCCGCAGCAAATGAACCTGTCGCGGTTCGGCAGGCATTGGAATGGAAAATGATATAAAAAAAACGGGGGCACTGAGGGACGTTTAGTATTGCCCTGTCTTTGTTCGCACTTGTAAGAATATCCGATGCATGTATTACATCAGTGATAACCTAAATGCGCCTTATTAATGAGAAGCAGTGGCACGATTCGAAAATTTAGGCTTTATTACGTTGTCTAGGTTCCAAAGTATTACACATTGTTTTCTTTGTTTTCATTAATTACTGTTAAGTAAATCAAATGTGAGCATCCACAAATCCGACCGTCTCTTTTCTCGGACGTAAGCAAGCATAGGTGTATCAATTCTGACGTTTGAGGTGATATTAATATGCTATGAAGATATGACGCTTTTGGGCAAAATAACCCCTTGTTTAGAAAAACATGGATATTCTTATATTCTACGCTCCCTATTTCGCGCCCTTTTGGCTAAGTCATCCATGTAATATTTGGCGTACCTACTAAATCCCGCATCCGACCCATAGTGCGTCGGGGAGGAGCTCGTCCGTGCCCCGTGGGATAGTGGCAACCGCCCCAGTCTCACGGAAGGGGTGGGAGGCAGACCAGCCAGCTGCACAAACGGTCAGACCCGTTTGCGGAGGGCTCCTCTGGGGTATGCCCATTACCCAGTACAGTGCGTCTTTGCGGCTGCCGAAGTAGGAATTATGCAAGAAAAAGAAATTCGTTATATGGTGCATCAGAACTCGATAAATGTGCTCTTACACGACCACTTTGGGACTATGATGTACCTTAAGTTAAACTTTACAGCTTTTTGCTAAAATTGAAGGCCTGATTTGTATGAATAAAATAACGGCTGAACGGCTTTTACATTTCGTTACCTTTTTTCCTGTCGACGCGGCCGTAGATGGCGGTGTGGTGGTCGGTCCCTGCAGTAGGCAGCTGCTAGAGGTCGCTGATATGCAGTGAAAATAGTGCACGACACCGTCGGTAGCGCGGTGAGAGGGGAGGGGGAGGGGGTTCCAGCGGCTTCAGGGAGGTCGTGACCACTAGTTGGCGGTAGACTGAGCCCCGGGAGGGGTCGTCGGTGGGCGCAGGACGGACCTGCAGGGGTCTGCGTCTCTAGCCTGTGTCAGTGTGAGGTCATGAGGTGTCCACGGTTGGTGTGTCATTTGAACGTGTGAAGACAGCTTGGACGTCCGACTGGTGGCCGATGTCTTCAACCGTGATCAGAGCTCCCTGAACGGCGCTCTTTACCCCAGCGTACCGAAGCTGGGTCACTGCAGAGCGTCCGACGGAAAACTGTGAGAATTCTGTGATCACGACAGTGCATTGTTTGTATGTGTCCGGCCATTCGTCGCTGGAGACCACACTATTCTCTCCGAATCACAGCCGAACTGCAGGTGAGTGCTCGCCATGTATTTGGTATTTATTTGTCGAACGAAGCAATAGAACGTCGGTAGTATAAAACAATCCTTCCTGGTATGACAAAAACGCTATGAATGATGGTTGCTGTTAAATATTTAGATGAATTTTGTTTATAATTAATAGAGTGGAATATCCAATACCTACAAAGCCAAAAGAGAGAGAGAGAGAGAGAGAGAGAGAGAGAGAGAGAGAGAGAGAGAGAGAGAGAGAGAGAGAGAGAGAGAGAGAGAGAGAGAGAGCTAGAGAGAGAGAGAGAGAGAGAGAGAGAGAGAGAGCTAGAGAGAGAGAGCTAGAGAGAGAGAGAGCTAGAGAGAGAGAGAGAGCTAGAGAGAGAGAGCTAGAGAGAGAGAGAGAGAGAGAGCTAGAGAGAGAGAGAGCTAGAGAGAGAGAGAGCTAGAGAGAGAGAGAGAGAGAGCTAGAGAGAGAGCTAGAAAGAGAGAGAGAGAGAGAGAGAGAGAGAGAGAGAGAGAGAGAGAGAGAGAGAGAGAGAGAGAGAGAGAGGATGAGAGAGAGAGAGATGATGAGAGAGAGAGAGGATGAGAGGATGAGAGTGAGAATGAGGTTGATGGTGAGGGTGAGGGTGAGGATGAGAAAGCAGGAGTGATAGTGTGAGGAAAACTTACTTATGCGTAATTTCACGTTCGCCAGCATTGACCTTTTTACAGCAACTAACGCTGAGGGGGTCGACCCCCGACCGTTTTGCCCTGATCCAGCTAAAGCATCGGTTGGACCCCCCTTGCCGTTTGGCCCCTGATCGAGCTAGAGCTTCGCGGAAAAAACGAGCGTGGTGCCCGTGGCGAGAGGAAATCGATGCTGGCTAATTTTGAGGTCCTAGGTCATTGGTTGATCTCCCAGGTCAGGTCAATGACCCAAAGCCGGGAAAATCAGAATCCGCTAGACTTTCGTAAGTGAGGTTAGTGAGCTTTCTTTTTCGGGGCCCCGATTATAAGTTTTGTGTTGTTAGTTTTTATCAAAGGTGATGTAACATTTGGTATATTCATACATTTGGGGTAGATCGGGTCAATTCAGATCAGGTCAACCAGTAGGCGTCTACTGTTAACCCGCGCCCCGTAGGGCTACCGGCGGACCCTACCACCCGTAGGGGGGGGGGGGCGTTTCGGCCCCCCTAAGATCTCGGAAAGTTACCGTCCGATTTTCAAAATTTAAACGGCGTTCGATAGCCCCACCCGGGAACTACCTTGTGACCAAATTTCATTGACCTAGGTCAAACCGATGACGTCACAGGTCAGGTCAAAGGTCAGATTTTCACCGTTCACAGGCATTTCAAGAAATGTGTTGTGAAATCGAGTAAATTGGTAATTTATTGATAACCATCGATGGTACATTGTTCGTCAAACACATACTTTGCTATCTGAGGTCACTGATACCAGGTCAGGTCACAGCGAGGTCAGGTCACCGGGGTCACAATATGAAAGTGTCGTGTGATACATGTTTTATGGTCCATTTTACATGACAAATGCGATTATGTGGGTTAGGCAGCCTTTGGGGCCAGCCTAGGTCACGTTTTGGTGAAGGTCAGGTCAAGGTCAGGTCAAATTAGGTCAAATTTCAAAGTTGATATTTTTGCATAACATGGGTATCGATTCGATGCAGCTCGTCACGGGGAGTCTAATGGTGGTCTTTGTTTTGCTCTACGAGGTCTAGAATTGCCAAAAATTGAGTTTGAAAATTTGACGTCATCATTTTTGAACAGTTTTTCGCTATAACTTGGCCAAAAAACGAGGTATCGATCTGAAATTTGGTATGTAGATAGAATACGGTAGGTACTATCACATATATTCCGGTTTTTTCGAAACTCAAAAAACTTTTTGGATTTTTTGGCTAATATATCAAAAAAAATGCTTTTTTGATTTTTGGGGGTCAAAACTCCAAAATTTCAAAAATCCGAGATAGCAGTTTTGTAACCCTGTCAATTCTACACCTTTTATGTTTTTATCATTTTTCTGTATCTTCAAAGCTGTAGGCGTGACAGGTCTTCTCGCGAAGGTCTTTTTTCGGTCAAAAATGACAGAACATGACGTCACTCTGACGTCATTTGTGGCCAACCTATCATAGCCTCTGGAAAAATTTTTGGTCACAATGTGTAAAATTGATGCCCGGAGGGGTCCTGAAAGTTTGGTGGCGATATCTCCAGCCGTTTAGGAGATATCGACCGAAAAGGACAGGGGGGGCCGTTTCGGCCCCCCCCCCCTACGGGGCGCGGGTTAACGCCAGACCCCTTGAGACCCTAATTTTTCGCGATTACTTTTAAATGCGTGAAGGAATTTCAACCAAGCTCAGGACATGCAGCCCCCGTTCACGAGCCTCAGAATTCCTTTACCGTGACGTCACGTGGGCGGCAAAAATCCCTTCACCCCATAACGATCCATACAAATGAGGCTGAGTTTTGAGCTGGGCTGACGCCCAGGTTGAGGGCGAAAATATTATAAAAGGCATACTATTTGACTCAGTAAGGCTTGATTTTTCCAAAACCGGGCCTCAATAGGTCGAATTCGAATGAACCAAGCATTAATTTTGCCTTTTAGATGAGGCCTGCAAATTTCGATGAAGTTTTTTCTCGTGAAGGAAAAAATAGTGCTACCAAATGCGTCTTGCGCCGCTTTTGCAAAAGTGTTGCAAAAGTTAGATACTAACGCCATTTTCTATCAATAATATGCAAATTTATTATGATTTTGGCCAAATCGAATGGCAAACATGCACTTAACAATAGCAATACTTCTATGAGGTGCATTGTTTTGGCGAGTGATCTATAGTATGCTTCAAAAATACCACTGGAACTGGAACTTGGCCACTTTGAATACAAGATAATGGGCTGAAGTGTGAAAAAGGCTGTGTTATGCCTTTCAAGAGAAGAAAACATGCCAGTATTGGTCTTTTTAGCACAAATATTTATTTCTAGTGAATATTAATAATGTGTTAAATCATAAAATGTTGAAGTTCACTTGATACGAGAACAATCAACTGATCACCAAAGCAAGGGACCTGGTTGACTGGTCTTGTTGAGTCCATTTTTTACATTTCTCTCATCCAATAAGTACCTAGCTAATTGAGTAGAGTATTGTCTACTATTATAATTTGTGGTTAATACCTTAACATAGCTCCGTCTTTAACAGAAGCTCCGTCTTTATTGATCGGTTACTTAGTGTTTTTGAAGTGATGAAGGATGAAGACAAGTAATTTGTGATTCGCTATCATCATTGTGTCATAGGCCACAATTGCAAGCTTGACAATTTTGGTGGTGACGACAAAAAGTGATATTCCGTTATCCACGCCTTGTGAATGGTTGAGAGGCCTCTACTTCTCTACGTTTCTTTTCTTGCTCAGGAGTAATTGCTATCTTTGGCATACCTTGTTCGCACAAGAAAGGTTCGAGGAACGCAAGGCCGGGAAAGAGAATGTGACTTTAAATGGAAAATGAGGAAAAAAGGGACTCAAAATAAGGTAATTTAAACGATTTTCATAAGTTTTATGGTTTGTTCACTACTACAAACTCACTTGGCCAACTCCTACCAACAAAACGTGACGTCTTTAGTGGAGAACTTTCATTGTGCAATATGCAATAAGACAACGGACGTTATCCATACAGCATCATGTTCGGTCCGGTTTGGAGAACATTTGTTTTGATACTGATTACCCTGAGATGTTTCATTGTTAGCACCGAACATCCAGAGTACAGTCCCCTCAAAGCAAGACTGGTACAAAATGTCGGAATGTTACCCATGCCTCCACGGATGCGATCGTCCCATGCCCACAGAAGATTTAGAAGTTCAAAACTGTACCTGACCGTGCTTCTACTGATACTTTCTGGAGACATTGAGATAAATCCAGGACCGATACAAGTCATGGGCTCCAGGGATGATCAAAATATGAGGAATGATCAAAATGATGTTACTGAAAACTTTCTTCTAAATCGGACCAAGGCACTTCAAAAGAAATTTGATAGTTTAGATCGACCCGACTATTCGATCACGAGTCGCGATGGCATGCAGGTTACCATCAAGCTCAATGCTGCTCTCTTTGAAGTATTTAAGAACGAGTTTGGGAAGCTCATTGAACACAAAGGAATCAGAGTAACTGATCAAAAAAGATCGCATGACCGTACTCGGCTGATAACCAAGTTCTTTGCCAAAATTGAGTTCGAAACTTTGAAAGTGGCCATGACAAGCTATTTTACTACTTCAACTGTTCTCATTCAATCTAACCAAACAGGGCCTGATGGATTGGGAGCAGCCATGATTTTTACGACGTCACACTTAGTCCCCTTCCTAGATCAGCTGACTTCAAGGTTCCAGATGCCTATTATCCGCTCGGATTTGAAGCAAAAACTTCAGAGGTTGATTAAAGATGAGTCAAAATTGTGCAATGTATGTGAAATGCCGCTAACATTCAAGACGCTTAGAGGAAACAAAACAGCCGGAGTACTGCTTTGCGCAGCCAGTATGTGCCAGAATATGTCGCACGTAACTTGCACCCAAGATAGGCGGAGTGATAACTGGCTGTGTTCAAGCCATCACGCACAACCTAAAATGCTCTCTTCGAAGATACTGGAGTCGATCCCCGTTGCAGCTCAAAGTGCTGGCGGACCTTATAAAGGGCCGCCTGCACCGCCTCTGCCTGTGGCACCGGAGCCGACACTTGCTCAGCGAGAGAGGTCACCTGCTCCCCTGGCAGTGGTATCGGAGCCGACATCGCCTCTGTCTATGGCATCGGAGCCGTCCTCTGGCCGGCTAGAGGAGTCAACTGCACCGCCGCTGCCTGTGGCACTGGAGCCGACCCCAGGCCAGCCAGAAAGTTCACCTGCACCCCTGGCAGTGGTATCGGAGCCGACAACGTCCCTTCCAGTGGCACCAGAGCAGCGAGAGAGGTCGCCAGTTCCGTCCCTGCCCGTGGCAAATGTACCGGCACCGCCCCTACTAGTGGCACCGGAGCTGACCATTGGCGAGCCAAAGGGGGAGCTGCCGAGATCTGGTTCAGGGGACAGGGAGCAAGTAGAACGGGTAGAGGGTTATAGTGGTGGTTGGGTAGGTGATGTGTTTGACCGCGTTGCCTCTGATACTGCAACGGATTTTACAGGGCACACTGTCCATAATGCTCACTCCGATTCGTTACCTGGCCCATCGTTCTTAGGCGTCACACTAATGGACGTTATGGAGGCCATTAGGCTCATGCAATTCAGTATAGACCAACTTAGAAATGAAATACGGGATATTAGGATGAGACAAGAGGGTATTCGTAGAGAAATTGCTCATAAGAACATGTCGACGGTAACAGAATGCGCAAATGGGAACGATGAGTCACCAGGTGAATCGTTGCCTGCTGACAACCAAGTAGATCGTGAAGCATGGGTAGGGTCTGAAGGTGCTACCACTGATAAATGTTTGAGACCAGGCCGGGAATGCACCGGAAAGGATCTGAATATCTCCAATGTTAGGTCCAAAGGAGAAGGTAGAAGTGAAACGGAGGAACCAGAGGTTATGGTTTATGGAGACTCCAGGGTTAAATTCATGGACAGAGCCTTTTGTGAACGTAGCCGAGACAAACGCATGAGGGTGTGCCTGCCGGGCGCGAAGCTTAAAGACTTATCGGACAGGCTCCCTGAAGTAATGCGGGGTAGTGGACCAAACTGTGTCGTTATTTTGCACGGTGGAGTTAACGACGTCGGTAGCACCCTTTCGGAGGAACTTATTGATACCTATAGGATGGTGATTACGGAAATGGTTAAGTCAGGCAGAAAAGGCATAATAACTAGCATTCTCCCCAAACTTGGTGCTGGAAAAGAGTGGTCATCTAGAGCCATTGGGATTAATACAAGGGTTAAAAAATTGTGCAAGGAGAACAACATAGGGTTTATCGACTGTTGGGATGATTTCTGGGACAAACAAGAACTGTATTCGATAGATGGCTATCACTTAAATAGAAAGGGCGTGCTCCTTTTGAGCGAACTCTACGAAAAGAGGGTACAACAGGGAAACTAAAGAGGTCTAAAGGTGAGGAAGACAAAAAAGCAAAGGTCATTGACACGTCTCTAAAATGTTTGTACACAAACGCTAGGAGTATAAGAAATAAATTTGGAGAGCTGCAACTTTACATGAATTCTAAAGAGCCTGACTTAGTGATTTTGACAGAATCGTGGGTTAGTGAAGGGTTGTTGGGGGATCGCATCAAAGATTATGAGGCAGACAATTATACTCTGTTCTCCTACCAAAGAACAGCGAAGGTAGGAGGCGGAATTCTTATATATGTGAAGAGGAATCTTAAGGCTATTGAAATAGACCGTTTTGTTAAAAATACTAATATTGAGGCACTCTGGATAGACATTTCCGTGGATGATGCTTCAACAAATAAAATCAGATTAGGTGCATTCTACAGACCCCCTAATCAATCGAAGGATACAGATTTAGCTATGATAAAGGAGATAGAGAGCGGAATAAGTCAAAGGACAATCATTATAGGAGATTTTAATTTGCCAAAACTTATGAGTACAAATGCAAACTGGGAATCGAGGCTTTTCAGGGAAAACTTTGAAGAGCTTTTTTTGACACAGCATGTTGTCCAGCCAACTAGAAATAATGAAATACTTGACCTAATTTTGACTAACGGCGAAAACCTTATCAGAGACGTGAATTCAGGCGAAAGCATTGGAAATAGTGATCATGTGCTTATCAGATTCAGCATACAGGGTCAAGTACAGAAAAGAAAGGTTACATTACCGATCATGCCCAATTTTGCCAGAGGAGATTATGATGGAATCAGGGCATTCTTTCAAACCATTAAATGGAGAACTATGTTAGAAGGCAGAAATGTTCACGGGATGTGGGAGTTTTTCAAGAAAACACTCACTGAGGCTCAAAATCAGTTTATTCCTATGAAAAAGCAGCGTGGAGGGAAGTCCGCAACACCTATTTGGTTTAATAGCCTGGTACGACGACATTTCAGTGAAAAGAAGGGTGCGTTTCGCAAAATGAAAACCAACCCAACACAAGAAAATAAGGCTAATTATATTTCAGCCAGAAGGAGACTTAAAAGGAGTATAAGAAAAGCAAAAAGAGCATCAGAGATAAATCTAGCCAATGAGTGTGGAGGTGATTTGAAAAAGTTCTTCGGTTTTTATAAATTTAATAAACATGATTCAAGGATTGGACCAATAGAAAGTCAGCATCAGGTTTACCATGACGATGCCGACAAGGTTAAAATATTCAATGACCAGTTTTCGAGCGTTTTTACTGATGAGTGCCTCAGGCAGTTTCCTATAAATGTACCTGAATCGACAACACACCCTAAACTTACAACTATTTACCTGTCTGAGGATGACATAACTAAAGCTTTGTGTAATCTTAAAGCAAATAAGACAAGTGGTCCAGATAATATTAGCACTAGGGTCTTAAAAGAAGGAGCAAGAGAATTATCTGTTCCACTTTACATTATCTTTAAAGAGTCATTAGAATCAGGTGAAATTCCTGATGATTGGAAGTGTGCGAATGTCATTCCAATCTTCAAAGGTGGAAACAAAACTGTAGTGAGCAATTATAGACCAGTAAGTTTAAGTTCGGTCGTGTGTAAAGTGCTAGAAAGAATCATAAAACGTCAAATAGTTGCTCATTTTGAGGAACACGAGATTTTACTTCCATCTCAACATGGTTTTTGTAGTGGACGCTCCTGTTTGACAAACTTATTAGATTTCCTTGAATATTCGACAGACCTTTTGGACAGGAGTAACAGTGTATCAGTAGTTTATTTAGACTTCAGCAAGGCATTCGATAAAGTTCCACACAAAAGACTCTTGATCACATTAGAGCGTCATGGTTTAGACGGTCCTCTTCTCAAATGGATAGGGGCCTGGCTAATAGGTCGCAGGCAGCGAGTCATTCTAAATGGCCATCAAGCTGACTGGAAAGCTGTCAAGAGTGGTGTGCCTCAGGGAACTGTTTTAGCACCATTGCTTTTCATTATTTTTGTAGATCTTATAGACTCTGACTTAACAAGTAACATATGGAAATTCGCGGATGATATCAAGATAGCTAAAAATATTACTTCAGATGACGATAGAAGAGCACTACAGGCAGACTTAGATGCTCTTTTAAAATGGAGCAAGGAATGGCAGATGGAATTTAATGCTGATAAATGCAAAGTTCTTCATCTGGGAGTAAAAAGTAACGATACATATTATTTGAATGGAACTAAGTTGGCAACTGTGAGGGAAGAAAAGGACCTGGGTGTTTTGGTGACAAATGATCTGAAGTTCAGTGGCCATTATGTGCAAGCTCGAAAAAAGGCTTTAAAAATGTTGGGGGTTATAAATAAAAATGCATCATATAAAAGTAAAGAAGTAATGAAAAGACTCTATTGTTCATTAGTTCGGCCTCATCTTGAATACTGTGCACAAGCATGCCACTCGTCTCTAAAAAAGGATATAAAACTTTTGGAGCGTGTGCAGAGGAGGGCAACAAAGATGGTTCGTGGGCTGGGTGAAATGAGCTACAGAGAACGCCTGGCTTCCTTAAATATGTTTTCACTTCATTACCGCAGGATAAGAGGGGATTTGATTGAACTTTTTAAAATATACAAAGGGATTGATAAGTTAGATTTTGGGAAGATGTTTACACTCAATACAAATTCCACGAGAGGAAATGGGTGCAAACTAGTAAAGAAATTTTCCAGAACCAAGTTAAGACAGTCTTTTTTTACCAGTAGGGTCATAGAAGCTTGGAACGGTTTACCTCCTAGAGTTATCAATAGTTCCTCCTTAAGTAATTTTAAAAATGAGTTAGACTTGTATCATAAACAGCGTGGGCTAGTGTTCGATGAAATGGTGTAATTGTACCGTGTTTTACATACAGTGTTTGTTCATCTACCTGTAACCTCGTTGGGCCCAAGTGGCCTGCTGTTACATGGAATACATGTTATGTTAACTGTCGTGCTGCCGCAAGGCACAAATAAGCAAGCACAAGTGCTTCAGTGACATGAATCATTATGAATGTATTTCCAAGGTGGCATGTACAATAAATGTTACAAGGGTGGAGTATGTTCTTTTATGAAATGGAAATCATTTAGAGATACAAAACATCACATGATTCAGAAGAATATTGGTGAGCTGATGATATTTAATGTTCGTACTTTAATAGCACCAATAAAATCATTTTCATTTTGTTGAGCAGTGCTCTTGAGATAATGAGTGAGTGATGGGTCAAGTAATTGAGTTGAAGAACTATGCTGAAATATGAATACAACACTAAACATTTTCAGCACAAAGAACCATCACCTTCTTCGTCCACTCCAAACACATCTATTTTTGAATGCATATTGCACACTCAGGAAAGCTTAATGTAAGGCTGAAGCTGAACTGCAGGTTCATTAGCTACGTTAGACTGTGCCCATGCTGCCCACAGTTCCTTACATAAGAAGACCAGTGAGTGATGAAGTTCTAACTTCTAAATCATTGAAGTCACTTAGAAACATGGTCTGGCACATTTTGCACAGCTATTTCAATTTCATATAATCCAGCAAACGATATATTGAACATCATATGGAAACCATGAATAATGAATGAGTACTGGAGCAGCCAATCTGCAAATATGGTAACTTCGACGAGATCTTGTTGGTGCGGGCTTATTCGGCTGGTGCGGATTTGGCATGGTGCGGAACGGATTTGGCTAATGGCTTGGTGCAGTGCGGATTTAGTGTGGTGGGTAGGTTAAGGTGGTAGGTTTTAGGTTGTAGGTTTAAGATTGTAGGTTGTAGGTAAGGTTAGGCCAGGTTTGGTTAGGTTTGGTTTGGTTTGACTTGATTAGCAGGCATCTCTGGGTAGAGCGCCTCTTCCTGGTTGGAAAAATAAGTGTGGGGCTTGCTTAATGACTACCACATTTTTTCTAACGCATGATTTTACTAGATTTTACAATTCAAATTTGAAACATGTCAAAAACTGTTTAAGAGGCAATTGGTGTGTACATTGCTCAGACCAGCACTTTGTCAATATAGCCAATGCAGCATTGTTATGAGGGCTAATTATTGCATATCTGATGGCCATGCTAAACCCAAAATTTAAAAATATTCATAGCTGAATAAAAATGTAATCAATCATCAGCATTTCAATTTCATTGTGCGATACCTACCAAACCAACCTCTGATTGCAGACACTATAAGGGAAAATAATGACAGAAAACCTGGTGATATTATAAGCGATCTGATAAATAAAGCTAGAGTCGTCTGAATCCTCAATAGTCCGATCTAAAATCGCAAATTTGCCAATTATCCAAACAATACGCTATATGCGGCCTATACGGCCTTGAACAATACCTTGCATTATAAATGTCTCACGCAAGTCATTTATGTATTTGCAAACGGCTACCAAATCGCTACCATATTATGTGACGTCACCTGGGCGGCAAAAATTCTTTAGTGAACTAACCTTATAAGTAAAGTAATCTTGAGGACATGGTCGTTTCAAGACAGGCCGAAACTTTTACAATTTAGATATTTTATCGCCATTTCAATATTTCAGGCACTTGTCATTGACTCGTAATGTTAAATTTCGAGCAAGATTTTCATCCGGTGTGTAGAGGCTATCACCAGTCAGTCTGTGATACGTTATGACGTCACAGCTAAGCCCCGCCTCTGTGGTCTTGGCCTGCGGCGGTTTCGGGCCGGCGCGCGGTCACTCTCGCTGTGGCGGGGAGCGGAGACGGGCGACGGTCGAGCGGTGCCGAAAGCCGGCGGAGTTGTGCGTAGCGTCTTGGCTGACAGTGCCCAGAGAGCGACATGATGACTAAGGAGTCATAAATGCTCAATGCGCATTACTTCTACAATGCTGATATGTTCGCTGATATTTTTTTTTTATAAGCTGCTGGCTGCATATGACGGGCAGATGGCATATAACTGACATAAGGTTAGGAAATATTCACCTGTATTTAAAGCCTATGGCGTTGCAGATAATGCGATAATGGGATGTCGGATGTCACCAAGTAGCTGCCGATTTGTACATCACTATGCAACCATCGAACAACGCAATAATAAGTTAATTGCCTGAGCTTCACATCATACGGCTCGCTCGTATTTCAAACAGATACCCTACATCGAAAATCGTATTTGTTAGGAATCGTTAACGTTTGTTCGAAGCACGACTGAGTAGTAGGTTGAGGAGTGATGGTCCTCTTGGTCCTATATACAAGAGTCAACAAGAGCCTAACATTTAGGTACTTGACCGTCTGCTGCAATTGACTCATAGCACGTGAAGCGTCAGCGAAATTCATAGTCCTTCACAGATGGCAGGGGTGTCGTTTGTACAGAGGTTGCTGTTGTTGTTGTTCGTCCTCTCGGCGTCTAGCGACGCGAAGCCTCGCGGCTTAGCATCCCTCTGCGCGCGGCCGCCATGGCCGCGATGTAACTTGTGCTCCTTGCAGTCTCTCTGGTTGGGGCGTATATGCTTCCCGTCAGGCGGAACCGAAGCCCCATCTGCGCTGGGCACCGCAACAGAATGTGATCTGGGGTGTCGGCTTCCTCCTTACAGAGTGGGCAGAGGGCTCCGCCGCATGCTCGTTCATTGCAGGCGTCGCACTGCCGTGTGGGGCTCTTGCCGATGCGATGCAGGTATTGTTGCGACCCTGACCAGTGTCCGGCTCTCAGCTGGTGGACGTCGATAGCCGTCAGACGGTCCAGGCCAGACACTGTGGGTGGGCGCGTTGTCCCCATCAGGGTTCGGAACCAGCCTGGGGGTCGCTGCTCTCGTGTGCGAGCGTCCGCCGCTCGCGCCGCTGCTCTATGCACTGTGCGCGTGTCCACCGGTACCTGCTCTTGGGGGAGAGATGCCGCCTCCTTGGCTAGGCTGTCGGCCATCTCATTCCCAGGCAGCCCGCAGTGGGACGGGACCCATTGTAGGCGCACCTGCCGCCCTCCATTGTCGGACACCAGGGCCAGAGCGTCCCAGACAGCTCGGTTCAGCTGCGTCCTTTGCTCGGCCGGGCCACTCCGTAGGGCAGATAGAGCTGCTTGCGAGTCGGTACACAGTATGATGGGGTCCTCCTCATGATCAGTGTGGTTGCCGATGTAGTTTAGTGTCTCGCGGAGTGCCACCATCTCCGCTCGGTAACTCGAGCAGAGCTTGCCCGCTGGTGCGCGGAGCTCGTGGCTCCCCCCGTCGGGCCACTCGATATAGCCGCCCGCTCCACCGTCCAGCACTCCTCCCGTGGCGGATCCGTCCGTCCAGGCCCAGGTCGCGCACTGGGGGAGGGACGCCAGGTGCAGGACGGCCGCCTGTCGGCGGGTCTCCGCGGACGCTCCGGAGGGGGGTGTGGCTCCTATCCCCAGGTCAAAGACCACCGGGGGGGCCTCCTCCCACGGGGCGACGCTGGGCGGCAGCACCGGCTCGATCGGGGCCACGACACCTGCCATGTGCCAGGCCTCCAGACCCACCGTGCGCCAGCCCGTCACCGCCTTCAACCGTGGGTTGACGGTCGCGTCCGCTACTCGGCGTAGTGGGTCCTCTTCTGGGAGGGCTCTTGCCTTCGCGAGGAATCGCGCCGCCAGGGTGGTTTTCCGGGCCGTCACCGGAGCCAGTCCTGCCTCCGCCATCAGGGCTTCGGTGGGGGTTGAGCGCGTGCAGCCCGTTATGACGCGGGCGGCCTCCCTCATCTCCCTCTCCAGTACCTCCACGTGGGAGGGGGACGCGGCCGGTAGCCACGCTGCGGCGGCGTGCTCCAGCGCGCCTCTGACGTAGCCGTTGGCCACGATGCGGAGTTGCCGCTCTTCCAGCCCCCAGTCCCTGCCCGTCAATCTCCTGAGGTGTTGCAGTCTCGGTCGGGTTCTCTGTCGCATCCTCTTGCAGTGCGGGCCGAAGTGGAGGAGGCGATCCAGCGTTACTCCGAGCAGGTTGAGAGTCTCGCGGGCCTCAACTCTCGCTCCAGCCACCCTGATGGACAGGTCCACTGCGTCCTTCGGCCACTGCGAGAGCACCAGGACCTGGGTTTTCTCTCCCGAGACGACCATCTTCGATGTCCTGGCCCATCTTGTCAGCGTGTCAGCGGCTTGCTGGGCTCGGTGTCTGGCCGTCTCGATACTCGCACCCGCGCACAGGGTTGCAGTGTCGTCGGCGTACATATAGGGTGTGCATCCTTGGATCGCCTTGAGGGAGTGTGCGAGGGGTGCCGCCCACAACAGAAACAAGAGCGGGGACAGGACGCTACCTTGCGGTAGGCCCGCCCGAAACACCCGTTCGCCACTCTTCACTCCGTTCACCTCGACGGCGACTTGTCGGTCTCGGAGCCACTGCCACGTCCACTGCAGCATGCAGCGCGGGAGTCCCAGCTCTAGCAGTCTCAGACGTAGGAGGCGATGGTCCACCACGTCATAGGCGCGCGCGAAGTCATACGCGACCAGAGCGCTATTGCATAAAACTTACGACACCGGATATTTTACGAATTGTCTTAGAATCGTACTTATTCTACGCCAATCTGTTTCACAAAGGTCTTGAAAATAGTACGGAGAGCAAGGAATTTACTCCAGCACGTGACGTAACTTTTGGGGGTTTCTGTTGCATATAAGTTAAGATTTAAGAAAAAGTAGTTCGCCGAAACGCGCAGAAAATGTCGCAGATGCGCCAAATGTGTAAAAATCGTAAAATATTCTACAGAGGGGGTGGGCTTCTTAGATTTTAGGCGAAAGTCGGCTATTGCAGCTGTTTGACGCCGAATTCCAACTTTTTGAGTCCTTATACAGTTATGAATGCATATGAAGGTAACTCCTTAACACACTGATGCTTTCTTATCCTCGAACAATTTATAGAAAGACTGCAACCGCACCTCTCATTTCTCAACCAATGCGATAGCAAGATATAAGCATGGTCGTACCCGACAATTGTACTACAACGGTGATGACTGACGTTAAACCACGCTCGTAGCTCGTTTGAGGAACTGCAGACGCATTAGTCATCAAACATATCAGCCGTGTTGATGTTTATTTCTGGTTCCCACATTCCGTTGACGATTTTAGTGAACATCCAAACACACTCGCCTCAGATTCTAGCACGTATGTACCATACGTATTCAGAGAACGTCTGTGCACCAATACGGCCGCGATTCAAGTTGAGCTAGAGACCCACGTAAACTTGACATGTCACTGTAATCGTAACACGCACAGCGCTTCTTAAAAAAAGGAACAAATGATGCTGAGCTTGCACAGCCTCACTTTTCCCGAGTACGCCAACACCGGGATAAGACGCTGCTGATAGGACGATTTCAACGAAGGTAGTGACTCTTGGCGTAGCAGCCGCCATCTATCGGCGATTTATCAGAGCCCTATGTCGGCTGAACCCAGCGGGATTCTTCAACCTTCATGTAGAACAGCCGAATGCCGTGGTCAGAAGACTCCTCCACGAAGTCGGATAGAAATTCCTGAAACAGAAATAAAGATGTCGGTAAGTATCAGAAAGACTAGAACGAATGGATTGAGAGGAGATCATTTTCGAAGGCAAAGTGGCTGACAGAGCATGAAATAGGAGAGAGGACTGAGGGAATCAGGAAAGAGGCGATACATATAGACAGGGGCGGAAAAAGTAAATCGAGCGAATAATGAACTTTTTATGACACCATGTATCTCCTCGCTCTCAGCCTTCTTTGAATGCAAGCATAAAGGTCTGTGACTGTGCCCTGCTATACTGGTAAAGTTGACTTTTTAAAGCCAATTTTAGCCAGTGCATTTAATTAAATTTAATTAGCCAATTTTAGCCAGTGCCATTTAATTAAATTTAATTAGCAATGTCATTTAATTAAAGCCTGTGAATTGAAAGTAATAAGCAATTCACTGGCAGATTCAGAATAGTCCAGTAGGTATCTAGATGCTATGCTGATATGCCCTTAAAGGGACCCTCCCACCTTCAAAAAAGTTTATGAATTGGCATGAAAGTGATGTCGCTCGGTTCAGAAAGAGCGAAAACGAATATCTACCAAATTTCACCGAAAAATATTCACCGGTTTTCAAGATATTAGACTTTTACTTTTGTTTACTTTTTTGGGATCTCCGCTGTTTCTAGCGACTTAATTTTAGAAGTGCGGCGTTTGCGGAAGATGTTGCGCGCAAATAGCATATACCACCGCGTGCTACAAAACGTTTTAGTCAAACATTGAAAAATCGTTAGATATCTGCGCTGACGTCACACATTCAGAGGGGTATTCCTAAGCATTAGCCCCTCTGAATCAAAATGCTGCAATTTTGAAATTCAATATTTCCGATTTAAGGCATTTCTCGATGTTGTGAGTGCCGAAACCGGTAATTGTGAGCCAGGGACCCCATTTTGGCTATCTCAACTCAAATCTAATGTTAAGGTGGGAGGGTCCCTTTAATGCTTACGTTTGAAACTGAAAAATATCACGCAAGCCCAGAGACGAATACGTAGGTATTCATCTTGTAATACCTAGCTTAAATGCATTCTGTTTTGTGCCACTAATTCAACGCGCGAAAGCATGTTGCTTGCAAATATATAATATTAAACGTAATTTTGTGGATATTTAAATGATTTTAATGATAAGACACCTGACACCATATCAATATGATATGGCATTTCAACATACCTAATTGTAGATAATGGTGAAGAAAAAAGCGACAGAACATTGGAATGTTGCGAGTAATTGAGGGCTGAGGCTAATAAACACGATGCCAAATTCAAAATACACCAAAAGAAAATATAGATCAGGAATTGTAGCGGCATTAGCTTTAACCATTAACTATTGAAAAAGCTCACGAATGGTCTGAAAGGGCTGAGCAGTGAGCAGTGTGCTGCCAATGAACCGACAATTTGAATTGTTCACTAACCATTCGCTATAATAGACAACTTACTTGTTAGTCTGGGCCCTTGTTATCTTAATTCTTCATTTTCAGCCACCAAATGATGATCTTGTTCGATCTTGCAAGCCAAGCTGGACACTTGTCTTGAAATTCTTCTTTGGAATGTTGTTTACTTTCGTGTCCTACCTAGCAACCACCGGACGGCGAGTGTACAAATCTCAGCTTACTTAATTGGCGAAAGGTGGCAGTAGCAGCTACGGCACTGTTCAAGACTGATGCAGTGCACTCAGTTCTATGCAAATTTATGTAGAATATCGACTGAAACCCATAGTGAGGGCAAATTATCTATGATCTTAGAATATCCCACACTCCCAAGATGCCACGATCGATGTTGTTTACCAAGCCGACCGCCGCTTGATGTGGGAGGGCGCATGAATATTGAAAAGTACGAAAGGTTTTCTAAAGTCGCTATCAATTCAAGGTGATTTGAACCACTTATCCAGACAACGTGATTCACACATTTCAGTACACTGGAACTTTAATCGCTTTCATTATTGTCACCATTTTTCTGCATTTCGTGCTGAGATCCGGCACTATTTTCATTCATGTATGACGTCATACCTAGATTTTCCAAATATTTACGAAGTAGGTCACGGCCTTTATGCAACAGGTTTTACGGTGTTTCGTAGAGTATGGCCGTTTCGTAAAAAAAGTTAAGATCTACTCCGGTGGCGTAAATCTTATGTTTATGCAATAGCGCTCAGCACGTACTTCTGGGCGGTGGTGCCTTCTGGTGGGTCTGCACGTCTGGACTTGGGCCGATTCCATCCGTCTTGCACTTGCTGGACGAGTCTGCCGCAGGGTTGCCAGATCCAGAATGGTCCTTATCGCCAAATTCGCCCCTCGAATTTCGCCAAAATTCGCCAAATAGGATGCACTGTATAAGCATTCGTTATACGTAGCAGCGCAAGTTGGCGTTCGTGTAACCGTGTTCACGATTCGTTTCAAAGTTTACGATTTACCTATCTCGTTTCTCATATGCATCTACTTAACAGCGTACCTTAACCCTCGCCGGCACACAGGCCATTTTGAGTCCTTTGACGGCACAAGGGGGGGGGGGGTTGGTACGACCCCCCCTCGTGTTTGGCCCCTGATGGAGCTAGAGCTTCGCGGAAAAAAACGAGCATGTTGCCCGTCACGAGAGGAAGCGAATGATACCCAATTTTGAGGTCCTAGGTCATCGGTTGACCTTCCAGGTCAGGTCAGTGACCCAAAAATCGGGAATATCGGGACCTGTTAGAAAGTCGTTAAGTGTGGCTGCTAAGGGGTTTTCCGGGGTGCTGATCACGAATATCGTGCTAGTTTTGATCACAGATGATGTCGTTAAACGTTTAGACCAGGTCGGGTCAGGTCAGGTCAGGTCAACCGGTAGGGGTCGTGACGGGTATTCGTAGTACCTGTCATCCGCCTCTGACAGCTTCGTAACATGTTACGAAGGCACCAAAACTACTTCGTAAATGTGAAACAGTCAAATTCGCAACACGCCCAGCATTCAGCAACCGCTCACGCCATTCCCGCAACACGCCACAAAGTTGTTTACAAGTAAGCAGAAGATATTTTCATCAGGAACATTTTATATTTGAGTGCCTTATATGAGACGTTGGAAGGTTAAATTAATCAGATTACGAAATATTTCGTAACGATGTTTTTTGCTTTGTTTTGTTTATTTTTTAAAATAATATTCTGTGATTTGGAGGTGAACTCTGGAAATTCGCCAATATTTGACGTTTTATCGCCTATCGCCAAACGCCGTGCTTCTATCGCCAATGACTTTCAAAATTCGCCAAATTGGCGACATATCGCCAAGTCTGGCAACCCTGGTCTGCCGATGCTGTCCTCGACCGATCGGCCAGCCCTGAAGCCGACCTGCTCCGGTGGGACCAGTCCGCGGGACTCGGCCAGGAAGGTGAGACGTCGCTTGATGAGTCGCTCAGCCAACTTGCCGACGTGCGAGGTCAGAGCGATGGGGCGGTAGCTCGCGGTGAGTCGCTTGTCCTTCCCCGCCTTGGGGATGGGGACCACCGTCGCTTGTCGCCACTGCCTCGGGACCTCTGCGGTCCGCCACGACATGCTGAAGATGGTCAGCAGGACCTTGCGAGCCACCGGTCCTAGATGTCGGAGCATCTCGTTCGAGATGCCGTCTGGTCCGGGGGCCTTCTTGAGCTGGAGTCCGCTGAGCTCTCTGACCAGGTCCTGCAGGCTGAAGGGACCGCATGCTCCTTCTCGTCGATCGCCGCACCCGCGGCAGGAGCGGTGCTCTTCCCGTAGCTGCCTCTTGGTATCGCGGTCCAGCTTCGGTATGCGCACCTGCTTCGAGACCCTCGCATACTCTTGGACGAAGGCCTCTGCCTTATCGCGGTCGGTTACGATGAGGCGGTCTCCCTTCAGCATCGCTTGGCCGTCCCTGGGCTCATCGTCACAACATCGCACAGGGGCGGAGCAAGGAGCTCCCGCCAACGGAACTCGCCGGACCTGGGCCAGGTCCCGTCGTAGAGGAAGGCGAGGTGGCGTCAACTGGCGCCGGCACGGTGATGTGAGTACCGATCAGCTTATCATCGGACACTTGAACATTCAGTCCATGAAGCCCAAGATGCCCGACCTCTGCAGTGATATAAGTAGAACCTATGAATTCGACGTTCTAGCCCTTGCGGAGACCTGGCTGACGCCGAACATACCAGACAGACTCTTGACAGTGAGCGGTTATAAACTGTATCGCAGTGACCGTCCAACTGGTACTCGCCTACCAAAGGGAAAAGGTGGTGTCGCTGTGCTAGTCCGAGACTGTTTCAAGTCAGAACAGTTAAAGACACCTATTACCAGTGATGTTGATTCGAACTTGGAGATTGTTTGGGTAATTGTTCACGTTAGCAAGCGCCAGTCTCTGTTAGTTGCGTCTGCTTACCGAGTGCCAAACAACACTGCACGTCAAGTGTCAGCTGATCTCGAATCACTTGAGCCCCAGATCCAGTTCATGCTTGCAAATTACCCTAGAGCCACACTTGTAGTCTCCGGTGATTTTAACTGCTGTCTGTTCAAGGCCAAAGGGAATACCCGTGAGCAGTTATTACCGGATTTTTTTAACACCTACGGACTTACTATAGCCAACTGCGATCGCCCCACTTATCGACCTGCACATTCACTTCTAGACATTGTTGCCACAAACCGCCCCGATCTTGTGCGAAAGTAGGTGTAACGAGATGTCACTTCGGTGGCCCGCACGACTTTACGCGCGTTATTTTGGAGCGTCAGGGCTCATCCAGCCCGGCTGCCGTTCCGCGGGTCGAGCGGCGCTGTCTCGGCCGTATTGATGCCACTGCCTTTAACCAGCAGCTGTACGAGTGCGATTGGTCGTGTGTTTTCCTGCGTGATAGCCCCGTGCTGAAATGGCATGCATTCGTCGATATGTTTACTCGGCAGCTTGACAGTGTTGCTCCCGTCCGCCGTGTGCCTGTCCGACCTGTGACGTCACCCCCTGTATCGGCCGACACACAGGAGCTGCTGCGGCAGCGCCGTGCGGCACTGGCGCGTGGCTCACGCGATGAGTACCGCGAGGTAAACCGCCGGTGTAAAGCCGCGATCCGAGCTGATTGTCGCGCCTACTATCAGGAACAGATCGCTCGTAGGGGCAGGCATAGTCTATGGCGCGTCCTTCGACCTGTGATTGGACGTAAACAACAGCGCGCTGAACCACCGTCCATCTCGCCCGACGCGCTCAATGACTATTATGTCACGATAGGACCTGCCACCGCTGCCAGTGTTCCGCGGCCGACCACCGCGGTCCCTGTTAGGTTACCCCGCGTCACCTCGGGCTCGTTTATGGTACAGCCTATCGATGTTGATACACTGTATTCAACACTTTTGAGCATGAAACCATCGTCAGCCACAGGAGTAGATGGTGTAAGCGTTTCCATGCTGCAGACTTATTTTCCTGGTGTCTGCCATGCTCTACTCGATATCGTTAACTCCAGCCTACTCACTGGCTTAGTTCCACCAGGATGGAAGCATGCGATAGTTACGCCGATACCGAAAGGTAAAACAGCCAACGGCCCAGCCGATACGCGCCCTATTTCCATTTTACCAGGCATAATGAAAGTAGTCGAGCGTATCGTACAAGCTCAGTTGACTGAGTATTTGCACGCCCATGACTTACTTACTGCAGCACAGCATGGGTACAGAAAACTACACTCAACCGAGACAGCTCTCAGCGTCATCACTGACCGCATCCTACATGCCATGGACAATGCCGAAATTTCCATTTTGGTTCTTCTAGATCTTTCAAAATGTTTTGATGTCGTGCCTCACCAAAAACTCCTAGATAAACTTAGCCTGTACGGGATAGACACGGAATGGTTTAACAACTATTTGACGGGTCACGTGCATCAGGTTACCGTACGAGGTGCTGACGGTTCCAGCATAACGTCCCGACCCAGAGAAAACAAAATCGGAGTTTTTCAAGGTGGGAGCCTTAGTTGTGTGTTATTCATGCTGTTCGCCAATGACCTGAGCCTACATTTGCCCGATGGCGTCACCATTGTTCAATTTGCAGATGACACGCAAATTTTGGTCACCGGTAAGAAACGGGATCTGGCTACTATCATCTCACTCATGGAGACTGCCCTCGATAACGCTTACCAGTGGTTTTGTCACAACGGAATGAAAGTAAACACTGCCAAAACGCAGATGTTAGTTTTAGGCACCCCAGCTATGTTAAGGGGCCTCCCAACTGTCACCGTTAACTTCTGCGGCTCTGTGGTGGGCGATGCCGGGACTGTGAAAAACTTAGGAATTCAACTCGACCGTCATCTGAGTTACCAGGCACACATTGACGCCATGACTTCAAAATGCACCGGTATACTCATCGCCCTCGCCCACGCACGTCACGTGATGCCATCCAGCACACTGAGGTTTGTAGTGCAGGCCCTGGTTCTTTCCATTGTGCGGTACTGCATGAGTGTGTACGGGACGTGTGGTGTGACACAGATGACTCGCGTACAGAAAATCATCAACTTTTGTGCGCGGGTCGTCAGCGGTCGCAGACGCAGTGACCACATCTCCGATGTCATCGAGCGGTTCGGCTGGCTGCGAGCTGATGAGTTAGCCGAGTACCACACTATCTGCGCAGTCCAGCGAGCTATCACCACGAGAACTCCTGAATATATCAGTCAAACCATCGGTCCATTAGCCCGCGACCTACATGACCACAACACAAGGCACGCCGGCAGATTGACACAACCACGACCCCGAACCGAGACGGGGAGGCGCCGACTGTGTATCAGGGGGGTCTCGATGTTCAACGACATGAACTTGGATCCGTATTTGCCATCGTTCCGTCGAGAGGCAAAAAACGCGATTCTTACCAGACGTCACTGAGGTGGTATTGGTGTGAATGTCGTGTGCGTGATTTGTGTGTGCTATGATGATGCCATACCATGTCTACTTACCCTATGTTTTATCGGTTTTATCTGCTTTACGTGTCAGGTGAAAAGCCACTTTTTGCTGTGGACCCTCGATGAATACATATCTGAATCTGAATCTGAATCTGAATCGCTCCCACTTCTTCAGCGTCTTGTGGACCCTGCCGACGTTGGCTGGCCTGTTCAAGGTGGTGGAGACGAAGTCCTTGAAGTGTGCGATGGTGGCCTTCTTCTCCAGTTCGGCCGCGCGCCGCTTGGCCGCGATCCAGCGCTCCCGGGACGGTGTGTCACCATCGCGCAGGGCCGCGCGCGCCGCGTGCCGTTCTATGATCGCCTCCTGGAGGTCGGGGTCCAAGGCCCACGGGCGAGGATCCGCCCTGGCGCCTCGCGGGATGTGGCGCACTGCAGCCCGTTGCAGCGCCGACTCGAACCGGTCCGCCAATACCTGAGTCGTCAGGTCCGGCTCCAGTTCGGCCAGCGACTGCTCGCAGTCGGCCGCGAACGCCTGCCACTCCGCCTTGTGGAACGCCCACTTGGTCTTGCGGACCCTCCTGGGGGGCGCCGTCTCGGACCTCACCTCCACCACCATGGGAAGGTGGTCGCTCCCAAGGTCAGGGCCGAGAGACCACACTGCCCTGCGGGCCAGGGGGGCACTGCACGCGGCGAGGTCTGGGGCCGTCTGAGCACCTGATCGGTAGCTCGCGAAGGTGGGTTCTCCGCTGTTGAGCGGGACCCATCCCTCCGCTTCCATCCAGTCAGCCATCCTCTCCCCCACCGCGTCAGCCGCTTCGCAGGCCCTGTCCCAGCTGGGGTGATGGCCGTTGATGTCGCCGATGATGATGGTCTTGTTGTTGTTGGGGAGGCATCGCGGGTCGAAGCGGTCCTCTCGGTCGTCACCCGTCGCCCGGATGGGCGGTCTGTAGATGTTGAGCACATCCAGTGTCTGCGGTCCTAGCAGACGGACTCCACAGAGCTCCGTGGTGTCGTCCGCTGCCGCCAGGTACCGGTCGGAGAGAGGTGAGAAGTGTAGTCCAGCTCGGACATACACTGCGACGTCTCCTCCCTTCGCCGACACCGCGCCGGTCTGTCTTCCGCGCGCCCTGCGCACTACGACGGGGGGCTGGAACCCTGGTATGCTCGGCACCGCCTTCGGCAGCTGAGCCTCTTGAATGGCCGCTACATCTGCTTTAATCGCGGAAAGCCAGCCTCCCAGTTCTTGCACCTTGGTGCGCAAACCTTCGGCATTCCATGAGACAAGCGTCACGTGGCTTCTCCTGGCCCGATTCTTGCGGTAGCGGCGGTTCTTGAGGCGGCGCCTACTGCCAGTCCCCACCCCGTCGGTGCTCCCTCCTCCGGCGACGGAGGGGGGCGCGGCCGGCGCGCTAATCACTCAGCGGGCCGGGGCCGCGCTGCGAGCGCGGCTCCCAGGCCCGCGGGGGCATTGTGCGCTGCCCAGGCGACGGACGACCCTCGGCGAGGAAGAGTCGGTAGATGGAGTACGTGCCACCAGGCAGTGGCCGCGCGCAGAGGAAGAGAGGCAAGTTGAGTCCGTTTGGCGTTCCGTCCGCGGCTGTCCACCGCAGACGGCGGTCGCAGGCGACCACACCCCCCACCACTTGAAGGCGGACTCGTCCAGGGGGCTTTGTACAGAGGTCGCTGATGGGCACGGGTCAATGCCGCAGTCGTGGGCGGAGCCTAATGTCATATGACGTAGAAAGCCTCTATCCAGGATGGAAAAACAGTTAACATTACGAGTCAATGACAAGTGCCTGAAATATTGAAATGGCGATAAAATATCTAAATTGTAAAAGTTTCGGCCTGTCTTGAAACGGCCATGTCCTGAGCTTGGTTGAAATTCCTTCACGCATTTAAAAGAAATCGCGAAAAATTAGGGTCTCAAGGGGTCTGGCGTTAACAGTAGTAGGTACCGGCTATCCAATCTATGCCGAATCGTTATTCCGGCCTGACATGGTATCGAGAAACGGGTGAAAGGCAAGGATCATTTAGGGTCATTTAGGTCATGTGTAATTTAGGTCATGCGTTCAGAGTAGGTGTTAACCCTCGCCCTGGCAGGGGGGTCGATGCGACCCCCCCCCTAAGGTTTTTCGAAGATAGCGTAAAAACGGCGGCGCGCAGCGCCGCCAAATTTGGCACAGCCTATGGGGCAACCTTTTTACATAAGACCTGAAAATTTCAGGTCCGGGTGACCTTGGGTCAGGTCACCAGGTCAGAAAAACCGGTACAAGGTCATGGTCAAATTTCAATTTTCTTTTTGCACCTGTCCAACTCACAGTTTTGGACTGATTTCCTTCAATGTTTCAGGATGTGCTAAGTTCACCGAGTTGTATAACATATAGTTCGTTTTTTTTAGGTCACTAACCTGAGGTCAGTTAGAGGTCATTACGTCGTAATGTTAAGCCTATGGGAAAATACTAAATTCGGAAAATACTGGAGATATCCGATTCGTTCTATCACTTTTGTGCTTTGAAACCACAGTACTTAACAGCAGGTCACTTGATGCTTCTTTGTTTGGTGTACTTATCCATGGGTCAGGTCAAATGAGGTCAACTGAGGTCAAATGACGTTTTTGCCAATAATTTGGCACATAATGACGCTAGAGCTTAAAAAATGGTATCATTGTGTTCCTGGTGATCAGCCGAATCGAATGATATGCAATATGATGCAATTTGGTTAACTTGAACTTAATCTATTAATTTAAGTTTACTTAAAATTTAAGAAAAACTTTAAGTACACTTAAGCAAGCTAAAAAGTATATCATTCGACGCGCCTTGACGTGCTGAGTTTACTGGTGCTTTTCTGTTTGCTCTATCTTAATTAGATCAAAAGTTATAAGCGAAAAACTTTTGACCTGTTTTTAGCGAAATTTTTACATTTATACCCCCCAAAACCCCCCTAAATATTGACCTAGAGCAACCAAATTTGCACAGGGGCGAGAACTATTGGGGGCCCACCTATCTACCAAATTTGGTGTTTCTAGGTGCCATAGGAGCCAATCGCGTGGGGGGGGGGGGGGGTCGCATCGACCCCCACCCCCCTGCCACACCCCCCTGCCAGGCCGTGTTATGAAAAATGCCCTGCCAGGGCGAGGGTTAAGTTTATCAACTTCGGGGTACTGGAAGCTTCGTCGCGACCAGCCATTTTTCACGCGAGTTTTTTTTTCGAATAAAAATAAAAAGACCTGAATGTGAATATGCACTATATTTACATTTCACCAGGCTTTAACCTGGCTTGTGACCTCGAAATTCACATTTCAGGGTGCTTCAGATATTTCTTTGTAACATCTTTCTAACGCTACCTCGTGCATCTCGCTACGATGCGCTTAGTTTCGGAGAAAATCTGGGGGGGGGGCGGTAAACGCCCTCCACAGTGAGGGCTCAGTGGAGCGCTGGTTAGCATTTTGCACTTGGTATAATGAAGTCAAATACTTTGTAGAATAAATGCTAACTTTTTATGTTTATTTTTACAGAACCGATCTCAGCGTTGGGGGAATGTCGCCGACCAGGCTGAACTATCACGTCTGCTTCAATACCAGCGAGGACACTGAACACCCAGCCAAGGTAAGTATACATTGCTGCGTGCACTAGCATGAGTAGCAGCATTTACGTCTGCTGATGTGCTGCCACATGACACCGGCAGAAAAATGATTTTGGTAACTTAATCGGTCGTTCGCCGTTTGTCATGGCACCTAGGTATATGCTTACCAACATACTTTCACCATATCAATGACGCCAATGCAAGGCAGCTGCTCTTATTCACAAAGACCAAGTTATTTTGGTGTGCCTACAGGTCTACGAGTATGAACTATGAAGTACAGTACCCCTATAATGGTGGTGAATACAGGTTATCGCGTACCTGTAAACCTGTATTATAAATATTTGGTGGGCTTTACTGCAATACAGTAAACGTTGCCGAAACGCATAGACACGACACCGCGAACGGAACTTTTTTTGACAGACGGTGTCCGCACATAACCGCACGGTAGTCGTACTGAACGTACTGCATAGGTATGGAAGAATTATCAAAGTGAAAGACCGCTGCCCTGGTGTCGACTCCAGTATCATATAAAAATGCATCGTATGTAAATAATTATTAGTAGATAATAATAACGGTTTATTTCGTATCGAAATCGGTACATCACAATACACATCACCGCAACACTTCAACAAACACAAAAACACAGGAAACGAATGTAAAATGCATGTTTCCCTATATCCGGTACACAAGCCGATGTGGAACATTCTCCCTTCCACGCACAATTTCTTCGATGACCGGGCATCAACCATTTTGAAGTTCAAAAGGCGAGATAGCGGACAAATGAAAGTCATACATAGAGTTCGTACTGCATGCTGACGCAGTCGCAAGTGCTGCTGCGCTTCCAGACCCACCTGGCCAGCTGGACTATCCAGCACGGCAGCAATCAGAGCATTGGGAGAGAGTGAAAGGCGGTGCCAGAACAGAATCTGTAAAGTAATCTTGTATAGGATACTGACTAATCCGTGTATGATAAGTTGAGAGCAGCGAGCGCCACGCATTGTAGCTCGTTTGGCTATGTTAGGTTTACAAAGGTCACATGGCCGATCAATAAACATATACTCGCATTCATATGTAAAAAAGATGACAATGGATGGGTTCGTCTATGACTAGGGGAGGGGGGTCTGTGACGTCAACTCTGAAGGTGACTGATGGTCTGCGAACACCTGCGACTTGTGTGAATGCAGACCGCAATGTATAGTTCGTCGAGGTAAACAGCTCACTCATGACCGATGTGCCATGCATAGGCGTAGGAACAGGGGGGGCCAGGTGGGCAAGTGCCCACCCACTTTTCGAGGTGGGGGGGCCAACCATGTGTTTTGGCCCACCCACTTTTTACTCGAGGCCCCTCGTCTCGATTTGAGAGGACGTCGTCACCTTCCAGAATAAACAAACTCTGTAAAAATAAGTTCCACGAATCCCCACGCACGGACTCCAAGGGGCCGTGATAGATCCAAGGAGGCCCTCTGTTCATACTTATCAGTCGAAGCCCCTGAGACTGATGGCCTGAGAGGCCCTAGTGGATCTGAGGAGGCCCCAATATCCACACTGGTCTGGGAGGCCCCTCCATCCACACTAGTCAGAATAGGCCCCTGACACTGGCGGTCTAGCCGAGGCCCCCTACCCTCACTAGTCAGAGGAGGCCCCTCTATCCTCAATAGTCAGAAGAGGCCCCTGAGACTGATGGTCTGGGAGGCCTATCCATCTACACTGTAGTCAGAGGAGGCCCCTGAGACTGATGACCTGAGAGGCCCTTATAATCACACCAGGCAGAAGAGGCCCATGATACTGATGGACTGAGAGGCCCTTCTATTCATACTGGCCACAGGAGACCCCCAAAACTTTCGGTCTGGGAGGTCCCTCAATCCGGCACCAGTCAGAAGAGTCCCCTGAGACTGATGGCCTGGGAAGCCCTTATATTCGCACTAGGCAGAGGAGGCCCCTGAGACTGATGGTATGAGAGGCTCTCATATTCACACCAGTCAGAAGAGGCCCCCGAGGCTGATGGCTGTGAGGCCCTTCTGTTCATATAACTGGCCACTGGAGGCCCCTGAAACCGGTGGTCTGGGAGGGCCCTCTATCCACACTAGTCAGAAGAGGCCCCCGAGACCGATGGTCTGAGAGGCTCTTATATGCATACTGGCCACAATGAGGCCCCTGAGACTGATAGTCAGAGAGGTCCACTCGTAATGAATCTGAGGGGGCCCTCTATCCACATTTACACTTTTCTAGGGAGGCCTTCGGGACTGATGGTCTGAGAGGCCCTTTTATTTATACTGTCCACAGGGGCCCCCTGAGATCAATGGTCTGAGAGGCTCTTCTATTTATACTAACCAGAAGAGGTCCCTAGGATTGATGGTCTAACAGGCCCTTCTATTTATACTAGCCAGAGGAGGCCCATGAGACTGATGGTCTGAGAGGCCCTTCTATTCAAACTAGGCAGATGAGGCCCCTGAGAATGATAGTCCGAAGAGCCATGCGGCGGCAACTGGCCGTGGCCATATTTCGGCTCGGTAGGGCCCCACAGAGCTCATGAGAGCACCTCAAGGGCTCCTAAGTAGACACGCTTATCCCCATAAGGGTGCCACGCCGGCTTCTGAAGGCTCCTTGTAGGCATCTAAGGGCCCTTTCCGGCCTCTAACGGCTCCACCCGCCTGTGATGGCTCCACACCAGTGTTTATGAGCGCCGCACAGCGGCGCCTTTGAGGGTCATACTAGTGTCTTTTAGGGCCCTATGTATATCGGTGGCTCTGGGGGCCCCACACCGGCGCCTCTGTGGGCCACCACACCTGTGCAATATCTCAAGGCTCTATATGTACATCTGAAGGACCCACACCGACACCTCTGAGGGCCCCACATCAGTATCTCGGTGCTCTGAAGGCCCCACACCGGTGACTCTGAGGACTCACCGGCTCCTGAGAGCACCATGTTGATGTCTAACGGCTCCACAAGGCCACTGAAGGCACCACACAAACTCTCACTGGGCTCTAATGTCCATGTACCGGCCTCTGAGGGATTTAAGCCAGCGCATTCGTAGCTCCACACCAGCAATTGTAAGGGCTTCACACTGAAGTATCTGAGGGTTCCACACCGGTGTCTCTAAGGGCCACATACCGGCATCTCTGAGGGCCCCATACCGGCGTCTCCGAGGGTCCACATCTGGCGGGCACCCATCAGCGACTGAAGGTCCCACACTGTCGACTCCGAGAGCCCCATCTGCGTCTGGGAGCACCATGCCGTCTCTAAGAACCACAGCGGCTCCTCCGTACGAAAGATGGGCGTCTGCATGCCAAAGGGGAGCGGTTCTGAGACAGTAGGGCACCTACGTGCAATAGAGGGGCGCCTATGAAGCCCATAGGGGCGCCTCAATGCGAAAGAGGGGCGCCTCTGAGGCCTACATATATGGGCGTCCATATGCAATAGAGGCCTGCAAATTGCAATTGATCAATGCCATGGGGGTGCATTCATAAGAAACAGGGGCGCCGGCATGGCAAAGAGAGGCGCCTTCAAGTGTCCATAAAAGAGAGACGCCTATGATAAGCGCACATTGTACAGGGTGACACAAAAAAGCGGTCATCACCAAAATTCGAATAACTTCAGAAGTTTTATTCAAATCATCACCAAACTTCGGCCACTTTAGGTCACACCTATGTAGCAGACATCCACCAAGTTTCAAGTCTTCACTACGAGTACTTTTAGTACAGTATGTGTTTTACGGACGCTCCACAATGTGCTCCAGGTGAGCGCCCCGGCGCTGCAGGGCGTAGGCACACCTGCATCCGGCGGGCAAAGTTGCTGATAACCCGATAAGAATAACGTTTCAGGGGTAGCACACCCCCTGAGCACTGTCTCCAGAGGCCATTGCACTCTGTAAAGTGCACAACCATCGGGTTATCGACAACTTTGCCCGCCGGATGCAAGTGTGCCTACGCCCTGCAGCGCCGTGGCGCTCACCTGGAGCACATTGTGGAGCGTCAGTAAAACACACACTGTACTAAAAGTATTCGTAATGAAGACTTGAAACTTGGTGGATGTATGCTACATAGGTGTGACCTTAACCCTCGCCCTGGCAGGGCATTTTTCATAACACGGCCTGTCAGGGGGGGGGGGTCGATGCAACCCCCCCTCACGATTGGCTCCTATGGCACCTAGAAACACCAAATTTGGTAGGTAGGTGGGCCCCCTGGAGTTCTCGCCCCTGTGCAAATTTGGTTGCTCTAGGTCAATATTTAGGGGGGTTTTGGGGGGTATAAATGTAAAAATTTCGCTAAAAACAGGTCACAAGTTTTTCGCTTATAACTTTTGATCTAATTAAGATAGAGCAAAAAGAAAAGCACCAGTGAACTCAGCACGTCAAGGCGCGTCGAATGATATACTTTTTAGCTTGCTTAAGTGTACTTAAAGTTTTTCTTAAATTTTAAGTAAACTTAAATTAATAAATTAAGTTTAAATTAACCAAATTGCACCATATCGCATATCATTCGATTCGGCTGATCACCAGGAACACAATGATACCATTTTTTAAGCTCTAGCGTCATTATGTGCCAAGTTATTGGCAAAAACGTCATTTGACCTCAGTTGACCTCATTTGACCTGACCCATGGATAAGTACACCAAACAAAGAAGCACCAAGTGACCTGCTGTTAAGTACTGTGGTTTCAAAGCACAAAAGTGATAGAACGAATCGGATATCTCCAGTATTTTCCGAATTTAGTATTTTCCCATAGGCTTAACATTACGACGTAATGACCTCTAACCCAGCTAACAGGAAACGTTAGTACAACGTTGTCACAACGTCCTGTTTCGGTAAGTTGCGAAATTACGTTTTAATTACGTTGTAGCAACGTTCTGAACGTTGTGAAGCCATGGTCTGGTCCGAAAGTTGTGGTAAAACGTTGTGACAACGTTTTATTGGTACGTTGCAGCAACCGCGCACTTGCAATATTATATTTTGATAATGCATGGTGACATATATGGCCATATAATGCATTTCCTTTGACTTTCAATGCGCATTTTCAGATTTTATCGTTAAATTTGACGTTTTAACACTAGGACTGTTCACGTTGTCAGCTGGTGGTCGCCAACACGTTGTTAAAACGGTTTGTCACAACCTTGACATTATAGGTATTAGGTACTTAATAATTAGCGGTGTTTTTACAAGTAAATTCTAATACCTCTCTCTCTCTCTCTCTCTCTCTCTCTCTCTCTCTCTCTCTCTCTCTCTCTCTCTCTCTCTCTCTCTCTCTCTCTCTCTCTCTCTCTCTCTCTCTCTCTCTACCTCTCTCTAATATATATATATATATATATATATATATATATATATATATATATATATATACAAGTGTTGTTGAACAGAATAGAGAGTTTCGCATTTGTTATTTTTTTGCTCAGACTTTCCACGTTTCGTATAATCTTCTTATTTTCTGGCGTATGTTGAAAGAGGACATTTCCGAGGTTCATAGTGAAAAGAAGGAAGAAGATGAGACACATGTTTAATGAGTAAAGACAAATCAGACGTTTCGTGTAGCATTACACATTTTCAATGGTTGATTGTTACATGATTACAGATTAATATGATGACATGATGACATAAAAACACATCAAATGTACAATATCGATCGGTGTTTCGAAGATGGTTTCGAATGTGGCAAGGAAGTGGAGCGACTTGAATTAATCACTTCGCGTGTTGTCCTGCGTTCCGTTTATGGCGGGGCACCTTCAAAAAGCTGGAGTATCCCTCTGGCGTTGACCTGTCTGTTGATTTTAGGTTCCAGTTTTCTGATGTAAACTGCTTCCAGTATATGCAGTTTTCTCTTGTCTGTTTCTTGACATAGTATGGTGATGTTCTTAGTGATGTCAGTTCGTGTGAGATGGTCGTCTTGGTGGTGTGTGTCGTTGTGTGTCAGCAGCGCGCCCTGTTGCAGGTGCATTGTTATTCTTCTGCTAAGTGTCGTTGTTGTGTGTCCGATGTAGCCACTGTTAGCTTGGAGCGCACAGTCTCCCTTTTTGCATGAGTAGTGGTATACAACGTTCGTCTTTTTGAGGATAGATGGGTCGTTGGATGGGTTGTTTCGAAGGACTAATGATTTGGTCGTCGGGTTTTTGTAGTAGATTATTAGTCTGACCTCATGGGATGTGTTCGTGGGTCTGACGTTCCGTTTGATGATTGTTTTGAGGGCCTTTTCGTCATTTTTGTAAGCCGGGGACATTTGATTTTTGAAATATAGTGTGTGAGTAGTGGATGTGTCTTTGTCAGGTTCAACCTCACGGGACTGAGCTTTTTTGTCCATGTAAGCTGATAGGGTTTTGTTTACGATCGAATCAATCAGGGAAATTGGAAACCCATTATTTGTCAAGAGTTGTTTGATGTGTCTTAGCTCACGGTTGAAAAGTTCCCAGTTTGAGCAATGCTTAAGGGCCCGGTGAACATATGCTCTAACGACGCTCTCTTTGAACTTATCCGGGCAGACACTAGAGCCGTTTAAGCAGCGTCCCGCATCTGTGGGCTTTCTGTACACTGTGGTGGTATACTGAACGTCGGATGAGTCAATAGCGACATCAAGGAAGTTGATGTCGCTATATATATAAACTTTATATATATATATATATATATATATATATATATATATATATATATATATATATATATATATATATATATATATATATATATATATATATATATATATATATATATATATATATATATATATATATATATAATATATATACATATATAACATGTTTTAACACTGCCAGTCTTTGCCGTAGCGCTCCGGAGTTAGTATGGTTTCGGACCGCCAAGTCCGGCACAAATCCGGCTCCCTGCCACCCAAACAATATGCCCGGTTACATAGCATTTTTGTCGGGTCTGTTGCTCACTTCTTCTGCGATAATTTTAATGCAGTACTTTTCGTATATTTAGATGAGATCATTGTGTTAATTGCAAAGCGTCATTGGCATGTTTTGCAACATCACAGGCGGAGCTAGAGGCTTGCAACTATCCCTATGTAAACGCGGCTGTTACCCGCGGCTGCCAGCGAGCAACGCCGCGCCGGCCGCCAGTGTCGAGCGGTGGCTCGCCCTGACCTCGCCGGAGGGGCCGTGACGTCAGTGTCACCGGTCGGCGTTTAGAGCCAGCCGGCCGGGCCGCAGTCTGCGCGGCGCGAGCGAGCAGTGTGGGCCGGCGGCGGTCGCGGCAAAGATAGCTGGAAGATGAAAGATAGCGCCAGTTGTCTGCGTTTGATGTGATTGTTGCTTTGACTGGTAAGTCAAAGTACCATTTACGAGTAGCATTTGCAAGATTGTGCCTTGTAATATCGTGCGGTCTAGGCTATAGTTCATTGTAGCTCTAGCCTCTAAGGTGTTGACATGTTTGATCTAGCCTGTCGCACTGTTACGGGAAGACTGGTGCAGGTATTTTTTGTGATTTTTTTTTCATGAATTGATCTTTTCCCTCATGTCTTCCCGCAGACGTCCTGCAACTCGTCAGTGCGCCTTATGGCAGGCGCCAGGCCTACTGTCGGCAAGGCGGAAGCGAAGTGGCTGTTCGGAAGCTGCGACCGGAACGGGGGGCGCGCAGACCGTCTGGTCAGGCACTGCCAGCTGCCTAGGGACATCGAGGCCGCAAATGAGCCGGTGCCTAACGGTCCGCCGAGTGATCAGCGAGGGTTAGTGAAGAAGTGAACTTCCACCAGTTCCGGCGTACTCGCGGCTAGCGCTAGAGCCGGTAGAACCCAATTCCGTCCCACGCCCCCATGGGGGCGCCCCTGGGCCCCATGCCCATCACCGATGCCGCCGCTGTCGTTTTTTTTTTTTTTGTAAATTGACCTGTGTGATGTATTAAAATATACACTTTTTACATGCCTTTTTTACAAGTCTAGAGAACGGGAAGAGAGCGTCGGAATTCGGAAACACATTCTGAGTATGTTGCGAACACGTTGAGAGGACGTTGCGAAAATGTTTAGGACGTTTACTCAGGGTCGCAGGGACGGCAATACGAAGTACCGACAACGTGGTGCGCACGTGATAAAAACGTTCAGAAACGTCGCAGAGGCGTTTCCAAAGCGTTCTAAACTCCTTGTAGTCACGTTGTGGAAACGTGGTGACAACGTCCCAGAAACACTGTTGGCACGTTACAGAAAACATTTCATAACGTTGGCGGGACGTTGTGAGAACGGTTTTGGGACGTCACGGTCACGTTACAGAAACGTTGTGACGACATTCAAATGCATGGTCGGATGACGTTGTCACGCCGTTGTCTGGAGTCTACAAAATTACGTTGTCACAACGATAAATCGGAACGTTGTGGTAACCATTTGACAACGTTTAAACGACGTTGTAACAACGGCAAATTGTTAGCTGGGAACTGACCTTAGGTCAGTGACCTCAAAAAACCCGAACTATATGTTAAACAACTCGGTGAACTTAGCACATCCTGAAAGTTTGAAGGAAATCAGTCCAAAACTGTGAGTTGGACAGGTGCAAAAAAATTGAAATTTGGCCATGACCTTGTACCGGTTTTTCTGACCTGGTGACCTGACCCAAGGTCACCCGGACCTGAAATTTTCAGATCATATGTAAAAAGGCTGCCCCATAGGCTGTGCCAAATTTGGCGGCGCTGCGCGCCGCCGTTTTTACGCTATCTTTGAAAAACCTTAGGGGGGTCGCATCGACCCCCCCTGCCAGGGCGAGGGTTAAAGGGACACTCCCACCTTAACATTAGTTTTGAGTTGAGATAGCCAAATTGGTGGCCATGGCCTGCAAATACCGGTTTGGGCACTCACAACATCGACAAATGCTTTAATTCGGAGATATGGAATTTCAAACTTGCAGTTTTCGGATTCTAAGGGGCTAGTGCATTGGTATGCCCCCTTAGAATTTGTGACGTCAGCGGAGATCTAACGATTTTTAAATCTTTTACTAAAACGTTTGGTAGCACGCGGTGGTATATGCTGCTTTGAGCGCAACAAATGCCGCACTTTCAAATAAAGTCGCTAGGAACAACGGAGATCCCAAAAAGTAAACAAAAGTAAAAGTCTAATATCTTGAAAACCGGTGAATATTTTTCGATGAAATTTGGTAGATATTCGTTTTCGCTCTTTCTGAACCGAGCGACATCACTTTCGTGCCAATTCATTAACTTTTTTGAAGGTGGGAGGGTCCCTTTAAGTGGCCGAAGTTTGGTGATGATCTGAATAAGACTTCCGAAGTTATTCGAAATTTGGTGATGACCGTTTTTTTGTGTCACCGTGTATGCGACAACGGGGCGCGACTGTGGGACATATAGGGATGTCTCTGATGACTATAGGCACATAGGGCGCTTATATGCCAAAGAGGGCGCCTATGAAGCTAATGGGGGCAGTGGGCACCTGGGAAACAAGGAAGACATTTGTGTAAGGGTTTTCAGGGGTCATGCGCCGTTTGCGGCAAATAGATTCTAAAAAAAATCGGAGGGTATAATAATGAGGGTATAATTGATAATTGAGGGTATAATTGATATAATGGACGATGGCGTGATTCTGTGCATGATTCTAATCAAGATTCCCATATTCAGTAATTAGTCCTTTATCTCGCTCAAAGGTACGTGTTTTGTTGATGGTGATACCTACAGCGTGGGAGTGGCATTTGTGTGTGGGCATTTCGGCCCGGGACGATTGTGCTTTTCTGGTGATGCGAGTGTCGCTAAAGCTCTGAAGACAGACCCACTACCATTCTGCAAGTGGTCTGTTGTCGAGGTCTGCACGTCTGCACGTCTGCTCGTCTGCACGTCTGCACGTCTTGCCTGCTTGCACAGCCTGCATAACCTGGTTGGAAGTACCACTAAGTGTCAGCTATCTTGTCCTTCCTTGCCTTAACCCAGCTACCCCTGCTTGGAACCCCTGCTATGCTGTTGGCGCTTGTTCCTTGCCTTGCACCCTGAGCTAACATCGAGAACTGCCACGGGGGTCGAGTCTCACAGTCTCAGTCTGAACACTGTACAGATGAGAAACGCACGAGGCGGTCGGGGCAGGGGGTCGGCTGGGGCTGGCAGGAGGGGGAGAAGTGCAAGCGTTAACAATGCTGCAGCTTCTGCCAGGGGTGAAGAGTCAATCTGTGGTACATGTGGTGACGATGTGGGTAATGACCCGATAGGATGTGATAAGTGCGAGCATTGGGTCCATGGAAACGAGATGTGTTCGGGTCTTCCCCAGGACCTCATTGATGCCATCATGAAGTATGATGGAGCAGGAATTCAGTTTGTCTGTATGAAATGTCAGGTCCAACATGTGAGTGCGCGCGGCGAATCTCCGACAAGCCACACAGAGCCTCACCTTGCTGAGACTATTAGTCATCTGTACAACCAGGTGAAGGGGATTTGCTCAGCCTTAAGGGAACTTTCCACCCAAGTCAAGGCCCTGTCCTCACAACAGGCTACAGGTTGTGACCATGGTGCTGCCGTACAGAACCAAAGCACTGCATCTCACATGCAAACCCAGCCAATTCCTCAACAGCCGTCTAACAACTTGAACTATCGCACACTGATTCGCGAAGAGCTCAAAGAACAGAGAGAAAGGGAAAAACGTCAATCCTTTATCATTGTGAAGGGCTTGGCAGCCACCTCTCCTTCGGACTTCGTCAGTAAGTTTACAAAACTTGCAGATGACTGCTTGGGTCTGCAGGTTTCGACACCAGAGGTCTTCCAAATTGCAGGTCATGCTAACTTCTACAGGGTTCGGATCTCTGATGACCAGTCGCGAAAAGCCTTACTAGAGAAGGCAAAACAGCTGAGAGGTACCCAGTACGAACGAGTGTACATCAGTAGGGACCTGACCTATGCACAACGATCAGAACTCTTTCTGCGCCGCCAGGAGCGCAGACAGCAGCAGGCCCAGGCTGATGGCTCACTGAACCAAGGAAATGACCATGCGTTACAGGCCCCCAAACCTCCCTCACAGAGGCCTGCCCCTGCTGCTGCTCCCCCTGCTCAACCATCTGCTCCAGTGGGAGCGGAAAACTAACTTGTCTGCCTACATCCACAGTTTTAAGAATAGCCTTGGCCAATGTTAATGGACTTCCTTCGAAGGTCAAGCAACTCACTGAGTTCAGCGACCAGAGATTGCTTGATATTCTGTGCATTACCGAATCCCACCTTTTAAATCACATAGCTGATTCCTTTGTTCAGATCCCAGGATTTACTCTTCTCAGAAATGATGTATGTGGCAATGTATTCAAGCATGGAGTCTGTGTGTATGTGCACAACAAACTAGCTGTTACCAATGTCAACAGGCCGCTTCCTAACGTCATAACATTTTGCCTCTCAAATTTCAGTGTGTTTGTTGCAGTGGTCTATAGGCCTCCTTCAAACAATGAAGATGAAAATAACTCACTGCTGTCATATTTGTCAGATTTCTGTGCAGACAAGGAGGTAATAGTACTGGGCGATTTTAACCTGCCGAACCTGGATTGGAAAAGTGCTGATGCCCCTTCCAGTTGTGCAACAGTGGAACGCAATTTTCTCAACCTCTTCAACCTACTCGGTCTAACCCAGTGGATTAAGGAACCTACCTTTCCCAGGTCTGGAAACATCTTGGACCTGGTATTAACTACGGAACCTGACCGTCTTGGACACATTGAGATATGCCCTCCCTTGCCAGGTTGCGACCACTGCCTAGCTGTATGTGATTATGTGTTCGAGTCAGATGACATCTTAACTGTCTCTCACCCCCGACCTTACAGGAGAGCCTGGAGCAGGGGTCGCTTTGCCTTGATGCGCCAGCTGCTGAAAGATACGGACTGGGACTTCGAGTTTGCCTACCGGGATTGCGATGAGTGTTTTGTCCAGTTTGTACGAGTCATTGCAGATCTGACTAATGAGTTTGTGCCAGAACAACCTCCACGTCTGAGGACCCGGCCGCAGTTCCAGACTAGACCACCGACGAGCCTTATACACCGCCGCCAGAGAGCATG
This sequence comes from Amphibalanus amphitrite, assembly GCF_019059575.1. Taxonomy (NCBI): domain Eukaryota; kingdom Metazoa; phylum Arthropoda; class Thecostraca; order Balanomorpha; family Balanidae; genus Amphibalanus; species Amphibalanus amphitrite. The sequence continues at coordinate 101,464 of NW_024881732.1, read as the reverse complement.
GAATAACTATAAGGTTGTTAGACAGAAACTGGGAAGGAAAGCCCATGCTTCCGTGGAGGCGTATGGTGCCTTTGCTTCAATTAACAAAGAGTTAAGAATGTTCACTGTAACTTCACAATGCCAGTATGAAAGAAACTTAATTGACAGGTCCAGACAAAACCCAAAACTTCTCCATTCTTATGTAAGGTCTAAGAAGGTTGGCTGTCCAGCAGTTGGCCCTTTAATGCTGAAGACTGGTGAAATGAGCGACGATGCCCAAACCATGTCTGAAATGTTCGCCTCATCGTTTGTTTCTGTTTACTCTCCTAACAGCCCAAGGAACCCTGCTCCCCATCAGATGTTCAATGGAACGCTTAACAGTGTTGATTTCTCAACGGACGATGTCCTATCGGCACTGATGATGCTTGACCCCCATTCTGCCATGGGGCCCGACAGATTGCATCCACTGGTGCTGAAGTCTTGTGCTGCTGAGGTGGCATATCCCTTGCACTTGATCTTTCAGAAATCCCTGCAGGAAGGGAAGCTGCCAGCTCTCTGGAAAATGTCTATTGTAAAACCTATCTTTAAAAAGGGCCACAGATATGACCCCCTGAACTATCGGCCTATCAGCCTGACCTCGGTTGTCGGTAAGACTATGGAACGCTTGATATGTACTAAACTTAGAAACTACCTTGAAACTAACTTCCTACTAACTAGCAACCAATTCGGTTTCAGACCAGGCAGGTCAACAATGGACCAACTATTATTAGTGTATAACACAGTCTCGAAGATGGTGGATGCTAGACATGTCGTAGATATAATATTTTTTGACTTTAGCAAGGCCTTTGATGTAGTTAACCATGAGATCATGCTCGTAAAACTGCGATCACTGGGACTGCAGGGTTGTCTTCTTGACTGGTTATCCTCCTTCCTACAGGGTAGGTTGATGCAGGTCTGTGTGAAGGACTGTCTCAGCAAACCCTGTGTAGTTAGTAGTGGTGTACCTCAGGGAAGTGTTCTGGGACCCCTCTTGTTCCTTGTGTATGTGAATAGTGTTGCCTCCCAACTGAAAAGTGACTATAAAATATTCGCTGATGACATTAAACTTTATGCCTGTGTGCCCTATGATCCATCCTCCTCCTCTCCATCCCTTGCTACACAGCAGATCCAGAAAGACATTGACACTCTACACTCAACGGCAGCATCATGGGGACTAAAGATGAACTCAAAGAAGTGTGTTGCTTTAAGGTTTAATGGCTCTAGTCCTAACATAGACCTACCGGGATACTTCCTTGATGGCCAGCAAATCCCTTTCTCTAAGAGTCATGTTGATCTTGGTGTGACTGTTGACTGTCGCCTGAGATTTCACGAACATGTACACACAATTGTTCAGAAGGCAGGTGGCCTTGCCCAGAGCTTGCTAAAATCTACGGTCTGTCGCTCACCTGACTTCATGATGTTTCTTTTAACCACACACATTCGACCCTTGATGGAATACTGTTCGTGTATCTGGAACATGGGCTATATCGAAGACTTGCGTCTCCTAGAGAATGTACAGCGTAGGTGGACTAAACGAGTTGATGGGCTTGCAAACAAGAGCTACTCTGACAGATTACGGTCACTTAACTTGTATTCAGTACAGGGCAGGCTCCTTCGCTCAGACTTAATCCACTGCTGGAAGATATTTAATGGAAAATCCTGTATAGAGCCCATTGATGTGTTTAGTCGACCTCCGCAAACACGAACACGAGGACACACACACAAAATATTTCCCGTTTTCACCAGGACTGACACTAGGAAGCGTTTCTTCTCAGTGCGATGCATGCCTGCTTGGAATGCTCTGCCTCTGGAGGCTGTCTCAGCCCCAAACCTAGCAAAGTTCAAGGAAATGCTCCATCTGCACTTGCACGACAGACTATTTGACTTTGTGTAAAAACTCTTCTACCTATATGCTGCTTATCGTTTGTCTTTTTATGACTGTGTTGCTGTTTACCGTACCGTACTATTGTGTTCGTTACTTTGTGTTTAAGTGCCTTGTATTCATGCGTGTCACCTTGGAAGACGCTCAACTCCAGCCTTCGTACTTCATAATCTTCCCCAGACAAGAACTCAACTTTGGCTGGTGCGTCTAGGATTCAGGGTTCCTGTTCCTCATACCCACTTCTCACTTCCTTCTTGACTTCCTAAATGACACTGGGAACCCAACCAGGTGAGTATACCAGGTGAGGGGGAAGAAGTTTTAAAAATGGTGCGGACTTTCCGCACTGTTCGCTTTAGCGGTTACGCCCCTGGGTACATCTGCCTAGCCTTGATCTGCCTGATCTCAGAAGCTAGATTTGGAGGTCATACTTGAAAGCAGCCAGCAGGATGAGGCAAAAGTTGGAGGCCCCTGAAAATAGGAGGCCCCCTGGAAAAGGAGGCCCCTTGACAGGGTGGCCCACCCACTTTTCATGACGTTCCTACGCCCATGGTGCCATGTTTATGTGATAATGTGTGGGACGGTAGCGGTTTTCGTACCATTTATTCATTATATCTAGTGTTCTCATTTATATGTTTTTTTTTTCTTATAGCATGTGAATATGAGAAATTATCTATAAATCTTTCGTCTCCTTTCACGAGGTAGGAAGGCATGTACAACTAAAAATAAAATATGTTTATAAAATACACTTTTATTCCCTAACGGATCAGAGGAATGTGAAATTATGTGCAAAATGTGAGAAAAACTATGCATAACATGCATATTGTAGGCATAGGTAAATACCTATATATTCCTCCCCGGGGCGAGGATGATTCAATAAATTTTCACCGAGGTTTTTTGGGGAAAGCCCCGAGGGCCGTTTGGTCCTACCCCGAGGCATGCTTTCGCTAAAAAAGCGCGGTGAAATTTATTGGATTCCCGGCCGTAAGGCTGGAAGGCATTTCCTGTGGTATTTCCCATACCTGCTGAACCTTAACATGCCAAACGTTAAAATGGCCGCCGAAAGCGAACGGCCGAATTTTGACCTATGTAGCTGGTAATTTTTTGATAACAATTAAAGTGAAGATATTTTAGAATAAACAGTGGAAAAGGCTCTCGCAGAGATTGAAGACACAAACAAGGAAACAACTAGGAATAAATGAAACGGGTGCAAAAAGTTAAGGAAGAGTATGAGCGTTTGGGAATAAAAAAGCACATCGAAGTAATGGTCCCCAAAACTCCTAACACAGTGCTAAAGAGCTATGCCAATGAAGTCTTGAACGTAGATATAGAGAATGAAGATGTCTTGACGGGAACGTTTATGAAATTGGGTTGGTGCACAACATTGTGTGCGTCAGTGGCAACATACATTACTTACAGGAAAAGGCTACAAAGAAAACAATGAAAGTGACCTGGCATTCAAGTTCTTCAGAGACGCCACGACCGCCAAAGTGAAAAAAACTGAAAGCTGGTGGAGAAGGCAACCGTCCCGTCCTCACAGGCCACTGCGGCTATCTGTATCTGATGAGAACAAACTATGGACAAGCGGGACAAGCAAGCGGACAACTGGGAGGTCACTCACGACCCCATGGCACTTACCGGCCTTGGCACTTACAAAGCAGTCTGGTTCTAGCTGAGCATGTCGTTCGGCCTACGCGGCCGCCACGAAGCCAAACATGTGGGGAGATGTAGTGCTTAAAACTGACAGCGATGGCGAGGAATATTTGGGGTTCAGCGAAAGGCTGACTAAGACGAGAACAGGAGCAGATGGAACAGGAAGCCATGCCTCCACTCAAAAGGCATTTCAGGAAGAATACGAAGAGCGCTGCCCATTGCGCCTCTAAGGAGTTTGCTAAGCATCGGCTCGGCCGGCCGCCTCCTGTGCCCCAGACAGTCCATTCTTCCTGGCAATCAACTATAAAAGGTAGCAAGACAGCGAGACATGGTTCACAAACGCTCTGCTCGGAAAGAACACTCTGGGATCACTGCTCGAGACAGGATGCGAGGCCGCAAACATCCCAGAACCATGGGTGGAGAATGTTTGAAAAAGTTACCCCGGCCGGAGACCGATAGTCATGGGAAAGACGACATGCTCAAATACATTTGTAAACGGTTATCAACAAACCCCTTTTCTGTTCAGTGAAATAATGGATGTTGTGTTTGCTCAAGGATGAACATTTTATCCTGACTCAGCTCATTCAAGGTCAGGCCAACAGGTCACATCAAGTGACCTCTCTCAAGAGATAGTGTTCGGGGCCGGGGGCGTTTGTAGCCTTCGATAACGACCCTTGAATATCGTTTTATTAATTATTTTGCATGTTTCTGAAACTTGTCGGGCTCAGCGATGAAAATCTTTGTCCAGAAGTCCCAAAACAAAATATATAGATCTTCTAAAACTTTAAGAGGTAGATAAGTGTAAAGAGAGACACTTTTGTAGGTAGCACTCAGCTTTTTCTCGTTTCGAGACAGCTTTAAGGATCTACAAGAGTAAAAAAGTTACCCCGGCCGCGCCGGGGTTGGCTGAAAGTTACCCCGGCCACGGCCGGGGTGGCCGGGGCAGGTTCTCCACCCATGCCCAGAACGCTTCACAAACCACTCGGTGCGTTAAACGGCAGTGAAGCGCATGCTGGATGCTGCCTGTCCAACGGAGTTCCACCGGCTTGGAAGTAAGGCAAATAATGAGCAAAGGGCGTGACGTTAGCAGCATCTGTGTGGTTCAACGTGTTCAACCACACCCTTGAACCGCACGGCACTGGTTCAAGATTGGTTCTAAAACACTGCGTTTTTAAGCTTTGAAAAGTGTGGCACAATGCATGCGCCGTTTAAATACTTGGATGTCTCGATTTAATCGTGCAATGGAGCAGGTATGGGAAAACGTGTCGACATTAGCAGTGGATATGATGAAATAAATACAGCTTTGCAAAAATGAAAAATGAAACATTGCAACAACAAAGAGAGACGGATAACGCTGCAGAAAAAAACTTGTGCAATTATTGCGGAACTACGCAAATGGATACATTCGACAGTCGACACGCCTGAGATAAGATAGCGCGAAATCGTGGATGACTGTCACTGAAATGTATCAATAACATCAGGTGGATTCGTAGCCACGAGTTGGTGGTAGAAAGTATAGGACAACTCAAACTGCTGGCTATTTGACCTCGTGGCTGCCGAAATACAAACTACTTTTTTCAAAAGCACGACCACTGCCGCCCGGTCAGCTACTCATTTTAATCTTTCAGTTAGTATGTACAATATACTCGTAAAATCGAAGAGTGTTTAGAAATTGACTTTGCATGTGCCCAGGCGGCCCAGGGGCGGCGGATTCCGGGGGGCAGGGTGGGCAGCTGCCCACCCTGAAAAATCTCAGGGTGGGCAAAACTATCTTTTTGCCCACCCTGTTCTGGGTGGAGGCCCTTTGCTCGGAATAGAGGGCCGCAGGCCCTCTATTCCATTTTTTAGGACCAGCTATGCTTGAAAGAGGCTAAAGGCTTCCGTGCAAAAAATGACACTTTCATGCAAAAGAAGGTTCCCTGAGGGTCACTTTACAACTGTTAAGATGAGGCTCCTGGCTCTGTCGTGACAGAAGGCCCTCCCAGTCCCTGCAAAGAGAGTCCCTCCCAGAAACGGAGGAGGAACTATGTGTACGTAGGAGGCCACCGTGCAAATGGGAGGCCCTCCGTGTACAGAGGAGGCCCTTCCTAGCACAGAGGAGGCCCCCTGAACGGATGAGGAACTAATCGTATGCACGAGGCTCTCGTGCACATGGGAGGCCCTCCATACACATAGGCAAACCGTAGTATACAGAGGAGGCCCTTCCGAGTACGAAGGAGGCCCCCTGAAGTCTGAACGGAGGAGAAACGAAACGTGGGTACGCAGGAGGCCCCTTTGCACAGGGAGGCCCTCCATCTAAAGCGGAGGAGTGTCGGATACAAAGTAGGCCCCTTGCACATGGGAGGCCCTCTATGTACAGAGGAGGCGCGTAGTATACAGAGGAGGCCCTTCCGAGTACAGAGGAGGCCCCCTGAACGGATGAGGAACTAAACGTACGCAGGAGACCCTCGTGCACATGGGAGGCCCTCTATCTAAAGCGGAAGCGTGTCGGATACAGAAGAGGCTCACGTCCACATGGGACCCCGGCTATAGCCTCACGGCTAGCTGGGAGGACAAAAAAGTCCACATGGGAGGCCCTCCATGCGCAGAGAAGGCTTCAAGGCGCGAAGTATATAGAGGAGGCGCTTCCGAGTACAGAGGAGGCCCCTGAACGGAGGAGAAACGAAACATACGCAGGAGGCCCCCGTGCACATGGGAGACCCTCCATGCAGGCATAGAAAACGCGTAGTACCTATATAGAGGAGGCCCTTCCGAGTACAGAGGAGGTCCCTTGAACGAAGGAGAAACGAAACGTAGGTACGGAGGAGGCCCACGTGCACAGGGAGGCCCTCCATCTAAAGCGGAGGCGTGACGGATACAAAGGAGGCCCCTTGCACAGGAGGCCCTCCACGTACAGAGGAGGCGCGTAGTGTACAGAGGAGGCCCTTCCCGAGTACAGAGGTGATCTCCTGAACGGATGAGGAACTAAACGTAGGGCAGGAGGCCCCCGTGCACATGGGAGGCCCTCAATGTTGAGATATGTCGATCGGATACCAACTTTTTGGTATACCGATACCAAACCGATACCAACTTGGTATTTGATATTTCAAGGCAAATTTATTTGGTATTTTGCTGGTACTATGAATCCTCACTAATGAAAAAGAGGTTGTGAATTTGGTAAAAAGTTGGTATTTTCCTCATATTCCCAAGTCAGTTCGGTTTCGGTAGCAAGACCGCAAATCACCCCTCCTAAGGTGTAAAAACCCCCCTTACCTATGGTTCGTACATGACACACTTTGAACTAATGCCGGCTCCTATATATACTTACCAAAGCTCCTGAGCGCTCTAACATGGATGAAACCCGTCTTGGTCTTAACTGATTGATTTTACAATCATGACTGGTGTTTCTGAAAATTGTTGCTGCTATGCTGCTGCATTCTCGCTGTGAGCTTGTGCTTTCGCATCTCTTGCTCCGGTGTCGATTCGATACGGTGATTTGTGTGGATGCCGTCACCAATAAACTTTTTCTACACCGTCACCCATGGGCAGAACGTCTCCACAAACCTTTTTTTTTCCCACCAACTTTGCTAAAGGGACAAAAAAAGCTTCGAACGGTGAATACGTTTGCCTAAAAAGCAGGAAAAAGGTTGTTTTTTGAAAAATTCTGCAGGACTTCGGCGCAGCATTCAAAGAACGTATGGCCGAAAGAAATTTGGTACCCATATACCAATCGCTTGCAACCTTTTTGTCGCGTGTGATATTAACACGCGCACCGACGGGGGGGGGGCGGATATCCGCCCCCCTGAGATTTTTCGCGAATAGCGGGAAAACCGCGGCGCGTAGCGCCGCGAAATTTGGTATGACTACTCTCTCATCAATTTTACACATGGTGTGCAAGTTTGAACCTCCTAACTTTTAAGGTCAGGTCACCAGGTCACTTTGAATGACCCAACCTCAAGTCACTTTTTTGCAAATTTGTCACCGTGCCAGAGCTACAGCAGATGTCGGAGGCCTTTGAAACAAGCAGGATGTTATAAGGTCATTAGTAGCTACAATTCGTATATCTCGGAATTTAGATGTCGGTGACCTAAGGTCAGGTCAATTTCTCGACCTCCCCATTATAAGTCAATGGGGGAAAAATCAACTCCCTGTTTTTACCACTAAAACGGGTCGGAATGGCCCCATATACCATACATGACTTCATATACGATCAACCTTCACTACCTTGAGGTCTGTTTTGCTGTTGGGCAGCTGTGAGGTCATGTGACGTCACCAAGGTCACCAAAGTTTTTTTTTTTTGTCAATAACTCCGTACAGGAACAAGATACAGCCGCTCGGATGGTCTCATTGTGTTCAGCTCGTCAAGACGCATCGAATGATATACATGATGACCTCGAGGTCACGTGACCTGGGGTCAACCTTTGACCTTGACCTTTCAAGGTCAACATATATATCATTCGATGCAGATTGACGAGAGGATCACGATGATGCACTTAGTTTGCTCCCATCTTGACTAATTCGAAAGTTACTAGACAAAAACTCTCTCCATACTTAGCGCCGCCATTTTGACTTTTTTGACCCCTGTGACGTCATCTTTGACCTGACCTGAAAATGACCTTAGTAAAAATTGTAGACCTTGTCTCTGCGTATCCGATGCCGTTTACCGCTTGTCGCTATCTTGCTTCGTTCTTGAGATCTCAGGGGGGCGGTCATCCGCCCCCCCCCCCCGTCGGTACGAAGTTGGCGCAGACCCCCGTCGGTGCGCGGGTTAACCCGATACCAAGTTTCGCAGCACTGCGCGTCGCCGCTTTCCTTACATAGATACGCAAAAAAATGGTAGCGTGGTAAAAAAAACGCCCCCCCCCCCCCTCCTGAGCGATCGTTAAGGATTTTTTTGTTTTGTTTTAAATCGCCACCGTACAGCCCACCGCTAAAGTAATGTAGGGTTTTACCAATCTCAACGGTTGGCTTTGACTGGCGATTGTTTAATGCGGAGTGATCGAAAGAAGATGTCAATAGCTAAAGTTGCAGCTGCAAGGGTGACGATACATATAAGCTACATTCAAAGTTTCATTGTAGTCTGGTTAATCGTTCTTAACCCTATTCCTGGCGGGGGGGCCTCAGGAGCCCCCCCCCTGAGGTTTTTTGGTTATTTCTCCCAAACGCGTTGAGCTAGGAAGCTCAAATTTTCTGACTTTTCCTAAAAGGCTTCTACGCAACATTTCTGAAATTTTTGAGTTGATCTGACCTCAGGTCAGGTCACCAGAGGCGGTTTGGTGACCCTACCTCAGAAAAGTTTGCAATCACGCCAGAGCTAGAGTTTTTGACCAATCAATTTCTTCTCTTCATGGTTTAGTTATGGTACCAGTATGTGCAATTTGTATATCTCGGAATTTTGATATCGGTGACCTAAGGTCAGGTCAATTTCGCGACCTCCCCATTATAGGTCAATGAGGGGAAAATCAACTCCCTGTTTTTACCACTAAAACGGGTCGGAATGGCCCCATATACCATACATGACTTCATATACGATCAACCTCCACTACCTTGAGGTCTGTTTTGCTGTTGGGCAGCTGTGAGGTCATGTGACGTCATCAAAGGTCACCAAAGGTTTTTGGCCAATAACTCCGTACAGGAACAAGATACAGACGCGTGGATGGTCTCATTGTGTTCAGCTCGTCAAGACGCCACGCATCGAATGATATACATGATGACCTCGAGGTCACGTGTCCTGAGGTCCACCTTTGACCTTGACCTTTCGAGGTCAACATATATATCATTCGATGCGGATTGACGAGAGGATCACGATGCTGCCCTTAGTTTGTTCCTATCTTGACTAATTCGAAAGTTATTCGAGAAAAACTCTCTCCATATCTAGCGCCGCCATTTTGACTTTTTCGACCCCTGTGACGTCATCTTTGACCTGACCTGAAAATGACCTTAGTAAAAATTGTAGATCTTGGCCGTGCGTATCCCATGCCGTTTACCGCTTGTCGCTATCTTGCTTCATTCTCGAGATCTCAGGGGGGGGCCGAATCGGCCCCCCCCGCCAGTTTCTTGTCCCGGCGGAGCCCGCCAGGAATAGGGTTAAGCTTTAGAAGCAGAACATACCCATGACTGAAATCGCACATTACTTCTGCTGTGGACTGTACATACGGCGCCCTCCTTGGGTGAGGTGGCGCCCTCCTAACCTTTGCTTCTCCCCCCCCCCCCTTCGCGATATTCTAAACACGCCGCTGACTACAATTTTGAATTTTGTTTTCGTTGAATTGGCTGGCGGAAAAAATATGCTTGTAGAGTAGATTATGTTAGTTGGTTCACTTGGCTGATACACGTTTATCCCTTCGTTCGTTCACTCACCAGATCTAGGAGGCCCCTATCTATACACAAAAGGCCCCTTTTCGCCAGGAGGCCCCCACGATATCTTGCCCACCCTCTCAGAAATGCAATCCGCCGGCACTCCAGGTTTTTTTATTGGCGTTGGCAGCAATTTTATCGTTCACAAATCTCAGTGACTCAATAACGCTGCGCCGTGATGCCGGTGTTGTGTCGCTGTACCATTAACACTGTGGCGTTGTCGCCGTCAGGAGCTGGACGTGCAGGCGCCGCACTCGCGGGGCTGGAGGTCGCGCCAGTTCTGCATCTACCCGCAGGAGATCGCCTTCCAGCTGGGCGAGCGTACCCACCTCAGTCGGATCCAGGTGCTGCTGCACCAGCTGCTGATCCGTGAGTAAGGCTGGGGAAGACGCTGTGCCAGTCAGATGTTTAGGTGCTGATCATTGAGTCGGGAGGGGGAGGGGATGACTCTGTGCTCCGTCAGACATGCTATAACGTATGCGGGATAAATAAGTGGGAATCGGCAAGATTCGTGGTCCGTCAGATATTCGGTCCACGGTGACTGATTCGTTGATGGCATGTCCGAGGCCGTTGACGCTTGGCGTCACGATCCAACCTTTTACCGACAAAACATTGTTTTCTATGAGCGCATACACACGCTGGAGCGTGGAGGATGTACGACTTCCTGCGACATGTTTTCCATGATCGAACTGATGCAGCAATGACTTGTGCGTGTATCATGTCAGGTACGACTCATATTGATGTTAGCCCATACTTTGCTGGGACTCGGTGCCAATCGCCAAGCTGCCAAGGAGATGGGGGAGAGACAGAGTAGATGTGGCACCCACCACACTCCCACTCCGGCTGACTCAGGCAGTACCTATAGGCTGACAGACTAAAGGTCAACCGCAGAGCAATGCAATGATGTTTGCCGTCAGCCGTATCTAACTATCAGCTCCTTCTTTTGATAATGGTCACATCTACATCAGGGTGTTGCAGGTAAATTGGGACTAAGTTCATGACCTTACAAAAAATTTGCTATGCGGAGGAACATCATGGAAATTTGACACAATATAATTTCAACAATTGTTTTTCATTTGATATTGAAATTTTAATCCTAACATATCGCGCAGTCATGGAGCAGCGTCGGAGGGAAACGATTGGTGAGTTAGTTCGCGCCGGACAGAGCGCGAAGGACATAATAGATTTAACTGGGTACCCAAAGTCTACCGTGTACCGAACTATCGCGACTGTAGGAGCTGGAGGGGATGTCGCTCGACGTTCTCACACACCTCGCAGTGACCGAAAACGGACACCAACATTCCTGAGCGGCTTGAAACGCTCGATACAGGCCAAACCGAGGACCTCGATGAACAAGCTTACGCGTGCCCGTCACGTGAGCGAGAGCACCATCAGCAGAGCCGTGAGAGAGGACCTCGGGATGAAGTCGTTTACCAGAAAACGACGAAGCCTCCTGACCGAACCAGCAAGGGCGATGCGAAGGGAGAGGGCACCGAAGGTCCTCAATCTCCTCAAGCACCTCGGGATTGACGTCAGGGTATTTGTCGATGAGAAAAAGTTCATCGTAGAAGAGGTCGCCAACCGCCGGAACTCGCGGGCTATCGCCTACAGCCCTGATGAAGTGGCTCCCGTGATGAAAGGCAAAAATCCGGCATCAGTGATGGTATTCGGGGCCGTCGCAAGTGATGGCCGCATAATGCCGCCCCATTTCATACCTGCTGGTGTGATGATCGACACTGACGCGTATTTGACCATCCTGAAGGAGTCTCTCATCCCCTGGATGATGAAATACTATGACCTGAGCAAAGTCATGCTGGTGCAAGACTCCGCCCCAGCACATGCTTCCCAGAGGGTGCAAGATTTCCTGAGCCAGAGGATCCCCTTTATGTACCCAAGGACATATGGCCCTCCAACTCGCCTGACTTGAATCCATGCGACTTCTGGATGTGGGGCGTGGTAGAACAAAAATCCAACTCGACCACTCATGCCAACGTTTCTGACCTGAAGAAGGCCATCAGGAAGGCAGTCAGCACCATTGACCAGGACGAGGCCCGGCGCGCGTGCTCCGCTTTCCGGCGCCGTCTCGAGAGGGTGCGGGACGCCGACGGCGGTCACATCGAGTGACAAGGCTGTGCGTACATGACACAATACACGTGCGAAGTTTCAACTTTATATGTTTTCATTCACCGTATTAATAGCATGTTGAAATTGGGTCTGAAAATTCCCAATTTACCTGCAACACCCTGTATACAGAAAACGATCTCTCCAATATTTATCAATTTATATGAAATAGCTTACGAAAACCATCAGCCATTATTGCAGACCTTCTTGTCTTCTTTAGATACGCTTAGCGATTATAGCTATCTTTGGAGCTAATGCTGCTACGCTACTGCCGACAGCCGAACGGATTGACTTTTTCGTGGGTGACGTCGAGCGGGGCAAGGATGAGACGTACGCCAACGCGCAGTTCGCCAAGCTCGGCTACATCAGCCTGGGACCGGCCGATGACGTCACCGGAGGCAAGGCGAGGGAGTTCAAGTCAGTGGCCGTCGACTGTGAAGGCCGCTTCATCAAGCTGCTCATTCACAGGAATCACATGAGCAAGGCGAACAAATATAACCAGGTGAGATTCAGTCGGGATTTAAAACTCGTTCGGAATGCTAAAAATTTATCACGTTTTTTCCTCATTACAGTTTCTTGTGGTCATCATCCGGTCGTCCCCCAGAATCAGCTTCTAACCCAAGATTCTTTAAGATATTCTAACCTATGTGTAATTACCACCTTTGGCAGGTGAGCATCCTGGGCGTCAACTTCCTGGGTGACGTGAAGGAGGCCAACAACAACACCGTGATGCCGGCGCCGGAGCGGTCCGGCTCGGCGCTGCTCACCCAGGACGGCGTCTCCAGCTACGACGACCTCGCCTTCAACATGTACACAGACTACGAGGCCGTCAAGTGGATGCGCAAGCTGGAGGCGCGAAAAGCCGTCGCAGCGAAGCGTGAGTTTGAATCGGCGGTGCCATCTAGTACGTATGGACGTTTGCCGAATCGGTTCACTGTAAATATTCTAAGCTCAGACTCGACGAGAAGTGTATGACATGCTGTACGCACACATTTTCATCTATAGGTACAAAAAAAAACAAATCATGGGATCAGTGAATTTTTTTTCTGGTGGGTTCGCAAATCTTCAATATGCACAAGCACATCCTACTCTCGACCATGCACGAGTCTGGCAGTAATTTAATTCAGTGCAAAGTAGAATTGTAATAGGTGCATACCATTGCGACCGCGAACCAAATTTTCCTGTGAAAAATATGCCGTCGCTGCTGACAATGCACCAAGACACTATTAGACGGGTGACTGAACATTACCGCACGCCACACAAGCCCATTGCTTAAAAATGCTGCAATCGATGTACAACATAGCGACAACCACAAACTCCTGAAAACTGCGGAGCGTCGAGCCGCTTGCAAAAGGGTCAAAGGTCACAGCGGTCAGTCGATATTTAACCCTATTCCTGGCGGGCTCCGCCGGGACAAGAAACTGGCGGGGGGGGGCCGATTCGGCCCCCCCCTGAGATCTCGAGAACGAAGCAAGATAGCGACAAGCGGTAAACGGCATCGGATACGCACGGCCAAGATCTACAATTTTTACAAAGGTCATTTTCAGGTCAGGTCAAAGATGACGTCACAGGAGTCGAAAAAGTCAAAATGGCGGCACTAGATATGGAGAGAGTTTTTCTCGAATAACTTTCGAATTAGTCAAGATAGGAACAAACTAAGGGCAGCATCGTGATCCTCTCGTCAATCCGCATCGAATGATATATATGTTGACCTCGAAAGGTCAAGGTCAAAGGTTGACCTCAGGTCACGTGACCTCGAGGTCATCATGTATATCATTCGATGCGTCTTGACGAGCTGAACACAATGAGACCATCCACGCGTCTGTATCTTGTTCCTGTACGGAGTTATTGGCCAAAAACCTTTGGTGACCTTTGATGACGTCACATGACCTCACAGCTGCCCAACAGCAAAACAGACCTCAAGGTAGTGAAGGTTGATCGTATATGAAGTCATGTATGGTATATGGGGCCATTCCGACCCGTTTTAGTGGTAAAAACAGGGAGTTGATTTTTCCCCCATTGACTTATAATGGGGAGGTCGCGAAATTGACCTGACCTTAGGTCACCGATATCAAAATTCCGAGATATACAAATTGCACATACTGGTACCCTAACTAAACCCTGAAGAGAAGAAATTGATCGGTCAAAAACTCTAGCTCTGGCGTGATTGCAAACTTTTCTGAGGTAGCGTCACCAAACCGCCTCTGGTGACCTGACCTGAGGTCAGATCAACTCAAAATTTTCAGACATGTTGCGTAGAAGCCATTTAGGAAAAGTCAGAAAATTTGAGCTTCCTAGCTCAACGCGTTTGGGAGATATAACCAAAAAACCTCAGGGGGGGGGGCTCCTGAGGCCCCCCCCCCCGCCAGGAATAGGGTTAATGCATTGTCTATACTGCTAGCCTTAAATTATCAAATCCTTAATTATTGGTTGGCTACTTAAGGGCACATTTCACGTACGAACTGCAACGAATATCGATTTGGCATATGTTTCAGGATTAACTGGACGTGGAAGGGAAGGCGTTCGTTAACCCTCGCCGGCGGAGGGGGAGGTGTCACCCCATAGTTGTTTTTTTCGCAATAGCTCCGAACACGCCGGGGATAGAGCACTGAAACTTCACTTACCTGACTTTTATTCAAACTGGATCTCATGACACTAAGCGCATTTTCAGGTCAGGTCAGGTCACTGGCCTATGTCGTCATAAGTGAACCTCTGCACGGGAAAACCAATAGGTCGGGCGATGGTTGATTTTGTAAGACCGAGTCAGTGATCATTATGTATCCCTAAAGCTCAATTATAGAAGGCTGGACGCGGTTATCAATGTTTGTGTTCCCGATTATCGGCAAGAACGATAAAAGCTTTTGGGTTTTGTTTTAACCTCTTTGGTAATAACTCTTATTTGATTGAACAAAGTATCTACCTACAAAATGGAATGCTCCATTATAATCCTGTATTTGATTTAGGTGGCTGACACGTGTTTGACTTTTTTATAAATTTAGCTCGAATGTTTGAATGGACGGATTGACAGAGCCTTTACGTTACTTTACGTTTCATTATAAAGATGCTATGCTAGTGACTGGTTAGCCACTTCATATTTGTTAAGGTCAAGTTCAAATCGAGGTTACGCTAAAAAAAAAATGGAGATTTTTTTTTTCAGAAACAGCGTTTTTAACTTGAGCTCAAAAAAAGAAAAAAAACGACACCATGGCCTCAGTTTTCATCATTTAGGTATGTAAAATATCGCGGAATGACTGCCCCGATGTTCCGGTGTTGGCCACCGTTCCCACCGGGCGCGTGGCGCCGGGTTCGATCGGCCGGCCGGCGCTGACGTACCCGGCCGAAAGCGTTGCTACAACAGAGCGTCGTTCAGGACGATCTATATGGTATGACCGGCACAGCTGAGCGCGCCGCTAACAACCGGGTCACTGCCGTCCCGTTACCGCGGGAAAAACCGCGCCCCGGTCACGGAAAGGTCATTTGTCGGCCGTAAAGGTGCGCCACTTTATAAGGGGATATGGTGGGTTGAGGTGACACATGGTGTGGCGGATACGCGTCTGACTGCGGCTCGGGGACAGATAATTAGAAGAGATTAACGCGGTCCAGTCACGAGATATGACAGACGTCGTCAATGACCATGATGGGGTCGCTGAATAGAAAATGTGTATTCGGACCAAGGAAATTACGGTCGCGGAACAGAATAAAGGAGCATGATAAGATTTTGCGGTATCTAATTTCGTTCAGACGCCAGTTGACGTAATCAACAGAAAAAACGCCGGCCTTTCCCTTACAAAAATAAAATAATATAAAAATAGCGTTCAATTCACCTCAGCATTACGAACACAATGGTGTGAAAATCAAAGCTCTACAACTATTTTTGCGAAGCTGTTTACCAAAGACCGGAACTCTAATTTGGGGCCTTAACCCGACGGCCGCTGGGCCTCCGCGCCACCCGCCGGCCGCTGGGGGGGGGGGGCATATAGTTGCCCCCCTTTACTTCTGCGACGATATCAGGGCATATTTTAAGGATTTTTCACTGCGTCCCAAAGGTGGCATAGGGCACATGCTTCGATCGGAAAGGGCACATTGCAAGCGAAATATGTGTAATGCAAGTGAGATAATGTACAGATACATGTGCCATTGTGTACTGTGCTGGTGGAGGGGCAGCAAGCGGGATATTGGGAGCGGGCTGTGATTGCGTTTGGCCAGTCTCGAAATTCGCCCAGTCGTGGCGCGTTCTTTATCCGCATTCAAAGAACGGACCGGCCTCTTGACCTCTTGACGGACCAACCTCTTGACATTTTACATTGCTGTTAGTCACTCGTTTCCCTGAACGGCGTTGGGCGTGTTTGACCTTCCTTGACGCACCAAATTGTACCTATGCTTAGAGAATAAAAATGAATATGCACATGATTAAAATGTGATACTCGTACATACGTCTCTCACACGTTTCTCAACCCTACCAATCGATTCAAAATAGAGCTTGACGTGTGAAATATTGCCAATTCGCATTGAAGATACTAGTACTATTTGTTTGAAATTATTAGATAACTTAAGGTCAACCACTTAAGTTGTGACAAAAAATCATCGGATTTTAAAGCTACATAAAAAAGAAAATCCATCATAGATGAATGATCCAACTTTGGATGAACGGATGCTTTGGATGCTTCAGATTTCGTTTCCTTGCTGCCTACCATGTAATATAGGTAAACCAAACTTTTCCACATAAAAGTTCCTTTGTTTTTTTATTATGTCCAGAAATATGTCGATTTTGTGCCATTTTCGGGCGCTTTGGGGGGGGATGGCCCCGTGGCCCCCTCTGGATCCTCCTATGGCCAGACGGCCATGACGGCACTGATCTGACCGTATGCCACTATCAAATGTCAAACTTTGCAATGATGCGATTTTTTTCGAAAACGCGCCGGTATCTAAAAAGCTATGACAGAGCGGAGGGCGCAGAAAAAGCAATCGATATATCTTGAACAGCTCGTTCGTCAATACTTCGTACATAGTAAATAGTACATAGTAAATCAGGGCACAAAGCAATTGGAAAGGCAACATCCGTTACACAGTAAAAGACCGATGCATGTTACCTACTTATTTTTGCTCGCACTTTTCCGCTGAAACCGTGACATTTCAGTGTGGGACGCAGTGGTCCAAATTTCGCGAGGGCTACGTCCCAAAGGCAGGGGGCTGCGTCCCAAAATGGGACGCAGTCAGTATGTTAAAATATGCCCTGGACGATATCGTCGCAACGCGAAGAGATAGAGAAGCGAAACTTTGCACACATCTTCCTGAATACCTAGCCGAGGTTGTGTCCAAATTTGGTGTCGATCCCATTTGAAATGACGTCACAGTGACGTCATAAGTGAAATTATAGATTTGCGACTCTCATATTCCTCACGATATATCAGATATATGGGACCGAATATAAAGTGTCGATTATTGGTCAGAAACTAGATGGAAGTGTAGTTAGATGTTTTAGGATGACAGCAGGTGCTGTCTAGTTCATTTACAGTTGAGTTTCATGCTTAGCATCATCAGATCCATATCGGACGGTCCATATCGGAGAACGACAAAACTTTATGACGTCACTGTGACGTCATCTTAGGTGCTACAACCACCAAACTTTCCTCAAACATTGCCTAGGTATTCATTTGAAGCTATGCCAAGTTTTACCGCACACTTGTTTTTTCGCCAATTTCAAGCTCAGTTAGGGGCGGAGCGGCGAAGGGATCTCCCCATCCCCCCCCCCCACACACACACACCTCCTGGCCGGGGCTTAGGTACGTCTTACGTAGAGAATCGATAGGTTCGGCAAGGGCTCATAATCAGGCAATGTTGCGAAACTATCCTATACATCTGTCTTATGTTTTAAGGTGTTAGTGCTGTATGTATTTATTGTTTTATATTATGACTTCATCCGTCATTGGGTGTGTGCCTGTGGATGATTGATTGAATAAACTAAACTAAACTAAACTATAACTTTCCACGCTACCTATATACATTATGTTTACAGATGAGAGATTCGACTACGCCCAGAACTGTAAGGACGCAGTGGAGCTGCTACAAAAGGCCGGTCTGCGATTGGGCAAATACGAGATTGAGAAACGGCTGGCAATCGAGGAGGAGAACTACGACAAGGCCAAGCAGAAGAAGGAGCACATCGACGAGTACAGGCAGGCCGTCAGGGAGGCGCTCAAAGTGGAACAGCTCATGGAAGACGATGGGGTGAGTGTCAAAGGATTCAGGACGATGGAGTGTCAACGTTGAATATGGGTGAACTCTCAAGTTAATCTGCGACCTGTCCAACCACTCATTACTCAACACTCACCCAGTTTGTCAAACTCGTTGTCCCTTCCGTTTATCCCGAATGTTTACCCTTTCAGTCGGTGTGTTGCGAAGGTGAGCCCGATTAAATTTCTGAGTTCAGTTTTTTTTCTGTTGTCATTTGTTGCAAAACAAGACCATGTTTCTTATCTAACTGGACACGGATGTCTTCATTTTTCAGACAAACTCAAACAACGACATTCTGATGCGTCTGGAGCTGCCGCCGCCGCCGGGGAAGAAGGCTCGGCCGCCGTCGCCGCCGCCCCCGGGCCGGCCCCAGTCGGACCCGCTGCCGCCGATCCCCCGCAGTCCCGAGCGGCCGCCCACCGAGCCCAAGAAGCCGCTGACGCCTCCCCCGCCGCTGTTCCCCACGCCGGAGTCCTCGGGCCCGGCGCTGCCGCCGCCGCCGCCTCCCAGCTACGACCCGGCGCCGGCCGCGGCGTCTCCGGTCCCGGGCCGACAGCCGGCGCAGCCGACAGCCGAGCGGCCGCCCACACCGCCCCAGCCGGCCTCCAAGTACGCCCTGTATGAGGACCGCACGCTGCCGGCCATCCGCGGGTGAGCGCGGCGGCCGGCCGGCTGCCCGGCCTGGCCGGGGTGCAGTGCAGTGGGGAGCCGGGGCGCGCCCCGGGTCACAAAACGATAGGTCTGATGGCACTGCCGAGGTGACGATTGTATATTTGTCAGAAATAGCCGATATCTTACCCCGATCACTGGTCAATGCAGTGCCCTAGTTGACGAGCTCCTATGCTCATAAATCTTTTTTACCGAGCAAGTTTAGTAGTTGTTGAGCTTAGTTGAATGACGTTTTGACCGGATCTTGCTGACTCTTTTCTCAAGACATTTTGGCGAATCCAAGGAAGCCCAAACACAGACCTCTGCATACCTCGGCAACCTCGGTCTGTGGTCTTCTGGAAACTTCAATGGGACAATTGTTTAAATTGTGACATTATGATGACCTTTTTATTAATCACGCATAGTGACCTCAAGCAACGATATTTAGAAGAGGAGGAGACTACAATCGAATGAGATTCAGATAACTAGATGCTTGGATTTTGTATTCGTTTGTAGCCTCTTACTCGGCTTGTATTTTCTTTAGATGGAGAATGAGAATGAAGAGTGGAGTGCTGGCATTTTGGTCTGTGGCATTTTGGTGTGAGTTGATTTCTCGAGCAATGAAACGTCATCACTTTTTGTTTCCTTGCATTGTCCTGTCATGGATTTTACAAGATCTAGCTCGCATGGAGACAGATTTTCAAGCAGATCGATTTTCCGGTATTTTTCCCTTTCGAATGCCTCTCTTTTTATGAATAAACAATAATTTGGATAGCATTAATAAAAACGTATGCTCGATTGTATGCACTGTTAATCTTTCACATGATTGCCTCGGGAATTTATTTTAAAAAGTTCGATGCCTAACGTGCCACTAATTTCAGTAAGCGCCTGGCCGCTACGGCGGGCGTTCAGTACGCCGAGCGACGGACCGAGATGTCACCGCACCTCACCGACCAGGACAGAAAACAGGCGTCACTGCCCATCGAGGTGTTCGGAGAGCCTCTGGTGAGTCCATAGTGCGCATTGTGATTACAGATACATGCCTCTCGGTAAGTAAATTTTCCAGGCAAATGGCTTACCCTGAGGTAAGGCAGGAATTAACGGATAACTTTGTCGGTAATATTTCACCCTACGCCCTCCATCATACCTCATTAACTCATGACATAATCCAGGCCGTGATGCAATGGGACCTAGGTATGGCTGGATTTATTGGACAACATCGTTAAATTTATCCACTCACAGCAAAATGAAAAAAACGCTAGTGGACTATCATTACATATTAAAGGATGATTGCAGCGTTTTGCTAGCAGCCTTCAAATTTGAACAATGGATATAAAGCCGAACAATTAGCGCATGCTCACTGAAGCTTTACAGTGGCTTTGTTGCGACTTCAAAGAAATTCAGTGTTCTAATTATTTGAAGACAATTTATCTTTCAAGGCTACATCGTTACTTTTACCAACCATCCGTAAAAGATTGACAAGGCTCACGAAAGTTGAGACTCGCGAAAAGAAACCAGCATAACATTGACACCTTATTCTTCCACTCTAGGTCGGTAACTTCTACGCGAAGAGTTTCGCTCAGAAGGAGGAGGGCCTGCGGCTGCTGCAGTCCACGCTGCGGGCCGGCGAGGGCGGCGTGAAACCGGACAAGGTGACCCGGGCCGCCACAATGCTGCTGCAGCGGTCACTGCGGGACAAGGTCTACACCGTGTTCCAGCTCACCGCCGAGACGCTCGACTACCTCACTGGGCCGTACGCCAGCAAACACAAGTAAGTGCAGGGTCCCGTAAGAACAATATTTCCACCTGCGATGCGATTTCTTCTAAATCGCAACCCGTCGTTCCACACTTTGGTATATTCCTGTGTAGCTCCAAGTGCTGCATTGACAAAAAGTGTGGCCTCCAGTAAAGATGTTAATTACATTTTAATGTTTTGAAATATTACGTTTTATTAGTTCCGTTCACGTATCTAAGCGGAGCTTATACTACGGTTCCGCCATGCCAAGAAGTCTGGGCACTTACTCCCCTGTACCAAACGCCGATCGTAACTGTCGTCTGCCGTTACAGGACGTCCCGGCGAGAGCTCAGCACGGCCATGGAAACGCTGCTACCCGAGCTGATCCAGAAAACGGGGGACAACGCTACGCGAGTGCAGTCGCTGGCCGTGGAGACGCTGGTGCGACTCGCCGAGGTCGCGCACGCCCGCCAGATCTCCGTCGTGGCGGCGGCCATGACGGCACCGCTGAACGGCGCGGTCTCGGCCAGGATCGCGCAGGCCCGGCTGGAGGTGGTGGAGCAAATGGTCACCAAACACGGACTGAGTTCAGAGCCGGATAGGTGAGCATGCCTTGTGTGATTTAGGGGACAATGCATGTTTGTCTGAACATTGTTTAATTTACTTTTTTATTTTACTTAACATTTACGCTTGCCAGTTTTGCCATCTGCCCTGCCTGACAATCAGCTCCCAGGCTGCGTTTTTACTACATAGGTCATAGTTGGCCATGGGCCGGGGCCCCTCTGCCTTAAAGTTTGGTTAGTATTTATTCAATAGGTCAAATCATCATTGTTCATATGTACCGGATATGACAATGTTTTCTCCAGAGCAACATGGCCTCAGATATGGGCCTGGCCTGGCTGTGGCCATGCGTCGTAGTGTTGTGCAGTATGTGCAGTATGCACATAAATAGGTATTTGACTGTTGGTCCGTCTTCGGCAGTCCCATGTCGGAAAAGTCTGGCCGTGTGTGTGGTGTCCTGCTGTGTGTTTCTGACAATCTCTCTAACCGTCTGCGGCAGCGCCATGTCGGTGAAGGCGGTGGCCCAGCTGGGCCTATCGGCCGTGGAGAACCCGCACGAGACGGTGCGCGCCGCCGGCACCCGGCTCATGATCCTCATCTACCCCGAGGACAGAGCGCTCGTCCGCAAACTGCTGCCCACTGACACTAAGACGCGCAAAAGCCTCACTTACCGTACCCTAATCTCTGAATTCGATAAGATGGACAAAAAGGTAAGGTAGATAGAGGAACGCTGATTCGCTCTGCTGCTGCTGCTGCCTCTGCTTCGCGCTTGGAATGTCACGCTCCTAGGCCTTCAGGCAGTTTTCGGACTCCACGGAAGATGTTCCGACAACCAGCGCTTGTGATTGCAGTGTAATATTTATAAAATCGCTCGAGTAGCTCCGAGGCTGGAATGCTCGCCAGACTGCCTGACATCTCGCTGCTAACTGTATAAACTAGCGCGCACTGTGATATACGCCCTTAGTTTCATGTCTTAGCAGGGACTCGTCTAATAATTGTTTTACGGTAAGGGGAGGCAGAAAACGTCGGGCTCAAAATTTCCCCAAACAAACTTTGCATTCTAATGCTTGCACGAATCACGAATTGTGCAGGAACGTTTGAACTTGAAAGCACCTTAATATCTTGCCAGCCTCACAAAAGTGAGGTGGGGATGTTGGTTCAATCGCTAAGGAGACTTGAGTCGGCGCTTTAACACACAATGCATTTAGTCAACTGGTGTTTCTTATGCTTCACCGGCTCTACGACACAGATCATAACAAAAGCGACATCATTTACGCTACATCTCCATGTGTTTATCGAGTACTGAAATCCCCATTCGTTCTAGAATTAGGTGACCGCAGCCTCGACCACTGCCCAGTTAGCATATAAAGAGACGAGTCCCTGGTTTGTTGTGGTTGAGTTTGTAGACGTTCACGAAGTTCAGTCAGTATTATAGCTGTAAATAGAAAACCACTGGACGCCAATGTGTGTATGTGTGGAGTGCCGTGCTCAGACCAGTTGCTCAAGCTTTACAAGTTCGAAAGTAGCATATATGGCAAGTACTTTATGCAGGCGTTCGCTGTCTCTCCGTCTTCGTTCGCCACATACAGGTCAGACCGGAGTACAGCGGTTTGGCAATCCCACACATTCAGACAAAAGAGCGCATCATGCCACAGATTAGTCACCGCTTCTTTGAGGGGAGCGGTGGTGTATAACAGATGACAAAATAATCATTACGAGCGAGCGAGCGCAGCGAGCGAAGTGAGTCTTTTCAATATAACGGAAAAATCTCAGTATGAGCGGCCCGGCCCGGCCCGGCCCGGCCCAGCCCGGCCCGGCCCGGCCTGTAACGCTTTTGAGAGGCTTATATCTCAGCAACCGCTGGACCGATTGGCCTGCGGTCTTTTTTGCTGGGTAGCCCCATTCCTTCTACCCAGGGCTGCGGAGTCGGAGTCGGAGTCGGAGTCGGTCGGAGTCGACAGTTGTGACCGGAGTCGGATTCGGAGTCGGAGTCGATTTTAGAAACCCGAGCCGGAGTCGGAGTCGGAGTCACCGAAAATCTGTCGACTCCGCAGCCCTGCTAGGTCTGCGGAGTCGGAGTTGGGAGTTGGAGTCGGTCGGAGTCGACAATTCTGCCCGGAGTCGGAGTCGGAGTCGGAGCTGGTTTTGGAAAGGCGGAGTCGGAGTCGGAGTCGGAGTCGCCGAAAATCCATCGACTCCGCAACCCTGCAGTTCTACCCCGTAATTGACTACTTTTGACACATCTCAGTGACCGTCGTGGCACGTGCCACGTGAAAAGTCAACAGTGTTCAAGCTGTTTTGCAAAAGTAGTGATTTTGAGAGACCCATATCTCAGCAGCCGCTTGGGCGATTGTCTTGCGGTAATTTTTGTTGGGTAGCTGCATCCCTTCTACCAAAGGTCGGATATTCTTGATCTATGTGAGGGACCCCCACTGCACGTGCAAAATGCAAAAAGAAGAGGTGCCAAATTTGTTCCCATTTCAGTAACTCGGTAATTACTGGGGCGATTTCGCTGAAACTTGGCATACAGGTTAGGCACCCACCAGGCAATGCATTCCCATGTGTTGCGGCTAGGGTGCTACTGCACGTGCGCACGTGCAGGGGGCGTTTCCAGATCTCGAGAACGGCTGGGCCGATTGCGCTCAAATTTGGTACACGGCTGGGGACCGGTTAGTAGGGTGCCGTGCAAAAGTCATTTTGGACCCCGTTTGCACGTGCGCATGTGCAGAATGCCGTTTCCAGATCTCAGGAATGGCTGGGCCGATTGCGTTCAAATTTTGCACACCGCTAGCGACCGGTTAGAAGGGTGCTTTGCACAGGCCCGTTGGAAGTACCCTCTCCCCCTTCCGCACGTGCAGGGCTCACTATCTCGCTCGCTCGTTCTTCGCCCAAAAGGCGTTTTACTGGTTATAAAATATATCAAAAGTACCTACCATATGAAGGTAACGATTAAAACGACTACTGCGTATTTTCAATCCTTTCGGAAGACAAAAAAGAAAAGCGATACAGTTACCTACGCAGCTTTGCAGGTAAGTTTTACGTTGCATATCATACATTAAACATATTCTTACTCTCATGTTTCTACTATAGGTATTCTTCCTTCACATGCAGAGAAAGATGTGATTATGTTTACGAATATCAACGACCTATCTCATGAAGAGCGTTTCAATTTCAGCCTCGCATGGCTCACCACGATTAATTGTTCCAGACAGTCGTGGACAATACGTGCTCCACCATTTCATTACTTTTATATGGCTCTGGGTCATCAAGGGTTATGCAGGTGTGCTTAGGGAAAGGCTGCCCGAGGCGCCAGCCCTAAAGTTAACACGAAAGCCGGTCATTATCGTGTTAACAATGGACCCTGCTGGCTGATGGATATTTTTGAGCGGTGTCAATCGTGTCAAACCGGTGCATGCCACCGCGCCCGGCTGCCCCGCCGCGCTGATCCTATCCCCCGGACCGCTGGCCACGTCCCGCTGCTCCCGGCAGCTGGAGCGGCGCAGCAGCAGCACCGTGCCGGCCGTGCTCAGTCTGGACGGACCGGCCCCCCTGCACGAGGTGACCGACGGCCAGCAGGCCGAGCTCAGCCGAGCGGTGCGCTCCAAGTCGCTGGCCAGTGTGATCACGGACGTCGAGCAGCCCATGGAGCAGGATGAGGATGATAGGTGAGAGCGAGTGGATGGACGGATAATCGAGCAACTGAATGAGCGATGACGTGGGTGTGCAGACTGCGCAGTGTGCGTGTGTGCGCCGTGCGTGTGTCCGTGCGTGCCGGTATGGGCGTGTTCGTGACTCGTCTGTGTGCGTGGCCGTGTAGGATTCATATCTATCGATAAGCCGATTAGATGCATTGCACGCAATCTACTCAGTACTTCCTAGTGTCATGTCACCTGGGTCTAAGCGTTGACCGGAGCGCTGTTCCAGAACGTGCGTTTTCTGCGGAGACATCAACGACAAGTACGTAACCGATGACGGGATGGAATACCATTTCTGGAAACACTGCCCCATGCTGCTGCGCTGTAAAAACTGCAAACAAGTGGTCGAAGTTGCCAGCTACACGGAGCACCTCCTGAGTAAGTGTGTGCAGTGTGGCCCAACATCCATGCATCCAGATAGCTAAGAGCGTCAGGCCATGGACTAACCTCCATTTACGTCCTTACGGACGTATGGACTTACTACACGGTACACCGTTTACGTCCAAGCAGGGCCCTGTTTCACGGCACTGCCCTACAGCGCGCTTCGCGTAGCGGTGTTTTGGGTTTCCATGGAAGCATCAACAAACTCGGACGCTCACAACGCTGAAGCGTCTAGGCGAATTCGTCTCAAACGCCGCACCAATACTCATAGCGCAGCGTAGGGCACTGTAGCGGCGAGCCGTGAAACAGTGCCCCGGTTGGGTGTGACTGTTGGTACACACCTAACCAGCCCAGGCCGCAGTACCTGTACAACTAGACATGGGATGGGTTGACCCGAAAGTAGCAAGCCAATATTTCCCAAACAGCACCGTTTGGCTACTAAACGAACGATCAAATCGTGAACACAGGTTACTGCAGGCTGAATAGAACGCTTTACTGCCGATTTTGAGATGAAAGGCAGGGCAGGTCCGAGGCATCACTAACGCAGTGCGTAGCGGGGGTTCATATCAGTGAGTGTATGGCGTGTGACAGAACATATCGGAATACAGTGCGCGTCAATAATACTTCCATGCCAATATTTTCAGGTGAATGTAAGGATCACGAGAACTACCGTTACTGCAAAACATGCCACGAAGCGATCCCGGTACAAGACTACGACGCTCACATATATGCAAACAACTGTAAACGTGAGTGCTTCTCATATTTGTCGCATGTGGGCCCTGAGCATCATATAACTTAACAACTATGGCCTGTAGGACCATCAATTTTTCATCACTATAATGACGCTCGGTGATTGCAGCATGGCTGCACTCAGTCCCCAAAGAACCCTAAAACATTTTAAAGGCAAGAAACATACAGCTGTTTAATATAAACTAACAGTAGCCTGCAATCGACGCCATTCGCACTTCGCAGTGCAGCACTAAGTACCCAGTGTGTGCTCCAAAGTCAGATGGAGTCCGGAGAAAAACATGAGCGGCAGAAGTGCCACCAGCAGCCAGCACCATATTGTCCATGTCTTTCCAGCCCTGTTCCCAGGTGTTTGTTGCCCTGTTTGTGTGTATGTGCTGTAACCAGGCGTGCGTTGTTGTGCCGGCAGCGGGGAGGTCAGGCCCGGCCGGGAACCGCTGTCCCCTTTGCCACCAGAACACACCGCCCTATGACGCCGGCTGGCGGAGCCACCTGGTCGCCGAGTGCCCGGCCAACCCCCGCAACAACAAATGTGAGTGCCCGGCCAACCGCCGCGACAACAAATGTAAGTGTTCGACCGACCCCCGCAACAACAAATGTGAGTGCCCCGCCAACCCCCGTAACAACAAATGTGAGTGCCCCGCCAACCCCCGTAACAACAAATGTGAGTGCCCGACTAACTCCCGCAACAACAAACGTGAGTGTCCGCGACCGATCCCGGCAACAGTAAATGAGAGTGTCCAACCGAACCCCGCAGCGACTCCGATAGCTATTGCAACGAGTATCCGACTAGCCCCCGCAACAGAAACTGTGAGCCCAGAGCCAGTCCCAGCAGCAACAAATGTGAGTCCACCGTCCACTCCCAAAACATTGTTGAGTTCATCTCCAACCCCTGTAACAATAACTGGGAGTTTAGAACCACCCTCGGCCCTCACAACAATGACTGCTAGTCCAAAGCCATTCCCCGTGGCAATTGCCATGAGTCGGCCAAACGCCCGCAACACAAAGTGGGCTGCAGGCTTCATCACCTCATTCCAGCTCGCTTGCCGATTTGAAGCGGTCTTCAGGGAAGCCAACGTTTAGACGAGAGTGCAAAGAATGCATTGCCAACACTTTATCCAAAAGTCATCAAGCCTGAATGATCCAGTGCGCTTTAGCGTAACATTTGCTTTTCTTTCGCGCCGTTGACCCTGTAGCTAACGACTTTCAGCCTTTCATGACCATGTCGCCTAGGCGGCAGCGTACCGGGTCTAATGTCAATACCCGACCTCGACGCATATCGATCTTAGTTCTTACGATTCGTGTTCAATTGTGTGTTTAACTAGCTGTAAGGCTTAGCTATAATATGTTGTTCATCGGTGTTAGTTTCGTATTAGCATTAGTGATCGGTCGTCTGACAGCGTGTGATGACTGCTGCTCGTATGTGAATTTTGCATGGAAAAAGTAATAAATGTACCTTATGAATTCAAAGGGGTTATGCTCCAGTACCTTATAGCACACGTAACTGCATGTGTCCTATTTTACAGTGTCCAGCGCCCTTGTGCGTCTGCACGGACACAGTCGAGGAGCTGCTGCGCGGTCCCCGCCCACGTCACAGCAGCCGCCACCACCGGCACAGCAGTCTCAGCGGCCGTCCGCTCAGGACAGCGGGAAAAGTCGGACGGCTCCCTCGGCGGAGCAGGCTCCGAGTCCGGCCGACCAGAGGCAGCCGAGACAGGAGCTGGTCCCGCCGACCTCCGACATGCCGGGCCGGTTCAGCTTCTCCAGCGACGCGCCGGCCTACCTGCGCCAGCCGAGCCGCAGCTCGTCCATGGCCGACCTGCGCGAGATCCCGCTCGCGCTGCCTCCGCGGCGGCACAACTCCACCAGCGATCTGGGCGACCAGCCGACCCTGCTCGGCAGAAACCTCAGGGATAGGCAGAGCCCTCCGGAGGGAAAGAAAAGGGAGCCCAGTCCACGGCGAACTCCTCCGAAAGGCCAGATGACTTCCAGGGAAGCGAGACAGCAAATATCCACACCGAGAGAGGATGTGGGGCGCAGCTCTTCCAGAAACCGAGACAGAAATCAAACTCGACAGAATAACGATCACGCCACCAGAACAAGTGGAAGATCCCCCGCCGCGACCACACCCAGGGAGGGTGGTGCCCGAGACGACAGGCGTCGACCTGAGCGGGACCAGCGAGATCAGGCGCCGGTTCCGTCTCGTCAGAAGAGGGACAGGGATGACCGAGGACGGGATAGGAACGATAGGTACCCGCCGGCAAACAGTAACCCGAGCCGACCCGTCGGTGGCACGGCGAGAGATGACGCTGCCACTCGAACCCCGGGACGGGATCCGCAGAGACGAACGGAAGCAAGGAAAAGCGGCGGAGACGGAAACAGGAGCAAGCAGGGAGGGCGAGATGACAAGAAGACCTCGGAGCGGGACCGAGGGTCTCGGCTGAACAAAGACGACAGTGCTGGAAGTGTTCGCTCTCGCCGGACCGGAGAGGAGAGGGTGAAACCAGCACCAGTGCGAGGCAGGTCTCAGTCCCAGAAGCCCAGCGGGCGAACAGAGCTGCGGGTTGCCCGGCTGAGCGACACGCGGAGGAGCAAGTCCGTCACCAGGAACACACCTCCCAGGCGGCGGTAAACACGAACGCTCACACAGCTCCCGCACAGCATCTGAGGTTCGCGGGTTGCTTCACATCCCTAAGGCCAATCAGGGCGGAAACAATATCCCTCGCCATTAGCAATTGGATGGCGTATGTAATCACAAGCAATATTCTCTTATTCGTGCGAGCTAGCTATGCCTAATCGTGTTTGTATTGCTGATGCTATTAGGGGGCGTAAACAAAGCAAATGTTCCTGAGGAGCTATCACAGGAGCGTGGCCGTGCAATCACTTAATTGTTGGGCTCGCTGTCTTCAGATGTTTATTTTCCTATCACTTGCGTGTTGTTGTGCAGCCTGTTGTCATTGGTTACGTGCTATAAAGACAGTTATATCGTGCTATTCCTGTGAACGACGAAGAAGCCGATTATATTCTAGATAATCGTTGATGTCAAACCTTTGCGACATTTGGAACCTTATTGAGGGTAAGAAATCGCAACACAACAGCTATATTAATTTAAATGATCTACACTTTAACAGTATTACAACACTGTTTAAGTCTTAAGAACGGAAACCTAACGAGCTTAATGAGCAATCTGTCAAACAGGAAGATAGGAAGTGAGGGACGTTGCTGTACCGCACTGTTTGTGGACCGCACGTTGCTCAACAACTGAAAACTGGCAGTGAGCTGCCTATCGCGTAGTCTGGCGCCTACAGACCAGCGGGCTGTTGAATCAATACATATGAAATACTCGCTCACCGGTTCGGTTCTTTGGAAATGGAATGACGGGGAGAAGTCAACAAAGCTATAAACCATCCACTTAGATACATGATAGTGTTAGGTGTTAACTAAGTTTTCACCAAATAAAACTAGGTAACATTGTAACAGGTAACAACAGATGATGTTTATAGGTGAAAGTTTTTTTTTAATTTTTGTTTGCACACATTTTGTTTAGCACTCTGCTGTCGCTCTCAGAATGAGATTGAGTTAACCCTCGCCGGCACAGGCCATTTTGCGTCCTTCGACGGCACAAGGGGGGGGGGGGGGTACGACCCCCTCGTGTATGGCCCCTGATCGAGCTAGAGCTTCGCGGAAAAAAACGAGCGTGTTGCCCGTCACGAGAGAAAGCCGATGATACCCAATTTTAAGGTCCTAGGTCATCGGGTGACCTTCCAGGTCAGGTCAATGACCCGAAAACCGGGAAAATCGGGACCTGTTAGGAAGTCGTAAAGTGTGGCTGCTATATGGTTTTCCGGGGTGCTGGTCACGAATATCGTGTTAGTTTTGACCAGAGATTATGTCTTTAAGTATTTAGACCAGGTCGGGTCAGGTCAGGTCAGGTCAACCGGTAGGGGTTGTGACGGGTATTACGTGTCAACCGCCTCTGACAGCTTCGCAACATGTTACGAAGGCACCAAAACTACTTCGTAAATGTTCAAATGGTTGCTAAATTCGAATTCAGCTCCAAAAACTAGCCTAGAAACATGTAAAACTCGAAAAAGTGAACCGAGGTCACCCGAGGTCACCAAAGGTCAATGACCTGACCTGACCTTCAGGTGACCTTGACACCCACCCTAATGTATGGGAGCAACATCAAATCACATGTTTGAACGTTTGAAACCACGAAAAGCTTGCAAACGCGCGGCTAATGCGAGCCGACATACGCCGAATCGCGATTCCGGCCAAACATGGTCTCGGAAAAGGGGTCACAGGTCAAAGGTCAAATTTGGGTCAGGGTCATGAAATTTTCAGGGTAGGTGTAAAATTGATCAATGCGAGGGTACTGAAAGTTTCGCGCGATCGGCCGCTTCTTACGCGAGTTATTCGCAAAAAAACTTAGGGGGGGGGGGTTGCATCAACCCCACCCCCCTGTGCCGGCGAGGGTTAAATTATAAATACAACCAGTTCGATAGCGGTCAGTCGCGCATATTATAAAAAATTCCTATGCTAATAGATTACCAAGCTACTTGATACCTTAACTTCCGTGGAAACGAAAAGTGTAAGTAAAATGTAGAAAAAGTATGTATGTTAGAAGGTAGACGATGCTACGTTCAACAACATGAGGAATAGGGTGGCACTTAGCAATAGGGTGAATTCTATGTTATCCGATTTTTAGGCGTGCGGGTAGTTTTCTGGTTCCATTCCCGTAAAAAATAATGTGTGCAAAATGATTTTGAAAAATATTGATATTTAGGGGTCGCGAATTGAGGTCAAAGTTGGCAGTTTTGGGGAAAAAATCAACTTTTTGGAAACTACTTTAAACCTGTTTGGAATGGCATATGTGGTCATTAAGCGTCATATCCGACGTATTTTGACCTTTATTTGTATAACAATTGCTTATCCCATCACTTCCGGTCGATCAGGTCAGGCCAAGACAGGTCTGATCTGGGCTGTTTTACCCATGTCAGGCCTGTTTTTGGCCTGCGACCGGTGCCTTCTCACAGTGGAGGTCATATCCTCTTATAAGTGTGAGGAGTGAACGGTCTCTCCTGTTCCAAAGGGAGGACGAGCCCCACAGTTCTATCGGTTCTTGAGACATGCTCCTTTTCTGTCAAAGAGAATGTGAAGAAGTTGGAGTCAGCCTATCGCCGGCGGGGGAAAGCAGAGGCGAGAGTGGGCATTGAGCTGCACTGGTTTATTGTGCTTTCGGGATGTTCTTCCGTGGGCGCTTCTTCCGACTCTACATAGTGCCAGTGCCAGCAACAGACTTACCCGGCCGTTGCGGCGCGCACACGGAGGGAACGTCTTTGACGATGGCGACCATGAGAGAGAAACGTCGACTCACACTCCCAAGCGCATGCGGGCGAGCGGACGTCCCCAACAGTGAACTGGCCTCGACCGGGCCAAACTGCCCAACCGTAATATGTGAAGAACACGTGAACCTGTTATCAACTGCGGCACGGAACTTCTGATACGACTCCGGCTGAACCGCGAGAGAAGGAGCGTCGACCGATTCTAGGTCCTGGTGATGAGGGGGGGGGGGGATTAGGGTGGCCAAGCTCCTCGCCGTTCCCAAACTCCCCTCCATCCAAGCACAGGAGGCCATGCTCACAGCGCTGGGGGGCTAGGAACTGGAGAAGCGGAACTGCGGCCTTTTGCTTCGACGCCACGACGCCGAACAGCATGCTGGTGAACGGTACTTTAGCCCTTATCGAGCAGAAGCTGGATCGGCCCGTCCTCCAGCTGGCCGGCCTGCCGGCACCACGTGTAAGAGCTGGTCCTAGAGAAGGCCTTCTCCACCTGCCGTAGAATCTCGAGCGGCCTCTACATCCGGCTGTTTAAGAGGTTCAAAGGCGGGTGGGAGTTCATGCTTCATTGACAGGATCACACCGGTGGCGTTCGCCGTCGACGCCGTTCCGGAGTGGGACAAGCTGCTGGTCAGCTTCCATCGCTTCCATCGCTGGACTATGCCTAGCTCCGGGAAGACTACCGAAAACTTCTGGAGCTCTGCGTAACTGCTCTCGGTGGAGTTCCAAGCACGGCATCCGTTTCTCCGCCTCAGAGTACTCCACTGAGTTAGGTGGATGGCAAAGACCATCCGTACCGTGGGTGCCTTCCTCTTCAGGGAGCGGCTCCGGCTGACGGCGGCCGAGGCCCAGGTCATCACACGCTGTGCGCTGTTCGTTGCCTGCAAGTTCGCCGCCGCCGCCGCCGCCTGGTCTGGGACTCTACTGCCACTGCGCCGGCTCTGGACCTGACCTTCGTGAACTCGTTCTGCACCTACCCCGACAAGGAGCTGTCGAAGACGACAGTCTCGGTCTTCGGCCGTCACCTGTAGTAATTGAGGGATCGGCTGGTGACTCTGGAGCTTTTAGACCCCGACCCTCGGGCTCAATCAAGACATGGTGCGGGCAATATAGACTTGTAGGAGAGGGGACCCGCCCCATAAGTCCTTAGTGGGCACTATGAACGCCGCTCTCGCGACCGAGACGTTGGCGAGCTTCCTCACACCATCGTTCAAAAAGCTCTCAAGGATACACGACCTGGACGCGGGGCTCATCATCAATGACCAAGGCCACTGGGAGGACAGCAGCTACCAAACCGCAGCTCGTGTAGTCCGGGAGCTGCGGGTGGTGAATGACTTCACCAGGCGCGATATGGCGCTGATGTTGGACTGGCACTCATGAAAGACAAAGATTAGCGCCAGTTCTTCCTCCATGTCGTTAAAAAGATCACAGAAAACGCTAACCTGACACCCGAAGATCGACTGCAATTGCTAACCAGGCTACATACAAAGTGATCTGGGTGCCCGTTGCCCATGATGCCCCTCCCTCCAATGAGGCGCCAATAATCTACTAAAGAGGAGGAACTGGAGTAGTGGAGTACATAGACCAGCGTTCTGGCGTGGCCGAAGCTGCATGGAATATCAATAAACAATATGAAAATGACTAAGAAATGCCTTATTATCATCCGATTATAGCGTAATAGGAAACTCAGAAGCGATTTTAATGATATTGAAATATGCTACCAAAATCTCAATTTTGACCTTGATTCGCGACCTCTAAACATCAATATTTTCCCATAAAAATTTGCCTCCCTTATTTTTTACGGGAATGGAACCGGAAAACCACCCGCACGCATTAAAAATCAAAAATTGATTTTTAAGTGCCACCCTAATGAGGAAGGAAAGTGTGGGCATGTGAGGCAAAATTTCAAGAGAGTGAAGAGACTTCTCGCTACGAGTGAATGCGGCATCTTAGATGCCAAGTTAATCTCACTGGTCTCTATTAGAGACCAGTGAGACTAACTTGGCATCTAACTCCCCAAACTCAGCAGTGTGGTTAGAGACTCTCTAACCACACTGCTGAGTTTGGGGAATGACCTGGACGGCTGGACTCGTGCTGAGTTCCTGCGCAGGTAAGATTGCATGCGAGAACACAGTGTCCAGCCTCGTAAATTCAGCGCCAGTCGTCAGTCGATATCGACATTGTCGCCGTTCCTAGAGCTGCCGCGACGTTGCCAATGTTAACCACCGACAACGCCGGCCGCTGGAGCTGTAAAGCAGCGATTACACCGGCACCCGATGGCGCTGGACTCGGCTCAGACAGCGGCGACAGAGGCTGAAACGAGGCGACACTGTGACACGCCATATCAAGCAGCCACAGTTTACGGATTCCTTTAGTTCAGTTTGTTCAGTCGGTTATCAGTGTTATGAGCGCATTTCGGCCCGGCTTTCCCCTCGATTTGAATGACTGACAGGCAATAGGCATTAGGCAGCAATGCTAACTCAACCATTGCCTCGTGTGCGGGCGACTGGAGCCATGGAAACTCTCTGATGCTTCGCCTGCCCTTGGGTGTAAATAAATATTTTCTCGGATCTAGACGTCTTTCTCGTTATTGACACCCCGAACACAGTACAGACATTTACAGACATTTATTGATAGCGCATTTTATGAAACTGAGTCTGGAATCCACCATCCCAGCTAGCGGCGGCTGTGATCCGTTGCGGATTGGTTAGAGCCGAGCTTACCGCAGACGAGTAGGTACAGCTAGTGAGGGTGTGACTGATGAGGGAGATGACACCGCCGGCCGGCTCAGGGCTGCTGCGGCGGCGGTGGTGGAGGAGCGGCGCCGTCAGCCGCCGGCGGCGCGGGTGCCGGCACCTCGGCCTCCGCCGCCGGCGGCGGCGCGGCCGGCTCGGCCTGTGCCGGGCTCGGCTGGGCGGCCGGCTCCTCGGCACTGACGTCCGCCGGCGTGGCCACGTTGTTAGCGGCCATCGGCGCCGGCGACGGGGCCGACTCGGCCGGCTTCTGCTGCTCCTCCCGCTCCCGGCGCAGCACCTCCATCTGCTTCTTCACCATGTTGTTGAACGTAGCATCGTCTACCTTCTTCTCACAAAGAGCCTTCAGCTCATCGTTGAACACTTCAGTTGATTCCTCAAACTTTTGCTTTTTGGCTTCGAACTTCTCTTCGATTTGCTGGAGCTCGCCCTCGAGTTTCTTTTGGTGCATGGTGAGGCTGTGCACCTGTCGCTTCAACAGCTGCATCCGCGGCGTGGTGACCACGGTGCGCACGTCTGGCACCACCGTGTCTGAGAAGATCTCGTTGATGAGCCGGTGGTTGCGCAGGTAGCGGGCGTGCGCCACCTGTTTGACGGAGAACTGCTCGTCCTGGTCCTCCTCGTCCTCGGCCGGCTGGATGTCGATGCGCCGATCCAGGCCCTTCATCACCGTGTTCACCGGCGGCTTTACCTCGTGCACAAGCGGCGGCGTCTCCTCGGCAACCTTGTTCTTAGCCGACAGATAGGCCTGGTAGGTGGCGGACGCATGGTACTCCTTCACGGCACGCTCATATTCGATCTTCTCATTCTCGTAATCATCTATAAATTCCTGCTTCTCACTTTCCGGAAGATCACGCCACATGGAGCCGATGATTTTTCCTATCTCCCACAGCTTTAGGTCCTGATTTTGTTGCTTGACTGTTTCCCATACACTCTTGCTGTACCTCATGTAAGGCATCAGAGGTTTTTCAGGTCCTTTGGGAGGTTTTGGTGGTTGTGCCAGCACCACTGGCTTGCTTCCGACCCTTTGCGGGTTGAAGTTTGGATTACTAGTGGCCAGTGTGAAGGGACTGATGGTGGACTCCTTGGAATTGAGCCCACCAGATGTTCGCAGTCGCTGGGGCGGTGGAGCTTGGACGGGCGCCGACATGGCATTGTGACGGTAACTAGTTGGTAGTGACATGATGTACCTCTACCTGTCAATAAAGTAAACATGCAAACAATTAATACATTGTGCACATGTTTGTTTCCTGCATAACAGTAACAAATTAATCATATGGAGAACATGTCATCACTGATTAATCATACTTCAAAATAAAGCACTGGTGTAAGAGGAAGAAATTGTAGAGCTGAAAACACCTTCAGCTCTTACAATACAGTCAATACCTGTCAGTCAGCAAGACATGATTACATGAACAGTGATGCGTACATAAACAGCTGAAGAGAAGGTGGCACAGTGTCAGTGGTAGGTCTGGATATGCAATTTATAACATTGTAAGCAATGAGGGTTTCTTGCACTTCACTACCTCAGTTTGGCAAACTTAACTTCTGGAATCAAAATATGGAGGCAACAATAATTTGGTTTTGGTGGGAGGAGTGATGACCATAAAGGGCATCGACAATCAATGTTCATTTTCACTTTTGTACATTCTTGTCTTCAAATGACCGGCAAGCAGGGTTGAAAAAAACCCGGGTTTTTCATTAAAACCCACTGGGTAGTGGGTTTTATTCGGGTTTTATGTGGGCTTTTTGGGTTTTTCATGTATGTTGGGCCGTTGAGCATAATATGTGTTCGGGTCACAATACGACACCTACCGTGACAGTAAACAATGTTGTTGAATCTGCACTGCAAGTAAAGATCATCGTTCTTTCTACAACCTTTATTAACAGCCTCATTACTTCAGTACATTTTGTGATGAGAGAACAATCGTCAACAGAGAATAGATTGAGGCTGCAATGTAATAATAATCACACTTTTGCATCCATCAGATGATGTAACTTCTGAACTAGAACGATTTTCGATTACTTCTGAACTCGTTAACTATTTGAAGCAATGGAAGCTGCTGGATTATAGTCGAGTGCTCAACGTTTGCACACTTGGCTACGCAGCACGTTTGTTCACACGTCCTTTCCCTCATCATCACCACCACCACTCCTCGTCGCTTTTTAGGAGCGAGTAGCACTTGGCCAGCTTCGCTGCCTTTTGCACTCCCAGTCGGTTCCGTATCTATTCTTACTGTGAACGTTTCCCAGGGTAGAGAAGGACCTCTCGATGCTGGCAGAGCTGCACGGCACCGACTGGACCTGCTCCATGAGCTGAGTGAACTCCTCTGGCACCGCATCTGCACTCTCTGACTTCTTCATCCTGTTGCACAGGATTCTCCACCATGCACCGGGCTTTACAGTTGAAGTTGACGTTTCGTTAAACAGTGCCTTGGGCAGTTTGGGATCCTTCGCTTCAAACAGGAGCAGTGGACCAACGAACGCGGGGTTCCGCCCCTCCAGCCACGTGTGGACTTCATCTTCCTGCTTAGCTGACAGCTTCTCGCCCCTATACACAGGGTGTAGCTTGTAAGCTACCAGATGCACTGGTTTCAGCCATTGCTGAAACCTCTTCTGGATGGCAGGTCTGTGAGACTCCAGTTCTGAGTTGGCTAGTAGCTGCATCCACACATCCACGCCCTCAGCCGCACAGCATGCATCAGACTGCAGTCGGTTCAGTGCTGCTGCTACTGCGATCAGCTGTTTCTCCAGGTGTGTAGCTGACCGGTACACGCCACTGTTTTCAACGATCCTTCTGATTTTGTCGTCAATTTCTTCCTCGTGCTCTGTCGCGATATTCACATAGTGAGGGTAGTTACGCACGTATGTCTTGACGCACTCTTCATGGCTCAACCAGCGCGTTTCGTTTGGCAGCTGTGGTTTCACAGATGTTGGCTTCTCAGCTAGCCAAGCCGCTGGAAGGTGATGATTCCGGAAGTACTTCTGCACTTCAACGATCTGGCCTATGAGAGGCTTGGGAGAGATTTCCTGCAGCGCGAGATTGACGTAGTGTGCTGCGCACCCAAGCGTGATGAATCCTGGTCGAAGCTCTTCCAGAATCTTCCTCACCGCTACCATCTTCGCTTCGTTGTCGCTGATGTAGCCCACCACAGTGCATCCGTACTCTTTCTCGCACCGCTTGATCTCCTCGTCAGCAAGCTGGGTGATGCACTGTGCTGTCTTCTTGCTTGTGCCTGTGTCGACGGCACCAACTAAGTACGATTTATCTCCAGTATGGAGACAGGATCCTATCACTGGCTGGTTCTGGACATTGGACCAGCCGTCTTGAACCAGAATTACGTTTTTTCCTACTAGTTGCTGACGTAGCTTCCCTTCGCACTCATCCGACACTGTGTCCAGAAGATGACCTGCCAGTTCTTTACGTCCCGGTGCGACATACGTCCCTCCACGTGTCATTTCGATGAACTTTCGCATCTGAGGGTTGTCAGCCGCATTGAAAGCGATATTACCCGCATATATGCCACGGGCGTACTGCTCGTCCAGTTTTTTCTTCATTGCGCCTGTCGTGCGAACCACCCATTTGTCCAGCTTGGGTGCGGTGGTGGGCTCTTCCACGTCCTGCTCATCTTCAGCGTCGTCCCTCCGCCTCTTTGAATTGCGACACTTTTCGAGATGCACTCGCACCCTCTCGATCTTCTTGCTCACCTCCGTCTCGCACTGTTTGCATCTCATTTTATTAGGGTCTTCAATCTCTTCAAACAAGTCCCATTCCTTGGCTTTGCTCCTGCCGGGTCGATACGCCGCCATGTTTCAGGATATTGCAGCTACAACACTGAAAGCGGTGAATAAGGACACACAACACTCCTCGCGTGATGGGCTGGTCCTCAGGACTGCATCAGCTCATGGACGCCGCGCCCCAGCGCCGCGATCATCAGATGACCGGCGCCGCCATAGGATCCGTCCGGCCGCCATCGGACGCCGACTGCGCCCTGCAGTCCTGGCGCCGCTGCAATGGGTTCACAGTCCATAGATGACACTTTTGGTTTACGGTTCACTCCCCTTGAAGATACACAAACCTGGTTTCTTGCGGCAGTTCAAGAACACCTTTTTTGGTAAAAAACCCGGAGTGGGTTATTTCGATGAAAAACCCATAGAAAAACCCAAAAAACCCGGGCAGTGGGTAATGGGCAGTGCCAACCCTGCCGGCAAGGGTTGAAAACAAGCTCATCCTGCTGATTTTTTTCATAAATATGCAGAACAAAGGTATGAGCCTGCAACCCCATGTCTTTCAAAATCAAGTGAGCATTGCTTTGGTCTTCTGAATGGAAAAAGATGTTTGTTTGTTTCTTTGTTGGGGGTTAGGGGGCAGGGGCATGTCAATTACTAGGTCATTTTGTGCCCGGCAAAAAGAGCACCACAGCTGTCCATCACAAAAGTTGTGTTGAGAAAATCACACTGTGTATATTCTTATGGAATCATGAATCACATACTTCATGTCCATGAGAAGTTCTTGACTCAGATAGCAAAATGGTTTATTTAGCCTTAATCAGCAACATTATAATGTGACAGCTTCAACCTTTTTGTGGAAGATCAGGTGAGCTCCCTCTTGAAACACCAGCTTGTTTTCTGATAATTTGCAATATAGAAAAGGCCTGCATTTATGCCCACATATGGTCATAAAGAATCCAATGGTTGGAAACACTAAGGTCTCCTAGCATTTTCATTTTAGTTGAATCTGATTAGTATCACAACATGGTACAATGCAACTATCTAACATTTCCTGCCAGTTAACTGCAGCATCTTACCATTAGACACTAAAAAAATTAACGCCAAAACACCCACCAGCCACCACTCATCTCACCAACCGACACCATTTTCATTGCCTGTTTCTTGGCCGATATATCCCTGGATTCTTCTGCCTGGGTAAATCTATTTTTATAAGCAATCAAGACCTAAAAAATATGTGATTTCATTTTGAATGCCTTCATTTTTTATTCGGAAGCTTAGTTTGCCCAACTAAGCTTCCCGGAAACAGGTGAGTTGAACTAGTGACACTTCACGAGTGCTCTTTCTTTATTTAGCCTTATTGTTCATTTTGATGCACAATTGATGGGGCAGTAATATACCAGCAAAAGTTAAAGTAAAATTCTAAGAAATCAAGGTGAATGTGCAAAGACCACACATCTATATTCAATCGTATCACATCTGGGCCATTATAAAACCTTAAAGGGACCCTCCCACCTTCAAAAAAGTTTATGAATTGGCATGAAAGTGATGTTGCTCGGTTCAGAAAGAGCGAAAACAAATATCACCAAATTTCACCGAAAAATATTCACCGGTTTCCAAGATATTAGACTTTTACTTTTGTTTACTTTTTTGGGATCTCCGCTGTTTCTAGCGACTTTATTTTAGAAGTGCGGCGTTTGCGGCAGATGTTGCGTGCAAATAGCATATAGGTACCACCGCGTGCTACAAAACGTTTTAGTCAAACATTTAAAAATCGTTAGATATCTGCGCTGACGTCACACATTCAGAGGGGTATTCCTAAGCATTAGCCCCTCTGAATCAAAATGCTGCAATTTTGAAATTCAATATTTCCGATTTTAGGCATTTCTCGATGTTGTGAGTGCCGAAACCGGTAATTGTGAGCCAGGGACCCTATTTTGGCTATCTCAACTCAAATCTTATGTTAAAGTGGGAGGGTCCCTTTAAGTTCTCACAAATTATGCTCGGGTGGATCATATATCAGGGCTTATGTATAATGTAAGACAAAAAACAGCAGAAATCACACATATATAGACGGAGTGCACAACAAACGCCGGTAGGGATTCAGTGCGACATTTTTGATTTACTGGATTTTTACACAGCTCATTTTATTCATCGATCATTGGCAATATAACCGTTCTGCATATCGTTCGAATGGGAATTGCATCGGGAAAATTTTCAGATCATAGAACTACTAACAGACGCACACTTTTACCAAATATTACACTCAATTAGTAGCTAGCAGCACCCAATCTTACCGCGCCGCTTCTGTCTGCTTTTTTGTTTTGTTCAAGGTTCGATTCAATGTAGTCGGGAGTCAATGGGAACGAGATTCCGAGTTGTCAGCTGATTTCGCTTATGACGTATCCAGTGCGGAAACTGCAGAAACTGATCAGTCATCCGCCGCTACATTACCATCGCGCAAAGCGCAACAATGAAGAAAGACAGGAAAAAACGTCGATTAAATTTCGGCCTGGCCCTGGCCTGACAACCTGGGCAGTGAGCACTGAGCAGATAATAAAGGGGATCGGTCCAGGGGCGGATCCAGGAAAACTCCAAGGGGAGGGTCATGAATCGAAGTGGTGCCCCTACCTATACCCAAAATTAAAAACTCAACGAATTTCGTCCACTTCATTTTGGTGGTGCCCCCATTTTCAGTTTTTTCTTTTTATTTTTTATTTTTAGTCAGTATCTTAACCCGCGCGGGGCTGGGGTCTCCAGCCGAACGCGCGGGGCTGGGGGGGGTAAATTTTACCCCCCCTGTTATCTCCCGAACTAATGGTCCGATTTGGAAAATTCAAACGCCAATCGAAAGCTCTCATCACGAACTACTAAAAACATGTACTTAATTTAAAGTTTGAGGTCAAGGTCAAGGTCAGGTCAAGGGTACAAATTGCAAGTTTCTACAGTATCGGCCTTGCACCGTAGTTGCCGAAGAATGGAGTCATGGACTGAGACTGATCGCCCAAAACGTGTTCTTAGGCTACCAAGACAATATTAGTTGCATACAATATCATTCAGAGGTCAAGGTCAAGGTCAGGTCAGGTCAGGTCAGGTCACCAAAAAACAAAATATAGAAAAGGGCATGTGCGACACATGTTTTATGGGTCATTTTACTCATAGAATTCAATAGGCACACTCAATAAGTGACATGGACCACCTCTGGATGAATTTCAGGTCGAGGTCAGGTCAAGGTCAGGTCAAGTGAGGTCAAATTTTGAAGTTGGTTGTTAAGGCCTAAAAAGGTGTCATTCTGATGCAGTTTTTCACGGCGAATCGAATGGTGCTATTTTTGTTTCCGTACGAGGTCTAGAACTTCCAAAAAAGTCATTTTTCAAAAATTTTGTGTGTCGTGACGTCATAAAATTGTGAATAACTCCCACATTTTTGAACCGATTCTTCTAAAATTTGGTATGTAGGTGCCACTGAACTCTATAATGTGGAATGCGCATCGGCCGCCAAATGGTGTCCAACGGTGCCGCCATGTTGCGCAGACCAGAAAGCGGCCGCCGCCTGTGCTGGGGAATAGGGAATTCGGGACCTCGATTTACGTTTGCGGTCGCTGCATCCGTTACGCTCAAGCTATGTGGACACGGAACCCGGCATCTTACGCAGAATTGAGTGGAGAACAAGATGAAATCCTAAAAAATCCTCAGCTACAAGGAACTAATACGTTAAACCCTTATAAGTCAATGGGGAAATATGAAAATTGCTATTTTGGCGCCGAGAATGATCTGAAACTATCTCAAGCATATAGAATCATGATTTCATGCACTTTTTGCAAGGTTCTATGCTTCATATTTGCATTGTTGCCCTTGCGTGACGTCATCTGTGACGTCACAAGGGTCACAATTTTTCTTCAATAACTCCCGATCAAATTGAGCTAGCGAGTCGGGAAAGCCACCAATGGACTCAGGAAGACCTGCCGAATCGAATGATATGCGACATGACCTCTTTCGACCAACTTCGTGACCTGGGGGTGCTGACCTGACCTTGACCTGAGGTCAACACCATAAGTTGACCTGACCCGAACAAA
Source organism: Amphibalanus amphitrite (assembly GCF_019059575.1). Lineage (NCBI taxonomy): Eukaryota > Metazoa > Arthropoda > Thecostraca > Balanomorpha > Balanidae > Amphibalanus > Amphibalanus amphitrite. The sequence goes on along the minus strand of NW_024881732.1, from coordinate 59,560 downwards.
AAGTATATCACTCGATGCGCCTGAGCTAGCTGAACACGGTGATGCCAAAATCGCGGCTCTACGGCCATTTTTGGCGAAGCTATTTACCAAAAACCGAACCCGTGCCTTAGATCACTTGACCTGACCTCAGAGGTCACCGGTTGACCTGAGACCCTTACAGCGGGTTCCTACCAGTCACTCTGCATTATACTTTGCCGCATACGACCACTTTACCGCTTAATTCTAGTTTAATTAGCGGTGCATTAGCGAGGTGGGTTCAATCAACCCCCTCGGCCGGGGCAAAGGTAGGTCAGGCGAGTGAATTTGAGGAATTCTGAAGATACGATCGTGTTCTCCACTCAATTCTGCGTAAGATGCCGGGTTCCGTATCTACGTAACTTGAACGTAACGGATACGGCGGCCGCAAACGTAAATCGAGGTCCCGAATTCCCTATTCCTCAACACAGGCGGCAGCCGGTTTCTGGTCTGCGCAATATGGCCGCCACCGTTAGACACTACGGCCAATAGGGTTGAAGCGGCATTGCTCCCCTGTGGTAGGTGCACATAGACCACGTCTCTGACATATATTCCGGTTTTTTCGATAGACTCAAAATTTTGGATTTTATAATGATTTTCCCAAAAAAATCAGTTTTTTGAAAAAATTTAGGCCAAAATCCAAAATTTTCAAAAAACCGAGATAGCCATTTGATAGACAAAGTAAAATTACGTATAACCTTTTTTGTTACGTCTTGATTCCTTTAAAAATGAAGATGTTAGCGGCGTTTGAACTTTTGCCATTTTTGAGGCGAAAATGGCGAACATGACGTCACTAAAACGTCAATTTCTCAAAAACTTTCCGACGGATTTCGCTCAAATTTTCAGGGAAGGTGTCAAATTGATGTAAGAAAAGGTACTGAAAGTTTGGCGGCGCTGCGCGCCGCCGTTTTTGAGATATCGCAAAAATTCGCGAGGGGGGGTAAAATTTACCCCCCCCAGCCCCGCGCGGGTTAACTCTTAGCCACAACGCTACGGCCTTGTAGGGGCACTGGCGGATCCAGGCTTGCGTTTTTGGGGGGGGGGCCAACTCATGCAGGAGCCAAACCTAGAGTACCCCCAAATCCTGTTTTCTCATCGGATTTAGGCCACTTATTTTTCGTCACAGCCCTGACACTATGAATTTTTTTAACTAAAAAGAAAAATATATAAATGGTAGCCCACCCGACCCATGCCTTTATATTACTTTGTAAACACTTACCATTGTTTTTATCGACCAGTTAAAGGGACCCTCCCACCTTAACATTAGATTTGAGCTGAGATAGCCAAAATGGGGTCCCTGGCTCACAATTACCGGTTTCGGCACGCACTCACAACATCGAGAAATGCCTTAAATCGGAAATATTGAATTTCAAAATTGCAGCATTTTGATTCAGAGGGGCTAATGCTTTTGGATACCCCAGGGCGTATTTTAAGGGATTTTCACTGGGTCGGCAATCACAATTAGGGGCGGCATTTTGCACTCAAAGAGGCGGCACTTGGCATCTGAGGGGGCGGCATACCTACTGATATTTAATGACCAAAAAAGACACGTTCGACGGTTCTTTTATAACTCTTTCTAAGTAATGATTTCAGATTCAACCTAAGCTCAGCGGTATTTCCGGGATATAGTTTTTCTCTCATCATAATGCGATAAATGAAATATAATTTGATTTTACAAAAAATAATTTTAAAATTTACCTGAGGTCAAGTTCATGACCTCACCAGAAATAGAACATGTTGCATACCAGTCGATCCGTATCGTCAAGCTTAAAACATTCACACGTTTTATGGCTCTATCTCAGTGGTCGGCAGGTCCTCCGGGGTCGTGCCCCCTCTTTTGGCGCAAGGCAGCGCCATTACCCCCCCTGTCAGGCCCCATTGGTGATATAACCAAGTTTAGTGAAATTCCATACTTTTCCGCGACTCTTTGGGTACCATATCTGCGAGAAACCATAGCCCCCCCTGCGGTTTCTTGCAAATATTTCAAAAACGTTGAGCGCCACCATTTTGTCACATTTTGTCATACATCTTTTTCTGCACATGTTGTGAAAATTTCATGTTGTGAAAATTTCAGACCAAAGTCGCTCAAAGTCAGGTCACCAGATCACGTCAAGTGACCTCACCTCAGTAAAGACTGTAACGCCTGTTGTACACACAGAAAAATATTGACACCGTTAGCGGTGTAATTGCACAGTACATATCTGAGCACTTGAGGAAAGTTAATTTAGTCCCTTCCCCGCTTAAATTACTCGCGCTTCTAAATGAACACCAGGAAGAAGGTAATAGAACAGTGTTAGGAGGGTTGGGTGTTTTACTACGTGTAGCAAAACACCCAACCCTCCTAACACTGTTCTATTACCTTCTTCCTGGTGTTCATTTAGAAGCGCGAGTAATTTAAGCGGGGAAGGGACTAAATTAACTTTCCTCAAGTGCTCAGATATGTACTGTGCAATTACACCGCTAACGGTGTTAATATTTTTCTGTGTGTAGCTACACAGAGTGACAGATCTCTTTCAAACTTTCAGGAATTGATAAAGGCAACAGCATGTACAAAATTTGTATCTCGGAGATTTAATGTCTGTGACCAAAGGTCAGCTCACTTTCACGCCCTCTCTCGTTATCAATGGGAGAGGTCGCAAAGTCAATGGTAAAAATCGAAAGACGCCTCTTTTGGACGAGTGTCATTCCTAACACTGTGAAGCACTGAACCACAAGTAAACATGACCAGTGACCACTGAACCGGAAAACTACACCCGCAACCCCGCCATGTATGTCCCTGAGGTCATTTCAGGTCGTGAACGGTATCATAGCCCGCGACCTGGTGGGGGGGGCTATTTTTTGCCCCCCCCCCCTCCAGACTTTTCGATATATCTCCAGAACCGCTTCGCCGATCGTCACCAAACTTTCAGTACCCTCCCGGACATCAATTTTACACATGGTGACCAAAAATTTTTCCAAAGGCTATGATAGGTTGGCCGGAAATGACGTCGGAGTGACGTCATGTTCTGCCGTTTTCGACCCAAAAAAGGGTTCCGCGGGAAGAGCTGTCAGGCCTATAGCTTTGCAAATACAGAAAAATGATTAGGACATAAAAGCTATAGAATTGACAGGGCTACAAAACTGCTATCTCGGATTTTTGAAATTTTTGGATTTTGACCCCCAAAAATCAAAAAATAGATTTTTGGGATATAATAGTCAAAAAATCCAAAAAGTTTTTTGAATTTCGCAAAAACCGGAATATATGTGATAGTCCTTACCGCCTTCCATCCACATACCAAATTTTAGATTGATACCTCTTTTTTTGGCGAAGTTATAGCGAAAAAACTGTTCAAAATTGATGACGTCAAATTTTCAAACTCACTTTTTAGCAATTCTAGACCTCGTAGTGCAAAACAAAGACCACCATTAGACTCCCCGTGACGAGCTGCATCGAATCGATACCAATTTTATGCAAAAATATCAACTTTAAAATTTGACCTTTTTTGACCTGACCTTGACCTGACCTCCACCAGAAAGTGACCTAAACCGTACCTGATGGTCTTATAACCAACACCATTGGGTTGGAAATGAAAAACTGGCCATAAAACATGCATCGCACAACCTTAGTAAAGTTGGGTTCATGGGGTGACCCTTGGTGACCTTTGGTGACCTGACCTGTGACCTGACCTGGTATGGCCAGTGACCTCTAATAGCAATATATGTACTAGACAACTGACGTCTTATCGCTGATTTTCGACAAAATGCGTTTTACTCGGTGTTATAGCGCTTTCCCTAGAAGCCCCGTGAACGGTGAAACATTTTATCTTTGACCTGACCTGTGACGTCATCGGTGACCCCGAGGTCAATAAAATTTGGTTTCCCTCGACAAATCTGACAGGGCTATCGAACGCCGTTTGAATTTTGCGGATCCGTCCAGTAGTTTCGGAGATACGAGGGGGGGCAAAAAATAGCCCCCCCCCCCCCACCAGGTCGCGTTATAAACAGACCCCACCAGGGCGCGGGATAGTTTTTCGCTAATAACTTTTGATAAAGGCATGCCAGAGCGATGAAAATGCCTTAGATGTGTTTAGCTCGACGACACGGATCACCTGATGTGCAACAAGACCTTCGATGCTTCTCGACGGGAGGCGCATGATGCTGATAAAAGTGCGCTCTTGCAAGTTCTGAGTGAAACGCTATTGAAGAAAAACTAGCAGCAAACAACGTACATTTTATCAGCAAACAACGTACATTTTAGCAGTTTTTGTCTCCTGAAGGCTAAATCGTTATTCATTAGGTTGAATCTGGGGGCGTCATCAGAAAGAACGGAATTGCTAATTGAGCTAATTGAGTATCGAATGCGTTTTTCCACAGCGCTCTAACTCTATCCTTTCCTGAGCTATAGGCCAGTTTGTCGAAAATTGTCAAAGGTTGACCTGGAAATTGGCGAAATTTTACGTTCGATGACCTCTGGTGAGCTGACCTTTGACTTGACCTAAAAAGTGACTATAGTTTTCCTTCATCATTTCTTACTCTCTTTCGAACGCCGACTACGGCGTTTCGCTAGTGATCCAGGAGCCAAGTTAGTAAGGGGTGTTCAACCTCCACCTCCAGCAGGGTGTGGATACCCAGGAGCCCCATCGGGGCGCGGATTAACCCCCATACGCATAGGGGTAGCGGGTATTTTTCGGGAATAGAATAGATCACGTTAAAAGGGTGGGATTACGAAAAATGTACCCTCGAGCCAATCATCTTTATCTGTCCTGAAAATGGCATGACCTTAACCCGAATAACCGTTGATTTGTGAGATCTGTCTTGAGATCATGGCAGGCCACAAAATCTCACTTCAAGAAGTTACAGCAAGAGCCGATTTACTCGGGACTTGTCATTGACCTCTGGAAGGTCACCAAATGACCAAGAACCTTTAAATTGGGTAGCAGCGGCTGCCTATCTTCATGGGCAGCACGCTCAATTTTTCTGCAAAGCTCCAGCTCAGAGGCCGAAATGCTCGGGTCAGGGTGCAATGGACAACTCCTCTCCAGTCTCCCTTGCGTTAGTGACTGTGTAAACGCCAATAGGCGAGCGCCAGTTCATACATGACAGTTACTTTTGCGCGACTGTACGGAATGGTGAGCAGCTATGTACATACATGAAAATTGGCATGCGCCAGCTAATCAGTTCATGTTTTGTTCGTTTGCCCTCGACTAATCTTTGAGTCCTGGGGCACAACAGTTGCGATGTCTGTCCCATCAAGGGAGCCATTAATTCTAAAAAAAGATGAAGCTTTCTCAGAGGCCCTCATTACCCCCGCCGAAGGGCGCCATTACCCCCAAAGGGGGCATGCCCCACCATTTGCCGACCCCTGCTCTATCTAGAACAGTGGTCGGCAGGTCGCACGAGTGGTGCCCACTTTATGGGCGCTGGACGGGGCCATTACCCCCACTTGTCATACCTCATTGCTTACACAGCAAGGGTCGCTGATATTCGGCCATATCCTTAGACGTCTCTATTTTTCTGCATAGGTATGAATAAAATTCAACACATTTAAACTCTCTTTTTATGGAGAGGGAGAGCGGGTGGAGTAAGGATGAACTCATACATTTTTTATTTATTAGTTACTCGCGTAATGAACAGCGTATTGCACAGATAAGTTCATCCCTCCCCCCCCCCCCGTTAATGAATGTTATACCTACCTACTCAAATATTTTGGTGACCCCAGTGACATTGTCATTGAGTTTTTGAAATTTGAATGACCTTCACTCGGTAACTTTCTTTCCGGCTCGGCCGGCGGACAAAACGCAAGCGGAGACAATGCGGGGAGTCCGGTGCTCTACCAACTGAGCTACGGAACAGGCAAATGCTCACCATAGATATACCGACTGAACGATCCCTTTATAACTTCAGCGATTGATAAGACAAACAGTGTGTCACTGTAAGTACATAAAATGTAAGTCTCGAAATTGCGATGTCTTTGACCAAAGGTAAGGACAATTTTGCGACCCTTCCATTAGGTATAAGGAAATGGGAGAAAGTCGGGGCATGTGCCTCTTTTTATAGGTAGACAAATGTCAAAGTTAACGAATTTAAACATCAGAAAACAATTAAAAATGACACACTTAATCGGAAAAATGCCACCCACGACCCCTCGTTATGTCCTTGAGGTCATGTCAGGTCATGGATTGGTAGGCCTCCAGCAGGTTTTTTTCAATAACTTCTGATAGAGACATGCGATATGCCTGAGCGATGAAAACACCTTAGATGATTTCAGTTTGACGATACAAATCGACTGAAATGCAACATGACCTTTACCAGTCAGGTCATGACCTGGACCTGAGCTCAAATTTCCCAAATGACATTTGAATGTCAAATTATAGTTCATTCGACGCATCTCGACGAGAGGAGCGCAGTACTGAAAAAAAAACGATGTCATAACTTTCGTGAGTCAATAATTATTAAAGTAAAAAGGTTCTTCATTAAAACAGCTCAGTAGAGGGGCGGAGGGGGTCCACTGTCCCCTTTAACCCTCCCCGGCCCGACACGGGTTAAACAAGTTGTGCTCTGGAGGTTAAGTCGTTGATGTTAGGTCAAGTCTGAGGACTTTATAGGAACGTTGAAGAGCTATCGAATGCGCTTTTTCGCGGTGCTGTAGTTCTATTCTTCCCCGAGTTATGCGCCAGTTTGTCAATAAATGTTGAAACAGACAACATTTCACCCACATTTCACCTTTGATTACCTCTGGTCACCTGATATTTGACATTTGACTTGACCTAACCAAAGTACGGTTAACCAACTAACCCAAGTAGTTTTGACACTCCTTCGAATGCCGCTTACCGCGTGTCGCTACGTGGCCCAAGTAGCCAAGTTATAGGGGTCGGGAGGGGGGTTCAAACAACCTCAGCCCGGCGCCGGTTAAGGGAAGGCACTATCATTTTGGGGGCGCTGCAGATATGCTAAGGGACGGGACGGCAGCATCATTTTGAGGCGCGCCACCAATTTTTTTTTTAGGGCACTTTAACCACTTTGAGGGGCACCACCGACACTGAGGAGCGCAATTATCTCGTTGAGCGTTGAGGGGTGGCACCTGGCATTACTCGGGGGGGGGGGGGGCAACATCACTTTTATTTTGAGAAAGCCACCCACATTGTAAGGGGCGGCACTGTAACTTTAAGGAACGCCGCGGATACTTTAAGGGGGGCTTCATCATATGGAGGGGCGCTACAGATGGTTAATGGGTGGCAATAGGTATGATATTTAGGGACTCCGATACTTCGAAGGGCGCCACCGTTTGTTTGAGGGTGACATCATCACTTTGAGGGGCACCACCGATACTGTTCGGGGCGCCACCGACACTATAAGGGGCGCCACCGACACTGCCAGGAGCACTTTGACCGGCGTTACTATCACATTTAAGGGCGCCATGAGCACATTGGGGGGCGGCACCATGACGTGGAGGGGCGTTACGGAAGGTTTGAGGGGCGGCAACATCATTGAGGAGCGCCTCCGACACTTCGAGGGACACCAGCATTTCTTTGAGAGGCGGCACCTTGACTTTTGAGGAGAAACCACCGACACTGTAAGGGGCGGCACCATCACTTTGAGGGGCGCCACGGATGGTTTGAGAAGCGGCACCATTACGTATATGGAGGGGCGCTACAGAAAGTTAGAGGGCGGCAACATTGTATTGATGACTGCTGAGTTCCTCCAAAACTTTGAAGGGCGCCACTGACACTTTAAGGGGCGGCACCAGCACTTTTAGGGGCGGCAGCATCATTTTGAGGGGCGCCATCGACTCGTTGACAGGAGACACCATCACATTTAGGGGCGCCACTGGCACTTTGAGGGAGGCACCATCACATTCAGGGGCGCCACCGATACTGAAAGGGGCGGCATTATCTTCTTGAGGGGCGGCATCATCTGCTTGAGGGGCAGCTCCATCACAATGAGGGGCTATGTGGATACCTAGAGGGGCGGCACCATTACATTGGTGGGTTCCTCTGACACTTCGAAGAGCGTCACTGACACTATAAGGGGCGGCACTAACACTTAAGGGGCGGCAGCATCATTTTGAGAGGCGCCATCGACTCGTTAGCGGGCAGCACCATCACATTCAGGGGCGGCATCATCTGCTTGGGGGGCGGCTCCATCACAATGAGGGGCTATGTGGATATCTAGAGGGGCGGCACCATCATATTGGTGGGTTCCTCCGACACTTCGAAGGGCGTCACTGACACTATTAGGGGCGGCAGCATCATTTTGAGGGGCGCCACCGACTCGTTGGCGGGCAGCACCATCACATTCAGGGGCGCCACCGGCACTTTAAGGGCGGCACCATCACATTGAGGGGCGCCACCGATACTGAAAGGGCGGCATCATCTTCTTGAGGGGCGGTATCATCACATTGAGGGGCTCCACAGATGCTTAGAAGGGCGGCACCATTACATTGAGTGGGGCTACTAACAGATTTAGGGGCGGCACTGTCACATTGAGTTGCGGGATGATCACTTTCTATAGACGGCTGGTTCACTTTAAGAGGCGGCATTATCATTTTGGAGGGCAGCAGCCTCACTATGAATGACGGCACCTAGCCTGCATGTGCGTGCTGCATCCTAGAGGGGGCGGCAACTGGGTCGGCAAACGGCTGTCACTGGGTCGGCATTCTCCGTGACTGGGTCGGCAATTGCCGACCCAGTTAACATGTTAAAATACGCCCTGGGATACCCCTCTGAATGTGTGACGTCAGCGGAGATCTAATGATTTTTAAAGGGACCCTCCCACCTTCAAAAAAGTTGATGAATTGGCATGAAAGTGATGTCGCTCGGTTCAGAAAGAGCGAAAACGAATATCTACCAAATTTCACCGAAAAATATTCACCGGTTTTCAAGATATTAGACTTTTACTTTTGTTTACTTTTTTGGGATCTCCGCTGTTTCTAGCGACTTTATTTTAGAAGTGCGGCGTTTGCGGCAGATGTTGCGCGCAAATAGCATATACCACCGCGTGCTACAAAACGTTTTAGTCAAACATTTAAAAATCGTTAGATATCTGCGCTGACGTCACACATTCAGAGGGGTATTCCTAAGCATTAGCCCATTAGCCCCTCTGAATCAAAATGCTGCAATTTTGAAATTCAATATTTCCGATTTAAGGCATTTCTCGATGTTGTGAGTGCCGAAACCGGTAATTGTGAGCCAGGGACCCCATTTTGGCTATCTCAACTCAAATCTAATGTTAAGGTGGGAGGGTCCCTTTAATATTTTACTAAAACGTTTGGTAGCATGCGGTGGTATAGGCTGCTTTGCGCGCAACAAATGCCGCACTTTCACATAAAGTCGCTAGGAACAGCAGCGGATATCCCAAAAAGTAAACAAAAATAAAAGTCTAATCTCTTGAAAACCGGTGAATATTTTTCGATAAAATTTGGTAGATATTCGTTTTCGCCCTTTCTGAACCTAGCGACATCACTTTCATGCCAATTCATTAACTTTTTTGAAGGTGGGAGGGTCTCTTTAACCCGCTTCGAGTCAGTGCTTGGGTCCCTTTGCGGGCCGGGAGGTGGTAAAACAGCCCTGTCTAACTCGGCTCCTGGGCCACGCCCTGATTGAACTATGTTTCATTATCGTTTGGGGGAGGGGGAAAACGGGCCACTTTAGGCCTCTGGGAAGGGGGCATGGCCCTAAATGCCCCCTCCCTGGATCCGCCAGTGTAAGAAGAGACCATTGGAGCTGCAGTTGGGTACCTCAGACATCAGGGTACGCCCTCAGATGTATGTATAGGACTCGCATGGAGACCTCTTATGCTATAGTGTACTGAAAGGACCCAAAGGAGCCTGTCTATATGGGCTCCCGGAGATAGACGTGGGCCCTCAGGAGCCCGCCAGAGCCCCAATGAGGGATAAGTGAGGGATACCAAGTGCCTGCAATTGCATATTGCATAAGCCATAACGCCTTTACAAATCAATATATTATGCATCAGTGGCAGATCCAAGGGGGGCCACATGGGTCATGACCCCCTTGGTGCCCGGGGGCACCACAGGCCTGTCAGGGGCACCACCGGCCTAGTAGGGGCACCACCAGCCCGCCAGGGGCACCACAGGCCTAGCAAGGGCACCACGGGCCTGTGAGGGGCCCCACAGGCTTGTCAGGGGCACCCCAGGTCTGTCACTGTCAGGGACACCAGAGACCTGCCAGGGGCGCCGCCGGCCTCGCAGGGGCACCATGGGCCTGTCAGGGACACCAGAGGCCTAGCAGGGGTACCACAGGCCTTACAGGGGCACCACCGGCCTTGCAGGGGCACCTTGGGCCTGTCAGGGGCACCACAGTCCTGTCAGGGCCCAGGGGCACCAGCGGCCTAGCAGGGGCACCACAGGCCTGCCAGGGGCACCACCGGTCTAGCAGGGGCACCATGGGCCTGTCAGGGGCCCCACCGGCCTCGCAGGGGGCACCACCGGCCTCGCAGGCATCACGGCATCACGCAGGGCCACCTTGGGCCTGTCAGGGACATCACGGGCCTGTTGGGGGCACCACAGTCCTGTCAGGTCCCAGGGGCATCAGCAGCCTAGCAGGGGCACCCTAGGCCCGCCAGAGGTACAGCCCACCGCTAAAGTAATGTAGGGTTTTACCAAACTCAACGGTTGGCTTTGACTGGCGATTGTTTAATGCAGGGGTCGGCAAATGGTGGGGCATGCCCCCTTTGGGGGTAATGGAGCCCTTTCGGTGGGGGTAATGAGGGATTCTGAGAAAGCCTATCTTTTTAGAGTTTGTAGCTCCAGTGATGGAGCCATCGTGACTGTTGCATACCAGGGTTCAAAGATTAGCCCAGGCCAAAGGCACAGCACACATTGATTAGATACCAATTTTCACGTACCTGCTCGCCTCACCATCTCACCCCTCCGTACAGTCGTACAAAAGCAGCTGCAACTTTTGACCGTCGCCCGTCTGTTGGCGTTTCAACAGCCGCTAACGTAAGGGGAGGAGTCGATCGGACCCCCGCGGCCTCTCGGACTCTGATATGGAGCTGTGCATAAAAAAGACTAGCGTGCTACCCGTGACAATAGGAAGCCGCTGCTGCCCATTTTTAAGGTCCTTGGTCATTCCGTCTCATTCAAGAGGGCAATGACAAGTGTCGAGAAAATCGGGACCCGCTATAACTCCTTGAAGTGAGAGTTTATGGCTCAAGATGATCTCCAGAAAAAGCTCATAAGCCAACGGTCATTATGGGTCCAGAGGCCAGTTTTACCAACAGAAAAATAGCCACCTGCCGGAATTTTTGCCTAAAGATCGTTTCACATATGGAGCGTAAACGGTAAAGCCCTATCCGCTTACGAGCCCATCGCGTTTATCGCTCCGTATGTGAAGCGGTCTTGAGGCAAAAATTCCGGCAGGCGGTTATTTTTCTGTTGGTTAAACTGGTCTCAGGTCATGATATTTTCCGGGCTGGTAAAAAAAAAATATGATGGGCTCGAGGGTACAATTTGGTCGTGATCCAATGCCTTTTGCGTGAGCTTTTAACGAAAAACCACCCGCCGCCCCTATACGTACAAGGGTTAAATGGGATATAGCATAGGCGGCGGAACGGGGAGGGCACCGGGGCACCGTGCACCCATTGATTTTTGCATTTTAACATTAGCCCTATGGGCGTTGCATGGAAAGAATGGGACCAAAAGTCGGCAGTGCCCCCCCCCCTCCCCCTTAATTGAAGGTGTTCCGCCGCTACTGGGATATAGGCATTAAATGTTTTGTGGAGGAAGTGTCATGTTTTAAATTTGATGCATTGGAGATGCACAAATACCCAAAGAGTTCCAGGACGGTATGGAATTTCAGTAAACTTGGTTGTGTCAGCAATGGGGTCTGGTAGGTGGGGGTAATGGCCCTGCCTGGCGCCCAAAAAGGGGGCACGACCCCGAATGACCTGCCGACCACTGGTTTAATGCGAAGTGATTGAAAAGAAGATGTCAATAGCTAAAGTTGCAGCTGCAAGGGTGACGATACATATAAGCTACATTCAAAGTTTCATTGTAGTCTGGCTAATCGTTCCTAAGCTTCAGAAGCAGAACATAGGGGAGAGCGGGGAGAGTTGTATCATGTCCAAGTCGTATCAGGGCGAATTGTGCCAAACTTATCCAATGGATGGCGCTCGCGACACGACCAGCCGACGAGGTTTTCCGGGCGCCATCTTTCCCTGTTCTGTCTTGTGGCTGAGTGGACGCGTCTCAAGGTGAGAGCCGATTTTATGTTTTTTTTAATGTCATTCTAAAAAAATAAGTTGCAAGAAAATGTGTGTTTTGGGCATTTAGATGTGCACGAATTTGAAAGATCTCCGTAGCAGTGATGAGGGTAGGTTCTAAGGCTGCGTGAGTGAAAACGGATTTCTCCAGCTGTCCGCTGTTTTTTTAGCACGAGGATGTTTTTCCAAGATGGCGGCTAGGTACATGTTGTATCAGAGCCGGGTGGGGTATGTTGTAACATGTATGTATGTATGTATTAGAGGTGGCAAAATGTGGACCCGAGGACCCGGTCCAAAGAACCAGTCTGGACCCATATGGGTCCAGACCGGTTCCTGGAAATTTTATGACGGGTCCAACCGGGTCCTACCATAAACTATACATCTTGCACACTACACATTATTGCAAAATATGAAGTAAATGAAGTGAATGTTTCTTTGCACGCAGTAACTCATGGGTATTCCCAGTGGGAAATAGGCTGTTTTACATGATGCAACTAATGACACCTACAAGTAGTTTGCATTAATTGACTTTCGGGGAACGGGTCCAAATGGTTCCGATTCCAACTAAGACCGGGTCCGACTGGTTCCAGAAATGTCCAGCCGGGTCTGGTTCGAGTCTGGTTCCCAAAATTTTCATCTTTTGCCACCTCTAGTATGTATGTATGGGTATGTTGCTTTTGATCGCGAAAGCTAAGCCCTGGCTCGCGTTTGTAGGTAGCTAGTCAATGCTCGTTCCATTTCGGCACAATGTGTTGGCTTATTTGCTCTTAACGGGCCACTTTTGCGTCTAGTCTGTTGATGTTTCGTTCGGATTGCATTGACCTAAGTTTGGTCTAATAAATTGAAGCCTTTGAGCATACCTCTACATTGTATTAACCCCATTTAATGTTGCTGTTATGTTCAAAACCAGTAGCAAGCACACTCCCTGAAACGTGAAATAGTGATAGGGGAAGGTGGGGTAAGACGGACCAGCTAAGGTTTGAGGCCGCATATCTTGCTACACTGCTCTCGTAATTCATATTATTTATAGTCTTCGGAATGCTCAATCCTTCCTCTGTTGATATGTGTAAAGACTAAATTTCAAATTAAAGACATCTAGGTGGTGGATGCTCTTAAAGAGGGACATGTCAAAAACTCAGACAAGAAAAAACGTGGGGTAAGACGGACCACCCAGCAGTGCCTGCTATCTGTTCATGTGTGTTACACTTCTGCTCTGTACTCTTGTAAGAAAAAGTAACCAGAATGGTAAAATAACAAAATGAGCCTTTATTCTTTACTCATGTGTGATGGAAGTGCAGCTAAAAGCTGGGAACATGTGTGTTGATTGTCGTTTGGCATGAATGCATGCTAACTGAGCACTTGCATGCATGGCTCACATGCAACAAAGACTCCTTCCTGAAAAATTAGCTTACTTAAACTTGTGTCAATGCTTTGGAAAAGAACTTCCCATATGCAGGGTACAATGGACCACCACAGGGTAAGATGGACCACAGTGGTCCGTCTTGCCCCAAATCTAAATTCTGTCATTATCATGACGTATATGTCAAATAGCCCAACATTGCAAAACCTTGCCTTTCCTAAAGTGTGGCTATAACTAAGTTTATAACTTTGTTCTTCACAGTTTAGTGCAAAATAGAAACTAATCATGCAAGAAAGGCGCCGTAATTGAATCACCCGTAGACCTCTTATATTAGATCGGTTTGACGAAAAACAACATTTTCTCAATAACTCAAAAGCTATGCATCCTAGCAGCATGAGCTCAAGGTGGCCATTGTTACGAAGGAAAACAAACATATAGAATGCATTAAGCAGTAGATACCAGCAGCGGTTCAGCCGGGAGGGCTGGTGGTCCGTCTTGCCCCGCTGGGCCGTCTTACCCCACCTTCCCCTACAAATTACCCCACCATGTGATACAACTCACCCAAGCCATGGGGCAAGTTGTATCAAAAACATTGTTCTATTCGGCAGACCGTAGAAGAAAAACTGGTAGAGGTAGCGGAAAAGTTACTTTGCACAAAAAAGCAGAAGAATCAAGGAAGGGGATAGTATGGAAATAATGAGTTTATCACGGATAGTTACGAGGTTATGGGTCTCGGAGTAAAAACTGCCAGGGTCCAGGGGCACCACAGGCCTAGCAAGGGCACCACGGGCCTGTCAGGGGCACCTCAGGCTCCCGTGCCCCCCCCCCCCCCCAGATCCGCCAGTGATGCCACACCACGCGAAACACCGCCAACTTCCAGCTGCCGCGCCATAAACACGTGCCAACAACAGTCTTTTTTTTAAGGTCGACTCCGCTCGCGCAACTTTTGACTGACCCTCACTGTTACTACATTGCTTCCATATTATGCTGTGGAAAGCTTTACTTCACCAAGTGGCTAAAAACCTCCATCAAGGTATATTTTCTTAGCAATTTTTCTGGCGTTTTGGGGGGGGGGGGCCAAAGAGGCCACTTTAGGCCTTTGGGGGGGGGGGGGCCATGGCCCCCGTGGCCCCCCCTGGATCCGCCAGTGTGTAGGGGCGCCACAGGCCCGCCAGGGGCACCACAGGCCTGCCAGGAAGCAGGGGCACCACAGGTCTAGCAAGTATACACGACAGGCCTGTCAGGGTCACAACGGGCCTGTTGGGCCCATCGAGCACCCCTAGGGGCAGGGGCACCACAGTCCTTCCAGGGGCACCGCAGGCCTGTGAGGGGCACCAGCGGCCTAGCAGGGGCACCAGTCAACACAGGCCTGCCAGGGGCACCACAGACCTGCCAGGGGCACCAGAGGCCTGCCAGGAGCACCACCGACCTCGCAGGGGTAACTTGGGCCTGTCAGGGCCCAGGGGCACCACGGGCCTGTCGAGAGGCACTTCAGGCTTTTCAGGGGCACCATAGTCCTCTCCGGGCGCAGGGGTATTAGGGGCACCAGAGGCCTGCCAGGGGCACTACAGGCCTAGCAAGGGCACCACTGGTCTATCAGGGGCACCACGAGCCTGTCATAGCCAGGCATCTCAGGCTTGTCAAGGCCCAGGGGCACCACAGGTCTGTGAGGGGCACCAGCGACCTAGCAGGGGCACCAGTCAACACAGGTCTGCCAGGGGCGCCAGCCACAGACCTGCCAGGGGCACCACAGACCTGCCAGGGGCACCAGAGGTCTGCCAGGGGCACCACCGGCCTCGCAGGGGCACCTTGGGCCTGTCAGGGGCACCACGGGCCTGCCGAGGGGCACTTCAGACTTTTCAGGGGCACCAGTCCTCTCCGGGCGCAGGGGTACCAGCGGCCTAGCAAGAGCACCAGAGGCCTGCCAGGGGCACCAGCGGCCTAGCAAGGGCACCAGAGGCCTGCCAGGGGCACCACAGGCCTAACAAGGGCACCACGGGCCTGTCAGGGGCACCTAAGGCTTGTCAGGGCCCAGGGACACCACAGTCCTTCCAAGGGCACCGCAAGCCTGTCAGGGGCACCAGAGGCCTGCCAGGGCACCACTGGCCTGTCAGGGGCACCTCAGGCTTGTCAGGGCCCAGGGGCACCACAGTCCTTCCAGGGGCATTACAAGCCTGTCAGGGGCACCAGACGCCTAGCAAGGGCACCACAGGCCTGCCAGGGGCACCACCGGCCTTGCAGGGGCGCCTCAGGCCTGTCAGGGGCACCACGTGCCTGCCGGGGACACTTCAGGCTTGTCAGGGGCGTTACAGTCCTGTCAGGGCCCAGAGGCACCAGGCCCGTGGTGTCCCTGCTAGGCCTGTGATGCCCCTGGCGGTCCTGTGGTGCCCCTGTCAGGACTGTGATACCCCTGATGGCCGGTGGTGCCCCTGGCAGGTCTTTGGGCCCCCGGGCCTCAAGGGGGGGCCATGACCCATGTGACCCCCCCCCCCTTGGATCCGCCACTGGATCGGTCACGTCACAGGGACCCAGGAGGTCCCAGACGTATAAGGTACAGACATCCCCGTCGAAACCCACGGTCGTAAACATTGACGAATACGAACGTATTAGTCGTATACTACAATCTACAATCATCGGTGATCGGAGTGACTCTTTTTGGATGGAAGGAACCCTCTGCCTACTAAAATCGACGGAATGGCCGTCGCCCGTCCTGCCAGAAGCGAGAGCCGCACCTTCGTCACTTTTGTCTATGTGAGGTTGAGGTAGCACTATACTCCATTATTCTCAAATCTCAGGCGATAGAATATTGGTTTGAAGACACAGGCGGCTACGGCAGTATCACGACCACAGCGGCCAGAATCCGCCTACTATCACCTAAGTATCGCCTATCGGCCTAGCGCTCCTTTTCGGTGCTATCAAGTGTCTAAAGCGATTGGGTACTTGGAAACCCAAAAGATTGCTCTTTCTGGGTGGTTCCTGAACATGAAAGTGCTGAACGGAAAGCAAAGGGGTTTCTGAAGGACTACGAAGGAATTGGTCCGTATGAACAAGTGCATGGCTATGTGAAAGCAGCACTTAAACGCCTCGAGTCACGGTGAGACCGGTAAGGTAACCAGCGCAGCCCATAGGTACGCCTCATATTGCAGAACAGACCTGATGGACGGACAGGGCTGTATCCAGGGTATATAGAACAACTGTATCGCCATGTGAAGCTGTATTTGGTTGATAATAATGCGTTGGCGTGCAGTTAGCGGTTCAATGTGTGTTTGGCGTAGCTGTTTTTCCTACTGTCGTTTTCGTGTTGAACCTCGTAACTCGTCAGTCAACAATTCAGCACCAATTTCACCATATATTTTCGTCAAAACCTATCCATCAACATAAATAAGTAACAATCAACAAAACAAAAGCTGAAGGCAAGGTTTATGAAGGGTAGGGACAAGATGGGAGCAAGGAAACAGTTAAAAACTGAATAGAGATTCAAGTTACGCTAGACAGAACTAGATGCGTTATCGATCTCAAAACGCCAGCTGGCTTGGTGAAGTACGATCAAATCTGACATCGCTGCGCGTCGTAATTCTCGTATGACAAATTATCTATCCCGATTTTATGGATTACCTACTTCTACTTTCTGAGCATTTAGGTATAGAATTATAAATCGACTATGGCTCACACATATGGCCCATTAGAATCACTGACTAAGTAGCTCCAGAATATAGAAGTCAAAACAGCATCCTATCTTTGTTTGGCATCGTGATCAGATATAGTGATATAAAAGACACAGGCGTCACAGCACTCACAATACATATGCATGGCTGCCAGCCCTGGATAAATTTTATCGCTGCCAATGGCAAACGTCACAAAAAGTATGAAGAAGATTCAGCAAGCAATAGAGAATGCGCCGTAGAACAGCAATGAATTACATATACGATCATGTTTTAACGCTGATTCTCAAGCCGTGATTAGGACATATCACGAATTACAGTCAGTCCCACCCCAAACACTAGGTACCAGTGCTTCGCAACAACACTTGGAAACTACCCCAGCACAGAATCGTGATCGCTCGAAACTGTTATAAAAATGCGCCGATCCAAATCAGCAGAGCAATACAGAGCCAAATAGAAATAAAAAAGAAACAGATTAAGGAACGCCTAGAGGCTTGTAGGCACCTTGTTTGCTACAATACATCCGCCGTCGGGAGGAAAGAAAGCCGTACCCGTACCTGAGTCATTTTTTATCGATTCTTCGTTTTTGATATTGTTGGAACTTGGAAAGCTCCTTCCACGATGCATTCAATGCCAGTGGCCAAACCTATGTACCTGTTGGATAATGATGTAAACAGGGGCGTCGCCGACGGGGGGGTCGGGGAGGTCGCGACCCCCCCACTCGTCAGAACCGGGGGGGTCGACCCCCCATTTTTGGCGATGCTGAGTATGCTTTTTTAGCTATCATGTCAGGGAAGTTGGCGTCAGCAACATCAACAAATACAACGTCAGATTCAGAATCGCTTCAAGAGCTCCCTAGTCCCTATTGCTTATAGGTCTATAAGCTGTGGGCTAGAACATTAGCATGACAATATGATTCTAGTCCCCTTTTATCCCTCAAATGAGCGAGCGCGTCAAAACTGACCCAAGCGTTCGTCTGATTGTCAAAATAATGGTTGCAGTCGATTCGTCGGATGACGTATCAGTAACTACGAGGTACCTGGCTAGCCTCAGCCCTGCTACCCTCGGACCTGCCTGCATAGGGGAAATGGGGTCAATGGTGGATCCCTCTGGGGCTTTCCTAATAAGACGCGCAAAAAGTAGTATATTGCAACGAAACTTCCAGTGACCTCGAGTTAATGAATTTTACACCTATTCTAAAAAAAAAATTGCCCTGATTCGAATATGGATGACCTTGGTTAACTTTTTTGAGTTTTATTTGCTTCCATTGCACTTACAAGTGTGGTTTTTGGGGCTGATTTCGATTTAGCGCCCGTTTGAACCGTTTGAAGTAGTTTTGATAAATGGTGGTTATGTAACATGTTACGAAGCTATCGTTGGTGGTTGTCAGTCACCCACTCTAGATGGCCGGCAGGAAGCCCGCTGGTCGACCTGACCTGACCCGACCCGATCTACCCAAAATGCATGGAGTCATCATTTTTGTTCAAGACTAACATCAAACTCGTACTCGGGACCCCGATAGCAGCTACGGCTCACTAAGATCTAGCAGGCGGCCAGATTTTTCCTACTTTTGGGCGTTGACCTAAGATGACCCGGCCAAGACCTTAAAATTGGGCATCATTGGCTTTCTCTCATCACGGGCAGCATTCTCGCTCGTCCACGAAGCTCTACCTCGATCAGGGGCCGAGAGCATGCCTTATGCGTTACGTTGGTAAACGTTTTACCTTAGCGACCCGCAAAATACGAATAAGAGCTACAGCGACACAGAAAGCGTATTCGATAGCTTTTTAAAGCTCTTTCGCCAACTTCGCCTCAGATATGACTTCGGGTCTATGGCTTGTGTACCATAGAGTCCAAACAGCTAAACGGACGGATTTTGCCGAAACATTTGCTATGTAACAACCTATGATTCAGTGAATGTGTATGATATTCATGTTATCACCATCGTTTTTGTTTCGTCGAAACACGTCGCATGGCTTACAATTTGAACTTGAATAGAAAACTTGACATCAGGTAAAGGTCATAACCTGACTAGAAAAGAACCTGCTGCATATGGATCGATCTGTGTTACTGAGCTGAACACACTGCAGGTGCTGTCATCGCTCTACAACGTCTCCATTAAAAGTTGTTGTCGAAAATGTGTTAGAGACCTTTGATGACCTAATCTCTGACCATTCCAGTCACCAATGGTCATTAGCTGCACCTTGTCTCTAAAATGAACAAGGTGCCATGGCTACAAAAGTATCTAGCGTTTTTAGCATATTCTTTCAAAGCAGAAGGTATCGTGCTTTTCCCCATATCTTATCATGATTGGTGAGGTCACATACCTATTTGACCTGACTTCACTTCTCAGATGTAAAATCCCAGATCCATGAACTGTTGGCACTTATAATCCCATTCATTACACCAAATTTCAGACTTATAGGAGTCAGGAGATTATCTATAGGAATGACAAGATTGCAGTTTTAAGAGGCATTAAAACTGAACTTGACATGACATTGTGACCTGACCTCAGGTGACCTGTGCTTGATTTTTATGCACGATGCAAAATTGATGTACAATAAGATATACCGCTGCTTTCGCGGCGCTACGCGCCGAGGTTTTTCTCCGGGCACACGAAAAAACCGGGAGTGTGGCTAAAAACACCCCTACCCATCAAGACGAAGACCGGAAACCCGACCCCCCCCCCCCCACTCAAAAATCCGTGGCGACGCCCCTGGATGTAAATAATAAACCAATTAGTATACAAATCAAATATATTCAAAAACACACGATCACAAAACCAAAATGTGTGTTTTTGAATATATTTGATTTGTACTAATTGGTTTATCATTTACATCATTATCCAATCACTCAACTCAACTATGTATCTATGCTATGCTGAACCAAACAAAAATATTATTACGGTATAAGCCCACTTAGCAGGAAGAAAGTCGGAAGTGCCAATACGGCATACGGAACTTTGAGGCGATAAAACTTTGATTCTATTGCGTCAGGAATAAAGCCGTATCTCGTTTGGATTTAAAGGGACCCTCCCACCTTTACATTAGATTTGAGTTGAGATAGCCAAAACGGGGTCCCTGGCTCAAAATTACCGGTTTCGGCACTCACAACATCGAGAAATGCCTTAAATCGGAAATATTGAATTTCAAAATTGCAGCATTTTGATTCAGAGGGGCTAATGCATTAGAATACCCCTCTGAATGTGTGACGTCAGCACAGATATCTAACGATTTTTAAATGTTTGACTAAGACGTTTTGTAGCACGCGGTGGTATATGCTGCTTTGCCCGCAACATCTGCCGCAAACGCCGCACTTCCAAAAGGAAGTCGCTAGAAACAGCGGAGATCCCAGAAAAGTAAACAAAAGTAAATGTCTAATATCTTGAAAACCGGTGAATATTTTTCGGTGAAATTTGGTAAATATTCGTTTTTGCTCTTTCTGAACCGAGCGACATCACTTTCATGCCAATTCATTAACTTTTTTGAAGGTGGGAGGGTCCCTTTAATACCGCACGACGGCCTGCAAAATGGGAGCAAACCCTGGGAGCAAACCACCTTTTTCGTTAGAAAAATCCGTATCTGTTTGCAGAACATGACTTGAGCAATGAGCATCTCCTGAGCGGAATAGCCAAAATCTACTATACCTAGTCCATTTTTTTTCAAAAGGCTCATGGCCCGAAGTATTATTTTGGAGTAAGCACGTGCGGGACGCTAGAAAATAACGCAAGCCGAGATGAATTTCTCGGCTTGCAGCACATCATGCAGCCGACCTCTTAGCCCCCGACTTCAGGCCAGTGCAGCTTGGAGTTGGCACCCGACTGGGTTGTGAGGCTGCTGTTCACGCTGCTCGTGAGTTTATATCGGATGCCTTGAAAAACCCTTCTCCAACAGCTTTTGTAAAGGTCGATATGCGCAACGCTTTTAACACGGTGAGACGCGACAAGCTGTTAAAAAGTATTCAAGCTCGCTGTCCAGAAATCTTCCGGCTGACGTATCAGGCTTACAGCGCTCCGACACCTCTGCATATAGGAAGCTCCATTATTTCATCTTGCAGCGGGGTTCAGCAAGGCGACCCGCTCGGCCCAATAGCCTTCTCTTTGGCTATTGATGACTGTGCGCGCTCCATGAAATCGCCATTAAATATATGGTATTTGGACGACGCCACTGTAGCAGGCCCCGTATGCACGGTCGTCAATGATCTCGTCAAACTGCAAGACCTGCTGCCGGACCTCGGTCTGGAGCTTAATGGCTCTAAGTGCGAGTTCGCCGTTTTCGGCACAGCTCTTGACAGCGTCCACGCTTCAATTGTAGGAGAAATAAAGGCCGCTCTCCACGGGATAAGTGAGACGTCTCCCGCCGGTTTGACCTTACTGGGCTCACCTCTGACTGAAACAGGCATTCAAATTGCTACAGAGACCGCCACAGACACCGTCTCAACTCTTTGTGATCGTATTCGTGGATTGGATACGCACACGGCAATCTTCTTTCTTGCCCATTACATCTCTGCGCCTCGCCTGCAGTACCTGCTCCGTTCAAGCCCAATGTATACGAACAAAGCAGGCTTGCAGGCAATTGATAATGCGGTGAAATCTGCTCTTACCGATGTATGCAACGTTTCACTTACCGAAGGAGCCTGGACGCAAGCAAGTCTCCCCGTAAGACACGGTGGTCTCGGCGTTCGATCCGTCGAGAGACTCGCGCTTCCTTGCTACATTTCTTCAATCACGGCTGCGACTCCTCTCATAACTTCAATAATCCCATTCATTCTGGACAACACAGTGCCTTCCGCTTTGCAACCTGCCTTAGAATGTTTCGTCAAGGCAACAGCTAGCACGGAAGTTCCGGAACCCATGTTGGCATGCAAACAACGTACATGGGATGATATGGCGTCAAAAGCACTCAGAGACCACCTACTCAGTGACGCTGACCAAATGCACAGAACTCGTCTTCTTGCCGCCAGTCAGGATCATACCGCCGCCTGGCTGCAAGCGATACCGGTCCCCAGCCTCGGCCTTCACCTAGACCCAGAGACTGTCAGAATTGCGGTCGCTCTTCGTCTGGGAGTCCCAATTTGTGAGCCGCACACATGCCGTCTTTGCGGTCGCCAAGTTGGACGCCTGGGACATCACGCCCTTTCCTGTCAGAAGAGCGCCGGTCGATTCCCTCGACATGCCCATATAAACGACCTAATAAAACGCAGCCTCTCCGTCTCTGGCGTCCCATCCGTGCTGGAACCGGTGGGCCTCGACAGAGGGGACGGCAAGCGCCCGGACGGCCTAACAACTTTCCCATTCGCAAGTGGAAAATGTCTTGCATGGGACGCCACGTGCTCGGACACTTTCTCCGAGACTGCTATGGTCGCTTGTGCCATCAACCCTGGTTCAGCAGCTAGCGCAGCGGAAAAACGCAAAATCCAACGGTATTCATCCATTTCTGAGCAATACCTTTTCGTACCAGTGGCAGTTGAGACGTCTGGAGTTGTCGGCCCAGCTGCTTGTCGATTTTTCAAGGAGCTCGGCAGACGTATATCACAGTCAACCGGTGACCGACGGGAAACAGCTTGGTTATGGCAACGGTTGTCAATGGCCATCATACGTGGAAACGCGGCAGCAATCATAGGATCGACAACCCATTTCCCCATGAGTTCCGACACCGTTCAACATCAGGTACAATCATGGACCCCAGGACTACGGCAAACTCAAAAACGACAGACCCAAAATGGCACATGTTACAATCATGCCACCCCAGACCACATCCACTTGCCAACACATCAAGCCAACAATGCCATCACTGATATCACACAACCATCCTCAGCGCCTAGCATGAATTCTGACACAACACCATCACCCATCACTGCCGATAGCCACACTAATAGTCGCTCTCCACCATCTCCAGCAGTTGATAACCCCAGCATATCCGCTCGTTTAGCACGCTACCGTGAACTGTTCCAACAAATAAAATCAGAATTCAGGGCGCAAGGACTCGAGGTCGAGACTAGCCGCGACTATATGGACGATCCAGAGCTGGCTTACTACTTAACACGCGGGGCAAACTAATGTTCCTGCGTGCCAGCTGTGTTAAGCTGTCAATGTCTCTGCTTTTTTGTAAAGTGTCTGTAATTTAACCATGTTTGAAGTGTACGATGAATATATACATTTTAGGATTTCTCGGCCATTTTTGAAAGATAACCGCAGTGCTACGGAACGAGTTGTTCAGTTGAGCTTATATTCTGTGTCACGTTTCAAAATGTTTGTTAATTCATAGATTTGAGCCATTCTGTTAATTTTGCATGCTAATGTAACGTCACTCCTGTAGTAGCCTTGATTCCACAGCCAGCCCATCACTTGAGAAACTAGCAAGCGGCAAATCTTTAAACAACCAAGACAGAACAATGATTTTTGCTACTATATTCTGTCGGGGGCCAGAATTCTGAACGGCAGGCTCATGGAAAACATGTGTCAACCGCTGAAGTTGGTGACGCTCTATATTGTTGTCTTACATTGTGTTTTCGCATGCTACGTAGAAACTTCGGTCGTCTTTTTAATAACTCCTTCCACAGACTTTTTCCCAATGCAGAAATCGATCGGTCAGTATTGTAATAGGTCGGCAGATATGCTGGCGCATGTTTCTTTTTGTACTTTACCAGGAAATAAATTTAAAACAAAATGTCAATCCGTGTGTTATCTTTGTAGGCCTGCAAACAGGTCATCCACGTGATCATTTTAATCATTTGTTTAGTGCCTGTGGCTAGACCCCGTGTGGAAGCATTTTCGATTCACAGTTCCTCATGTGTCTTATGTCCATACCAGGGTCCATACTTTATCGCAAATCAGAGACCAGCCACTATATATGGCCTTGGACCAGCCGACCAGTCTGATTTCGAAACGTGCCAAGCCGGTGTTCGTTAATTTTTGTCAAAACCACCACTTTGCACGTGACAATTCTAAAATCTATTTTCGGGCCGTGCGCCTTTTGAAATAAAATGGACTATAGGTACATTATTGCCAAGTGCTCGAAGTAGTCTGGGACCATGTAAGGAACTTATACCAGGAGAATGTAGGGGATATATTATCTTAGGTCCCCGGAGAAGGCAGCACAGCAGTCCTCGCTATAAATGTCATCAATGTGTCCATCAGTCATCAACTTCTAACCAAAGTGCGAGTTTTGCAGGTGGAGTGTCGTGGCTTTGTGACTCCTATCAGCGCTGTTTAACGCCACTACTTCCGTGGACTTCCCTAATGAGCCCTTAGCTAACTGAAGACGTCAGCGTCTACCGAAGCCTTCAGGAGACATGACGAACATCAACCAGCGAGCAGCGAGCTCCGCTGCTCCAGTGTGATTCGGCTTCCTTAGACGAGGACATCTATCTGTCCTACAATCACTTCTAGCCAGAAAGCGCCTCCGAAGAGCGCATCGCCACTGCCTGGCCCTAATTCAAAGGGTGGCGAGTCGCTGGAATCTATCAACAGCGGATGTGTGACGCCCGACGGAGTCACTGAGCTCGCTGACTGGCTGCACTTTACCGAAGCAGCTCCTGAAACCGCTCTCGCCAAAGTAAAGCGCGCAAGAACATCAGAAGATCAACGAAGAGGTTTGCTACAAAGCATCAGTTGTTTCTCGTCCCTGGCGATTGCATGGCAGATCGATGAAATCTGCAGTCCGGACGTGGCATCTCAGAGGTTGAGCGACGTCAAATCAGTGAAACGGTCAACAATCTGCTAAGAACAGCCAGGCCAGAGTGGTAGCGGCGATTTATCACAGAAGACAGCGGTGTTTCTGAACGGGGACGATAGAGCCGAAGACGTTTCCTGCAGTGATGTCTACCAGTGGGCTCTGAAAATGTTCGAGTATGCAAGGAATTCTTCCTTAGCGCGCTTGGTTTTAAGACGGGCAACGATAAGCCAGTGTAACTAGTTAGAGAAGCATCGCGGCAGATCCGACAGCTCCAGCGGACAAGAGAGGCAAATAGCCGACAGCGAAGAGGGTAGAGGAAGATATGATAAAGCAGCACATCATGTCCTTCAAATCTGTGGCACCTCACAATCGCTATCTTCATGCACCAAGCCGCTGAGACATCTCCAAGCCGACCTAAGCTATTCTGTTTCGACATTGCGGACAGACCTGAGGCAGGGCATGCGCTACGAGACGACTTACCGGCAGACAATGGAACAGATGAACATTTGATTCACAAAACTGGGCTCAGAAGAGTGCTCACAGTGTGCGGCATATAGTCTTCAGATAAATGGCGAAGGAGTTCCTATGGGACGAGGGCGAACATGTTGTGTCCGAGGACATGATGGAAATATTCCTCCTTCCTCAACTACCACACAAATAGTGCATCTTCACCTCACGTCTCGTTGTCTATAACAAGATACTGTCTACAGTGAGCATACGTTGTGGAGGGCGGGAGAAGCGCCGAGGCCAGTCTCCATTCTCTGGCATGAGGGTCTAGCGGGAATGGACGCGCCAGATGGGTAGCCAAAGCCGACGTCTCAATCAGAGTAGTGAACAAAGCGAAACTTCTCCAGCTAAAGCGGCATCTCCTCTCGCTGCCGCCACCCCATAGGTGCCACTTCCAGGAGAGTCTCCGGGGGTCTGAAGCCCGTCAGCTGAAAGAAAAGTTAGGAGAAAAAGGATGAGTGGACCCAAGGCGCAGGGGAACCATCAGTTGTTTCTTATGGGCACAGTAGTGATTAAATTATTTCCGCAATTCACATTGCTTATCGGAAAGTACAAAATATACTTTATTTCTACTCTGTGAAGTGGCACATTATATTTTCCTTCTCTTCTATCGAGCTGGGCATGGAGAGCATTTCGCCATTGCTTCGATTGCCGTGAAAATACACCAATGTTTCACTTAATGCATTTGAACGACAGATGTCACCGAATAGTAATTACAGTACCATGTAACCAGACTCATTAATTTCATTGTTTTTCCACCCTCCAGGGTGTGAAGCAACTTTAATTGTTGGAGGACACGCATAGTGGCCAGTGTGAATAATAAGTTTTTTTTTGCCTTCATGGCAAGTTCAGTAAAAAAAAAAAACTTATCCAGGTACAAGGTTTTTCCCCCGACGGCAGATGTTACTTATGTGGAAAATGTTTGGAACTCATTGGGCTCAATTTTATGACCTCAAAGGAAAACAATAAGCGCAGAGAAAGGCAAGTTGAGAGATGCTGGGCCTTTCACATTTCAGCAGAGATGAGCGAATATCAGTCCCGAGCGTGACGATCACATGCACTTTGTGCGAAGTCACTTGGTCGTAAGGAGCAGAAACCCTGCGATGGGGTGGGGGGGGGGGGGGCAGGCAGGGTGCTATTTGTCTCACACTGTTCACCTACGGCATGTGGCAAGTGCGTCCTGAACCACGGCGCAACCATAACACGTGTTCACTGTTCAACGATCGATAAATACCACAGGTGATACCAAAGCTACTAAAAAACTACAACAACTACCCCATCCACACCCGAAAACCCAGCCGCATCTTTCCTAAGAAACAACATGCCACCACACTGTGCGTTATAATTTATAAGTGTTCTGAAGACATGCTTTTACTAACGTTTGTTCTGCTGTGAATTTTTAGAGCAGCATGTCATGTAACTCGTGTCAGATCAAATAACATTGAATTTCATTTAAATGAATAAAACTAAAGCATCAAAACCCAGCATACTTCAACGTGTCAGAAGTTTAGATGTATCAGCCGCCTCATCAGAGGTTACAATGACCACAAATTGCGCGACAACACGGACAACAATAAATAGGACTGTGGGTATATCTATTCAGCAGCGCGCGAGCTCGCTGAACCGCGCCCGCGCCTCACTAGAGATCAGTCTTGGCCTTGCCGTTTGTGACCGGTTTCGGTGCCGGCGTTTTGCCGTAAACGCTGTCCAAGATGAGACCTGCCAGTGAAAAGCGGGTCACCAAAAGTCACAAAAAAGAGCACCAATAACGCTACCCAATTCAATAAATTTATTCGTTTATAATTGCAATCATCAGATGAGTGTAGGCTGGTACTGAGAAGATAAAATATCATGACGACGCAATTAGCAAATTAAAAAAGCGATGAAGTAGCATGGTATGAAACACGAAACATTTTAACTAGAAAAGTGTCAATACCTGAAGCAATGCTATGGAATAGCTTTGAAAAACTTAAGGATTATATGATGCCAGAGTATTTTCGGCTTCAAACCAGTCAAGATTGTATAGATCAAAATCGAATGCAAGAAAATAAGAAATTCCTAACATGAATCACTCATCAACGAGATATAATATCAGGCCGGTGCACGTTCCAATCTGAGCAGGGACATGGGGGACGTGTAGACTGTGTGATCCTTTATAAACCCTCCTGGGTCATGGGTCGACGACACGCCCCCCGCGCAGCCAGCGGCACCCACCTGTGAAGACGGCCACGGCCCCGAGCCACTGTCGGCTGGTGAGCGTGTTCCCCAGCAGGAACACCGAGCCGAGCACGGTGAAAAACTTCCGCGTCGTGGTGATGATGGAGCACGGCAGCGGGCCGAACTCGCTGATCGTCATAAAGATAAAGTACTGCCGAGGGAAAACGGATGGGAAGTAGAAACACATATAACCGGCGGCAGAGCACAAACAGCATACAGAACACACAGTCCGCGACAGAGCACACATAGCCGGCAAAAGAGCACACGCAGCACACACAGTCGGTGATATCGAATCAGATCACACACAGTCGGCACGATCAGTGACACCCATTCATAAGACGTAGAAAATGTGGGGTGCGCACTGAAAGAGCACGGACACCCAATAGTTGTCGACCGTCCAGAATGCGAAGGTTACCAAACAAGTATCGGATCTTCCGAAAACATATCAAACTTCCAATTCGATTCCTAGAAATCCTAGCATTTGTGGCAAATCACATTCTGTACAGTTATTTTGAGGAGACCACATTGACATCACTTCCCTTCGTATAGCGCAACCAGACGCTAGGACGTTGATAACCTACAATTACGCTACAAGTACACACAATCTCTAAAATCTCGACCACAGCCCGCGCCTTCCGCCGCACTCACCTGTCCTAGAGCGGAGGCTACCGAGAGGCTGGCCAGCTGTCCCAGCACTGACGGGTGGCGCTGCACAAAGCTGAGGAAACCTAGCAGCTCGCCGGTCATCACCACAGCTGCGGCAGAGAACACAGAGGTGAGTTCAGGGGACACGGACACCGGTGAAAGCGTAGGACACGGACACGGGTGAACGCAGAGGACCTGGACACTGCGGGAACGGACACAAGTAAATTTGGAGAGCACTGGATAATTCAGGAGGCACCGCCGCCTCCAAAACCGTATCTTGGGCTTCCAGAGGCTCACACCTAAAGGCACTGTAACTCCATGCTAAATGCCTTAGCTTCATAGTGGAGGTCGTGAGACCATAGTATCGCAAAAATGCGGTGGTGGAAGTAAATTCTGGATCAAATTCAAGAGGCAGTTGTTGATACTCAGCAACAACTCAAGTTATTCCTTATATGACATGACAAAGTGGCAATGACGAGTGGGTAACGGATGATGCTGACCTAGGCCGGTGCACATGGTTCCCCACAGGTTCATGCTGTACATCATGCTGCCCGAGCTGCACTTGAAGTCGTTCTTCATCATGTCCTGGATGGCGCCCGTAAGTCCGTCCATCAGCAGTGAGAGCAGCTGTCGGAGAACAGGGCGTCAGTGACGGCCTCTGCCCAGTAACACTGCGTGCCGGAGCTCATACAGCTAAATCATATTTACAAGGACATTGAAAACTGCAACCAGCATTTTATTCCGTATCGCCGGATTAGAGACACGATAATACTAAAACCAATTACAGAGCATTATGGAGACCGAAAGCACTATTAGAGGAAACATTAAATTTAAAAATGTGATAATCTGCAATAATAATTGGAACTTTCACGGCTTTTCCATACATTCCCGACTCCATACATCTGAGCGTAGAAAATGACGCAATAGTTACTACTCATACCGTTTCTGAGGCAGCAAGATTTCGGTGAACTGCGCTATACAACTGAGTCTGACGTTCAGCCGTGTACTCATGTACTCACACTGTTCACGGTGTGCCTGATGACATTACCAATACACACTTTAAAACAATTAGGACCCCATTTTACGATATTACTATGGAAGTTTCCGAGCCCCTGGCTTACCAGGAGGACCTCTCCGAGCCCCTCGGTGCCGGCCGGCTCCTTCTTGACGTCGTCCTTGTACATGAACACGGCCACGCCGACGACAATGAGCAGCACGAACAGGTACTTTCGGAGCGGGTAGCGGCGCCGGCTCAGCAGCACGCCCATCAGCATCACCGGGATCGGCTTACACGACTTGCCCACCACCTGCAGCACAGAGCGGTCGGCCGCGCCGCCGTGTCACACTGCTCAGCGAAAACCGGCGCATCACACTGCTACATCATTGTAGCCGCTAGAACGTAAATATATTACAGAAGAAGTAAACATAATATACTAAGAATTCATAATACGGTGAAGCGTAAGCAACATCGAATTGAGGGTATCTGATTCCCACTGAACTTCATGAGAGAACAATTTGGTGCTCCCCCAGCCCAGTCTAAGCTAATTTCACAAAATGAATATAACCAGCCGGTTAGCATTAGTGGCCATTCAATGAAGATGATGAGCGGGTTGGGTCGGTCTCGCTATGTGGATACTAGTGATGTCAATTTCAGAAAACATATGTCCAATGTCTGTCCAATGTCCAATACTTACGTCGACCGTCCGTCCAAAAATGTCCAAGCCAGCCATTTGTCCAAAGATGTCCGACATCTACGCAGTAGTTTACACTCAACACCTTTATTTAATTTGCTTTTAATGTATCGTTACCAGCTCAAAGGTGGTAATCATATCGAAAGCTGAGCTTTTTAATAGCCAATCAATGTTAAACACGATTACTTTACAAAAATGTTGAGGTGTAACAAGCGATTGTCCAAAGTTGTCCAAAGCCTACTGTCATTGTCCAACCGAATTCCGAATTGGACATTGGACAAAATCGGAATTCCGAAGATTCAAGTTCCGATTGACACCACTAGTGGATACGTTCTGACGCCCCAACGTGTAACTACCATTTGACTTCCGGATAGACCACAGAAATCAAGACCAAAACAAAAGGGGGGATGCTGGATGTCCGCTTACGCAAAATTCCCGCAGTGCATTTTTGTGAGTTCAAATAAGTTTGCAAGCCGTTTCGCCCCCCCCCCCCCCGGCTCCCTAAGATCTCGGAAAGTTTCCGGCCGATATTCAAAATTCAAACGGCGCTGGATAGTCCTGCCACGGAACTACCTTGTGACCAAATTTCATTCACCTCTGTCCAACCGATGACGTCACAGTTCAGGTCAAAGGGCAAATTTTCACCGTGTACAGACATTTCAGGAAATGTGTTGTAAAATCGAATAAAAGGCATGGTATTGCAAATCATCGATGGGACATTGCCCGTAAAACACATATTTTGCTAACTGAGGTCATAAATACCAGGTCAGGTCACAGAGGTCAGGTCACTGAGGGTCACAATACGAAAGTGTCGTGTGAACATGTTTTATGGTCCATTTTACATGACAAATGAGATTATGTCGGTCAGGCAGCCTATGAGGCCAGTCTAGGTTATGTTCTGGTGAAGGTCAGATCAAGGTCAAGGTATACCATTGCCAACACTGACATTATTGTTCTTGTGTTCCACCTGCGTTCGTAAACATACGAATACCTGCCAATGAAATGATCCCCCATTTTATTTATTGTGGGTATGTACGTACATTTACCTAAAAATGTATTTTTTACCCGCTCTCTCACAGGTACATACTTGCACAGTACATAGTTATATGTACACAATTACAGAATTTGTCTTTAATGCATATCACTTATGCATACCTAATTTTGGAACATTGTACATCTCTGTAACTGGGTAGGTATGTTCTAACTGGGTACCTAGATCGCCACAAGAGGTGGTGGTATTTAGTGGTCCTTATGTCTTTTCCCTGTTTGTCTTTTACTTCTTCTCGAACTTTTATCCCACATTTTTGTTTTGCCCTTTTTTTGTTAAGCTTTGCTTTTTCTCCCTATAAACATCATACAGTACGTACAGTACTAACTGTATGTCTTTGAATCATCGCCAGACGCCATCGCTCAATGACCTAGCTTTCTTGCTATTTACATTACTTGCTATTTGTATACCGGTCGTCTCGTCTTGTTTTGTGTACTTACAAGTCACACTTAAGTTCTCCTGGATACGTAACAATACGTAAATCAGCCCTACGATACTTCCCACCGACCTGGGTTTACCGAGCAACAAGCTTGCTTAGCTCGGTATCCCTTTTCGGTGAGGATCTGACTCCTCCGGGTGTGACTAGGCTCTGTCCCTCTTGTATAATGCAAGCTTTGCATGCGCTTATTACCACTAACCCCTGGATCACTCTCTCCTTCTTACCAGACTTGTGACAGCTCAAGAAAAAAGTGAGCTCGCTCAGCTCAACTCCGTCTTATCCGCTCCCGCTCAGCTCCCGCTCAGTTTAACGCGGCTCAGCTCAGCTCACGTTCCGCTCAAACCGGCTGCGCTCCGCTCACGCTCAGCTCAGCTCAGCTCAGTTTCCGCTCAGCTCAGCTCAGCTCAGTTTCCGCTCAGCTCAGTTTCCGCTCAGCTCAGCTCAGTTTCCGCTCAGCTCAGCTCAGTTTCCGCTCAGCTCAGCTCAGTTTCCGCTCAGCTCAGCTCAGCTCAGCTCAACTCAGTTCCCATTCAGCTCAGCTCAGTTTCCGCTCAATTCAGCTCAGCTCAGTTTCCGCTCAGTTCAATTCACGCTCAGATCGTTCAGTCGTTCTTTTTAAATCGGACCTGCTTAACCCGGCAGGCGGTGGGCCTCCCGGCCACCTTCCGCGCGGTGGGGAGGGGGGGTCATTTTTGCCCCCCCCCTGTATCTCCGAAACTACTGGACAGATCCGGAAAATTCAAACGGCGTTCGATAGCCCTGTCAAATTTGTTGAAGGAAACCAAATTTCATTGACCTCAGGGTCACCGATGACGTCACAGGTCAGGTCAAAGATAAAATGTTTCACCGTTCACGGGGCTTCGCGCTATAACACCGAGTAAAACGCATTTTGTCGAAAATCAGCGATAGGGTGTCAGTTGTCTAGTACATATGTTGCTATAAGAGGTCACTGGTCATACCAGGTCAGGTCACAGGTCAGGTCACCAGAGGTCACCAAGGGTCACCTGACCACATGAACCCAACTTTACTAAGGCTCCTGAGCGGGAGCTGAGCGGGAGCGGATAAGACGGAGTTGAGCCAGTTTTTGCATGTTTTATGGCCAGTTTTTCATTTCCAACTCAATGGTGTTGATTATAAGACCATCAGGTACGGTTTAGGTCACTTTCTGGTGGAGGTCAGGTCAAGGTCAGGTAAAAAAGGTCAAATTTCAAAGTTGATATTTCTGCATAAAATGGGTATTGATTCGATGCAGCTTGTCACGGGGAGTCTAATGGTGGTCTTTGTTTTGCGCTACGAGGTCTAGAATTGCTAAAAATT
Organism: Amphibalanus amphitrite; assembly: GCF_019059575.1. Lineage (NCBI taxonomy): Eukaryota > Metazoa > Arthropoda > Thecostraca > Balanomorpha > Balanidae > Amphibalanus > Amphibalanus amphitrite. The sequence continues at coordinate 26,782 of NW_024881732.1, read as the reverse complement.
TAGTTTGAAAATTTGACGTCATCAATTTTGAAGTTTTTTCGCTATGACTTGCCCAAAAAAAAGAGGTATCGAATCGATCTCAAATTTGGTATGTAGATAGAAGGCCGTAGGGACTATCACATATCTTCCGGTTTTTTTCAAAAAACTTTTTGGATTTTTCAGCTGTTACATTCAAAAAATCTAATTTTTGATTTTTGGGGGTCAAAATCCAAAAATTTCAAAAATCCGAGATTGCAGTTTTGTAGCCCTTTAAATTCTACACCTTTCATGTCTGAATATTTTTCTGTATCTCTAAAGCTGTAGGCCTGACAGCTCTTCTCGCGAAACCTTTTTTGAGGTCGAAAATGGCAGAAATGACGTCACTCTGACGTCATTAGCGTCCAACCTATCATAGCCTTTGGAAAATTCTTTAGTCACGATGTGCAGTAGCTGTACACGGCAGGGTACCGAAAGTTTAGTGACGATCGGTGCAGCGGTTCTCGAGATATCGAAAAAACTAAGGGGGGGGGGGTCAAAAAATGCCCCCCCCCCACCGCCTGGAAGGTTAAAAAACAGACCAACTCTTGGCACATAAGTAAGTCTCCTCTAACAAGGAGCGAGGCAACTTACACAATGGGCAAAAGAGATAAGCTCATTAAGACCTTGAGACTTTGCGAGTCGTGCGTCTACTTGGACTCAGACTTACATGAAATGGACTGTTCTTGGCAGTGTTATTACATGTTATCACAGTGTGCACCCGCGACAATCACCACAGTGCACTCACGACTGGCACATGACGAGCATCAATAGAAACATGTTCTGTTCAATAAGTTCATGGCTTAATATCACAGAAAATTCACCCGCAGAGGAGCCCGTCTTGTCCGTTGGCTCCAGTGCGCATGAAAATCATCACAGTGGACTCACGACTGGCACTTGAGTCTTGACGAACATCAATGGAAACACGTTCTGTTTATGGGTAACTATCACATTTAATTCACGCGCAGAGGAGCCCGTCTTCTCAGGTGGCTCCAGGGCGCACTCGCGAAAATCATCACAGTGGACTCACGACTGGCATGGCACTTGACGAACATCAATGGAAACATGTGCTGTTCTTGGCAAAATATCACATAAAATTCACCCGCAGAGGAGCCCGTCTTATCAGCTGGCTCCAGTGAGCACAGCTGAGCATAGCTTAGCTGAGCTGAGCTGAGCTCGCTCAGCTCAGCTCAGCTCAGCTCAGCTCAATCAGCTCAGCTCAGCTCAATCAGCTCAGCTCAGCTCAGCTCAATCAGCTCAGCTCAGCTCGCTCAGCTCAGCTCAGCTCAATCAGCTCAGCTCAGCTCAGCTAAGCTCAGCTCAAGCTCATTCAGTTCAGCTCAGCTCAAGCTCATTCAGCTCAGCTCAGACAGCAGCTCAGCTCAATGCATTACTGAGCCGGCTCAGCTCACAGCTCAACAATTTGGCAAAATGTTGAGCCGGCTCATGAGCTGAGCTGATCTTTGAGCCGGCTCAACTGAGCTGATCACAAGTCTGCTTCTTACTATCTTCTTTGGGAATGGTGTAGCGGCCAGTCAAGCTATATTTAGTCTTGACTTCTTTGCCTCTTCTTATGACATTTTACTAACTTACTAAGTATTGTATTTAGCTTTGTTTTTGTTTGCTTTCCTTTTCTTAGCAGGGAGTGTCGCGACTTTCTTCATATTTTTGTCTTGGGAGGTGTTAACGTAAGGTGCTGTTGTCGCGTGGGTCAGTGGGTGGACACTCCTGGTCGTCTGATCATGGGCGGCGGCTTAGAAAAAAAAGGTCAGGTCAAATTAGGTCAAATTTCAAAGTTGATATTTTTGCATAAAATGGGTATCAATTCGATGCAGTTCGTCACGGGGAGTCTAATGGTGGTCTTTATTTTGCGCTACGTGGTCTAGAATTGCTTTGAAAAATTAGTTTGAAAATTTGATGTCATCAATTTTGAAGTGTTTTCGCTATAACTTGGCCAAAAAAGAGGTTTCAATCTCAAATTTGGTATGTGGATAGAAAGTGGGAGGGAGTATCATTCATATTCCGTTTTTTCGAAATTCGAAAAAAAAACTTTTTGGATTTTTTGGCTATCCAAATATCCTTTTTGGATATCCAAAAATTCCCTTTTTTATTTACGGGGGTGGAGGTCAAAATCCAAAAAAATCAAAGATAGCAGTTTTGTAGCCCTGTTAATTCTACACCCTTTATGTCTTTAACATTTTTCTGTATCTTCAAAGCTCTAGGCCTAACTGCCTGACAGCTCTTCCCATGAAACCTTTCCTGGGTCGAAAATGGCAGAACATGACGTCATTCTGACGTCATTTGCGGCCAACTTATCATAGCCTCTGGATTTTTTTTTTTTTGTCAAAATGTGTAACATTGATGCCCGAAGCCCGGAGGGGTTCTAAAAGTTTGGTGACGATATCTGCAGTCGTTTAGGAGATATCGGCGGAAAAGGACAGAGCGGGGCAGGTTCGGCCCCCTCCCCCCTACGGGACGCGGGATAAGTCATCAATGCCACACGGCAGTCAGCTCACCTGAGTTGGGTAGTTGACCCATTGCAGGGCTTTGTTGCTAAAAACCATAGCTAGCAGGTATGTGAGAGACACTGCTGCATGGTATCCTGGTGTCGTCGTATCTTTGGCCGGTGGGTTCACGAACCGATTCACTGTAAATCAAACGGATTTAATTATGACAAAACTAGGTACATTCACAAAGCAACATCAGTTTCCGAATTTGATAACGAATAGCAAAAGGCACCATAATCGATGAAAAAGCCACTACATAGCTAAGGTCATTTGTACACAGAACCACCATTACTTTTAAAATAAGCATGTAAGACTGCCTTTTATGACTTTGAAGAACGCTATTGGTTTTGAAACTTTAACCCGGCGGTCGCTGGGCCTCCGCGCCACCCGCCGGCCGCTGGGACGGGGGGGGGGGCTTATAGTTGCCCGCCCCCGTTTACTTCTGCGACGATATCGTCGTAACGCGAAATGATAGAGAAGCGAAACTTTGAACACATCTTCCTGAATACCCAGCCAAGGTTGTGTCCAAATTTGGTGTCGATCCCATTTGATATGACGTCGCAGTGACGTCAGAAGTCAAATTATAGATTTGCGACTCCCAGTTTCCTCACGATATATCCGATATATGAGACCGAATATAAAGGACCGATTTTTGGCCAGGAACTAGTTGGAAGTGTATTTAGATGTTTTAGGATGACAGCAGGCGCTGTCTAGTTCATTTACAGTTGGGTTTCATGCTCAGCGACGTCAGGAACGGTCCATATCGGAAAACGACAAAACTTTATGACGTCACTGTGACGTCATCTTAAGAGCTAAAGCCACCAAACTTTCCTCAAACATTGCCTAGGTATTCATTTGAAGCTATGCCAATTTTCACGTTCGTAGCTCATCAGGTTTCGGAGATATTCCACAAAACGTAAAGTGGGAAAACTTTATGCCCCCCCCCCCCTCCAGCGGCTCGTGGCTTAACACTTCCGCTTTAAAAAAGTTAAAAACTGATAAATGAGGCCAAAAAGGCAGCAACAGCAACAGCTCTGCAGAGTCCGAGTCCCGAGTCCGATTAGCAGTGACAACCACAGAACGAGAACGATAGCGAGAGAGCGAGAGCGAGAGCGAGAGCGAGAGCGAGAGCGAGAGCGAGAGAGAGAGAGAGAGAGAGAGAGAGAGAGAGAGAGAGAGAGAGAGAGAGAGAGAGAGAGAGAGAGAGAGAGAGAGAGAGAGAGAGAGAGAGAGAGAGAGAGAGAGAGATCATTTAGTGACTCACATATCATTGCATAAATAGTGTTGACCAAACACTGCAACCCAACCATAGGAAGTATATAAACAAACTTCTCTTCCACATCTCCAATCTTGTATATCCCGCGAGTACTGAAAAAGAGCGATGTAATTTGACATCAGAAACATACATGCATGGAAACCAGTTAAGTAGGTAACAATTCATATAATATTTATCATTGGGCATTTAATAGGAATATCAGTAACAAAAGAACCAAAAACAAGTAACTTATTGTAAAAGTAACTTATACTGGGTAGGTATAATAGGCACCTCATCCTATAGCAAATATGATTAAATGAAAAAATTTCTGGTATCAGAAGCAATGCATTACAAAATTGCAATTAAAGGAAGGTACTAACTCTGCAAATTATTAGTGGGTTATTGTTTTTGATAAAGGTAATTAAAAGGCAGCCATAACACCATTGCACAATTTGTTACTGCACTGTGGAGCAACGGTCTCAAAAGCGAAAAATAGCAGGTTTGCTAGCTTTACATAACGTTTAACTAATTTACAAACACAGGTAGGTGATACAATCACAGCATCATTGCACTTACATCCTCTCTTGTAGCACACCATAGTAGAAATAGCAAACAAATATTCCTCCTGCACAGGTACAAAGTTTAAAGTTTCTGTTCATTTTCCTGTACAGTTGTTCAGGTGGTCTGAAAAATGAGAGTTGTAGGTATTTTGTTATTCAGTGAAGTGAGATTGAGACAATATGTAGTTATAATTTCAATTGAGGCAATTGGGGCATTAGATAGTTAGAATTGAGATTGAGGCAACCGGAAATGTCATTAAAACACTGAAAATCAGTGGCATTGTATCATACATGAATGGACCAGAACAATGAATAAACACAGATGGCCATTCATATGGACATCTTCCATCAAATTGTAACTTTGATATCCATTATCCATATCCTGATCTTGAAAACATGACCTGTTACAGGTCACTCTTGCTTCTCTCTTTTAAAGGTAGCAGACATCACATAAATCTGCTGTTTTGTCCAAACAACAGAAAAGCAACAGGGTAGAATTGGATGTATTTTACATACTTCTCAAAATTGAAATAACAAAAGCTTACTAAAAACGCCTATCTGAAGCCAGTCAGCAAGCTACCAGCTAAACGTAAACTCAAGTAACATACAAGTACACCTATGGGTTTGTTACCATGGTTAATCTAATATGTATACTCTGAGGAAGTTGGATGAGCTTAGAGGAGAGCCATTTTACAGCAGTCAGAGGAAAAGTTCTCAGGGGGAAAAGCTGTTTGCAGGCTGTAACAGTAGAAAATTTATGGCTCACCAATATTGATTTGAGAACCAATGTATAGCTGGTGTCTGAAATTACTATTCAAATATACCTCTTCCTCCTTAATCCCCCACAATCATGACCCTATATAGCAGGCCACAGCTCAGTTTGAAACAGTTAGCAAACCATTCACCATTGGACTCATCAGATTTGCAATTTTCTTCTATTTTCTATACACTACTAAGCATACAATACTTGCACTTTGGTATCAGAAGAAACAAGACTTTTTTGGCATGTCAATGATCATTTTTACAACTTGGAGAATAATGTTTCACATGTCAACTATCTGAAAAAAAAAATGCAACAACAAAAAACAATACAGCAACAACTTATGGAACAGCCTCCCTGAGAGAGTGGTGATGGCCCCAAATCTCCCCACGGCCCACTTTCAAGTGACTCTTGGTTGAAGCCATTCCTGATGAGCTGTATGATTTTGTGTAAAACAACACATTTAAATTGACATTATGTTGGGATATACAGCATGAACTGATGATCAACACAATGCAGATACACTTTTCCAGTTTGTTATCTTGTTATGTAGTTACTGCCAAGGTTAGTTCTAGCATTGAATAACTGGTGTGTCTTGTGCTTCCAGGCTCCTCTCCCCCTCCCTTCATCAGTCATGTAAGGCTGGGAAGTGGAGGAACCCCACAGTGAGTAAACAAGGCGAGTAAACTCATTCAAGGACATAGACAGGTCACAGGAGGTATGCTCATAAGGTCCACGCGAGGATTATTGTGACATCACTCACAGTGGTATCAAGGATCGGATGGCTAGTGTAATGCAATCCTAAGGAAGATGGCCCAACTTCAGGGCTCTCCCAGAGAGCCACCACGGCGGTGTTTCACAGGACGCTGCTACCACGCTGCTATCAAATTGCGCGAGCTGACGTCACACTTGTGGTAGTGTTGGAGCAATGGGCCTGTTGATGTTTCCATGGAAACCCAATTTGACATGTGTAAAAGCAGCGTGCTGCTATCACCGGTGAAACAGGGCCCACATCCAACGATGGGCTAAAATTATATCACCTGAAAGCTCACAAGAAAAACAAGAACTGATTGATGTTTTTTTTTAAATAATCATAATAGATTTGACAGCATTCAAGGATAACTAGAGCACTGTGCAAGGCACAAGCAAACTTTTTCTGCCCTTGCAGTTGATGTCACTGAACGACAGGGATGTACACCAAGATTACTTGGGATTCTCTTAGCAGATGTCACCCCTACTGCCATATCTAGTAGGGTAGGTTGTAGGTTGGTAGGATATAGGTCGTAGGGTGTAGGTTGGGTTAGGTAGTTTTGTTGTGTATTTAACTGTAAAAAGACAATTGCGGCGCGCGTGGGACATAGAGATGGCAGCACGGGCAACATCTGCTAATAGAGCACCGATTACTTAGCTAATATGTACATAACATGAGCATGTTACAGAGATACAGCTGAGACAGTCGGCAGCCCTGCAACTCATTATACTCGCTCCTGCAGGGAATGAGGATTTTGGTGCAAAAGGCATCAGATCCTATTATTGGTATGTCTCTTGACCGAGCAAGGCCATCAAATTAGATGAATTTTTGGTGCAAGGTCAAGGCGTGGTAAATATAACTATGAGGAAATTGAAATGGTTAGTTAAAGAAGTAATGCATAAATGCCATAAATCCTGCACTGCGATAAGTCCTGACTCATGAGCAACGGTTAGGAGCAGAATTGCAGCAAACTGCAGAGTGACGGCAACTCAGACTTCAGAGCCACACGTGAACAACCGCCCAAAGCCTGTCCCTCCCCCTCTCCAATTCCGTTGTGACGTGTACTTCCAATGCGGCCGATTCCGGGACGACAGTGAAAACAGGGCGTATGGGGCAATTTGATCAAGGTTCGAGAAATTCACATGTGACATTTAGCATGTAGAATGCCCACGGAGGGGGAGAAGCTCCAAATGTCACATAACTAATATGCCCTCCAGCGCCCTGTTTTCACCGGCGTCCCAATTCTGAGGCTGAAAATAGAAGAGGGCTGTTCATTGTTCAAAATGCTAGACGCTTATACATAGGATTTGTTGCAAGCTTATACTGCTTATATCTCCGTCCGTGATGTTGCAAAAGATGCCAATGGTGCTTAACAATTTACAAAATGATCCCCTGTAAATATTTGAAGACCACTGCATCGAAATTATCGCCAAATTAACGAGCTAGAGCCTCGTCAAAAATGCTATGTAAACCGGGTTACTGTGCTCAACACAAATACACACGCAAGGCTATGTCGAGGCGGCTAGTAAACCAATGTAGGTAAACATATGAATATAAGGCGGCGTTCGATGTCTCCCCGACCAAGGCCGTATAAGTTAGGTAAGATCGTCCGGGCTCGCTAATGTTACAAATCTGCAACACTACGGTGACGTCACCGGAGCATACGCTCCCCGGCTCGATCCGGACCCTGATGCGGCGGCTGCAATCGCTGCCAATCGAAAAATTACTTCTGCAATAGCGCTTTTAAATGACTTAAAAAAGGGGAAAATATGATAACAAAATAATTATGAGAATTCCTTGTCCTAACTTGGATCGTATGTATGACCCCGCCACCTAGTGGACAACGCCGTAATTAGGGTTGAGTTGGCGATCGCCAGGTGGCTCGTCAGAAAGCTGTCAGCCGCAGGCAGGAGCGGGCCTGCAGGCGCTTAATATTATGTTAACGCCAGGTTATGCTCAGGAAAATGCGACACGCTTCGGAACGGTCATTTATCTCGAAAAAGATGCGGTGCCCTGTGGTGTTATTCCCACATGAATCGGGACCCGTAGGCCGTGTAGTCACCGGCAGCTCCCAAGGCCGCTAGGCGCTACGGAGCGATACGTAGGTAGGTACTTCGAAAATCGCTAGACAAAGGACTCAGGGGCGCAGCCAGGGAGGGGGGCACACAGTGGCGGATCCAGGATTTTCACTGGGGAGGGGCTGCAGGTCATAATTGGGCGCCACGCCCCGGATGGGCGCCATAGTCGCATCGTATTGGCGCTGAAATATTGGCGCCCAGTGGCCCTGACAAGAGGCGCCCAGGATCAGTATGTACAGTGACACCACACGATTGGAAATATCGGTGCGGAGCGTACTGAAACGACGTTATTCGACTGATTTTTGCATCCTAGTCCTAGTATGCGGCACTCCGATGAGTTGCGAATTGAAAATTGGCGCCACTGCGCCTTCGGCGCAGTGGCGCCAGTTTTCCTTGGGTGGGGGCTGCCAGCCCCCGCAGCCCCCCCCCCCTGGATCCGCCACTGGGGGCACACTGGGCTTTAGCCCCTCCCAAATCTAGCAGGCGCCTTCCACGGTCATTCTGTGCGCCGATGGCGCCTATCAGTGTCCACTGTCCAGCACTCTAGTCGCCCTCGACGGTAAGCCATTGCGGCACATCATGCGGCACTGGCGCCCAGGTTTACAATTTTCATAGACTACTACATAGATATGTAGTAGTCTATGCAATTTTATATCTCTTTGTGGGTGAAGATGCACCCACAATCCTGAAGTGCCGGATATCCACTCCCAATCTCCTGACCATCTAGCGCCCTCGGCTCACCTTTAGCGCCCTTCTGTCTGTTCGGCGCTCTTCTGCTCTGTCGGCGCCCTTCTCGGCCTTCAGCGCTCTCCTGGCCCGTCGGCGCCCTCTTCACATTCGGAGCCCTCCGGGCAGACCAGTTGGCGCCCTCATGGGCATTATCACACAGCATCCTCCTTATCTGTCTCGTCCTCCACAAGTCCACACATGTCAGCGCCCTCCTGACCTGGCAGCGCCCTCCTTATCGTATTATAGCGCCCTCCTCACCGTACAGTGTCCTCCTGACCTGTCGCCATCCTCCTCACTGTATAGCGGCCTCCTAACCATACAAATTACAAAGCCCTCCAGACCGACGTCCTCTACGTTCAGCGCTCTCCTGACAAGTCGGTGCCCTTTTCACCGTAGAGGGCCCTCCTGATCTGTCGGCGCCCTCATGACCGTGCATCGCCTTCCTCACCTGTCCGCGGCCTCCTCTTTATACAGTATCCTCCTGGCCTGTCAGCGCCCTCTTCACTCGTATAATGCCCTTCTCATCGTATGGCATCCTCCTCACCACACGGCGCCCTCCTGACCTGTCGGCGCTCTCCCCACCATACAGCGCCCTGTTGACTTGTCGGCACCCTCTTCACGGACAGCGTCCTCCAGATCTGTCGCAGCCCTCATCACCGTGCATTGCTCTCCTGACCTGTTAGCGCCCTCCTCGCCTGTCGGCGACATCTTCGCGTTCAGCGTCCTCCTGACCAGCCGGCGCCCTTTGCAACGCATAGCGCCCTCATCACCATGCATCGCCCTCCTGACCAGTCGTTCATCGTACAGCGCCCTCCTGACCTGTCGGCGCCCTCCTCACAACACATCGCCCTTCTGACCGGTTAGCGTTCTCCTCACCATGCAGACAATGCAACAGTGTACAATTAGGAAATCGTTAAGGAACCTATGTTTAACCCTCGCCGGCACAGGCCATTTTGTCATTCGACGGCACAAGGGGGGGGGGGGTGGTGGTACACTCGGGGGCAGATTGATGTTCCACCACTCCCTAGGCGATCCCATGGCTCAGCACTGGCTGCTGCCAGTGTTGCCTGCCCTCAGCAGTCAGCACTGCTCAGCACTGCCTGCTACTGCCTGCCAGTGCCAGTGCTGCCAGTGCTGCCACTGGCAGCAGCCAGTGCTGAGTCATGGGAGCCCGATGGGTAGGGAGTGGTGGAACATCAATCTGCCCCCGAGTGTACGACCCCCCTCGCATTTGGCCCCTGATGGAGCTAGAGCTTCGCGGAAAAAACGAGCGTGTTGCTCGTCACGAGAGGAAGCCAATGATATTTAAGTTTAAGGTCCTAGGTCATCGGTTGACCTTCCAGGTCAGGTCAATGACCCAAAAATCGGGAATATCGGGACCTGTTAGAAAGTCGTGAAGTGTGGCTGCTAAGGGTTTTCCGGGGTGCTGATCACGAATATCGTGTTAGTTTTGATCACAGATGATGTCGTTAAGCGTTCAGACCAGGTCGGGTCAGGTCAGAGGTCAACCGGTAGGGGTCGTGACGGGTATTCGTAGTAGGTACCTGTCATCCGTCTCTGACAGCTTCGTAGCATGTTACGAAGGCACCAAAACTACTTCGTAAATGTTCAAATGGTTGCTAAATTCGTATTCAGCTCCAAAAACTAGCCTAAAAACATGTAAAACTCGAAAAAGTGAACCGAGGTCACCAAAGGTCAATGACCTGACCTGACCTTCAGGTGACATTGACACCCACCCTAATGCATGGGAGCAACATCAAATCACATGTTTGGACGATTGAAACCACGAAAAGCTTGCAAACGCGCGGCTAATGCGAGCCAACATACGCCGAATCGTGATTCCGGCCAAACATGGTCTCGGAAAAGAGGTCACAGGTCAAAGGTCATTTTGGTCAGGGTCATGAAATTTTCAGGGTAGGTGTCAAATTGATCAATGCGAGGATACTGAAAGTTTCGTCGTGATCGGCCACATTTTACGCGAGTCATTCGCGAAAAACCTTAGGGGGATTCCCCCTGTGCCGGCGAGGGTTAAAGTGATTTTAGGCGCGAATTAGTAATGAAGCATTTTCCGGAAAATAAAAGCATGACAACGTTTCTAGCGTTTCCGGAACGTTTCCGGAAAGGAACTTGTTTACAACCGTGACCCTCAAAATCATATGCAAGGCCAAACTTGCGGCGAAGGCCAGCTGAGAAGTGTACGCTCCCGTGACGTCACGGCTAATGTTAAAGAGTCGGGCGCCCGGCACATAGATAGATAGATAGATATTTATTCACAAAAGGTCCACTCAAAAGTGTGGCTTTTCACTTCCGCACGTCACAAAATAAGACATGAGTAAACATTCACACGCAGCTACTTAAACAGGGTTAAAAGGTTAAAATGAACTAAAAGAAGATAAAGAGCACCAGTTACATAGGAACATCTAAAATTATTCAGTTACCGGACGCCGACCGCTCGGACCTCAGGTGTCTTTTCACGGCTGCCCTGTTCACAGTGCCCTGCGTTCTGCGCACGCTGTTATAGCCCTGCACGGCGCAATAGCACAGCCGATTCCGCCCCGCCTCCGTATGTATGCTCGGCAGTGACAAGCTGTCGGCATCTCGAGTGTCGTGCTGATGCAGCCGGCTCGCTGGGGGACCAATGGTTTCAGCAAGCACCGCTGGCACACGGTGTGTCACAAGTCGATGTACGGACATAATCCTGTGGTACTGAATAAGCTGCTCAGCAGTGAGCCATCTGACATGACAAATGACGTCAGCAACGCGCTGATGTTTGCGTCGCCCGCTCAGCACTCGCGCGGCAAAGTTTACCAGCTTTTGTAGCCGACGCTTCTCCGTCTGACCACATACGCCGAACACCGACAGACAGTACCGCATCGCTGATATCACCAACGCGTCGATCAGATACTTGATCGTGCCGCGAGGCAGGACATGTTTTGCATTGTTTAAGGCGAGCAGCATTCCTGTGCATTTGTGAACGATCAGGCTGACGTGAGACTGAAAAGACAAGTTTCGATCAAAAATGACGCCTAGATTTCGCACCTCTTTGGTAGCTCGAATGGTCGATGCATTAAATTTCACAGACACATCAGGAGTAAGAGCAAGTAATTGTCTACTCCCAAATACCATCAGCTCAGTTTTTGCAGCGTTCACTTTCATTCCATGGTGACAGAACCAGTCAAACAAACACTGCAGAGCAGTTCCGATCCGACTGACCAGGGCAGGTAGGTCGCGTCTCTTTCCACTAGTCCATATCTGTGTATCATCAGCAAACTGAACTATGCGCACTGAGTCTGGAACGTGCAGGCACAGGTCATTGGCAAATATGCACCAGAGAACGCAACTCATCGATCCGCCCTGGTAAACGCCAACCGAATTCTCCCTGATAGACGATCGAGATACGGATCCAAGAGCACTATTTGTAAGTTGTACTTGTTGGGTATGTCCTTCCAGATAATGTTTGATCCAAAAAGTGTCTATTCCGTACAGAGACAGCTTTTCTAATAGCTTATCGTGCGGTACCATATCGAAACACTTTGACAGGTCTACCATAGCCCACAGAGTGATTTCACTTCTGTCCATCGCTCCGAGTATGTCGTCTGTCACCACGTGAAGAGCTGTTTCACACGAATGCTGCCTTCTGTATCCGTGCTGCGCCTCGCTCAGTAGGTGATGTGACTCCATGTATGATGTGAGCTGAAGTTGGGCCGCTCTCTCGGTCACTTTCATGATGGCCGGTAGCAGCGAGATTGGGCGCGTGCCCGACGGATCAGATGGTGCCTGCTTCCCCTTCGGAATTGGTGTGATGATTGCACGTTTCCATGCGCTGGGTACTTGGCCGGTCTCGAGGCTGGCGTTTACAGCATCATGTATGATGTGACCGAGGCCGGGGAAGAAGTCCTGCATCATCCTGACGCTGATGCCGTCGTCACCGGCAAAGGTAGATGGCTTCATACCCTGTACTATAGTCCACAGCGTCTCCATGCTGACGGGCTGAATTCTCAGGGCTCCAGACGTAACCCTCGGCAGTCTGATGGGGACCGACTTCGATGGGGCAGGTAAGGTGGAGGCTAGGTCTCGAGCCACCGACGTGTAGTACTCGTTCAGTGTGTCAGCGGTTATACGGCTGATGCCTGACGAGGACTTCTTGGAACCGATGATGGGCCGGAGAACTCTCCACATGTTGCCGGGACCGCTCCTGTGCAGTTTTTCCTGCAGGTCTCTCCGACAGTCAGCTCGAATGGCCGCGCGTGACAGCCGATTCAGCTCTTTGTACTCCTGGTGGCGGCCAGCAGAGAGTGCAGTTCGTCGCTGTGTAAGTAGGTGGCGGGTATCACGGGAGACAGGTGGCGCCCCCTCCGGCCGGAGAACGACGCGTCTCTCGGGCGCCGTCAAGTCGAGAAGTGGTTTGAAGATGTTGATGAAGGCGGTCCACTTCTCCTCAGGTCCGGCGGCGGTGTAGACGGACGCCCAGTTGACGTTCAACAGCTGTCGGTTGAACTGTCCTTTGTCTACGTTCGCTAAACACCTTCGCCGGACGACGGGTCCGGCTCGGACCCTGTCTTCGGTGAGGCGGAGAGCCAGGCGGGTATAGTCATGTGGCGATCCGTAGTGGCATCTGGTGACGCCGGCTCGAGTGACGAGATCGCTCCGGTTTGTGGCCATAATATCCAGGAGACTGCCGGCGGGACGGTAGGTAGGCTCAGTGGTATTACATATCTGCAGTCCGTGCTGACAGAGGAGTGAGCGCAGACGGTTCCCTGGACTGCAGCAGTTGTTCGCGGTCTTGAGGAGGCAGCAGTTGAAGTCACCACCGATTATCACCGTCAGTCCGGGCTGCGCGGCGATCAGATGCTGCAGCTGTGCCTCCAGATCGTCCAGATCAGCTGTCAGTTGTTGGCTGGTGTTTCTTGGGACTCGATAGAAGGACCCGATAAGTAGACGTCGACATTTTCCCACGCGCACGGCCACCCACTGCGCCTCAAGATTGGAATCGCGCATACCCGTCGCGGGCGTAGGGAGCGGCTCTATCTCAAATGACTCTCGGATGTACATTGCGACACCGCCGTGACCCCTCGCGAGACGGCCACCGCGCGGCCGGTCCTTGCGCACGAGTCTGTAGCCGCTGAGATTGAGCAGACGGTCCGGTATGCGCTCCGTGAGCCATGTCTCGCTCAGCAGCAGCACGTCGAAAGAGAAACGCGAGTCGATGTCGGCACGGACGTCCGGTAATTTGGGAAGAAGGCTCTGCACGTTGAGTTGACCGACGATTAGGTGCCGGTTCCCGATGTCTCCGTGCCTGCGCCACCGAACCCCGCCCCTCCGACCGCGCCGTCCAGCCGCACCACCGCTGCCGCTCACCCCGCTTGACAGGTCGGACCCTCGGGGCACGGACGGCCTGAGCGGCGGTACACACCGGGTTCGGGGCGGCAGCGGAGCGGCCGGCCGAGGGGAAGGCGCCGGCGCGCCGGACGAGCTAGCGATACGCCGCCACGGGTCGGGGGCCGGTGTTGCAGCTCGCAGTAGTTGCAGGGTGTTTAGCAACAGAAGAAGGCTGAAGAGAAGGTCGAACATGGTGACGACACCAATGTGAATTAGGTCTTGGAGATGTCGGTCGTGGGACGGCTCAGTCGTGCAGCCCGTGAACAGCTATGCTATGAACCACAGCACTACGGTACGGCACTGCAGCCGCTCTCGGGATGACAGCGGCTGACAGTAGGACTATCGGCGGACCCTACCACCCGTAGGGGGGGGGGGGGCGTTTCGCCCCCCCCTAAGATCTCGGAAATTAACCGGCCGATTTTCATAAGTCAAACGGCGTTCGATAGTCCCACCCGGGAACTACCTTGTGACCAAATTTCATTGACCTAGGTCAAACCGATGACGTCACAGGTCAGGTCAAAGGTCAGATTTTCACCGTTTACAGGCATTTCAAGAAATGTGTTGTGAAATCGAGGAAATTGGCAATTTATTGAAAACCATCGATGGTACATTGTTCGTCAAACACATACTTTGCTAGCTGAGGTCACTGATACCAGGTCAGGTCACAGCGAGGTCAGGTCACCGGGGTCACAATATGAAAGTGTCGTGTGATGCATGTTTTATGGTCCATTTTACATGACAAATGCAATTATGTGGGTTAGGCAGCCTTTGGGGCCAGCCTAGGTCACGTTTTGGTGAAGGTCAGGTCAAGGTCAGGTTAAATTAGGTCAAATTTCAAAGTTGATATTTTTGCATAAAATGGATATCGATTCGATGCAGCTCGTCACGGGGAGTCTAATGGTGGTCTTTGTTTTGCTCTACGAGGTCTAGAATTGCCAAAAATTGAGGTTGAAAATTTGACGTCATCATTTTTGAACAGTTTTTCGCTATAACTTGGCCAAAAAGCGAGGTATCGATCTTAAATTTGGTATGTAGATAGAAGACGGTTGGTACTATCACATATATTCCGGTTTTTCCGAAACTCAAAAAACTTTCTGGGTTTTTTGGCTAATATATAAAAAAAGGTTTTTTTATTTTTGGGGGACAAAATTCAAATTTCAAAAATGCAAGATGGCAGTTTTGTAGCCCTTGTCAATTCTACACCTTTTATGTCTTTATCATTTTTCTGTATCTTCAAAGCTGTAGGCCTGACAGGTCTTCTCGCGGTCTTTTTTCGGTCGAAAATGACAGAACATGACGTCATTTTGACGTCATTTGTGGCCAACCTATCATAGCCTCTGGAAAATATTTTGGTCACAATGTGTAAAATTGATGCCCGGAGGGGTCCTGAAAGTTTGGTGGCGATATCTCCAGCCGTTTGGGAGATATCGACCGAAAAGGACAGGGGGGCCGTTTCGGCCCCCCTACGGGGCGCGGGTTTAACCCGCGCCGGGCCGGGCCCCGGGGGTGTCTCAACACCCCCTGTGGTATCCTGAGCCGTCCCCCCTCCGACCGCGGCTGGGACCGCCCGTGGCTAGGCCGGTGCGGCAGTCGGAGACGCGCATGCGTGGGCCGGCGCGGCGGCCGGAAGTGTGGGCAGTCGCCGCTGAGCCCTGGCCGCGTGGGCATGTGTCTGGACGGGGAGCCGGCACGGGGGAGTCCCGTGCCGGGTGTGTCGGACTAATACAGAAGTGTGCCATTCCGTACCGCTCTCTGCCCAGGAGTCGCACGGCCGACACACGCGAGGCGAGGACAGAATCACGATAGAACATCCTGGCGACGGAATGAGACGTCTCGCGAGTGTTTAGTGCGCGCGGTGGCGGGCGAGAGCGGATGGGCACGGAGGACGAACGGTGAGATGCGGAGCGAATTGCTAATTGCTTAGTGCTTAGTTTTTTTTTTCGCTGCTGCATGTGTTCGGTTTGCCCGTCCCTCGGCGGCAACATGCGTGCGTGTCTTCGCCTGATTTTGGCAGCGGCCATGTTGCGCGGTCGACGTGGTGGCTGGCGTCGGCGGGCTGCGCTGTGATTGGGCCGGCCGGTGGTGACGTAAGACTGTCACGGCGCGCGGTGATTGGTCGCGACTCTCCGCTCGGTGACGTGATTGTGGCGTCACGGTCACGTGACTCCCCCGCCGGAGAAAGCGCGGGAAACGACGACAGCGGCGGCGCCAGGGACCGGCGGCCGGGCGGTGGGGGAGAGGAGAAGAGTGAGGAGTGACGGCCGGGCCGGGAGAGGATTGGAGTGACGGCCGGGAGAGGACCGGAGCGGAGTGCAGTGACGGCCGGGTGCGTCGAGAAGGCCGGGATAGCGACGACGGCCGGAGTTTGCGGCGGCGGTCGGGGTGTTGTGATCGGGGCAGGCAGCTCAGCCCGGGATCAGGATGAACAGCACGGGACTGTCGATTCCGGCGGTGGAGTCGTTTCGGCAGGGCGACGATTTCGGCCGGTGGTTGCGCGGTGTCGAGCGTTACCTGTGTGCGGTCGGGATCCAGGAGGCCGACCGGAAGTGTGCGGTGCTGTTGCACCTGGTCGGGCCGGACGTTGCCGACCTCAGCGAGACTCTGCCGGAGGAGACGAGCGAGACGGCCGACAGCTTCGAGCGGCTCAAGGGGAAGCTGATGGCCTACCTGTCTCCGGTCAGGAACGCGGTGGCAGAGCGGTCTCTGTTCCACGGGATGCAGATGGAGCCTGAAGAAGACCTGGAGAGGTTCCTGGGTCGCCTGCGAGCGCAGGTCGTGCGCTGCGGCTATGCAGCCACTGAAGTGGACCGGGAGCTGCGCGATCGGTGCGTGCTGGGGAGCCGAGCCGATCTGCGGGCCAAGCTGGTAAAGCTGGCCGCCTCGAGGGGCGACGGTTTGACCCTGGCCGAGGTACGGCAGACGGCACGCGCGCACCGGGAGATGGAGCAGCTCGGTGCTCAGCTGGGCGGCACGCGTTTGGCCGAGGCACCGGCAGCAGACGCTGAGGGAGCCGTCAATGCCGTGAGGTCGCCCCAGTCACGGCTCGGAACCTGTTTCCGGTGCGGCGCTGCGGGACACTGGCAACGAGACTGTCCTGCTGCGGGAGCTGTGCCGCGCGCCCGTGACAGCCGCTGTCCGGCTGGCCAGTCGGCTAGCGGCGGACGCAGCGGAGCGGCCGGAGAACACGGCCGGGGCGCGCTGGGCAACAGCGGCAGCGATGGAGGGCCCAGGCAGCGGCGATGCTTCAAGTGCGGCTCCACCGGGCACCTGAAGGCGGCGTGTCCGCAGCGGCGGGTGCGACTGGTGGCTGCGGAGGACGAACAGACGGACGGCGACTGCGACGCGTGGCTGGTGAGCTCAGTCGGCGGCGACGCGTGGCTGGTGAACTCAGTCGAAGCCAGCGCCGCGGAGCCGGAAATGAAGACGGTGACGGTGAACGGCCAGCAGCTGGCCATGGTCGTGGACACGGGGAGCCCGGTGTCGCTGGTGAGCGCGGAGACAGCGCGGCAGCGGGGGCTTCTGCAGCTGCTGGACCCGTGTGACCTGCGCCTGACCTCGTTCACAGGTCAGGTCATCCCCTTGAGAGGGGAGGCGCTGGTCAGTGTTACGGCGTCGAGCAGACCCGCGACCTGTCTGCGGCTGGTGGTGACCGGGTTTGGACCCCACCGCTCGCTGATGGGACGCGAGTGGCTGCAAGCGCTTGGTCTGATGACGTCATCGGCTCGGGTATGCCGCGTACAGCCGGCGCGGACGCTCGAAGGCGGGCTGGAGAGACACTCAGCTGTCTTCAACGAGGAGCTGGGACGCATCCCGATCAAGGAGGGACTGCAGCTGAAGTCGGACGCCAAGCCGATGTACCGGCGGGCGCGTCCGGTGCCGCTGGCGCTGCGAGACGCCGGTGGAGGAATCGGACGCCGGGACACCGGCGGGAGCAAGGAGCGCCGGGACGACAGCGGGCGCCGGGATGCTGGTGGACGTCGGGACGACAGCGGGCGCCGGGATGCTGGTGGACGTCGGGACGCTGGCGAGCGCCGAGACGCTGGTGGACGCCGGGGCGCTTGCGAAGCCGGCGGGCGCCGGTACGGCGGCGAGAGCAAGGGGTGCCGAGACGATGGCGGGCGCCGGTGCGCTGGCGGAGGTGGCGGGCGCCGCGGCGATGGCAGGCGTCGGGGCTCTGAGGGAGCCGGAGGCCGCGCGGGTGACCTCGGAATCGGAGGTCGCGCTGGTGAACTGGAAGGTGTCAGCGGCGCCAGGAGCCGGGTCTTTTGTGACTGCGGCGGCGCTGGGAGCAGAGTGCGTCGTGACGGCGGCGGCACCGGGAGGCGAGCCCACCGGGACCGCGGTGGCGCTCGACGCCACTACGCAGCACTCCGAGGCAGCGCGGAGCGGCAATGGACGGCAACCGGCAACCGAGGGCGAACGTTTGGAGTCGGTGCGGAAGTGTGGGCCCGGTGCTACGGAGGGCCACAGAAGTGGGTCCGCGGCCGGGTTGTGACGCGGACCGGACCCGTCTCGTACGAGGTGGATGCCGGCAGAGGCAGTCTGTGGTCGCGCCACTGTGACCAGCTCCTGTCGGTGGCGCCAGGCAGCACCGCTCCGGCCGGCGAATGCCGTGAGGAGGCGGAGCTGCGGAGCCGGCAGACGGAGGTGAATCCGTGGAGCCGGCGGGCGGCGACGGATCCGGGAAGCCGGTGGACGGAGGTGAATCCGTGGAGCCGGCGGACCGCAGCGGATCCGGGGAGCCGGCGGACCGCAGCGGATCCGGGGAGCCGGCGGACCGCAGCGGATCCGGGGAGCCGGCGGACCGCAGCGGATCCGGGGAGCCGACGGGCCGAGGCGGATCCGGGGAGAACGCGGACGGAGGTGAATCCGTGGAGCCGGCGGGCGGCGACGAATCCGGGGAGCTGGCGGACGGCAGCGGATCCGGGGAGCCGGCGGACGGAGGTGGTTCCAGGGAGCCGGCGGACGGCAGCGGATCGGGGGATTCGGCGGGCCGAGGCGGATCCGGGGAGCCGGCGGACGGGGTCAAATCCGGGGAGCCGGCGGACGGAGTCAGATCCGGGGAGCCGGCGGACGGAGTCGGATCCGGGTAGCCGGCGGGCCGAGTCAGATCCGGGGAGCCGGTGGACGGAGAGCCTGCGGGCGGCGGAGGAGCCGACAGAGGAGACTAAGCTGTCGAGTCGGCAGACGGTGGCGGAGACAGAGGAGACGGGCCGGCGGACGACGGAGGAGCCGGTGCCGACGAGTCAACAAACGGAGGCAGAGGCGAGCCGTCAGACGACGGAAGAGTCGGATGGTCCGAGCGGGCGGACGAACGTGGAGGCGAGCACGGACGACGGAGGAGCCGGAGCCATCGGGCCGACGGCGGACGGCAGAGGCGAGCTGGCGGGAGGCGGAGGAGCCGGAACCGGAGAGCCTGCGGGCGGCGGGGGAGCCAGTGCTGGTGAGCCGGACCTCAACGGACTAGCGTCGGAGGCGGAGGTCGGACCGACCGGTCGGGCTGGCAGCCCACGGCGCCGCGCGCAGCCGGGCACTCCGCGCCGCTCGACGCGCAGAGGTGGTGCTCGCAGTCGGAAGTGTCTCTGTGGCGGTGTGTAGTTTTTTATGCTGATGGCACTGTTCGGCGCGCAGTGGTCTCGCTTGATTGAGTTTGTGCGGCGGGAAAAAGTTGTTTTCTGTGTGTGCAGTTCGTTTCATTGGTTCTCCACGTGAGTGTCATTTGTGTTTATGTAAAGGGGGGTGAGGTGTGGTATCCTGAGCCGTCCCCCCTCCGACCGCGGCTGGGACCGCCCGTGGCTAGGCCGGTGCGGCAGTCGGAGACGCGCATGCGTGGGCCGGCGCGGCGGCCGGAAGTGTGGGCAGTCGCCGCTGAGCCCTGGCCGCGTGGGCATGTGTCTGGACGGGGAGCCGGCACGGGGGAGTCCCGTGCCGGGTGTGTCGGACTAATGCAGAAGTGTGCCATTCCGTACCGCTCTCTGCCCAGGAGTCGCACGGCCGACACACGCGAGGCGAGGACAGAATCACGATAGAACACCCCCCTCTAACTCGGCTCCTGGGCCACGTAGCGACACGCGGTAAGCGGCAATCGAAAGAACGTCCAAGATAAGGACGAAAACATTTCGGTTATTTTTTGGGTCAGGTCAAAGGTCAGGTCACCAGAGGTCACCAAAGGTAAAATGTTGACTATTTCAACATTTTGGAAACTGCCAACGGCTATCTCGGGAACCGATAGAGCTACAGCGCCGCAGAAAAACGCATTCGATAGCCCTTTTACAGAACTTTCTGGGTAATGCTCTCAGATTTGACCTCAGGTCAACGGTTTAGCCTCCAGAGGGCAAAAACTTCAAAAATAGCCGTTTTTACGAAAAGTGTTTTTCGGCAATAACTTTTGACTCAAATAAGCCATGACATTACTTTTGCCAGCATCGTGTTACTCTCGTCGAGACGCGTCGAATGAACTATAATTTGACCTTGAAAGGTCAACTTAAAAATTTAACCTCAGGTCAAGGTCATGACGTGACCGGAAAATGTCATGTTGCATATCAGTCGATCCGCAACGTAAACAACGTTAACACATCTAAGGCGTTTTCAGCGCTCTAGCACGCCTCTATCAGAAGTTATTAGCGAAAAACTGTTAGATTCTGTTCGTGACCTGAGATGACCTCGGGGCCCGGACGGGGAGGTAACCAACTGATCTCCCCGGGGCCGGGGCCGTCATAGCCAATGGCGCCGTCCCGGCCTGGCCGGACGGGCCGCACATAACACCGCGGACATTGCAACATCGTGATTGATGTGTCACGCTTGCTTTGTTGTTATCGTCTTGTTGTGTTATCCGTTATGTCATCCGTTTATGATTAAATAAATATAAAAAAGAGATGACCTCGGGGACATAACGAGGGGTCACAGTTGCCATTTTCCGGCTCAGTGTGTCAATTTTACCTACATCTCGATGTTTGAGAGTGTCTAGAATAGCGTTCGTGCAAAACATACACTTTTCAATTTTCTCCCATTGACTTATAATGGAGAGGCCGCAAAATTGACCAGGACCTGACCTTAGGTCACCGACATCAAAATTCCGAGATTAAAATTTTATAGATAAGGTTGCTCTTATCAATCGCTGAAAGTTTAAAGGCAATCGATCAATCGGTGTAGCTATGACGAGTATTCTTATTTTTTCTGAGGTGAGGTCACTTGGCATGACCTGGTGACCTGACCTAAGGCGACCTGGGTCTGAAATTTTCACAACATGTGCGGAAAAGATGCACGAACAGGTGTGCTAAAAACGGTGGCGCTCCGCGGCACCGTTTTTTAGATATCTGCTAAAAACGGCAAGGGGCGTGTTCAAACACCCCCCTGGCCCGGCGCGGGTTAAAGGAGTTTAGAGGTGTTTTAGGAAGTGAGACTGGAACAGACCCTATCCGCTATGGTTCCCGACAATTTGTTTGCTATTCATCTTAGCAGGTTATCGTATTTTTGTTTGAGAACAGTAACTGCTAATTGCTATCACGTGTTCGGCACAGGCTGCAATCAGTGCGTGTGGTACAGATTGAGTTCGTGGAATGCTGTGTCAAAGCCGCTCAGTAGGATTCAGCGGGGCCCTGGCGGGACATGTCACGGGGTGGCGGCTCTGCCGGCCGAGCAGCAGCTCATTGGCGCGTGTCGTCTGCGTCTCTGCCGTACAGGCTCGGCCATTGAGAGCTCGGCTGCCTGAATGGACGTCATCACGGAGGTAGTCTGGGCTGGCATACAGAGAACGGCACCGGCGGGGGGCCGCAGGGCTGGCTAGTGGCTAGCCGGAACGGCGCGCCTTGCTGCGCAACGTGTGCACCTCCGTGGCTATCCGTGTCGAACGTCGTACCCGAGACCGCATGTACATAGGTAACAGTACATCGGTGTACGAGTAAACTCGTAAACTCGTAAACACCGCCCCCGGATCCATTTTTCTAGCCGCTAGCACACTGTAACGTTTCATTTCCGCTCATCGCTAACCACTAGGATCGTAGGACGTGGGATGCCCGAAGCTACTGCTCGGGGCATTCCCACCAGTTCAGAGTGAGTCTCCGGCTGGCTCTCCAACTGCTCACTACCTGTGAAACTCGACTCTTCTGACCAAAATGGCCCATTGACTGTCTGCCTCTACACTTCAACTTGTTCTTCGCTCTGCTCCACTGTCTGCAAGAAAACACAAGAAAATACAACCGTCTCAACGTCTTTTCTTCGCGGGTCAAACTCACGTCGGCCGTGCCCGACCCAGTACGCGAAACCGGCCGCCGTTACAATGCGAAAGCGAATGCGAATAGCGAAAACGGCCAGGCTGTGTCGACTGCGACTGCGGCCAGAACTGTTGGTTCCGACAACCGTTGTACGGTTCTCCAGGGTATTAGTCGTTGGTCGCTCGGCGAGCGGGAGGGCAACCAGTTCCGCCCCTGTATCGCGTGATCCCTTGCTCCGCCCAGTTACGCACGAGCGTACTCCACGCCGCGTAGTAGCGTGGGGAGGGGAGCGTTAGAATGGTGGCATGTGTAGAGGCTAGAACCGGTTTCCACCGCCATGCCACCGCCCAGCGACATGGAGCGGGGTCAGTGACCAGGGCGCAGGGAAAGGTCAGAGGTCAGCTATAACGTAGAACTTTGTGTCACCCTCCCCTCCGCGTGTAACGAGTAACGACCGCACGACAGCGGCCGGCCGCCGATCAGGCTTGACATGTCAAGGTCACCCGCAGTCAACGGGCTCAGAGGGTTGGTCGAGTGCGCGTCCGTGGCTGACGACAGTCTCGACCATGTGCTATGGTGCCGATAGACTAGCGTGGGTAATAAGTTTTTGTTCAGTGCATATGGCTGCTGGGGTGTGTCATCTTGATATGATGCTTTGTAACTTGTAGCTTAAAACCTCGCTGGCAGTGGCCGAGAGGAGAGGGGGGAGGGCGGGGAGGCGGGTGCCGCCTCCACATGTCTATTTTTGTTGATAGCTGCGAGAGCTGAAATTTGGCAAGCCTGACCCTTGATTCAAGCTGAATTTTTATGACAGCAGCTGTATTTTCACCCTCGCCCATATTGGTGTTTTGCCAGCGTCTATCGTAAAGGGGGGAGGAGGGTCCGTTGGACCCCTTTGCCGTTCAGCCCCTGATCGAGCTAGAGCTTCGAGGAAAAAGAGCGTGTTGCCCGTGGCGAGAGGAGGCCGATAATACCCAATTTTAAGGTCCTAGGTCATTTGTTGATAGGTCAATAACTATAACTCAAAAGTCGGGGAATCGGGACCTGTTAGAGCTTCGTAAAGTGAAGATGTTATAGGGTTTTGCAGGGTGCTGATCACGAAGTTAAGTTATGATTTCAAATTAGTTTTGATCACAGATGATGTTTTCGTGCATTTAGGCCAGGTCGCGCCAGGTCAGGTCAGGTTACATGCTACGAGGGAACCAAAACTACTTCTTAAATGTTCAAACGGTTTCTAAATGCGAAATCAACTCCAAAATCTACTCTAGAAACATGTAGAACTCGAAAGAGTGAACAAAGGTCATCAAAGGTCAGTGACCTGACTGACCTTCACGTGACCTTGATACCCACTAGAATCCATGGGATCAACATCCTTTCACATGTTTGATCGCTTAAAGCCACAAAAAGACAATAAAACGCGCTCTACTCGAAATACGCCAAAACGCGATTCCGGCCAAACATGGTCTCGGAAAACAGGTCACAAGTCAAAGGTCTTTTGAGTCAGGTCATGAAAATTATAGGGTAAGCGTAATATTGATAAACTCGAGGGTACTGAAAGTTTCGTCGCAATCAGCCGCTTTTTGCGCGAGTTATTTGCGAAAAACTGAGGGTAGGAGGCCTGTTCGACACCCTCCTACAAGTGCGAAGGTTAAGGTCAGGCCGTTGACCAATGACGTCAAAAGTGAACCTCTGTAAGGTCCCAAAATGTCGCGACGTCGCAGCACCCTTCGTGCCAGGGGACTTTTCAACGGGGAATGAAGCTTCCCAGTAAACATGACGACGTCGGCCCGACATCGGCTGGACGTCGGATATGCCCGCATGTTCCGACGTCGAGCCGAAGTCCAGCCGACGTCGAGCCGACGTCGGGCCGAGATCGTTTGCCGAGGTTGACGAGATCGTTTGTCGTTGGACCGACGGGGCCAGTGGTCGATAAAACTTCCAACGTGCCAACGCCCGTTGGAGCAAGATATTAGCAATGCTTCGAAGAGCTGGAGACAGTCCGCCCGTCTACATGGATGCTTCCTTACGCCTAAAATACAGCATTGACTTATGACTTTCTAATTGTCCGGTGCTGTTATCGGCTGCTCGGTAAGTACCGCGTGTACGTTCCCTCATTCACTCCTGGTCACCCTTCGGTCACCCCTCGCTGGGTCGGGCCAGTCGGCTATTTTTATCCTCTTTCCGGCTAGGCCACCCGCTGAACCCTCGCCGTGCCGCGCCGTCTGCGAGGGACCTGACCCTTCTGCCGGCAGAGGTTTCTCCAGGTGTCTCCAAGGAGCCATCATAGCGCTAAGGGTGTGCTCCGCATACAATCGGGTGACCTTCCAGGTCAGGTCTGCAGTGACCCGAAAACCGGGAAAATCGGGACCTGTTAGAAAGTCGTAAAGTGTGGCTGCTATGTGGTTTTCCGGGGTGCTGATCACGAATATCGTGTTAGTTTTAATCAGAGATGATGTCTTTAAGCATTTAGACCAGGTCGGGTCAGGTCAGGTCAGGTCAACCGGTAGGGGTTGTGACGGGTATCCGTAATACGTGTCAACCGCCTCTGACAGCTTCGTAACATGTTACGAAGGCACCAAAACTACTTCGTAAATGTTCAAATGGTTGCTAAATTCGAATTCAGCTCCAAAACCTAGCCTAGAAACATGTAAAACTCGAAAAAGTGAACCGAGGTCACCCGAGGTCACCAAAGGTAAATGACCTGACCTGACCTTCAGGTGACCTTGACACCCACCCCAATGTATGGGAGCAACATCAAATCACATGTCTGAACGTTTGAAACCACAAAAAGCTTGCAAACGCTCGGCTAATGCGAGCCGACATACGCGGAATCGCGATTCCGGCCAAACATGGTCTCGGAAAAGAGGTCACAGGTCAAAGGTCATTTGGGTCAGATCCATGAAATTTTCAGGGTAAGTGTAAAATTGATCAAAGCGAAGGCACTGAAAGTTTCGTCGCGATCGGCCGCTTTTTACGCGAGTTATTCGCGAAAAACCTTAGGGGGGGGGGTTGCATGTGCCGGCGAGGGTTAAAACTTTCAGTAATTGCTTAGGGTAACAATATGTATAAAATGGATACCTCGGATGTTTTATGTCTGTGACCTAAGATCAGGTCAGTTTTGCGACTGCTCCATTAGGTTTAAGTCAATGGGAGAAAATTGAAATGCGCCTCTTTTGGACAAATTTCGTTCTACACCCTCTCAAACATCGGACCATAGGTAAACATGACACACTGAATCGGTAAATTGCACCTGTGACCCCTGTGTGTGCCCCTGAGGTCATTTTAGGACATAAAAGGTCTTCAGCTGCTTTTTGACTTTTGACAGAGACGTGCTAGAGCAGTGAAAACACCGTTGATCTGAGGTCAAATTTGAGGTCAATCAGAGCGGTGCCCTCTGGGGGCTAAACCGTTGATCTGAGGTCAAATTTGAGGATATGTTGGCGAAAAAGCGTTAAAAGAGCTATCGAATGCGCTTTCCCCGCGGCGCTGTAGCTCTATTGGTTCCCGAGTTAGCCGTCGGGTGTTCAAAATCGTTGAAATCAACAAAATTTGACCTTATATGAACCCTGGTGACCTGACCTTTGCCCTGATCTTAAAATGACCGAGTGTTTTCGTCCTTCTTTTTGACGCTCTTTCGATTGTCGCTTACCGCGTGTCGCTACGTGGCCCAGGAGCCGAGTTAGACGGAAGGGCGTAAAACGCCCCCCAGCACTCGATGGAAGACAGAGGGGCGTAAAATGCCCCCCCCCCCCCTCCCAGCACTCGATGGAAAGTTCATGCCACCAACACGGCGCGGGTTAATTGCTTATGTTAGCTAGCTCCTGTTGAGCTGTGGAGTCGTGGACCTGATCTTGAAGGAACTGGGCCTAACATTTTCATAGCAAACGTAAAAAAATGTTTAATAGGTTGTGCAAAAAATAACATTTTTATGAAACATTTGCGAAACCTTCAACATCATCCCCAGACCCCATTAGTGCCGAGCTCCCAACGACGACCATAAAAGCGTCCCCATCCCGTCATAGGCGGCGGAACGGGGAGGGCACCGGGGCACCGTGCCCCCCTTTGATTTTGGCATTTCAACATTAGCCCTATGAGCAGGGCTACGGAGTCGATGGATTTTCGGCGACTCCGACTCCGACTCCAACTCCGGCTTTCAAAAACCAGCTCCGACTCCGACTCCGACTCCGGGCAGAGTTGTCGACTCCGACCGACTCTAACTCCCGACTCCGACTCCGCAGACCTAGCAGGGCTGCGGAGTCAACAGATTTTCGGTGACTCCGACTCCGACTCCGGCTCGGGTTTTTAAAATCGACTCCGACTCCGACTCCGGTCGCAACTGTCGACTCCGACCGACTCCGACTCCGACTCCGACTCCGACTCCGCAGCCCTGCCTATGAGCGTTGCATGGAAATAATTGGACCAAAAGTCGGCAGTGCCCCCCCCCCTTAATTGAAGGTGTTCCGCCGCTACTGCATCCCGTCAACGTGGCTTTATCACAAGGATGCTAGGATTTAATTTCCAATCCGAAGCTGTAA